>NW_027142355.1:8308405-8957504 GCF_026170545.1 Melanerpes formicivorus | reverse complement strand
TGACTATATAAAATACTAGATTCTAGTAACATTTAAATGAGAATATTCTCGTTAATAAAGTTAAGACAAGGTCATCAATAAAGCCAAGTAGTTCTCTGCCTAAAACCTTAAGCTATGAATGCATTCAATTTCAAGGAAGTTCAGAGTTTAACTTTGTTACACTGTGTTTCACAAGCTCCACCTGTGTATTAAATTATCTCCTGAGGTGAGTTAGCAACACAGTAGTGCACTTAAATGTGACTTTTTCTCTGGTGAATAAATTAATTGTAAAAGGCTAACAGTAAAATCAGGGCTCTATTCTTAACTCTGTCCCATACTTGCCATATGGTCCTGTCAAAACACTTAGCTTTGTCTTCATTTCTCTCATTTGTCAAATGAGTACAATGATATAGGCCTGCTTTCTAAAGCCCATAAAAATCTCAAGATGATACAGATTCCAAGATGGACAGAAGTACATAAAAAGTGTAATAATTTTGATTTTCTTTTGCATTTTGAAATTAAATAAAACCAAACAACAGAATTTTGAACTTACATTCGTGTGCACATTTTAGCAGCCACTATGTTGAAGACAGGGAAAGTATACATGATAAAACGGAGCTCTTTATGTGGGAGAAATGAATATAAGAAAATGAAGCCCAGTGCTGGCAAAAGTAATATCCGAGTTCTCTTTTCCGATACACCCAAAGGTACAAATATAATGCTGCATCCCAAAGCACGAGGCAGGGCTGAATAGAAATACCACAAGAAAGGGGAGGTCTTCAAGGTAAAAAGGAAAGTTAAGGATGCTTTCACAGCCAACAAGCAAAGTAACTATTCTTTACAGCAACACACACCAATTTTGCAAATACGCCGTTTACTTTTTTTGTGTATCACATTCTTCCAGGCATTTGGTTTCCTCCCTTAGCCTTTAAGAAATAAAAGCAGGTGCTTAACTACATTCACGTCGCCAGACAGAGGAACATCAGAAGGCACTAATGACAACACGCAGTATGACAAGCCAAGGGGAAGAAACCTGGGTTTATGTTGGTAGGACACAAAAGCAAGAAGGAACAAAGAGGAAAATTAAAATTTGTGGAAAGATCTAAGAAATGGACGTTGTCTCATAAGCTTAAAAATAATGAAATATATATATGTGATGAAGAGGAAGATTTAACATCATAACTGAGTCTCAGGAACAGGTAACATCTAGTCTTCACTTTGGCTGGTAGCATTCAATAGGTCTTTTACCCAGAACATTTCAAAGGATACTCCCCAGTTGGAACTTTTGTTTAAAACTGTGTTATACCAGAGCACTTTCCCCTCAGGCCACACAAGTTGTCTCCAAAATAAAGAATCCACAGCAACTGTTAGCCCTGGAAGATTAAAGAAATACAAATCTCTGTGAATTAAAAAGCATGGAAAAGCAAACCAGCACATCCAAATTGCACATTCACTGATGAAAACAACAAACTGGAACATGCATTGTAAGCCACAGACAAGGTCACACGAAAGCACAAAGCCACAGGGAAGGCTGCATCTGTCTGTCTCGCAGTGGAAAAGAAGGCGAGGGAGGCACTTCCTAAGTGGGAAGCACTAACAGAAGTCTTAGCAGCAGCATGTTAGGTAGGAATCTTATTGAGATTCACCTCATTCCAACTCCAGGTGAGAAAAGCAGTAGTTTGAGTTTGTTTTGAGTATCAGAGCATTAATGAATGGTAAGGAATGGCAAGAAACCCAGGTTAACTTCAGATGGTATTAAATGGATTTTTATTGTAATACTGGTAAGAAAAAAAAGCAGTCTCTACAAGTTTGCTACTATTTATTAGGTGGGAGGGAAGAAGGAGGGTAAGAGATGAAAGGCAAAGAGGCAGAAGAACAACGAATTGTCACCCCCATCTCCTCCACTCAGCTCTCTGGTATTTAAGAAGCTTGCCCAGTGAGAGAATGGGAGTAATAGTGACCAATTTCTGTCAGACTTCCATACTCTTAGGCTGTGAAATGCCTTCAAATGCACATGGTGTAATCTTTTACTGTTTCTACTGTCCATGCTGTGGAACGGAATGCACACTACCAGAGGTCATTATCAAGCATCTGACAACAGCATTTTTCAGTTAGGTAGGCCAGCAGAGAAGCTTAAGAGTATTTACGTGCATATGCATGACTGTTCCATGGATGGGAGTCAGGGGGATTTTTCAACCTCTCTAGCATGGATAATCACTTAATCTCTTGAAATTAATGTAATAAAAAACAGAGCTGAACTGTGACTCTCCCCACAGCCCTCTTGCTTGATAACTCTCTCTGTCATGTTGTTTTATCCTGGGATTCAGCTTATCATCATAGCAATAGACACTACAACTGATCATGCACATGTAGCTACAGTCAGGTACTAATTCTACTGAAGTCAACTTGCACGTTTAAGTCTTTTTAAGATCAGGATATTGTACTGTAAGCATCTAAACACCTGTGTCACAGCATCTTTCTACTCCTCTGTGCACACTTATTTCCTTATATGAGAATTTTCAAATGAGTAAATAACACTGTCATATTAGTGGCAAATGGAATCAGACAAAAAAAAAACCATGCCAAAGAACAAACAAAACCCTAAACCAAACAAAATACAAACCAACCAACCAACCGAAATCCACAAACACCCCCCCACTGCCTCCCAAAAAATACCCCAAACTGACCCAACCAACAACAACCCTAAGGGCCAGGTCACCAGAGAAATCAGTCACAACTCCAGACTTCTGCTGGAAATGTGGCATTTATTATTTTTTTTTCAAGCAAATACTTACCCAAACAAAAAATTCCAGCAGGAACAGCATGGGAAAGCACCTTGAAAATGGAGATTCTTTTAGTTAACAACGTCACCAGAAGCATGAGGCCTAAGAATATACAGAGCTCTGATCTGAAGACTATAATTGCGAAAGCTGAGAACCAAATGAATGGCCTTTGCTTTTGTTGTATCCAAAATGTCAATGCCAGGAGCACTGAAAAAAAATAAATAAAACACCATCCAACATGCTGAACTATTTTATAATGGTAACGTTTTTCTCAATGCTATTGTAATCTTTCCTTAACTTTCCACAAATTCTCTTGGTCTTCCTACCGTTTCTAGTCCCGACATTCTTCCTCAGTTAGAGAAATGCAATTTGAAATAGCACATGACTTTCTAACTGTTGGTGCTTAATTCATCAGGAAAATTATAACCACATAAGGAACACATGGGAACTCTACCTTGACAGTATGAATAGCATAGCTTTCTTTTAAGGAAAAAAAAACAAACAACAGACCATAAGGGAGTACTAAAAACCTTTCATATTATTATTTCTCAGTATCAGCTGAGGACTTAATGTATTCTATTGACTGGGTATATCTTACATTCATGGTAACAGCAACCCATTTAAAATATGAAGTTGGGAGTACTGCTCAGAGAAAAAAACTTGTAAACCCATTTGCATGGTTAGCTAGAGACACACTACCTCTACCTATGGAGTCGCCTCTACTCCCAGTTTAAATCACACAACACTGACTACATAGTAAAGTGGTCACAACTCTAAGGAAAATGCATGAAGTACTAATAGAGAAAAAACATGAAATACAACTTGTATTTTTTAAAGCCTGCAGAAATTACAAGTAGTATTACACAGTGTTTCTGACAACCTGCTTTGTTTTGATTTTCAGTTCTGACCTATCCATGTTCTCATGATTTTATTGGTTGAACAATCTGCACTGAAGCATCGCTGCCTACAACTATCTGAAAGGACGCTCTGGAGAGACTGATGCTGGTCTCTCCTCACAGGCAATTAGTGAAAGCAGAGGGAATGGCCTCAAGCTGCAACTTCATAGATTTAGACTGGACATCAGGGAAAATTTTTTTCACAGAAAGAGTGGTCAGGCATTGGAATGGGCTGCCCAGGGAGGTGGTTGAGTCACCAACCCTGGATGTGTTTAAAGGTCATTTGGGTGCGGTGCTTCACAGTATCACAGTATAGCCAAGGCTGGAAGATACCTCGAGGATTATCGAGTCCAACCTGTCACCACAGACCCATGACTAGAACATGGCACCAAGTGCCACGTCCAATTTCCTCTTGAACACCTCAAGGGATGGTGACTCCACCACCTCCCCGGGCAGCCCATTCCAATGACTAATGACTCTCTCGGTGAAGAACTTTCTCCTCACCTCAAGCCTAAACTTCCCCTGGCGCAGCTTGAGACTGTGTCCCCTTGTTCTGGTGCTGGTTGCCTGGGAGAAGAGACCAACCCCTTCCTGGCTACAACCACGCTTCAGGTAGTTGTAGAGGGCAATGAGGTCACCCCTGAGCCTCCTCTTCTCCAGGCTAAACAATCCCAGCTCCATCAGCCTCTCCTCATAGGGCTTGTGCTCAAGGCCTCTCACCAGCCTTGTTGCCCTTCTCTGGACACGTTCAAGTGTCTCAATGTCCTTCTTAAACTGAGGGGCCCAGAACTGGACACAGTACTCAAGGTGTGGCCTAACCAGTGCTGAGTACAGGGGCACAATGACCTCCCTGCTCCTGCTGGCCACACTATTCCTAATGCAGGCCAGGATGCCATTGGCCCTCTTGGCCACCTGGGCACACTGCTGGCTCATGTTTAGGCAGCTGTCGATCAGCACCCCCAGGTCCCTCTCTGTTTGGGAGCTCTCCAGCCACTCTGATCCTAGCCTGTAGGTCTGCAAGGGGTTGCCATGGCCAGCACTTGCAGCACCCAGCACTTGGACTTGTTGAATGACATCCCATTGCACTCTGCCCATCTGTCCAGTCGGTCGAGGTCCCTCTGCAGAGCCTTTCTACCCTCTAACTGACTAACATCTGCTCCTAACTTGGTGTCATCTGCAAATTTGCTGATGACTGACTCAATCCCCTCATCCAGATCATCAATGAAGATGTTAAAGAGGATGGGGCCCAGCACTGATCCCTGGGGGATGCCACTGGTGACTGGCCGCCAGCTGGATGTGGCACCATTCACCACCGCTCTCTGGGCTCAGCCCTCCAGCCAGTTCCTAACCCAGCACAGTGTAGTGGTCCAAGCCACGATCTGACAGCTTAGACAGCAGTTTGCTATGGGGGACGGTGTCAAAGGCCTTGCTCAAGTCCAGGTAGACCACATCCACAGGCCTCCCCACATACACCAGATGGGTCACCTGATCATAGAAGGAGATCAGGTTGGAGAGGCAGGACCTGCCCTTCCTAAATCCATGTTGGCTGGACCTGAGCCCTTGGCCATTCTTCAGGTGCGCAGTTATTGCCGCCAGGATAATCTGCTCCATCATTTTCCCTGGCACTGAGGTCAGGCTGACTGGCCTGTCGTTTCCAGGTTCCTCCATCTGACCCTTCTTATGGATGGGGACCACATTGGCCAGTTTCCAGTCATCTGGGACCTCACCGGTGAGCCAGGACTGGAGGAAAATGATGGAAAGCGGCTTGGCCAGCTCATCTGCCAGCTTCCTCAGCACCCTAGGATGGATCTCATCCGGTCCCATGGACTTGTGGGTGTCCAAGTCCACTTGGGGATATGGTTTAAGGGTGAACTTTGCAGAGCAGGGTTATTGGTTGGACTTGGTGATCCCAAGGGTCTTTTCCAACCTGAATGTTTCTGTGATCAATGATTCAGCTAGTATCCATTACACGTGGTTAATCTTCACAGAATCAGAGAGTTGTCACAGTTGGGAGGGAATTCAAGGAGCATCCAGTTCCAACCCCCGCTGTCATGGGCAGGGACACTTCACACTTGATCACTTTGCCCACAACCACATCCAGCCTGGCCTTAAGAACACCCAGGGATGGGGCTTCCACCACTTCTTTGGGCAACCTGTTCTAGTGTCTCACCACCCTGATGGTGAAAAACTTTTTCCTAATGTCTAATCTAAATCTACCTTCCTCTAGCTTGGATCCATTTCCCCTAGTCCTATTGCTACCTGACACCCTAAGAAGTCCCTCACCAGCTTTCTTGTAGGCCCCCTTCAGATATTGGAAGGCCACAATAAGGTCTCCTCAGAGCCTTCTCTTCTCCAAACTGAACAGCCCAAGCTCTCTCAGCCTGTCCTCAGAGCTGCTCCATCATCATCACTGGGGAAAAACTGTATGTGTAGAATTAGGTTTTGACTTTGATTAATACCATTTGTACCATCACAAAATGATACTTCAGAAGAGGAAGGTGGAGATGTTTAAGTGGGAGCTCTTTCCAGCCTCATGAGAAGGCTGTTTCCTGTGTAGACTAAGCTCACATATTTGTTTTTTTTGTGAACTCCAGCTGCACCTACTGCCTTCTCAACAGCTCTACATTTTATGCATCAGGTGTGTGTACTGAAAGTTCTTGCTAATCTAGACCACCTGACAAACTCTACACATACTAAGATTCAACAAAACTTCGTTCATCACTGTAAGCATGTGTGGTTAAATAAAAAGAAATCACAAGTGTGTAACTTTCCCTGTCTTATCACACAATTTAATCAAGCACATGTATTAATTCAGACTGACCACACAACTTCTGTGCTTTAACTATTGATACACTCAGGAATAATTTTAAAATATAAAAAATCTTCTCATGAATACTTACCAAAAGGAAGTGCAAACACATTAGGGAGGGTTCTTGTACAGTAAAACATCAAATGAAACTGAGTAACAGTGATGAGACAGAAGATTATTGATGTAACCGCTCCAAACTGCTTTCTAACTTCTTTCTGCAACTTCCACAATGCGTAAATCACACTGAGACCCAAGCTCCCTCTGACTATAAAAATGGTAAATAAGAGTAATGTTAGACAGATCACTGATGAACAACTATGCTGTCTAACAGAACGGAAAGAATAATGGAGACATCACAACACAACCCACATCAAAGACAAACAAACCCAAACCAACAACAACCCAACTTCTCATTAGTTTATCTATTCCAATCCACCTTTAACTTGTCTGATACTTCTGCACAAAGGTCAATGCCCAAGCTAAACAATGTTTTCTGAAGTGTACATGATAGTACATATGGGAGTATATTTTCTGAAGACACATTTATTTCTAAGCTATCATTTGTTAACACACTTTCCCTTGTTACCCTACAGAGGTGGTGGAACTGCCATGTTGGCTTTAAGTACCTACAGTTTTCAAAAGCTGTCATTAAGGAAAAGAATAGCACATTTTATCCACTGATCCAAACACTGAGTATTACAACAGTGTCCCCCATTAGTCCAGTATTAAAACTATCTCTGTAAAACCAGCTCTATTCAGATGATTTAAAGTTCTCATACCTATCAGCTGGGAATAAAACTTGGACATTCTTAGCACAGAAAGAACATATATAGCTGGGCTGGAAAGAGCAGCAATAAAAATTGGTCCAAGGAACGTTCTTGGGACAACTCCAGGAAATTCATGATGGTCATACTGCAAAAAGGCAAACACAAGTAAGACAGGCAAATGCAAAACAAAGGAAAACTGGGATAAATCATATTCACACTGCATTTATCCTACTCATACACATATCCTGTCCATTCATCTTTACAATTTACCTTATCAAAGTCCAGTTGGTGGTACACCACATCATGAATAGCTTGTAGGTTAAAGCTTTCCTCCACTTTTGTAAAAGGACAGATAGTCAAATGAACAAAGGCCACAACAATCATTAGCAGCAATGCGAATGACTGCCCACTCGAGTTCCTCTTCTGAGCCATCTTGGGCTCAAAATTCACATGTATTCTATAACTATTAGAAAGAAAACACATTAGTATGAAGTATACAAACAGAAAAAGAGAGATTGACGATACAAGGAAAAGACATTACAGTACTGTGAAAGTTTTAAAAAAGACAAATAAATGAAATAATCCATTCTGTTTTTTAATATATATTCAATGAATTGAGTAGATAGACAAAAAAGTATTCCAGCAACATTTCAGGACTTACGCCGCCTTCTGCAAATGTAAAGGTTCTAGTCTTCACCTAAAAAGTTCTCAAAGAACATAAGCCCTGTTTAGGAAAGTATTTCCCTTTGCATTTCATACTGCCAGCACTGCTGAGAGTACCACAATTATGTCTGTGTTTTGTGCGAGTCAGCTTTGTAAGTTACTCTCACACTGGATTTGCATACGATCTTTAGAACACACTCTCCTGTTTGTCTAGGACTCTGGACTCAGTGGGAGAGGAACCACAAGGATAAGGAATTGCTCAGACAAAAGCACTTTGATCTTTTCAGTGTGCCGGCAACTAGGTCTGGTCTCAATGAGCAAAGGATGGTTCAGCACCCACATCACACCATTATGGCATGAGATGGTCCAAACCCTTTCCTTCAAGATGCTACCTGGAAATCAAGGCCATCTCCCTAGTGTTTAGTTTCACAACACTGCTGAGCAACTGTTACAGGTAGTA
This sequence comes from Melanerpes formicivorus, assembly GCF_026170545.1. Lineage (NCBI taxonomy): Eukaryota > Metazoa > Chordata > Aves > Piciformes > Picidae > Melanerpes > Melanerpes formicivorus. Next base: position 8,949,147 of record NW_027142355.1, on the reverse strand, counting down.
TTTATGATATATTTTATCATGATGATAAAAATCATGTGTCCAGGTGATGCCTGAGAAAATATGCACAGGTATTGTCATGGGGTAAACAGCTCATCTTTTTACTGGTTTATAACCTGAAACCAGGAAAAAAAAAAAAAGTCACAACACAAAACAAAACAAAACCCCAAACAACCACCACCACCAAAAAAACCACACCAAAAAACCCCCCAACACACCCACACCCAAAACAACACCAAACAAACAAGAAAACATGTTATTTTCCATGACTACTTCCAGCAAAAACATGGCCATCTATTTCAAGTTCTTTTGAGTGAAGCTTCCCACTTTTTCTAAGTTTACAACTTAATAAAAGAGATTTTGGCTCTTGTTATTTGTGTTCTGTTCCCACAGAAACAAAATTTAAAGATAGCAGCTTCTTGGTACAACTGGAGTTTTGGTTAGACATGTTTTGGTCTAAATATGGCCACTAACTAGATCTAAGATAGTTGGCAGATTTGCTAGAATCACATAGCAACTGCCTCCTAGATTTAGTTTCTCCTTAATTGATGCTTGTTCTGTCCATTAGTAAAATTAAAGAGTTAGCTAATGTTCTTTATTTTCACAGCCAACACCAATGAATTAAACAATTTGTGCATCTTCTGTAAATTGCATGTATTCGCGTATTATTTTACATATCTCGCTGAGTGCATCTCTTTTTCATGACTGCCACTGTTACAGACTATAACTGAAGCTCTAACCCTGGGCTCAGAGTTCTGTGTAGATTTTTAAGATTTTTTGCTTGTTTTGAAATTATAAGAGCCTAGTATCACTTTTTTTACAACAATGGACAAAAATGACATTGTACAACAGAATTCTTTTTCCACAGCTGTAGTAAAAGAGCTATGAGACTGATACCAAATCAGGAGCACTTCAGGAAGTGTTTGGCATCAATTAAGCTTCTGCACCACAAACAATGCACAAATTCTTGTCTCCAGAAAACTCTGTTGCTGTATTTTCACTTCCAATAAATAGAGAGGCATCTCACGTTTTCAGCCAAATTTATCCAAGAGAAAACTGGACACTGAAGGATCAATCCACCACTGCACACAGCAACACAAACGTTTCAGTAGCTTGTGTGAAACAGTACATAATGCGCTAGCACCATAGGTATTCCTCACTCCCAATTCACAGCTTCTTCATGCTTCAAGGATTTTAGGACCCAATGAATCTTTGTAAAAGGACCTGAGTGCCAAGAAGTTTTACTTTTCCTTCTTAATCATATTGGCTGTCTAAGAAAAGATGTTACCTTCACCTATAAATATTGCATTCATTTTACTCTGAGTGTCTACAATAGCGCCTGCTCCTGATAGCTTTAACTTTTCATCACAGCTCAACTTACTAAGTCATCAGAATGACAATGAAGCTACGTATCTCACACACAGATTCTCACAAGCCTTTTCTTTTATCTTGTTGACTACAACCCTTTTGTATGCCTGAAGAAGGCAAGCAGACCAGCATACTCATACATTTTAGTGATAATTACATGTATTATATATACAAAAATTCCCCGAAGGGAAACACAGTAGGTATGATGTTTAACATAAACTTGCTACATGAAAGCAAAATACTTGAAAGTATAGCTCTTTTTTTTTTTTTAACACCAAACCCACAAAAACAGATCTTCACTTAAGTAAATATTGTAACAATGAAGGCTAAATGAGTATTGTAAGCAAATACAAATTAATATTCTAACGACTTAACAAGATTCTTCCTCAGATGTGTACAACATAGCTACACTGACCTCCTCCAGTGTCTAGTCTATACCAAGACTGACTTTCAATGTGAATTAATCCCTTCCTGAGGCTAAACTGGGTGAAAATAAATTGGTTTGTGACATTAAAAAAAGGCTGTAGCACTTTCACTTTGGAAGCACCACTAATTTCAGCAATGGACTTTCTACTTTTCCCATGAGGAGCCCACCATATTCAGCTTACTTATGTTTTACAGACACCCATCAATATAAATATGATACATTTCAGTAGCTAAACTGCAGGCTGAACCCATCTACAGCGGCTGCATTTAACTCCCTGTATGGAAGCAGCAAAGAACACCAAGAGCATTCCACCATAAGGTCCTACCTCTTCAGCTTGATTGCTTTGCAAAACCTACATTGGATTATCTTCAGTTTTCCTATTTGGTGTGTTTGGTTTGGGGTTTTGTTGTTTGTTTAGTGTTTTTTTTCCCTCTTTCTTCTCTCTTAGGCTTTAATACCTCTTCCAACTTTGCTCTAAAGCTAACTTCTGAATAGCATCAGATTTAAACCTTGTACTTTCCAGGATTGTTTTTTCTTCGTTTCTAAGAAGGAATATGACAGTTGCTGTTCTTATATACAGTTTTTCATGAGTTTGAGGAATGGTTAAACAAAAATAATTAAGACAGACAAAAAAAAGAGAAGACAAAGTTGAGGCTGGAAATAAAATCTGGCACAGCAACAGCAAGTACGACGAAGCTATGTTCTGCGCTCCGGACTAAGGAAAAAAGTACAGAATGCCTCCAACCTGAAGAAATGAAACCAACTTCCCCCGCTTCTCCACCCCACGGTCAACCGGATGCCCCACTGTCACCCAAAGCGTGTGTCTGATCCCCCTCTAGCGGCCGACCCGAGGGAGAACAGCCACCCCCTCTGAGGCTCGCCATCCTCAGTCTTCAACTAAATGGACGTACAACGCTTGGACCCACCGAGCTCAGAATCTACGAAACGTCGAACTTCGGTCACCGTTAGCCTACATGCCACAGCGTACACCGATACGTGCGCACTCGGGGTGGAGTTGAAATCATTCCCCTTTAGGTGACTCCTATGCAGCCCTGCGGCATTTCATGATAAGATCACATCACCCACCGATCCTGAAGCCACCGGCACCATCCCCGAGGCCGTATGGGCCGCGCGAGGTAGAGGCAGGCCGGCCCACCCACTGACAGGCACACCCTCAGGAGGCGGCTGCCATGCTATGCCCTGCCCTGCCCTGCTCCCTCCCGCCATGCCGCCGCCACAGCGCCCGGGAAACGGAGAGCCAGAAGGGACGCGGCCTGACAGCGCCTCTCCGCCTCCTGCGCGGTAACAGCCGCGGCCTGGCGCCGAGCGAAGAAAGGCGGGTCATGGGCAGCCTCGCTGCTCCGCCTCACACGCGCGCACACATCACATAACTCTTACTTGCCGGCACGACTACGACCACAGCGCCCTCAAACCGGCCCGGTCCGCCCGCACTCACCACCCCAGCGTCCACGTGGCCACCCCGCAGAGGGCGCCCGCAGGTGGGAGCTGGTGGCGGGAGGCGGGGGGAATACAGCCTTGCGGCCACGTGACCACTTTCTGTGGCCAGCCATGTTAGATGAGGGCAACAGCGCCCCCCAGGCAACAAGGAGGCTCTGAGGCGGCTGCCAAATACAAATGGCGAATGGACTTGAAGCCCCTACCGAGATTGTGCTTGCCCATTCTCATGATGGCGGCGACACCGCATGAGGCCGATGGGCATTGCTTCTTCAGACGGCTCTTTGCCACGCCCCTTGCTCATGCCTCTACGCACGCGGGGAGCTCCAATTGGTCCGGAGCGTGGCGGGGGCTGATTGGACCACGTTCCTCCGCTCCCCTGTCTCCACCATTGAGCGCCTGCGGTCGGAGCGTGCGTGGGGCCGACGCGGAAATCTGAATGAAGCTCGCGGGCCGGTTGCTACGGGGGTTGGGGAGGGGTGAACGCGCTGCGCGCGGCCGGCGCTGCCGCGGCTGAGGCAGGCGTGCTGTGTCTACCCTGGCCTCCCCGCGCCCTCGCCATGGAGCCCGGTCGCGTGTTTTGCCCGGATCGGGCGCCGCTGGCCATGGTCTTCTGCATTGCTTTGTTGATGCTGCCCTCCGCCCTAAGCGCTGGCGAGCGGCGGCGCCTGGCGTGCTCCACCTGTCGAGGCATCGTGGACAGGTTCAACCAGGTAGGGAGTGGGGCCTCGGGGCGGCTGTCGGTGGTGGGCCTCGCTGTGGGGCAGGTCGTGGTAAGCTGGGGATCCCTGTCGAGAAACCGGACGCAGCGTCCCGCAGGATAGCCAGAGGTGGGCTGGCAACGACGCAGGCCACTCTGCGCCTGCTGCTCCGAGGGGCAACCCTCAGTCTCTGTTGCCGGTCAGCGACAACGGGTGCGGAGGGCTGTGGACTCGCCAGGAAGTCGATAGCACCTCCCGGCCCGGTCCGGGTCTGCTCGGCTCTCCGCCCCGCAGCTTCGGACTCCCCTCGGTCAAACTCCGGTGGCGCTTCTGCCGGTCTCGCTGTTACTGACAGCGGCTGGTCGAGCTGATAGACGGCAGCAGTGTTCTCCCGTTTTCGATAACAATTGTAGTCCTTGGGACGATAGTTTACGAAGATCTTTGGGCTTTGCTATCTAGGATATTTTAGTGCTTTAGTGCAAAAACAGGTTGGCCGTGTTGGCCGTAGCATATCCCATTCCATGAGGAGTGCCGATGGAAAACATTACCGGCTAAAATCCCATGTCCACCTGCAACAGTCCTCTATTGTGGCATAGTAAATTCAGAGTAGGCAGCAAGGGGCCGCTTCGGCATGTGACATACTCAAAACTCTTTGTCCATCAGTTTATTGTTGTAGGCTTGGTAGATCACTTTAGCTGTGGAGACATTTTGCAGGGTACGATTTGCCCGTGGCTCAGAGAAGTTGTGCTGGTCATGATAAATTACCGTGTATGGTTTTGTGTTCCTGTCACAGCATGGTGAAGATTGAGCTAGGTACCGCCAGAACTGAATGAAGTAGAGGCCCTGTTCATAGTTTCATAGTTTCATTCAGGGTTGGAAGGGACCACACGGATCATCTAGTTCCAACCCCCCTGCCATGGGCAGGGACACCCCACACTAGATCAGCCTGGCCAGAGCCTCATCCAGCCTGCTCTTACACACCTCCAGGGACGGGGCCTCGACCACCTCCCTGGACAACCCATTCCAGGGTCTCACCACTCTCATGGTGAAGAACCTCCTCCTCACATCCAGCCTGAATCTCCCCACCTCCAGCTTCATTCCATTCCCCCTAGTCCTGTCACTACCTGAGATCCTGAGAAGTCCTTCCCCAGCCTTCCTGTAGGCCCCCTTCAGATACTGGAAGGCCACAATTAGGTCACCTCGGAGCCTTCTCTTCTGCAGACTGAACAGCCCCAACTCCTTCAGTCTGTCCTCACAGGAGAGGTGCTCCAGCCCTCTGATCATCCTTGTGGCCCTTCTCTGGACACGTTCCAGCACCTCCACATCCCTCTTGTAATAGGGGCTCCAGAACTGGATGCAGTACTCCAGGTGGGGTCTCACCAGGGCTGAGTAGAGGGGGAGGATCACCTCCCTCGACCTGCTAGCCACACTTCTCCTAATGCAGCCCAGGATCTGATTGGCTTTGCGGGCTTTGCGGGCTGCAAGTGCAAACAGCAAGGGCTGTTCAATTAATTAACAAAGTTCCTGAGAACTTAAAGGAGAAGGATATAAAGTTTTAGATGTGTATGTTGACATAACTGAAGACTGGAACAAGGTATTATTTATGCCTTAATAGAATTGAGTCATATTCTGCTTATAACCTACATTTTCTCACTTTTCTTGTTGTCACTACCTGTTTCATTCCGTTAGCAACTTCAGAGCTTTACTGAAGTTTCTACATGGCACTTTTCAAAATTTCCATATAAGTATTTATTGTTGCCCCTAATTTTTATTAGAAGCAGACCCAATGTATCTTACATTCTTTTGGTACTTTTTCATTTCTAGGGATTAGCAGATACAGCTAAAAAGAACTTTGGTGGTGGAAACACAGCTTGGGAAGAGAAGACGCTGTCAAAGTATGAGTCCAGGTAAGATGCTTCAGTATTGCTCTTTCAGCTTATGCTTCCTGTCCACTGCACATAATTTAATAGTAACTGCTTTTGTCTGGAAGTTAAATATTGAATGTTGCAGCTAAAGCTGCATGTGTCCAAGCCTTAGATTTTTGTTGATAAATTAACATTGCATTGTAAAGTAAAAATTACAATGAAGACTGAAACCCCTTACTAATATCTGTATTTGTCATGTTTCTGAAAATGAACGTTAATGCTGTCATTAGTTGGAGTTTTTTTTTTTCCTGTACACCCATTAAAGTCCTACAATAACATTCTTAAATAATGATGATTAGTTAATTGGTAGTCATAAAAAATGTGGACTATTGCAATGTTTGTTATAGAGCTAAAGCAGTATCACCTCCTGAGAGGTGATTACTGTACTTGTATATATGTGTTTGATTACTGAGCAAAGTGGTCTGGTATCTTTCTTGCACATTTCAGACTGACTTTTTAATCTTAGTTGGAGCACTGAGATGTAAAGGTGGGATTACTGAACCGCACTTGCTGTCAGTTTTGAGGGCTTGTATTAGATACTTACAGTATGCGAACCTTATTGTTTCAACTTGGGAGAAAGATACTATACTCAGAATTTGTTGGGAAGCTAAAAATCTATTAAGTCTACAATCTGCAGACATAACAGATGCAAGCAAACCCGAGTGATGCTTCTGGTCATCCTTCTAATTATGTTGGTTGAAATAACATTTATTAGTTCTTTATTCTGATCAATTTTGCTATGGAACTAATTCAGAACACACCATAAGCTGGTAGAGTGTTCCAGGCTGAAGTCTAGCTTATCTGTTATGTCATCAGGTGTGTCAAGTGTTTAGTTGAAACTTAAAATTTTCCTTTTCTGCTTGTAGTGAAATTCGTCTTGTGGAGATCATAGAGAATCTGTGTGACAGCAGTAACTTCGAATGTAACAACATGGTAGAAGAGCATGAAGAACATATAGAGAAATGGTGGTTCAAACTGTGAGTATGGAATTTTTTTGTGGAGATCTTTTGTGTGGACAAGTTTTCTAAGCACGTGAACTGCTAATATTGCAATCTGTGCCTGAACAGCAGCAAAGTCTACTATAGGCTGCCTGATCAAGAGGAGCCTATTGATGAAGTGTTCATGCTCCAGCTACAGGAGGCATCGTGCTAACTGGGGGACTTCAACCAGCCTACATTTTCTGGAAAAATATCAGAGTGAGCTGTAGGCAATCTGGGAGGCTCCTGGAGTGCCTGGGCAACAATTTCTTGAAACAAGAAATAGACATCCCTTCTCAAGGGGATGCAATACTGGATCTGTTGGTCACCACTGCAGGCGAGCTCATCAAGGTTGTAAGGATTGGAGGCAGCCTGGGTTGTAGTGATCATGCACTGGTGGAATTTGCACTACAAAAATCAGTCAAGGAGCATAATCAGGACCCTGGATTTCAGAAAAGCAAGCTTCCAGCTCTTCAGTCAATTGGACACCCTGGGAAACAGCCCTCAGGGACAAGGGAGCAGAACAGATCTGGCAGATCTTTAAGGACATACTCCAGAGAGCATAAGCAATCTTAATTCAGAGGTGTAAGAAATCTGGCAAGGAAGGGAAGGGACCAGTGTGGCTGAGCTGAGACCTGCTGGTCAAGCCAAAAGGCAAGGAGGAGTTGCACAGGCATTGGAAGCAGGGACCAGGTACGCTGGGAAGAGTATAGAGATGCTGCCTGATTATGTAGGGATAAGGTCAGGAATGCCAAGGCACAGTTGGTGGCCTTCCAGTACCTGAATGGGGCCTACAGGAAGGATGGAGAGGGACTGCTGCCGAAGGCCTGTAGTGATAGGATGAGGAGCAATGATTTGCAATTAGAGAAGAGTATATTTAGATTTTAGAAACAAGTTCTTTACTATGATGGTGGTGGAACACTGCAACAGGTTGCCCAGGAATATAGTAGAGGCCTCATCCCTGGAAATGTTCAAGGTCAGGCTTGACAAGGCTCTGAGCAACCTGATCTAGTGGAGGGTGTTGCAGTGGGCTTGGACTAGATTACCTTTGGAGGTCCCATCCAACCCAAACTATTCTATGATTTTATAACTAAGCTTTTCATGTGTCATCATAAAATAGTTAGTGCATTGTAGCATTTAAATCTCTTAAGATTTTTTCTGTGTTTTTTTTAAATTCCAAATCAAGTTTCTTGAGAGCACTTTTTACTACTTTAGACTGTCACACACCCCTCCAATCAACTAGGATTTGATATAGTTAACTGCCATTATAATGTTTCTTAACTGGGTAAAGATTTTTGATAACCCTATTATCTCTTAATGACTGTTTTATTTCTTTATCCTTTTACCTGACACTACAGGATTGTGTATACATTAACATGCCATTTAAAGGAAATGGCATAGCATAGAGTATTTCAGTTGGAAAGGACCTGTAATGATCATCTAGTTCAACTGCCCAGCTGCATCAGGGCTGACCAAAAGTTAAAGCATGTTGTTCAGGGCATGTTCCAAATGCCTCTTAAATACTGACAGGCTTAGGGCATTGAACACTTCTAGGAATCTTGTTTCAATGTTTGACCACCCTCTCAGTAAGAAATTATTTATAATGTTCAGTTTAAACTTCTCCTGGCACAGCCTTGAACCATTCCCATGCATTCTGTCACTGGATAGCAGAGAGAAGAGCTCAGCACCACCTTCTCCACTTCTCCTCCTCCTGAAGCTACAGAGGACAATGATGTCACTGCTCATCCTCCTTTTCTCCAGACTAAACAAGCCCAAAGAGAACATTCCTTCCAGAAAGTTGAGCTGTGCAAACCAGAGTCGCAAGTTTGTCTTAGATTTACAGGACTGCAAGAAACATGTCTTAAACTAAAGAATTTGACAAAGTAGGCTTACTAAAAGTTTTTAAAAGTTAAGTCATAGAATGCATTGGCTTTTAGAAAGTTTCTCTATTTAATAGATCTCTTAGTACAGTCAATTACCTCTGCCTTCTGTCCTTTCACCTAAGATATCCAAATGTCATTCAGTTTCTGTGGTAGTTTCCCAAGACAGTTTCTTTGTTCATGAATACCTTAGATGTTTTTTTCACAAGTTGTTACATTACATGTGGTACTCAGAAAGTTTACTTTTCAGGGCCCAAGACAGGGAGTCAGTATAGTCAGGGAGGCAGCACAGGACTCAGGAGTTGCTGAAGACTTCTGTCAGGCTACAGAATACATAAGCTTTTCCTTTACTAGCGTTTTCTCAACATGATACTGAGATCTGAGAAATGTCATTCAGAGCTGTAGTAGTCCTGCTTGCTTGCAAAATGATAGCTAGCAATTTAATTGTTAATTAACTTCTTAGTATTTTGCAAAGTCCTTCTAAAGTAATACTTAATTCATGCTAAAAAAGAGGAGAAATTTTAACAATCACTCTTTTGTCAGGATGGCAGTAATTTAGGCAAGTGTTAATATCTGTCCTGGATTACTTTCTGCGTAGTTTAGATACACTAACAGCAGTTATGTTTAAGGCATAAATAGAAGTATCTAAACTATAGATAAACCTTCCCCAAAAATAATGTGTTAAAAAAAAAAGAGAAAGTGTTTGTTCCAAGATTAACTGTTGTTTGTTTGCTCTTATTTTACATTCTTCATAAACACAGTTTATAGAACTTGAGTAGAATTTGTTAATAGTATTGTAGTTTCAAAGCCAAATTCATCTCAAGTTGGAGAACTCCTAGAAGTTGGTTCATGAAGTAAGTTCATCTTCAGAATGGAAAAAATCTGTTTCTTATCTGTCACATGCAAGGAATTTCTCAGTTCTGTTGTGTGGGTTCACTTATGGGAGTTGTCTATTAAGGAATCTTCTTTTCTTTTTCTTTTTTGATTGATAAATAAAATCTTTCCTATACAGAAAGAAGAAATACCCTGATTTGTTTAAGTGGTTTTGCATAGAAACAATAGAAGTTTGCTGCCCTGCTGGAACTTACGGACCAGATTGCCTTGGTAATTTTTCTTCTGAAAAATATGGTAGCAGAAATATTCTTTTTACTTGTCCATTTCAGTCTGTCATAATAAGGACAGATGAGTGAAGTATGATATTTTGCATGAGACACCACTTCCCAATAGTTAGCTAGCTGCCATGTGAGCATCCTGCTTGAAAAAAGGTCTTTTGGGCATAAAGTAATGTACAAAACTGTTAAGAGTACGCGTGTGCAGAATCCATCTGATCTGATGTTCACATCCAGACCTGACTCATGGTTAAAGGCTTTCTGTGACATCAAGCCTGTTGTTCAGGTGGTCTTTCAGAAGCTGTGTAGACAACAGTCCTTGACCAATTTCAAGAGTAAAATGGTTAAATCACTGCTAGGAATTAAATGAAGAAATTCACAACTGAGGATTAGTTAGAAAGGCAACAGGAGAAATTGGATAAAAGTAAGTGAGAAACATTTAGATGAAAAGAAGGTCTTTGATACAAAATTATTAAAAGAAGTATTTTGGTCTCTGAAGTTTGTAAAATTCACAAATTTCTAAAACCTTGCATCTTGTCAGAGATCAGTGTTGCAGAGGCAACCACAAAACAGACAGCAACAGCCACCCCAAAACTGAGGATATATTGCAATTATTCTGCATTCCTTCCAATAGTAAAATTACAGATTTGGATGTCACTTGTGAATATACTGCTGCACAACCAGTCAAGCTATCTAGAGAGACATAAACATGCACACACTTGGAGAAGGAAAATCTCCTCATGGGTGCCCAAAATATACACTTGCCAAGCAGGGGTGAGGACTCCTTGGAAGAGGTCCCAGCCCAAGGGGAGAGGATCTGACTGCCAGGCTGCTTGCTGTGTGGAGAATGCCCAGCTACCGTAGCAGGACTCTATTTATACCCTGTCCAGTGTGCGCTATGGTCAATTTCTTAATTGGTTGGAGGGCTGAGTCCTCCCAAGCAAGGTTGGAACTTCTGGGCCCAGAGGTACCAGTTGATGTCTGGAGGTGTCCCGCTGATCTTTGAGCTCCTAGCCCATTGTCTGGTGTCTGTCAGGACCTTTGTGCATACTGTTACAAATTGTCAGTTCCCAATGTTGATCCAAATGATTGCTAGCAGGCGCTTTCAACTACAGTATGAGCATTCTCAGAAATCCAGAATAAATAGTACCAACCTTAGCCAGGAAGCTAGGAAAACAGATAAAGTCCTAGGCTATGGTCTTTATCTCAAATTAAAATTTATAGCTGAACTTTCCTAGAGATGGAGTTCTTGAATGTATTACTGAGCATTCCTAATTGCATACCTTTTGGGTCAAGGGTAGAAAGATTTTGGAAATTATATCTTGCTTTAATGTAACTAATTTAGTTTTTGTGATTATTATTATTTTACATTATGTTGTCTATGAAGAGAGCAGAACTCCAGGTGCATGTTGCTGAGAATAGGAAGTTATTTCCCATTAACATCTGGTGTAAATGTATTTTTGATCCTTTTTAGCTTGTCGTGGTGGATCAGAAAGACCTTGCCATGGAAATGGCCACTGTGACGGTGATGGTACCCGAGGTGGAGATGGCTCCTGTAGCTGTAACAAGGAGTATACAGGAGATTTTTGTCTGGACTGTTCTAAAGGTTACTTCAGTACCTTGAGAAATGAGACGCATTCTGTTTGTACAGGTAACCAAGTCTTTGATGCATGCTTAGGTCTTTGTCTTCCTTTTTCAGTTTTTTTTAAACAAAACTAGAAACAATTTAAATTGACAAAAGTAAGCAAAAAAAAATGTTGTGTGGTTGGGTTTTTTAAAATTTTCTAATTATTTGCTGCTTTAATTTAAAAAGCAGAATTCATCTATGTCATGAGGGAAGAGCAAACTTCTCCTCCCCACTGAGCCCAAGGACTTTATGAAAATCTTGAACTGAAATTGCTGCATAGTGGCCTACATTGAAAGCTAGGTTTTCCTTATGTCTTGGATAAGCTTAACTGAAGTAAATGTGCAAAGAAACAGCTGTACTGTACTGTAGGCAACACAGATTCCAGTTGAATATGTCTAAACTTAATTTTGAAACAAAGTCAGGTCATAGGAATAGATCTTTCTAACTGGTCAGATGTTAATCTGTTTTTACATCTTGAATGCCATTCTGCAACAACTAAGTCCTGACTATGGGTTCTAATGAGATTATTTCTTCAACGTGACCTATGTTGGGATTTTTTATCTGTTAGTGTTCTAATACTTCTGTATGATTTGGTTTATATTACAGTATATAACATGCATATGTTATGTATTACTTGATATGTAGACATGTAATATATGTATATTATATATACCTTTTGAAGTTCAATAAGGACAGGTCCTGCATCTGGAGAGTAATAAAACCTGGCACCAGTGCAGAGTAGGGATCATCCTTCTGGAAAACAGCTTAATGGAGAAAGACCTTGGAGTCTTACCAGACAGCAAGTTACCCATGGGACAGCAGTATGCCCTTGTGGCCAAGAGGGTCACCAGCATCCTGAGGTGCATTAAGAAAAATGTGTCCAGCAGGTCTAGGGACTCTCTTCTCCCGCTCTGCTCTGCCCTAGTGGGACCACACCTGGAATACTTTGTCCAGTTTTGGGCTCCCCAGTTCAAAGAGAGACAAAGATCTGCTGGAGAGAGTCCATCAGAGAGCTACAAGAATGATTGTGGGACTTGAACGTTTCCCCTATGAAGAAAGCCTGAGGGAACTGAGGTTGTTTAGTCTTGAGGAGAGAAGGCTGAGAGGGGATCTTGTCAACATCTCTAAATATCTGAGGGGTGGGCGTCACGATGATGGTGATAGTATCTTTTTGATGGTGCCCAGTGATAGGACAAGGAACGAGTACAAGATAGAACACAGAAGGTTCCACCTCAACATGAGGAGAAACTTCTGTACCATGAAGGTGATGGAGCACTGGAACAGGCTACCCAGGGAGGTTGTGAAGTCTCCTTCTCTGGAGGCATTCAGAGCCTGTCTGGGTGCATTCCTGTGCAGCCTGCCCTGGGTGATACTGCTTTGGTAAGGGAGTTGGACTCAATGACCCCTGGAGGTCCCTCCAACTACTAACATTCTGTGGTTGTGTAATTCTGTGATATACAACTGGATTTCTAGTATGCTTCCTTGTGGAGTTCTTTGAAATAGTATTCCTTCACACATTGCTCTCACAGCCAGTTGCAAACAAAGTATTCTGAGGATTCTTTAGGTGGGCATGCTAAGTCTAGTGTTTATACTGTTATCCCAACCCTGAATAGCTGAACAAAGTTTAATTCCTTGACCTCCTCTTCCCAAATACTTGGAATTTAGACATGCCAGTCCTTATAGTCAGTAGGATTTGATGGCACTATTTTATGTAGTGCAGATGACAGTAATTGCCAGGTTTGGCTTCCTGAGTTTTTGGGTGGGTTTTTGGTTTTGTTTGTTTGGTTTGGTCTTTTAGTTTGGGTTTGGTTTGGTTTTTTTTCCCTTCTCTAATAGGATAGACCTGCATTTTTGTATATGATATCTCCATAAAATGAAGATGTAATCTTGAGAATTGGAAAATCAAGCTACTAAAATTTGGTAGCTTCCAGTGAGTCCTAAATAAGTTTTCTTTGAGAATTTGTGGGCTGGAATTGTCTTGGAATTACTCAAGAAAGCTCGAATTGTAGTTTTCTCTTATTTCAGCCTGCCACGCTTCCTGTAAAACTTGTACTGGTTCAAGTAACAAGGACTGCCAAGACTGTAAAGAAGGCTGGATTAAAAATGAAGAAGAAGCTTGTGTGGGTGAGTATTAACTTGATAGGCTTCAAACACTTTTTAGCAGCGTTGGCTGGTGAGATTAGATGGCATCAAGTTGTGTTTTATGGAAGCGTTCTGTCAGTCTAGATTTCTGTAGGTTTTTTATTAGTAAGTTTCTGACTTGCTTCATGTTGCAGGAAAGTCGTGTTTCATCCCCATGGATTGTCAGATGCTTACAGCTGTCTTTATAAAAGTATTTGCTGTGTATCTTTAGTGTAATGGAATACAAATGGCAGCAAGTGGGCTGTTCTTTTTAAGCAAGCTAACCTGCCCTGCTCTTGACTTAAACTGTTTTGTCAACTGCTGAAAGTTTCCTGTCAGCTTATTTACATATTTTGTAGTAATCATACAATTTTCTTCACTTGTACTGTGTGTTTATAAATGCTCAACCCTAATTGAGTTAAAACATTTCTCTAAAAAGCAGACATTCTAGTGTTTCCTATTATTGGAGAGAAATAGCAGGAGATGGCAAGCTCAGTGTTTCCATTAATCTCAAGTATAAATTGAGTAAGCAGTAGGAATGATGTCTGCAGCAACAGAACGAGATAGACAGCAAAGGAGCTGAAATAGCCTTTCTCTGTTCAAATCTTTGAGTTCTGATTTCAAGGAAACATCACAACAGCACTCACAAGACTATTGTGTTTCCCAGGTGGAACTGGTTTTCAGATTGCCTAGTCCTAATGCATGCAAAACCTGGACTTAAAAATTACAACAATGGCAGATATTCTGGAGGTTTCTGCATATTAGATCCTAAACTCATTGTAACAGTTACTCTCAATGTCGTCAGCTTAAGTTTATAGCTTTTCTGGGACAGTTCTTACAGTGTCTCTAAGCATATAACATTCAAGTATTAACTTGGCTATTTAATCATAACTACTATTTTAGGAAACTTGTCACTTGTTGTCTTTCAGATCTAGATGAGTGTGCTACTTCTCCTTGCAAAGATCACCAATATTGTTTGAACACAGATGGATCTTTCTTATGCAAAGGTTTCTTTTTGACCTACTGTTGTACTTTATCACCTAGAATCTTAATCAAATGCTAGAGGTAATGCACAATACAATGTTGGCCAGTCCTGACTGGACATGAGGAGGATGAGGATTTAGACCTATTGTATGAGGAAAGCAAGACATTTCTGGTTATTTCTACTCCACTCTTGTGAGACCCAAACTGGACTACTGTGTTCAGCTCTGGGACCCCCAGTATAAAAAGGATGTAGACCTGTTCAAGTGGGCCCAGAGGAGGGCCATGAAGATGATCAAGGGGCTAGAGCACCTGCCCTGTGAGAACAGGCTGAGTGAGTTGGGGTTGTTTAGCCTAGGGAAGGCTCTAGGGAGACCTCACAGCAGCCTTCCAGTATTTAAAGGAGGCCTACAGGAAAGACTGAAAAGGTCTCTTCATCAGAGTGTGGTGATAGGATGAGGGGTAACGATTTCAAACTGAAAGAGAATAGATTTAGATTAGATGTGAGGAAAAAAAATTCTTTTTCTGAGGGTGGCGAGGCACTGGAATAGGTTGCCCAGCTAAGTTGTGGGTGCCCCTTCCCTGGAAGTGTTAAAGGTCAGGCTGGATGGAGCTTTGAGCAACTTCATCTAGTGGAAGCTGCCCCTCCTCATGAGAGGAGGATCTTTAAGGTCCTTTCCAACTCAAACTATTCTGTGCTTTCTTGAGTGACTGAATGACTTTAAGGATGGTACTTTAAATCTCATATATGTGAATTTTTGTGCTAAAAATACTTTATCTTTAGCATGTGATGCCAGCTGTGTAGGTTGCACAGGGGAAGGTTCTGAGAAGTGTAAGACCTGCTCACCTGGATACATGAAAGAAGATGAAAAGTGTACAGGTTAGTGCATCTAGTAGTGCATGGCAGAACAGCAATGAGCTCACTGTTAGCCATACTGAGGAGCTGTTAGGTACATTTGTATCTGTCTGCTTAATTTTTCAAGCCTGTCAAAATAAATGCAGTTGTTCTGGTATTAGCAGCACAGACATTCTTTATAGCCTCTTTGATATTATTGAGCTAATATGTAAGACAAGGCTTAAAGGAACAAAGTATTTTATTGTGGGTTCAGAGACATTATGTGTGTCTCTTGTCAGTTATTTACCACTTCTTTAAGAGTGTGCATCTGTATTTGTTTTGTAAACTGCCAAGAATAGAATGTGGAATCTCATCTTTCTGTTAAGCTGTTAATGTCACACTTCAAATGATGCTAATTCATAGTAGACTACAATATGTGAAATGGTAGTAAAAAGAGTGAAATTAATTTCCTTGTGTGCAAGACAGGAAGATACACACAATCTTAAGAGGCTGTTAACTACATTGATGTCCTATTTAGAGGCTACCTTCCATTTAGTATATTTGCAGGACTGAAAGAAACATCTTAATCTAAAGAATTTGACAAAGTAGGCTTACTAAAAGTTTTTAAAAATTAAGTCATAGAATGCATTGGTTTTTAGAAAGTTTCTCTATTTAATAGATCTTTTAGTACAGTCGCTTACCTCTGCCTTCTGTCCTTTCACCTATGACATCCAAATGTCATTCAGTTTCTGTGGTAGTTTCCCGAGACAGTTTCTTTGTTCAGGAATACCTTAGATGTTTTTTTCACAAGTTGTTACATTACATGTGGTACTCAGAAAGTTTACTTTTCAGGGCCCAAGACAGGGAGTCAGTATAGTCAGGGAGGCAGCACAGGACTCAGGAGTTGCTGAAGACTTCTGTCAGGCTACAGAATACATAAGCTTTTCCTTTACTAGCGTTTTCTCAACATGATACTGAGATCTGAGAAATGTCATTCAGAGCTGTAGTAGTCCTGCTTGCTTGCAAAATGATAGCTAGCAATTTAATTGTTAATTAACTTCTTAGTATTTTGCAAAGTCCTTCTAAAATAATACTTAATTCATGCTAAAAAAAGAGGAGAAATTTTAACAATCACTCTTTTGTCAGGATGGCAATAATTTAGGCAAGTGTTAATATCTGTCCTGGATTATCTTCTACGTAGTTGAGAAACACAAACAGCAGTTATGTTTAAGGCATAAATAGAAGTGTCGAAACTATAGATGTGTTAAAAAAAAAAAGAGAAAGTGTTTGCTCCAAGATTGACTGTTGTTTGTTTGTTTGCTCTTATTTTACATTCTTCATAAATACAGTTTACAGAACTTGAGTAGAATTTGTTAATAGTATTGTAGTTTCAAAGCCAAATTCATCTCAAGTTGGAGGACTCCTAGTTACACTTCGGCAACAATAAAAAAAATTACTGTGGGGAATTCTCCAGTAGGTTAAGAAAAGTGCCATTGCTTGGTTAATTTGTCTACATAGGAGACTGTAAAATGGAAAGAAATCCCAGTGCTGTCTGAACAAATTTGAATCACAGGCTCTACATCATGAAGAACTGTAACAGATTATTTTAATAAAAGTTAAATCTGTTGCAGAAGCATTCTGCTCTAACTTCTGTTTTTATTTTCTTTTGTAATATTTGAATAACATTTTGGTTATATGACTGAGCACGAGTAAGTTTTGTTACAAAATAACAGCAGTGGACTCTCTTTCCCTATCCTATCTCTAGATATAGATGAGTGTAACCTTCCCGAAAAGGTCTGCGTGAAAGAGAATCAAGACTGTGTTAATACTTCGGGCAGTTATAAGTGTGTATGTTCAGAAGGGTTTGAAGATAAGGATGGAACATGTGTTCAAACTGTAAAACCAGGCAAGTGGCTTGTCAATGACAGATTTATTTTTTTTTAAAATACCAACAAGTTGGCAGTATATTTCTATTTAAGTGTCTAGTCACTTTTTAACTGGAATTTCTCATCATCCTACAGCTGTGGTGTGAATCAAATAGTTCGTGGTGTAGGTCACATTCTAGCATGAATGGTTCTTTCCTTAAATACTGTGGATTTTTTAAAAATCCTGTTCTTGCATTGATTTTTTTTTTCCTTCCTTCTCCCCCCCCAATTTGATGTTATAAGTCACCTAAAGTGTCTGGCTGTCACAAAAGGAGGTCTTCCTCCTCTCCATTTTTTTTCCCTGTATTATGGTAAGCTAAAGATTTATCTGATAGTGTGAAAACTATTTCAGTTCACCAAAAGCTCAAAAAATTAAGCAGAATTTTTTTTTACTGAATGAGAAAGCTGAATTTGTTTATTTTGTGATCACAAAAGCATCAGAGCTTGTGTGAAGGTGAAAATGGAGAAGACAACCATCTTTCAGTAGTAGGGAAGTGTTTAGCTTGACTTAATCTATACCTTCAGTTAAGAAATTCAAGTGTAATTCACTCTAGGATACATGACGTATTATGGACATAACTATGTTTGTTAGTGTTCATTAGGCTTTTCATATAATTCCAAGGTGAAAGACAGGATTATTCTGCAGTAAAGGTTGAAGAATAGATGAGACATTATTTTATACCTTTATTTTCTTTCTACTTCTTTAGCTTGTTTGTGTAGGGTTTTTTGTTCACTCCCCTCTCCCCAACTGCTTTTTCATCTTGTACTAATAAGTTTTAATGATCTGTGTAGTATTGCTACTCAAGGCTATCAAGTTCAGACATAATACTCTCAGTACTCAGGTATGTTTCTTCTGCAGATGCTCAGGATATCTGTTACCATGGCTTTTTTAGTATACCCCGATATTCTATGTGAACAAAAGCAAAATTAGAAGTTTACAAATTGGCCTAGTTTTTTTTCTTAGATTAATTCTTTGACCAATATAATAATAAAATTGCTCTTCTTTTGTAAAGGCTGTTACAACTTCTGAATTTAGCACGTTGCATTATAGAGAATAATTCTGAGTAACAATTGATTTTTGTTTTCAAGTGCCAGGATTTCTTTTGATGGGGTGTGTGGAAAGGAGAAAGTTCAGTGTGAATTGCTGAAAACAAAAGCTTTTAAAAAAGGCAGCACAGCTGTTTTTGTTTTTCCACTAGCAGCATTATACCATTTTTTAAGGAAGTGTTTTTGAAAAAATCCTCCCATGCAGGAGGATGGTTCAAGTAGCTTTTCTACATGGATTTATTACTTTTCTGGTCTTGATAAATAATGTTGCTATGGGTTTCTCTCAAAAAAAAAAAATCTAATGTAAAAAATTATGTGGTGTAACTAATAAGATGTTTGTATTCTAATTATGATAATTAATTTCACAGGAGAGGAAGTAGAGAATAAAGCAACTGAGCCCTCACCTACTGGACATGATGACTTGTGATCTGCACTCAGAACCAAAAGACATTCCTATCTAAAGTTTAAATTATTGGACTATGCCTCTGCTGGCTGAGAAACCTTGGAAATTATATTAAATATTCAAGTTGACATGAAGATTTTTCTGTTTTAAAAAATGGTGATAAATGGCTCTTTAAGCTGCATTTCTTTATTCTTATATGTCACTTTTTATATAATTCTTCAAGTACAACGCTCTAGGTTACTACAAAATTTGGATTAACATAACATTGTACCCAGCAATTGTAAACAATTTGCAGGTTTCTCATTCTAGTGCCTACTGAAAACTATCATCATTTGGAAGGACTTAGTTACAAATCATAATTCAAGAAAAATTTAGACTCAAGTTTGGATTTTCTTGACAAAAGAAAGTACTTCTGTAACTGAAATACAGGTTTTAGAAACTGTCAAAGGGAGTCTCTCTGGGTGGTGGGGGAAAGCATTGTTCCCTTAAACAAAATAGAATGCCTAATGCTGCATTCAATAAAAGTTTATTTTGTTGGAATGTGCCTTAAAATTTTTTAAGATGTTAATACCTTGCAGTGTTGTCATGTCTATTTTTCATTTAGGCAGTGAAAAAATAAATCACAGCTAAAACAAACAACAATAAACAACCAACCCACAACAAAACCCAAGAACCTTATAAGTACTATATTTCAGTTCATCACTGAATTCCAGCATTCAGTTGTGCTGGAAAGTATATGGGGAAAAGAATATGAGAAACCCATTAAGTACACCATAGACACACTTGCGTCTAAAGAAAGATTTATGTCAAACTTAAGCAACTTTGCAAAGGCAGGTAGACAAGTCTTTTTTTTTTCTACTTGTATTAAGTATGTAAATTAGTTTATATGGTGCTGAAAAGTAAGTTTGGTTAATAGCTACACTCAGTGGTGCTCAGTTCTTAAAGGAGTACTCTCTAATAGATTACTTTAACTACTGTCTATTGCTGCATGTAATGGCTTCCTGTATTTTTCAGAGCAAGCATACTATAATCAATCTATCTTCTTTTCAAATGGAAAGCTAAAAAGCATAGCATAGACACAACTTCCCATATCTGTTCCTTAAGCTTACAGTCAAACATAAGACCTAAAATTGTTAGGTTCTGCAGGACCATCACTGCTGTAAATTAGCTAAGGACCATCCAAGTACAGTAAGCTCTGATGTAAGTCAGTAGAGTTTGGAATACGTTGCAGAGGTGGATACAGGGAGCACAAAGAGGGATTACAGAATAGAGATAAAAAGAGCATATCTTCAGGTTGACTATGAAGAAGTTACAAATAGTACCCTGAGGTAAGTGGAAATGGAAGGGTATGAATAGGATTGATCTGCTGATCAGTGAAGGCCAAACACTTGTACAGTTCTGAAAACTTTGTTCAGACTAAGTCACTGTTGGAACAGTGCATGTGGCGTTTGTCTGTGCAGTAGGTAGATATATAAATATTGTGCAAAAAAGGATTATATTGGATTCCTGTGTTAAATGTTAAGCTAATCTGTCCTGTAGTTTAAATACCTAATGGTATTAATGTATCTACAAGAGTTTCCTTAAAATAATTTTCCTTCAGCTAGAAACACCTAGATGTTTCTTAATTTACTGGCCTGAAAATGAAAACTTGAGTGCTTTCGCAGCTGTAGATGCCAGAGATGGGCCTATATGCCATATATTTTTCAAGTTATAGGGTAAGTTGTATTTAGTGAGTACTAAATTAAAATGAAGAAAAAGTAGTCACTTTTGGAGCATAGGCTATACAGCTAATCTTTAGAGATTTGTAGTACAGGGATAACCAGTTACATTAACATTAGGCCTTCACGAGTGTACATTGTCTTTGCTGCACTTAACTCCCAAGTGTTCCAGGTAATGGTCCTAATTCTCATTTATTGATAGTAGCATGTTATGAATAAAGAGGGATAAGGAGAGAAGTTAATACAAATATAAATTCTTTATGAATTTGGCTCTGCCTCCATGTAACTATATGCAAAAGTTACTGCAGATTATAAAGATTCAGTATTCAGTTGGGAATGGGTACAAATAGTTTGAGAACAGTATTTGAAAAAGGATAAATCCAAAACTAGTAAGTTACCCCACTAATAAAAGGCAGGAATTTCGCAGAGACTTTAGGAATATATCAGTTATTCATGATGCTGCTGGCTGATTGTGGGAATTTCTTTTTTTGTCTCTCCTCCTGAGCTGCTTTGCTGCTTATAATCCATGTGTGTGGAGTGGGCAAAACCCCAAGACAGAAGAGCCTCCGGCTCTCTTCAGCTCACCTGTTTTATCCAGCCAGCTAATTTTTGTCAGAATTGCCACCAGACAAAGGCTAGAATTGATAACCATCAATTCTCTGCTTAAACGTGCCCAGACTTGTGCTGTGCCTGGCAGGACATGCAGCCTAGGGAAAGGGCCCATGTGAAATCCACTAATCCACAGGCCTGGGAAGGGGAGGTCTCCTCTGGCTCCCTTCATCTCCGCCTCTGTTTCTTCATCCCATTTTGTCTCTGCAGCGTGTGGGGGGAGGGAGGGGTCTTGGGTGCACTGTCAGAACATGAAATGTCAGTTCTGTTTAGAAATTCCCATCAAATCATGCTCAATGGAATTATCTCTTCAGTATAAATTCTTTCTATTAATGATTCAGGCATGAAATGATGTTTTGTCATATGCAGAAGAACTTGCTATTCCAAGTTCCCTTCAAGTTGTTTGCGATTCTGGGGGAATATGTGATGAGGCTCTTAACTACATTGTGGAAGCATTTGCTTTCCATTTTGTGCCCCCTCAGGCTCTAGACAAAAAGCTTTAATTGAATCAGTCCTAGTTAAGCTCTAGAGTGAAGTAAGGAAAAACAGAAACTTCAAGTTCTGTAAAACAAATGAAAAGTCAGGTTCATTCATGTCATGGTGGGGGGAAGTTAGGGTGTTTTTTGTTAAGTGTGCGTATTTAGCTTGCTTGACTTTGGCTTTGTAGAATCTAGATGTCAAAACCTGGATGAGCTCTATAATAGCTGCCTTTATAACAGATTGCATCTGTTGTTGGGACCCTGTTGCACCTATTAGTTGCTGGGCTCCTAGAGTGGAATCAGAAGTCCAGATTTTGGTGAGTGTGGTTTTGTGAAAGTGCTAACTGTTCCACTCCTGGCACAGTGCAATGTCCTAGACAGTGAATTGCAGGTCCTAATTACACCAACTCTGTCCATTAAAGTTGGACTCTTAAGGAATTACTGACCTGACCTCCAAAGTGTACCTGAGACCCAGTTAACTCTTCCACACTCCCACTTGCTGCAGCCAGGATTCAGTCCTACCACTTGACTGTAACTGACCTTTGCCACAGCCAGGAAGATAAACCAAATGAATTTCTCAGATGACAGAATCACAGAACAGCCGAGGGTAAAATATGCCTTTTGAGGTTGTCTAAGCCACAACCCTGCTTAAAGCAGAATCAGCTGAAGCAGTGCTTTGAATGGGGATAGAACAGCCTTGTCTTCAGGTCATCAGGAACCTATCCCAGTTGGTCTGACTTTTCAAAGATCATCAAGATTGGCTTTGCAATAACATGCCTGCGCTATTTCTTGAGTGCCTTCTATCAGGCCCCATGGGCTTACTGTCCATCCAACTTGTTTAAGTGTTCCCTTACCTGGTTCTACTCCAGGTAAGTCTTCCTTGTTCCAGGCACTCCTACAGCCCCAGGAATTCTGAAAGCAAATCTTACCAGTAAAAACCAAAGCAAAGAAGGCACTGAGTACCTTCGCCTCTTCTGTGGTCCTTGTCACCTGGTCCTATGCCTACAGCAGAGGGCTTATGCTTTCTGTTGTCTTTGATGGCCAACATATTCATTGGTGACATGGGCAGTGGCATTGAGTGCACCCTCAGCAAGTTCACCGAAGACACCAAGCTGTGTGGTGCAGTAGACATGCTAGAGGGAAGGGATGCCATCCAGAGGGATATTGACAAGCTGGAGAGGTGGGCCCATGACAACCTCATGAGGTTTAACAAGACCAGGTGCAGGGTCCTGCATGTGGGCCAGGGCAATCCCAAGCACTGATATAGGCTGGGCAAGGACTGGGTTGAGTGCAGCCCTGAAGAAAAGGACTTGGGGGTGCTGGTTGGTGAGAAGCTCAATGTGAGCCACCAGTGTGCGCTTGCAGCCCAGAAAGCCAACCAGATCCCGGGCTGCATCAAGAGAAGCATAGCCAGCAGATCAAAGGACTCCTCTCTGGTGAGACCCCACCTGGAGTACTGCATCCAGTTCTAGAGCCCCTATTGCAAGAAGGATCTGGAGGTGCTGGAATGTGTCCAGAAAAGGGCCATGAGGATGATAAGAGGGCTGGAGCACCTCTCCTGTGAGGACAGGCTGAGAGAGTTGGGGCTGTTCAGTCTGGAGAAGAGAAGGCTCCAAGGAGACCTTATTGTGGTCTTCCAATATCTTAAGAGGGCCTACAAGAAAAATGGTCAGTGACCTTTTAGGGTGTCAGGTAATGATAGGACTGGGGAAATGGAACAAAACCCAGAAATAGGTAGATTCAGATTGGATGTTAGGAAGTTCTTGCCTATGAGGGTGGTGAGATACTGGAGCAGGTTGCCCAGGGAGGTGGTGGATGTTTTTAAGGCCAGGCTGGATGTGGCTCTGGGGAACCTGATCTAGTGAGGGTATCCCTGCTCATGGCAGGGGGGTTGGAACTAGATCTTTGAGGTCCCTTTCAACCCTAACAATTCTGTGATTCTGTTTGCTGCAGATGTGCCTGTAGTAGCCTGTGATCTGCAAATCCCTTGCTGGTTCTACTCTTGGTGGGCTTTGGCTTTCTTGACCTCATCCCTTCAAGCCAAGACAACATTTCTTTATTCCTCCTGTGTAACTTGTCCCCATTTCTACTTCATGTTTTCACTTTTTCACATCCTGACTTTAGTCAGGAGGTCTTTGTTGACTCCTGCTGGACCACTGCCAGCTTTTGATTTTCCACACATGAGAATTTGAAAAGGCAATCACTGAAAATCAGCCGGCCTTTATGGACCATTCTGTCTAGGACTGTCTTCCTTAGCTTTCTTTCAAGCAGATACTTGAAACAGTCTAAGGTCTACTCTCCTGATGTCAAAGGTTACTGTCCTGCTATTTCTTTATTGTAAAATGCTGTTTGGGTACACTAGTTGGTCTGCTGCTTTACCTAATGATGCTTTTGTTGAATTTGACCCTCCAAAGTTAGCCTTTGTCAGTAGGGACTGTAGGCTCTTTGATGCTGAGGGTTGTCCTTTTAGTTTCTGTTAAAAAGATTGAAGCCCTAATCCTTACCCATTCCCCAGTTCACATCATAGCATTTGATATGTAGGATCCACATCTTCCATTGTATCCACTTGTGCAGAAACTGCTTGAGTAGTAGCTGGAAAGTTGTGCAGCTAGGTAAAATGTTCTTTTCTTGCTAAATCCTTCTATATTCAGGAGGCACAGTATGCCCAAGAAAAAAAAGTATGTTTTATACTAGCTGCAAAATAAATGCTGAAGTTAAGCTTATTAGTGTTGGGATAAGCTTGTTAATGTCTTCAGTCATATTCAAATACATCTTGGGGCTGTTATGTCAGTATTTCTAAGCCTACTGAGAAATTAATGTGGGTACTTTGGTGATGATGCTTCATATCTGCTGTCTACAACTACCTGAAGGGAGATTGTAACCAGGTGAGGGTTGGTCTCTTCTCCCAGGCAAGCAGCACCAGAACAAGAGGACACAGTCTCAGGCTGCACCAGGGGAGGTTTAGGCTGGTTGTTAGGAAGAAGTTCTTCATAGAAAGAGTGATTTTCCATTGGAATGTGCTGCCTGGGGAGGTTATGGAGTCACCATCACTGGAGGTGTTTAGGAAGAGACTTGATGGGGTGCTTGGTGCCATGGTTTAGTTGATTAGATAGTGTTGGATGATAGGTTAGACTCGATCTCAAAGGTCTCTTCCAACCTGGTTAATTCTATTTCATAAATCTGTAATGTCCATGTAGTCTGATCTATCACATTAGTAGTCTATGTATAAAATACCATTATAAACCTAGCATTTTCTGTCCTCTTTTTGACAGATGTCATACCTGGACTAGGGGTATTTATATTCACTGAGGGGGGGAAAAAAGAAAAGACACCTTAAATCAATTCAGATTCATGTTAACTTTTTCAGTGTTTTCTAGGAATCTAAGCTGGATGCTGTTGCCCATTCTGTGTACCTATAAGAAGTTATTCCTAATTTAAAAAAAAAAAAGGAGAGAGAGAGAGAGAAAAACAAGTGGCCTACCTGTTGTGTTTTGGGTGGTTTTGTTGTAGTTATAAAGGGCTGCTCAAAAAAGGGACGTGTGAATCAATAATTCAGGATTCTAACAGGAGAGACCTTGTGGGTTATCTTATTCTTCCCTTACCAGTGTGGAATTCTCTTTGTACTATTTGGAAATCTAATTACAAAATTGCTGCCTTTGCCACCATTCAGTTAACCACAGAATCACAATCACCAAGGTTGGAAGAGACCTCAAAGATCGTCAAGTCCAACCTGTCAATAGTAATTCTTTTTAATGACAAACACAATATGTGAGAACTCTGCATGTGCAGCTGTGATCATGGCCTCACTTGTTTGAGTTAATGTGCAAACACAGAGGTTATGTCCTGTATGAGACCTTTGCCTTGCAAAGCCTGGAAGAGGAACAGATTCAGGGAATTGAGACTCATCTTCGACATTTAACAAAATAACATCCAGATTTTTAGTTTGCTTTCACATTTTTTTGTTCTTGGAGTAAGCAGTGTCACATTTTAAGCACTGAAGCAAAGAAGGCCAGAAATTGCCATTTAGAAAAGCATGACAGCTGACACTTTTCATATGAATGCAATTATGGGACAAAAATGGTTAACCATAGCTCTAGGCAGCAATGAAACCTAGTTTCAGTGTTAAGATCAACTTGTTCTTGGGAAATTCAGTATTTTTATTCTAGGAGTGCATTCCCATAGAGACTTTGTAACATACTTGAAGAAAGTTACTGTTTTGTTTATTTATGAAGTTACTCCAAGGGTAGCTGTGGCTGCTCAGTGTTGTTGGCAAAAGGGAAAAAATCACACATCACCCGGAATGACAAGGAATATGAGAAGTTACAGGTGTATGAAGTGACAACCTCAAAGGAGTGGCATGGTACCCACCTTTAAGGGCAGTCTTTTGCCCAAGAGCCTGGACTGAAGTAGCATGTTCTCCTTAGTAATCAGGTTAGGAGAGAAAGAATTTGGTCTCAACTGCATTTTTACATTTACTCATCTATATATCTAAATGCTTATGTTTGTATCTACCTAAAACTATGTATATAGACCTATGTGCCATAGTATAAACAAATACCTTGGGGGTTTTTAAGTTATTATACATTATAATATATTCAGTGTTTAAAATAAATTCTTCCTACCTGGTGACAACTTTGCAGTGAGAAATTTGATTGCAGTGTGAGCTGTAGAAGGTGGATAAACTCTTCCCTTGAGCTGGCAAGGGAGAAAGATGAGTCATTAAGACACAAACTGTTCTGTCTTTGAGGGCATGCTTCTGTTAGCAATTCACTGCACACTGTTCATCTTCAAAACAGAATAAGCTTTTCTTTTATGTTAAAGCTCTTCACACAAATGGCAGTTGACAGTCTATTTGATGAGCTAAGCATCCTAATGCTGGGACAGCTCTGGAATTCCATTTGTTTGGAAAGGAAAACTCTGTGGCAGGCATGGTGTGATGTTGCTTCAGGCATTCCCTTTTTAGATGATAAATGTTGTTGCACAGCTGTTTGCCCCATGCAAATGCACAGCTGTGCTATACTGGGGAAGGAGTATATCTCTGCAATGTTGTTCCAATAGATGTGATGCAGAATTTCACAACTTTCATGTTAAGCCACCAGAGGGTACTCTTAAGCTTCCAAGAAGAAGTTATGTTGGCTGCTTCAGGAGGCCACTATCTGAAACACAGTTACTGTACTGAGGGCAGGGACCAAAGATGAACTTTCTTTAATTATAAGGGCCTGATTGTACTGAAGTGAAACAAATGAATAGGCCATGTAATTCTTCAAATAAACCTTCTACACTGTGCTCTTTCCAAAAGCACAAATAACTCAGGTCTTCTCAGTCATAAAACAACATGATCCCAGGAACAGGAAAATTTGGTTTGGAAGAGACTTCAGGAAGTCTCTCACCCCACCATCTGCTGAAACAGGGGAAGCCATAAGGTTTGAGTAGCTACCTTACCCACTCCTGAAAACCTCTAGGAATGGCAACATCTTTTAGCAACTGTCCTTGTCCAAAATGGTTTTCTATATACTCAGGTTGAACCTCTCTTGTTCCAATTTACACCTGCTGTCTCTGGCCCTCATTTTACACACTGCTGTGAATCCTTGATCTTCCAATGCACTTAACTTCTTGTTGGAGGAAAAAAAAGTGGTGTCGGGCACACTGCATGTAAAAAGAAGCTGACCCCTGTTATATCTCACTCTTCCACAGTAGAGACCCATGGTTCTTCAATTTAACTATATCAGAGCATGTGTTCCAAATCCTATGAACTTACATATCTGTTACCAGCAATTTAAAAACCTGCTCGTTTTCATAGTATTCTATAAACAAAAAATAGCTAGTCGTTCTGAAAATTTATCAACTAATATTCTCAAAATAGTTCAATATTTACCAGGGAAGTCATCACCAGTGGCAGTGCTCATTCCCTACTGGCTTTTGTTTTGTACTGTAATAATATCTGGGCTTTCCACAATGTGAAAAACACAGTGCTTACATGAGTTAGAAGCATAGTGCTGGAAAGAAGCAATGCTATGAGTTGATGTTCTTTGAATACCAGTTGAATAAACTTCCATGGGAAATTTGTTTACTTCTGAACTTAAAAATGGTTCCAGGAAAGACTCGTGCCGTGGCAAAGTTTCACAGTTCTCAGGGGTAGAGAGGGATTTTGTTATAGGATCACGGCCTCCTGAGTTTGCCAGTGGAAGAACAGACTCTGTAGTCTGAGCTTTTGTCTTTACAAATATAGGGGGGAAAATGAAAAAATAAATTCTGCAACTAAGCTTGGCAGTTGTATTTAAGGTCCCAGCAAAGCCTTAAAACTGTTACAATTCCTAGTAGCAGGTTCATGGAGGAGTTGATGGGGTTTTGTAAAAATAGGCAGTTTTGAGAATCAGTCTCTGCTGAACTTTGTCATTGCAAGTATCAATTCCAATGCTGTTGTCCTCTGAAAAACAGTCTCCTCCCAAAGTGCTAGGCTGAGGTGGCTGAAGATGTCTTGGTACCAACCATTAGGTGCTTCACAGCGATATTATGCATTTGTTATTACACCTGTAGACATTCTCTACAAGGATTAAGCAATACTGAGCAGAGCTGGCAGCTTGCTTATGCACCTTAACAGAAGCCTGATAGTTTGCTGAGTAAAATCACAAATAGAAATATTTATGAAACTGTCCAAGTTAAAAATACAAGTTGTGCCTGGGTAGTGACACATGAGTGAATAAAATGCTGCTATCTCTGTAACAATTTCTTGGTTTGGATATATCAGACTATTATATCTCCAGTGAAGCTGAGAAATAGAGTAAATAGCTGTGCTAGGTTAAATCTCAAACCAGCACAGTAGAATTCAGCAAACAAAACCAGTCCCTCTCATTTTAGAAATGTCTAGACTTTTATGTTGCAAGGAGGCATAATGTAGCTTGAATTAGCAGAAATGTCATTGTAATGGGTATGCAATGATGGAAATTAGGTCTTGCTGTGGAATACTGCACCACTTTGAATGCAGATTATCACAGACTAAGGGTACAAATAAGACTTGGGTGCAAAAACACTAAGACTTCCAAGTCAGCACGTATTTTTCAAGGCAGATCTGCATTGCAGTTCCACTTCAAGGATAGAAAAAAGTGTCTGTTTTTTTCAATTGGAAATAGTTCTGGCAGACTGAACAGCCCCCAGTCAACAGACAGACAAGTTTTATAAACTCTGTTTTATCACATTAGTAAGAATTTATGCCTGCAGAACTGTACAGGACAAAGCAATGATAATTAATCCAACATCCTATCAGTTGTGTAGTAGTTTTAGAGCTACACTATATTACTTATAGATAGCATGCCATATTTCTGGGGTAAGGTTTCTCATGTAAAGAGTATATTTTCCAATATAGTTCTCTATTGTTATGCTGATTGAGTATGTCTAGCAATGCAGTAAATTATATTTCCCAACTGTGCTGGTTCAGCCTTGGGTGGGGGCCAGATGCTCACCAAAGCCACTCTATCATTCCCCTTCTTTGATGGACAGGAAAAATACTACAAGAGGCCTGTTTGTCAAAATAGTGTTGTCTCCACCCAAGATCTTGCCCACACTGCTGTGTTATCAGTGCCCTTCCAGCCACCACTGCAAAACACAGCGTTATGAAAGATGTGATGGGGAGAGCTAACTCCATCTTAGCTAAATGCAGTACATCACCCAAATTTCCCATTATTAATAATGAAATTATTGGCTATTTACTAATCATTAATAATAATGTTCTGTGAAAGTCTGATCTCAGTTTTACAGTTTCTCTAAAAGCAACAAAAAATATAGTTACAGGATACAGTTTATGTTAAGTCATCAGATGCCTTGGGTACCAATCAGGAACAGATATGATACTTGCTTAGTATTATCCAAAAGAAATAATGAATTTTCTATGTGTCTAGCTTTGTGTGTAAGAAGTTCATGGTGTCCAGCAGCGGCAGCCTTCAGGGCTGCTTAGGAGTTCTCTGCCTATCAAGTCTCTCCAAAAAAACTTCTCAAGTGTTCATGGCATATGTAGTTTACAGTATCTAGGGTGCACTACGTGATAAACTGTCCCTGTGGAGCTAACCTTACTGCCGGGACTGCTTGAAGGAGTCAAGAGCTGCTGAGCATAATGTGCTCAGGGTCATATCAGTGTAGATGTGTTGGCACTTGATCAGCATTGACCCACTTGCATACTGTGCTATGGACTCCTTTTGGAGCAGGACCATGGGGACTCCAAATCAGTTTTGTCTGTGGGTACCAGCAAAGTTTGAGAAATCTTCATCTGGACATTCAAGAACCTCATTCAATACCAAAGCTTTAAATTCAGAAGCTCTAAACAGTTCCCAAGGTCTGGGTTACACTCAGCTCCAGACTAAGTGGGTGTCGATTTACCTGTAAGGGCTGCCAAGGATTCCCTTAGCATAGAAGCCACCAAAATGGATTTAATACAGCAGAGCAGCAGATGAAATTTGTTCCCTCATTAGAAACATAGCTCTTAGGAGCAGGGCTCAGCCTTCTAAGTTGCAAGTAACCTCTGTGCAGTTATAAGCTACTTCAGAAGTCACTTTAGCCTCATTGGACTTAAGGTGATGGAAACAAAAGTACATCTCTGTTTTCCACATGCTTCCCATTGTGGAAAGGCTGCCTAGTCCTTAGCTCATGTCAAACGAAACTTTCCTCATGAAGCCCCTGATGCTAAAGGTGTCAGTCAAACCCTGTAAATGGCCCCTAGCCACTGCCATGAGCATCTTGAGTCAGAAAAAGCCTGCTGTATTACAGAGCTGTTTTATAGGGTAGGGTTAGGAGTAGTTTAAATAATAAAAGCCACCTGTGAAATGCTAGAGTCACTGCTTATATCCAATTGGAACAGGAAATTACTTTTTTCTTAGGATATACTCCTTTCCTGGACTTAAAACTAGTCAAAACTATGGTATGAGCTGCCCACTCAGTGAGACAAGAACTTGGTGAAATACAGGACAAGAGCAGATTCTTTGTCCTTTTAGACTTAAGAGTAACTAAATTATACAGGAGAAACACTGTTTGTATTCATGTCACCCAGTATTTGCCAAGTGATCATTAAAAAGAAACAAACAAAACAGAGAGAAAAGCACCCCGAGGACTATTAGATTCTTAGAAGAGAGCGACTGTCAAACATAACCCATGAAATTAACTGAAATTGCTCATTTCCACTTCCTCCCTAAAAACAAAGTACCACAATGTATAAAGCACAGAGCAGGGAATGCAGCAAATCCTGAAGATGAATCATGGCAAACACAGCCTCACAAAACTTGTTTATTAGGAAATGGTATATCCCCTTCTTTTTAAGCATTTATATTCACTGTCTTATGTATAGTTCTGCCTAATATATGATAAACCTTACCTAGTAGAAATTTGGCCTCAGATTACCTGCATGGTAGAATTGTATTAAGTTTTAGGGTTCTTTCCAGGCATTATATTAACTGAGTTGTATTTCGTTTTGAATCTAGTGATGAAAATTGCCACAAGTTCTCACTGTAGAGCACAAATCCTCCAGCTGAGGAGGTAATAAAAGGTATATGTAATATTATATAAAATATATAATATATACAATAATATTCTGTTTTTTGTGGTCTTCTGCATAGATACAAATTTAGTACTGATGTTAAATGGTGCTTTACCCTGTGAGTGACCCATCAGTTCATGTTGACTTCATCTGTATACTTACTGAGTAATTTATACCTCTGGCCAGCAGATGATGCATTTGTTCGGTGTGGGCTCCTCTGTTGCTGACTGATCCTAAGGTGTTTTGAAACTTTACTCACCTCACATCCTTTAAAACACTAGAAAGATCATTTCCAGACATTCAGTACATAGTTGTCATTATCTCTACTGCCTTTAGCAAGCCAGTCCTGACATCTGTTTTCAGGAATGCCAGCTTCTATTGTTTCACATCATAAACAGCCTTTGCCCTATGCAAAACATCCCTTTACTAGTGTGCTCCTGAAATCACAATTAATTGTTCCACTAGTGTTTGAAGCCATTATGTCTCCAAATATGAAAACTTCACTACTTACCTCACTGCTTTTGCTATTTTAATTAACTTAATGGAATTAAATAAGTAAAATTAAAACAAAAAGAAACTGCTATTGTAATTAGCCAGATCCTCATCTGGAAAAACTTCAGCAAAATTGCATCACGTTATGGGAGGAGTACTTCCAACACTGGAGAAGTTACGCCTGTGAAGTCTGTATGTACAATAGCTGCTAACATCATTAAAAAGCACCATTAGCAGTTCAGATAACATTAACTACATTAAACATTTGTACTTCTTGATATTGCCTTTGAGTGCAATTACAATGTGCTGTGATTGACATTTATGTTGTCAACACTTATTCTACAGCATGCATAGCTAAATAAGCATTGAAGTTACAAAATCTGGGTTTAATATTTGCTAAAACCCACACTTATCCACCCTGCTTCGTTCCTGTTACTGGCGTTGTCCAAAAGGTCCTAGATGATGAAATGAATTTATGATTTGATTCCCCAGAGTGGGCATCCTTTCTGTCCTTCTGTAATATGAGGGTGACTCAACACTGTTGGTAGCTAATGCAGCTATGCAGAGCAAGTTTGTCTGGTGTCTCTAGGTAGTTCTGTTCAGGTTTCTCTGGGGAACAAAGCAGTTGATGAACAATAGTGAAATGACATATGCTTGAACTAGGAATACATGGCATCTGTAAAAGCTCCATCCTTACTGGCTTGGCAGTGGTTCATTTGAGAATTAAGGATGAAAGCAACAGATGTTATCCATTCAAGCACCTGTATAAAGAAATGAAAACCTGAAAACTATACATATTATTTTGACAAAGCAAAATGATGAAACTTGCCTTTGTCTGTGATGTCCCATCCTATTCAGATAAGGTGCTGTTTGTTTTTAAATGGAAATATGGCTTGGCATAACATGACAAAACCAAAAAGGCCCTCATGGCCATGTTACATCTGGGTCAGATGTATTTGATGTTCTTACTTTGATCTCCTGTGTAATCAGTGTGTTTTCAGCTTAGATCTTGGATCCACATCTCTTGTAAACAAGAACAATTCCCAGACCTTTTGATCTGCAAAATGATTAATTCTTCCATAACTCTACTCCAGGACAGCAGAGAGAAGTGACTGTTTTTCCTAGGGATTCCTCCCAGACATATAAAGCTCTTTCCTAAATAATAATTAAAAAAAAAGAGTTAAAGGGACTAAACAAGATCTCTAGTAGATCTCTTGGAACTTTTTTTTTTTTTAATTGTTCACATTTGCCCCATGCCTATCCTCGAGATTTCAAAAATTTGCATAAAGTTCCCTATGATGATTTGCTTGATTTGCCACATTGTCAGGGACTTGTTTGATAAGGTAACTGGGACTCCAAAGTAAGGGCATAATGGATAGTGTAGAGGTAGATGGATTGTGAAGGAAGCTAAAAATATGTGGACAAGGATCAGGAAAGTGCAAGACTGGACAGAGGGAGAATGGAAAGCGTAGAGCCAACAAGGGCTCAGTAATAGGTGAAGTTTTGAGATGAGCTAGACAAGGACATGAGACAAAGGACTGAGGTGCCCAGGGCAGGGGTGTTGCTAATGGCTGAGGGGTTTAAAGGAGAAACTGGATACCTGAACTCCCAGAATCAAGTCCTGTGGGTAGGGAGAAGTGATGGAAAGTGGGTGAGAGGGAAGCCAGGCTGTAGGAGCAGTCCAGGGCATGGGGAGCAGACCTAGCTCATGGAAACAAAATATGATCAAGCCATAGAAGCCAACATGCGGAAAAGACTGAGGCTAGCTCGGAAGAAGAGGGAGTTGTGGCAAAAATAGGTGAGAAGTGGTGACCACTAAAAATGTACTCTTCACCATATGACCACACTCATGATCTTCACCATTCACCCACACTTACCACTTTTTGTGGCACAAAGTGGCAAAATGTCCTGTTCGTTTTTGAGCTGGTGAAAATATCTCACTCTCTTCTATGAACTTAAGAGGTTACATTTTGTATTTAAACACCACATTATCCTTATTAAAACTGTGAGGGTTCATTTCAGTTCAAGATTTACAACCACTTGGGAAAAATATTTTTTCCACCTGTACTAAATAAGATGTGGATCTGATTAAAAATGTGGTGAGAACATGTGAGGAAAGACAATGCCATTACATTTTCTGAAGTCTGAATTGCAATAGTCCTTTTTTTGGCTGTGCATTTTTACTTTACAAGTCACCATTAATAGTGTTCTTTTAAAACACACACTTCTCTTACTATATAGAAACATTTCCACCTAATATACTGAGACATTAACCACAATTTCTATTTATGTCTTGCTTTTCATTTTGGCTTCTTTTGTGTGGTATACTCAGAATGTGGATAGTAGCTGTGAGCTATTTTTGGTATGTAATACTATAGATGTGAGCAATGGATCATGTGTTAGAGAAGGAGGAGGGTTCTGCAGAACATGCTTCATTAGGTGCTATTAAAGGTATATAACAAATAATGTGGGAAGCAGTAACCCCCTGGGACAGAAAGGCATGAAATCTGTTCACATGTAACGAAACAGAAACTGAAAATGGTGGTATATTTTTCTAATTGATGGGTGCCATCCAACTTCTAAATTGCTTATTGTGACAGTAAGTCACTACACAGGCACAAATCTTATTTTTTGTTTTCCCAATTAAATTTCTTTCTGTTTCTTGTGTTTTCTCAACTGGAGGGAAAGAAGTGTCTGTGTGTCCTTTCTGTATGTGTTTTTTACCTGAAAATCACTTACTGAGAGCCATGCCAGAAAGCTTGCTGTGCTGCAACATGTCATCCTCGAGTGATTTGACAGCTGCATGTCTGGGACCTGTGGCATGCAGGGAAGTCATAGAAATCCAGGATGATGACTTTTCCTGGCACAGCTTTCTCATGATGCACAAACACATGCCTAAAATATGCAGTGTAGGCCATGCTGAGGCACCCTTGTTGCCCTTTGCCTTACTAAAGGTACTGCTGGCTCATCATGTCATTTTTAGCTTTTGGCTAGAAAACTTCTGGGATTTACTGAGAGGTGCAGGGAAATCCCTTGGTGTCTTCCATAAAAGACACCAATAACATCCTGTTATTGAGGTGCTCCCTTCATGAGGTCCAGCAATGCAATATTTATTCCAAATTCCTTCTGTCTTGTGACTGTCTGCAAACAGCAAATGCCTAAATAAAAAAGGAACGCTATCTGGCATGGTGCTCTTTTAAAACACATCTCAGAGTGAGTGGCACTAAGAAATGTGTTTGGACATTTAAGTATACACATGTGTATAAATGCATTAAACACTCTGTGAGTGATCCAAAAAACCTCAGCCTTCAGCCTCACAACATTTACATTCATAGCTGTAATTTCCTCACATATGCCTGTCTTTACCTATTCCTATACAACATACATGTCAGTGTGTTCCTGTTATTTTCACATTACACCAAAGTGGACTCGACCTTTGGTCTTTTTAAAACGCTGGTGAGGTTTCCCAGTATCAGCCAGCCACTAGAGGGGACTGCAGTTCTGTGCTGGAGAATCTGACTTAGGTGCTCTGGAGCGTGGCATTCTGTGGCTGATATGGTATTTGTGTAATGCTTTTTTTTTTTGTTTTGTTTTGCCAGGTCTGGCCTGTGTCTGTGCTAAGTGCTGCACAGACAAGAGGCAGGTTGTGCCTGGAGCTTTGCCTTTACCCCAGTTGGAGAGCAAGGGCAGCAGCTCTGTGGGTGAGAGGTTGAAGGGAGAGAATCAGACTGGGCTGTAGGAGGGAAGAGTGGCCCCAAGACCCCCACTGGCCCTCCTGGATATCTTCTTCTAGAGATTCACAAGTGCTTGAGTGATGTGTTTGGTGTGATACTGCTGGATTCACAGGAAAATGCATTAAGAAAATGAAGCCTGGTCAGGAAAAGTTTGATCCATATATATCCTTGACCCTCGTTTCCCTGATACCCAAGAGAGAAGCATTTGCATGCATGGCCACATAAGAAACCTGTTCAGTGATACTTCTTTAAATGATAAATTACTATTTAAGTTTTTATGTAAAGAAGAAAGCTTAAAATATGCATGCATTAACTAAACATACTTAGGATATATCAATCCCTCATATTTATGATATTTATTCAGGAAGAATAAGTAGATAAAGTAAGCCTGGACAATAATTAGCACCCTAATAGAACTGAGACACCTAGTTCCTGTCCATTGTTATTATCCTTAAGTTTATTATAGACATGTGAAAGTTTACAAGAAGAAACCCATGCTGACTAAATACCTTTGCTTCCCTTGGGATAAAGAGAAGGCCTCTGAGCTTAGAGATACAATAATAGCAATGCTAATACCTTTTCTAGTTCTTTTCAGGGTAAATACTACCATCTTCTCCTCCTCTTGAAGATTTCCCTACTGCAGATGAGTACTATGCCAAGTCTCTGGCATCACATCCAAAAATGTCAGAAGCCGTCTTACCTTCCTTACTAATGCCTTGCTTTACTGCACTTCCATGATACATCATTCCCTTAAAGCTACCCAAAGCTGAAGATTAATGAAGAAAATTAGGAAAATTTTACTAACTTCAGTCAATTTGCATAAAACTTCCATCCTATTGTAAGCTTTCTCTTATGTTTTTCAAGAATTTGTGAGATGGAAAAGCATGGTGATTATCTTGGAATACATTTCCAGCTGTGTGAGCCCTCACATGTACTACTGTAGAGTACCTTTAATTTACACAACTCCCTGAGTGTGTGAGAGTTGACTTTTAAAGTCTTAGTTGAACAGCAAAGCCAAGAAGTGGGCTCCTGGGACACCTTCTATGCTCTCAGAGTGTACTGGAGATTTGTTTGCTTATAAAAATCAAC
Organism: Melanerpes formicivorus; assembly: GCF_026170545.1. Lineage (NCBI taxonomy): Eukaryota > Metazoa > Chordata > Aves > Piciformes > Picidae > Melanerpes > Melanerpes formicivorus. Next base: position 8,912,728 of record NW_027142355.1, on the reverse strand, counting down.
CTGAAGACTTCTTCAACTGAGCTGAGTTTGGGCTATGTGATGGATGAGGTGTGTGACCTTTCAAAATTTTTCAAAGAGGCTGGTATGGGAGCATATAGTGCACAGTGCTGTCAGGTTGAAAATTGCCAGCCAGGAGCTGGCTGAGCTAGTATGTAGGAGCCACTCAGCTGGTTAAAAGGAGCCATAAGCAGAGGTATGAGTTCTCTCTAGTTTGTTCATCTCTGCTCTGAGATATATTCAGAGGACCAAAGGCACTGGAGAAATCTGCCAGATTATTAAGTAGCTTCTCAGAAACAATATAACAACTTGAAATTGTTCATTCTTGGGTTTTTGGTTTTTTTTTGGTGGTTTTTTTTGTTTTTTTTTTTTGTTTTTTTTTTTTTGTTTTTTTTTTTTTTTTGTTTTTTTTTTTTAAAAAAGGGGAATTGCACATCAAAAGTGCAAAGTAATCATAGACATCAGCAGGTCCAGGGAGGGAAAAGTAAGGACAGCCTCTAAATAGATTTGAAAAGTAATAGGAGAGAGAATGCCCTGAGCTCAAATTCGTAAGAAAATATTAGGGAGCAGGAAGCAAGTATTATAATTCAACCACAGTGAGAACCAGGGCTTTTGTGGCTTTCTGTGATCATGCAGGGTCTCTGTGAGGTGACTTGACTTTTGAACACTGATGGTGATTGAAATGAATTACCCAGATATGAGAAAAATAAAAACTCCATAGCCATGTAGACAATATGCTGACCTCTTGAATCCAGATGGAAATCTGCTACTCCTTGCACTCACAGAGAGTCACAGAATCACAGAATGTTAGGGGTTGGAAGGGACCTCCAGAAATCACTGAGTCCAACCCCCTTGCCAAAGCAGAATCATCTAGGGCAGGCCACACAAGAATGCATCCAGGTGGGTTTTGAAAGTCTTCAGAGAAGGAGATTCCACGACCTCTCTGGATAGCATATTCCAGTGCTCCATCACCCTCACAGTAAGGAAGTGTATCCTTCTCCTGAGATGGAACCTCCCATGTTATAGCTTGTACGCATTGTTCCTTGTCCTATCACTGGGCACCACCAAAAAGAGACTATCACCTTCATCTTAATACTCACCCCTCAGATATTCAGGGATGTTGATAAGATCCCCTTACAGCTTTCTTTTCTTGAGACTAAACAGCCCCAATTCTCTCAGTCTTTCTTCACAGGAGAAATGTTCAAGTCCTGCAGCTTGTAGCTCTCCTTGTAGCTCTCCATTGGACTCACTCCAGCAGATCCCTGTCTTTCTTGAACTGGGGAGCCCAAAACTGGACACAGTATTCCAGGTGTGGTCTCCTCACCAGGGTATAGTAGAGGGGAAAGAGAACCTCCCTAGACCTGCTGGACACACTTTTCTTAACGCACCCCAGGATACCATTGGCTCTCTTGGTCACAAGGGCACATTGCTGTCCCATGGATAACTCGCTGTCCAGTAGGACTCCAAGGTCTTTCTCCATGGAGCTGCTTTCCAGCAGGATGACCCCTAGTCTGTATTGGTGCCTGCTATTATTCCTCCCCAGATGGAGAACCCTGTACATCTTCTTATTGAACTTCATGAGGTTCACATTAACCCAGGACTCTGGCCTGTCCAGGTCTTGTTGGATGGCAGCACAGCCTTCCAGTGTGTCACCCACCCCCCTCCCCAGTTTGATATCATCATCAAACTTGCGTACACTCAATCCCCTCACCCAGATCATTCATGAAGATATTGAACAAAACTGTACTCAGTAATGATCCCTGCTGAACACCAGTGGCTGCAGGCTTCCAGCTCTGCACTGCTGAACCCTGTTGTTGAGTCAGTTTACCAATCCACCTCACAGTCCAATTAGCTAACCTACTTTTCTTGAGTTTACCAAGGAAGATGTTATGGGAGATAGTATCAAAAACCTTGCTGAAGTCAAGATAAACAATATCCACTGCTCTCCCTTCATCTATCCATTTGGTCATGCCTTTGGAGAAGGCTATCAGCTTAGTCAAGCAAGATTTCCCCTTAGGGACTGCATGCCAGCTACTCTTGATAACTTTTTCTTTGATGTGGTTAGAGATGGCCTCCAGAACAAGCTGCTCCATCACCTTTACAGGCATGGAGGTGAGACTGACTGGTCTGTAGTTGTCTGGGTCTTCCTTCTTGTCTTTTTTGAGATTGAAGCAACATTGGCCATCTTCCAGTCCTCAGACACCTCCCCTTTTCCTCATGATCTTTCAACCCAATCCACACTAACTGGTGGAGAGTCCTCCTCCCTTCAGTTTTGGTCTCTTACTTCCAGATTCCTGAGGGCAGATCCTAGCAGTAAAGACTGAGGCAAAAGAGGCATTCAGTAATCCCACCATCTCTGCATCATCTGTCACCACATCTCCCAACTCATTTAACAGTGGACCCACTTTTGCCCTATTATTCCTTTTATTACTGGTGTATTTAAAGAAGCCCTTCTTGTTTTCTTACACTTTCCTAGCCAGGTTCAGTTCCAAGAGAGTGTTTACCTTCCTTGTTTCATCTTGACATGCTTTGACAGTATTTCTATAACTGTCCCAACTGCCCAGACCCTGTTTCCAGTTATCGTAGACTTCCCTCTTCCATTTGAATTTGAATTTTTCTAGCAGCTCTTTGCTTATCCCTGTGGGTGTAAAAATCAGCCCACAGCAAAATGAATACCTCAGCAAATGAACTATCATGAGTCCTCTGAGTGGACTGTGACAATAGGTCTCCTGCCTTGTCTACTAGATTTTTTTTCAAGGGTATATATTTTTCTTGAGCTTGGAGGGGATGATATTTGAATATTAACCAGCTCTCTTGGACTGCTTTACTGTCTAGAGCCCTGGCCCATGGGACACTTTTAAGTAGTTCTTTGAATAGGACAAATTTAGCCCTCCTAAAGTTCTGGGTCAAAGTTTTACTGTTTTTCCTACTTCTTTCCCTAACAGTACTGAACTCTATCACTTCATGGTCACTACAGCTGAGGCTGCCTCCTACCTGTCTCAGTCCAGAGAGGGAAAGAGACTCAGTTCTTTTGAATATTCCCTTGTTAGGAAATTAGAGACACAAACGAGGCCAAAATGCATGGCCACATAAGAAACCTGTTCAGTGATGGACTGCAGAAGCTGAGCCAGGCTGTTCATAGCATGTCTGAGTGTCTCCTGTTTACCTTGCACTAGAAGGGGTGACTAAAGTTTTGTGCCTTGTGCCTTGAGGCACTGCTCTCCTAGCTATTGGAATCTTTTTAGTATCCATCCTAAATCTAAGCCAGTTTGGGAACAAGGAAGACCTATCTAGCACACACTGTGGGTGTTGAATTCAGTGCAGAACAAAACAGTGTCTTCCAAACCACAGCTAAAGAAGGCAGCAGTAATACTACATTTCATTTTGTGTCCTGTTAAGAGCTATTAAGTAAAAAGGGGGAGATCTGGTTTAATACTGCTCTCATCCTGATAATATTCAGATTGTCCTTTGCAGGAGACTGCACGCTTTGGCAGTCAAGACTGTGGTGAATGGAAAACATGAGACGGATGGGAGCACAGAAAGCAAAAAAGTCTGATTCTGTGGGCTACTATTTATGGTACCTCCTTGGCAAGGAGAAAACCTTGGTTCATGTGCTTGATCTGATGACCTTTAATGAGCTAAATTCAACACAGCACAGCAAAGGTTTTAAGTTGTATGAGGTAGTCATGGCAAAGGGTAGTGTGGAGCAATATTAATCAATAGTTGATATGACTGGCAAGTTGTTTCTTTTGGTCAGTGCTGGAGACTGCTGCTAAAATATTGCTGATAGTCCCTTCCTACAGTTAAGGTGGCAGAAGGTGGGAGGGAGTTTTAAGGCATACGAATGGGGTGAGTGCAATAGATTAGCAAATTGTTTGGCATAAAAGCAGGTTCTGGGAGAGCTGGAAGACAGAGCTATTGCTGCTGATGGTCATGGCACAGCACAAACAGGAAATGAGAGCCAAGAAGGAGATGTGTCATGCAGGGCTTTTACACAGAGAGTGGGATGTGCCAGTGTAAGGAACAGCTTAATGGGGAATTAAGTGTCATCTTTCCTTGTTACTTTAAGTGAAAAATGAGAATAGCAATCTCTGCAGACACCTAATTTTTCTTTTACTCAGTGCATGTATAATTTAAATTGAGACATGCATGCTTCCCAGACTGAGTCATTTAACAGTAGTACTTCTGCTCTTTCCCCACAGTGATGGGTTATTTTCAGAAGTAAGGATCTGGCCATAAGGCTGTTAGCCCAGGTTTGGTGGGTTTTTCACATTTGGGAACTCACTACCACAGCTTCTGTTTGTCTCTGTGCCCTCCTTCGCAGACACAGCCAGTCTGATTTCCAAAGCCTATAAGAAGCTTCACTCCTGTGCCAGGAGTGTGGAAGTGACCAATGCTGCTGCTGTGGGCAGATATCACCTGAGTGACTTTCAGCATGTAAATCTGGATATTCAGTGCAGATATCTGAACTCAGTTTTCATTTACAGATAGAAGAATATTCCTTGAAACTGTACACCTTTTAGCATATATAAAAATCCTTCAAAACAGATGCCCACCTTGAAAAGATTTAAAGCAATTAAGGTAGTCAAGGCTTAAGATCAATTGTTTTCCTAGCTCATGATGCTGATCATCCTACATATATTAGTCTGTTAAAAAACTGGAAGGAATGAGTAGTGCATTACGAACCCATTGAGAATCCTATTTGTTCCTCTTCATTTTTGTTTCTCTTTTTCACTGGGATAGGAGAAGTATTCTTTAGTTTTAAGTTTTTATTTTTAGTACTTTTAAGTCAGTTTTCAAAACTGAAGAAAATCTGGCCCAATCTTTATAGCTCCAGGCTTGCATAGAGCTGAATGTTAGAGGCACAGAAAGAAAACAACTCTATCAGTCCTTCTACCTATTCTGGTGGGCAAATAATCCATAAAATATCATGTCAAATATTTTAAATAGTCATCTCTTTGTTCAGGGACTAGCATGGGATATTGTGGCCTTTGTCTTTGCACAGGGTAATAGTGCTTGCTAGAATGGGAGACTTTAATGAAGAATTTTGACATTGTCTTGTCAGTTGTCATTCATTATCTACAATCATAGTGGCATGACAAGTTTATCTTGGCATTCTGGACACTTTCAGAGGACATTAGAAAGATCTTTGAGTAAGAGATGCAGTATGAAATGGGGGCTGGATGTTTAAATCTAGGGATTATGGGAAGGGATGTGCATGATGATTAGATAGCTCCTATTCGAAACTGCCAGTGGTTGATTAAACAAGAGTTAAGTTTCTTTCCTCCTGGCTGGTGGACACTGAAGCCTTCCTTTTTGTAATCAGTGAAACCTGATCCAGCAAAATGATAATGGGTCACCCTGCCAGTTATTCAAAACCCTCTAAACAAGCAGAAATATTGTGAAGCATTAAGACTAGCCAGCATGGATTTAGGAAGGGCGGGTCCTGCCTGACCAACCTGATCTCCTTTTATGATCAGGTGACCCGCCTGGTGTATGTGGGGAAGGCTGTGGATGTGGTCTACCTGGACTTCAGCAAGGCCTTTGACACCGTCCCCCACAGCAAACTCCTGGCCAAGCTGTCAGCCCGTGGCTTGGACAGCAGCACTCTGTGCTGGGTTAGGAATGGGCTGGAGTGCTGTGCCCAGAGAGTGGTGGTGAATGGTGCCACATCCAGCTGGCAGCCAGTCACTAGTGGTGTGCCCCAGGGATTGGTGTTGGGACCAGTCCTATTCAATATCTTTACTGATGATCTAGATGAGGGGATTGAGTCCACCGTTAGTAAGTTTGCAGATGACACCAAGTTGGGAGCAGGTGTTGATCTATTAGAGGGTAGAAGGGCTCTCCAGAGGGATCTTGACAGGCTGGACAGGTGGGCAGACTCCAATATGATGACATTCAAAAAGTCCAAGTGCCAGGTTCTGCACTTTGGTCACAACAGCCCCATGCAGTGCTACAGGCTGGGGTTTGAGTGGCTGGAGAGCAGCCAAATAGAAAGGGACCTGGGGGTACTGGTTGGCAGATGGCTGAACATGAGCCAGCAGTGTGCCCAGGTGGCCAAGAAGGCCAATGGCATCCTGGCCTGCATCAGAAATAGTGTGGCCAGCAGGAGCAGGGAGGTCATTGTGCCCCTGTACTCAGCACTGGTTAGGTCACACCTTGAGTACTGTGTCCAGTTCTGGGCCCCTCAATTTAAGAAGTATGCTGAGGCTTTTGAACATATCCAGAGAAGGGCAATAAGGCTGGTGAGAGGTCTCATGCACAAGCCCTATGAGGAGAGGCTGATGGAGCTGGGATTGTTTAGCCTGGAGAAGAGGAGGCTCAGGGGTGACCTCATTGCTCTCTACAACTACCTGAAAGGAAGTTGTAGGCAGGTGGGGGATGGTCTCATCTCCCAGGCAATCAGCACCAGAACAAGAGGACACAATCTTAAGCTGTGCCAGAGGAAGTTTAGGCTCAAGGTGAGGAGAAAGTTCTTCACAGAAAGAGTCACTGGCCATTGGAATGGGCTGCCCAGGGAGGTGGTGGAGTCACCGTCCCTGGAGGGGTTCCAGAGGGGATTGGATGTGGCACTTGGTGCCATGGTCTAGTCATGAGTTCTGTGGTGACAGCTTGGACTTGATGATCTTTGAGGTCTCTTCCAACCTTGGTGATATTGTGATACTGTAATAAAGAAAGGACAAGGAAGAGAGATTTAGTGGGGGGTTTTGGTTGGTTGGTGGTGGTTTTGTTTTGTTCTGTTTTTTTTCAAATGCTTTTTGAAGGTTTTATTGACAATTTTTCCCCAGCTTATGGGGAACAGTGATGAAGGGCATCTCATGACTCACTAGCCCTATGCTGATATTTGACCTTCCTTATAGTTATGCAGTGGTCACCCATTAGCACATGAGCTGTTCTCTCTTGCTTTATAATTTGGCTAGTCAGAGATTCAAAAATTTTTAAAAATAGATCATCTTCACAACTACAGCGCACCAGAGGAGAGTAACTGTCTTCATTTTTTCAACCCTGAATGAATCATGTAGTTAATCATGGACACTTAGAATCTGTATTTCCAAATATCAGACAACTATTTAAAACCTGTGATCAGCTGTCATTGTGTCCTAATGGAGGTTGGATGGCTCTGAAATGTTGACAAATGCACTATGTTGAAAATAAAAGCAAGTTATTTCACACCAGACTGCAAGCATCTGTACTGTGAAGGCTGGATGCGAGGCTTAGAAATGAATGCAGGGTAGGATTGCATGCTGACAGTTCTCAGGCATGTTTATTCAAATGTTTCATTTAAGATGATTTAAGACATCCATGAGCAATTCCAGCAAGATAATAAATAAATACAGACACTGTGAGCATGCAGCTATCGTGGGAGAATGATGAACAAAGGCCCACCTATCACTTTCTAATGGAGTCTCAGCTTGTGGTGGGACAAGACTCTGTGGGTTTCTAAAATGGTATCAAAGCCATGCACTGACTTCTGATGGTGTACAGATGTGACATCTCTAAACACTTGCAAGTGACTGCATGCACACAGACAGATGTTCGTATTCCCAAGCCTCTATGATTCTGTTTGTGAGAACAACACTTTAGTACTGAAAATAAACAGCATGGGAAGCACCTGAAGAGCTGAGGTAGCAGGGAAGGGTGAAAGTAGAAGACTTATCTATTGCTGCGTGCTTCTCCCTTGTCTCCTGCCCCAGGATTCCCCTTTGGTACTGTCCTCTGTGCCCAGTAAGGTCAAGATCAGGATTATTACAGTGAAGAGATCTGTGGACCCCCTCCTCGTCTTTCTTTGCTTCGTGCCACAACCCAAACGCCTGAATTACTCTGTCACTGGTGATCCAAAGATTGTACTAGGCCTCTTTGCCAAGGGCTATTGGAAGATCTCATGAGCCATTCAGCTGACCTCTAGTCACACTAGAGATCCTGTAAGGTTGCATGATTGTCTTCATCTCACATCAGCAGCATCATTTCATCCCAGTACGTTGTCACAGAAATATCTAAGGAAAAGCGTAGAACAGTATACCCAGTGGTAAATTTCCGAATATTCTTCCAGCCTGAAAAGGTGATCAGGATACCAAGAAGTGTCAAAGAAAAAGCATTTATGGAAAGGAGTAAATACTCATGGCTTTTATATAGTCTGGTAGGGTTCATCTCTCAAGAAAGAATGTGAGGAAAAGGACTTGTAAGTTTATGCAAAGCTAGAGAAAATAGATGAAGCCTGAAGCTTGCAGGTCCAGCATAACAATATCTAGAGAGTGGGCAGATGAGCATCTCAGTGGAAGATGCTTTAAGAGGCTCATCACCTATTCCCCTCTTTCCCTTTCACAGTCCATGGCATCCCTGTACTTCTCATATTTTAAACTGAATTTCTGTTCCCTTAACATTAAGCAGTTACCAAATTTGATCAAAGTGGCTGCAACAATTCAACACAGGATGAATTAATCTCTTTTTCAGTCTTCATCTCATTTTTTGTGAGAAAAGTGTTGCAGAATCTGTTAAAGAGGGAGGTGTAAGTTAGGAAAAGTTGGAGGATTAATCCTATGGCCTGATGAGTGAAACACTCATCTGGGTAGGTAAGAAATTTCTTCTGTTCTTGGAGAAGTTTCAAAATACATTATACCGCAGAAGTTATTAACAGAGCCCCATGGCTTTATGCTTAAGGAAAAATATGGATGATGGGAATTTAAATATCAAGCATAGACTTGAACATGCCATGTCCCAAACTGTCCTAGTTGAGTACTATGTTTTGGCTTAAACAAACTCACCGTCATAGTCATATGAATCTTGTATCTCATTTGTTTTTTTCCCCAGCTGACAGTAATAAGCAATTCAACACAACTGCCTCAGGAGGCAGTGCAGCACTAGTGTAAGGGGAAGAACACAAGCGGATCAGCATTTGCAAAAGATGAGCCTTCAGGGTTTGCATTTCTTCAGCTTTATTACCTTCATAATATTGATTAAGTTGATATTAATGTATGCTATAGCATGTGCATGAAACTAAGTATTTGTCTTTTATACTGAAAGCTCCTGCAATGCTCAGCCCTTCTGAAATAGAATACATGAGAACAAGAGCTTTATTTCAGCTTCTTAACTCATATGCACTTATAGATGAGTTCGAGACTCCAGCATTGCACATTTTTAGTCAGGAAAACTTCAAACATAATCTTTGATGTTCTTTGTTATAATTAAACTGAGATTGGAGTATATCTGTGTGACATATTAGTCTAGCCTCTTTGCTTCATCCCATTCTAATATATTCCATCTACTCCAAAAAACTAAAATCACATGGAAACTTGCTGGGTTATGGACCACATCTTCCATTCAGAGTGTATCACAATGGCACCTATGAGACACACATTATAAAGTATTTTGCATAATGACATGGGTTTTGACTTAAAATTAAAAGGACAAAATTATGTTGAATCTGATTCTACAAAGCTATCATTGAAACTCTTCACCAGCCCCTTGCCCAGGTTAGCTTGTAACTATGTGTTGAGACTCTTATTTAACTGAAGGAGATTTAAACACTCTCTTTAAGAGGGTATATTTTTTTGTTGGACCAAAAATGGGAGAAGTAGTGGCTTCAAACATGTTATCAGTTATATCATGTCCCAAATATGGCATATGTTGATAAGTGGTGAATTAAGTCAAACTACAGAAAAAGCCACCTTCCTGTAATTAGAGGTAGACCACAAAAAAATATTACAAATAGAATGTAAATGCTGAGTGAAACAATATTTTCAAGTGTAATGATTTATTACCTATTATTTTACATATATATCCTGTAACAATAAAACTACATGCATGCATTTAAAAACAAAAGAATCAACAACTTACAAAAATATTGGTGATTAAATAGCATAGATACAGTGCTGCTTTGATGCCAAATCATGTAGATAATTTGTCTGTCTGGATTTCATCCCTATGTGGTTTTGCTTTTACAGATATCCTTGCATTTCAGTGTGGTAGTTTCAGGCTATGCCTGGAAAATTTTCCGCAGATCTCAAACAAAGTAGTAGAATGTAAATAAATCACCATTGGGTGTAAAAAGGAAAATAATGATAAGTTATCACAGTATTACCAAGGTTGGAAGAGACCTCAAAGATCATCGAGTCCAACCTGTCACCACAGACCTCATGACTAGACCATGGCACCAAGTGCCACGTCCAATCCCATTCCAATGATGAATGACTCTCTCGGTGAAGAACTTTCTCCTCACCTTGAGCCTAAACTTCTCCTGGTGCAGCTTGAGACTGTGTCCCCTTGTTCTGGTGCTGGTTGATAGAGAAAAGAGACCAACCCCTTCCTGGCTACAACCACCCTTCAGGTAGTTGTAGAGAGCAATGAGGTCACCCCTGAGCCTCCTCTTCTCCAGGCTAAACAATCCCAGCTCCCTCAGCCTCTCCTTGTAGGCCTCTCCCCAGCCTCGTTGCCCTTCTCTGGACACGTTCAAGTGTCTCAATGTCCTTCTTAAATTGAGGAGCCCAGAACTGGACACAGGACTCAAGGTGTGGCCTAACCAATCCCATTGGACAGGTAACAAACATAAGGCTAGTAAGGTAAACGAACTTGCTCTCCTCAGCTTCCTTGCTCTGGCTGAGACTAACTTGTGCTTTTGCTGGGCTTTGCTGACCTTGGCTGTTTCCTTTGGTGTGGCTGAGTACTATCAAACAACTCTCTGATCTTTCTCCTGTCCCTTGTGCACATGGGGATAGAGGGAAGGGGACAGGGAATGGGGAAGCTATTATTACCCCCCTGGTTTTGTCCAGAGGGGCTCTTGTGCTGCTCATAAATTGTAAATACCTGTAAATATACATGAATACTGTATATTTTGTATATAGTCATTGCATTGGATTTTAGATTGTAGTTTTGATTGTACATACAGCTTCATTTGCTTCCAACTGAGCTGGTCTGGTAATTTTATGTTGGGGGGAATTTTCAAACCACTACATTCAACTCCAGCCTTCTGAAAAATATGAACCTCAATAGAAACATAGATGCACAGGACTGTTTAGAAGGGTTGTTTTGTTTTGTTTAACAAGATTGAAGTAGTACACTTTAAACCATTCTACTATTTTTTGAATCTGCTACTTGATTTAACATTTTTCATTTTTCTCATGCATTTAAATAAACCTTCACTTTATTTATCTCTATTACCAAAACATTCCTTTGACAAAACCAAATTTTTTGCTATGTACAAGCTGCTGGGGGCAAAATCATAGCTGTTCTGAAGTCAGTGTTTTTCATTTAAATAAGAAATCTTATTTCTGAAACTCTTAGGAAACAATCTTGTCTTACAAGGAACTGAGATAATTTAAATTGTGAAAGTGAATGCCAGCCTCCATGTTACTTCAAAAGCAGTTTAATGTTCTCATGATACTAATGTCTACTATTTAAAATATAAAGTCTACCAGTTCTTCCAGTGTGAAGTCAAAAAGAAAGCAGGCAAGATCCATTTATCCTTTCAATGCTGTTTTGAACTTTTGGCTTGCTGTGCTGAGGAAAAAAGATAGTTTCCTTTTAAACATGAAGCTTAATGTGATCTTTGATCTTTGCACTTCAAAAATTTGTGTTTTTTTTTTTTTTTTTTTTTTTCCTGGAATAGTCTTCCACAGGTGAGTTATAAATCCCTGAAAACAGAAATTTATAATGGAAAGGCTGTCACCACATTAATTACAGTAGCATAAATGTGGTTCTGCTTCTGTAGTTAGTCATTGCTTAAAAATAAAAACAAGGAAAAGAAGGTGTTCAGACATGAAATCTGTCTTCCCAGTACTCAAGGTCAAAAGGTCAATATTCAGTCAACTGTTTTTAAAAAGTGATAGATACGGGGTATTTGTTGTTGTTGTTGGTTGGTTGGTTTATTTTCTTTTGAGAACTTTTATTTGCTAGTATATAATAAATAGTATATATCCACCAATGAATAGGAGTTGGAAAAGAGCGAATATTACATATATAAAAATCTTGATTACACAATAAAAGAATATCTTGGATGCTTAGAAAAGTCATTGACTGGTTTACTCTTTCTTCCCCCCCCTGCAATCTTTGCCAACAGTTTGCATTCAAAGACTTTAAATTCAAATTTTTGCTATTGATCTCCTGTAGGTCTTTGCTTCTTTCTGATTGCTTTTATGGTCATGCTGACTCTTTAAATTAATTTGGAGGACAGAAGTCACTTAAACGTAATGTAAATGATCTAATATGGTAAACTTCGTAGGCATTTAATAGATTGTGTGTTTGTATTTGATTTAGACATGATACTGAGAGCATATGTTGTAGTATATTAGTATGTATCTATTTGGCACAGGAATAAAGCTTAAATCATGGAACAGTGCAAATTTTATGATGACAATCTTCCTGGGAATATCCAAAGAAAAGTCTAAAGGGAAAAATGGTTGGTGATACAGCATGCTGTGCTGAAAGGATTTCTGGACTTCAAAAGACATACGAAAAGCATAACAAATAAAAAATGCTTATGAAATGGAAATGGATGCCTTTTGTGCTACAAAGTACTATCACAAAGCTGACACTGCAATTCAATGATTTTGGCCTTGGTTGCAATATTTGTGATCCACTGAATTTTAACTGTTCACAGCACATGTATTTAACCCTTTGCATGGTTCAGAACACAACAGAAGTATCTTTTAGTATGACTGGAGATAAACACAAGCAGAGCAGTTAGCTGTAGCAGTCTTACTGTTAAGACTCTGAGTGTAGCACAGGAAAAGCTACTTCATTTTTCTGGTTTGGTTTGAGTTCTCCTAGTCTCCTCTCTGAATTCTTCTGTGCTATTCTTTCTGCATAATTGTGTCATAATCATATTTTCTATTTCCAGCTCTGTTTTAAAACACATTTCTTCCTAACAGACTACCAAATGTTAAACCTTCTATGGAAGGATGCAATTGTAGGAATCTTAGGAAGGAGCAGCTCTCTGAGTACTGATCCTGGGTGACATTATGGGAACCATTAATACCACAAAACATGCTGCTCTTATTCCAAGCATTGCTGGGCACAGAAAACTTGTTAAGTGCACATTGAAATTAAAGTATTTTCATCATTATCATCTAATTTAGGCTGCATTTTGACTGGTCTTCATTTTCCCTTCCATATGTCATAACACACAGACCAGCCAAAAACAACAGTGTGGAAAAATGCTGTTACTGTTGGCTCTGGACACAAATCAGCATAGGCAAAATGTGGTACTTTTTTACCATTACATGCAAAGCAGCAGAATACTAGTGCCTTCTGCAGAATTCTTTTGTCCTACTCCCAGTACAGGAGGTCTGAGTGATATCTGTGATCCGGGGATGCTACCTTGATATTGCTCTGGCAATGTGCAGTGTGCTGGCAGCACAACCAAATGTTTTTTGAGGTTGGACCTAGGCCTTGCTCAGGTACTTGGGTATTTTCCTCACTAACAAAAAAGGGACCTGGAAATCAGAGCAATTAAATACACAATGACACTCCATTGGAGACAGGGAAGTTTGTAAGCTTTGAATAAATTAAGCATTGAGCTGAAGACTTTAGAGAAGACAAATTAAAACTATGGGTTTCTTTGTCTTTGCTAGTATTTTACCTTTAGTTAACTAATTCAAAACATGAACTCACTTCCTTCTTTCTTTCTTTTTTTTTTTTTTTTAATGGAAGGCAAGACCCTGCATCTGACATACCAAAGTTAAAGAACATTTAATTTTGGATCCAGATTTGTCAATTTGGGTCCATCTGTGACAAGAACAGAGTGTGAACTCATGGAAAGGCTTGTGTGAATTTTTAATAAATTATCACTACCCCATTATGATACAAGCTAGAAAACTGTGCATTATTGCAGCAAGGAACTATGATACATAAAAGAGGTGCTTCCTTAGCACATACTGCAGCCCAGCCTAGCCCAGTCCAATGCTCTCCAGCAAGCTGCAGACAGTAACAACGCCCTGCAGTAGCGTTTGAATATCTCACAGAACTGCTGCAATGTTAATAGTGGGACATGGTCAGAAGCACTAAGTTCCTTAAGGACATGGCATGAAATGAAAAACACTGGGAGAAGCAATTGCAGATAATCTGGTAACCTGATTAAAACTAGGTACCTTTTTTTTTCCCCCAGCACAAGATTGCATGACAGAAAATGCAAATGTTCGTAGTAGGTTAAATGTACTAAAAAAGCCATAAAATCTTTAAAAAGAGCAAATTTGATTTCTTTTTGGTCCTCAAATGATTTACACTGATTTGTCTGTTTTTCCAAGGAAATGAGTGAAGAAGAGTTCATTTTAGGTCAAAGCGGGGTTTATTTCACTATTTGATAATTTTTTGGCAACAAACCCATGCAAACAGATATTCACACAGCTCTAGTTTGTAGTTCTGGTGATGGCTGTTTTCCAAGTTATATTTGGGAAACAGTTACACTCCCACAAGTCCATTTATGAGAAACGAAAGTGTTTGGGATTTTGTGATTCTTTCTTATTTTACTTTTGCATTCAGCTTTCAGGATATCAAGGAAGGAAAAAAAAAATCTTTTAAAGATGAAGCACAGAATTTTGAATGCAGCACACAATATGAATATTGTAAATTAATTTTCTGGATAGAGTTTGAACACTGGTAAATTTTGTGGACATGGAGTAATAATCTGAATTATGTTAAGATATAAAAACAGCTTTCTATGGAAACTAGACAAAAAAATGAAAACTTAAATTTCCAGATGGAGTTCTTATTAAGGAAACCTCATGGCTTTGAAAATCTTATTTCTTCATCTGCTTGTAATATATTGCAAATGTCTCTCTGTATATTTGCAATGATGATTTCTTTGGGTCATATTCCTTATTGATTATTACATAATGCTACTCCTTCCCCAAAAATGCAACTATTCACTTTATTAGTCAGCAAAGACTAAATTCAATTTATTAGTTGATCTGAGCTGTGGAAAGAGATATGTTGTGGAATCTTGGCAATAAAAAGTGACGTGGGGCCTGAAAATCTCTTCTTCCTGAAACCCTTTGCAGGGAAAAGTTTTGTGTTGGGACTCCTCTCCCGTCCTTATGGTCTGACTCATTCTGACTCACTGAGTTTGAGAAAGCAGTCAGCTCTACTCCTTTCTGGGAAAGTGCAAATAAGGAGCAATCCTGTTCCAAATAAATGGAAATAAATAAGCTGCAAGCATCTGGGAAAAAGCAGTTAGAACATGAAAAAAGATTCCTTGTCATCCTGTACAAAACTACAGTGTAATTTTGGTTGTTACCAAATTTTTGTTTCCTGACCAAGGGAATGAAGTCTGCAGATTGTGAATCCAAGCTCAGTATGTGATTTGGGTAAATAATCACAGAACATTAGGGACAATAGGCCACATTTGGTTACATTTCTATTTCAAAGTGGTTTTGAATTGCTTATCCAGTCATTTCAGTTTAAGAATGCAATTAATGTCATTGGCTTTAATAATCTTTTCAAGTGCATTAGCTTAAGCCTTGGCTGATTTACTTTGGGATATGTTATGATTTTTCAAAGAACATTCTTATTTCAACTTATTTGCTTGCATATTCCTGAGAAGATATTACAAAACCTAGACATTTTGCCTGCTGATATAAAAAAAATCCAAATCAGTATTTACTGGAAACTGCTTACTCTGAGTGACAGCTTTTATCTGGGGCTATCATAAAAGCTGTGATAATAAAATAACTGCACCAGCACTGGGGGCAGCAACAGAGGGAGGAAGCCTGCCATTAAGGTGCCCTCAGCTTTTCTAGCTTCCATAGTGTGCACACAGGTGGTATTGGCTGTCCTTTGGGGATCCCCTGCTTGGAACTGGAGTTCAAAATACTGGATTTTTCTGGGTGTCAAAGCAGTATTTCACAAAAATGTAAAGCCTGCAAACTTTGCAGTAGCCAGATGGTGTCAGTCTTGTATTGAAGCTTTGTAACTCTCCTCAGTGCTCAACAGAATGTAACAAATTTTGCTGCTCACATTTTTAGTCACCTGTACTTGCTTAACAACAACAATAAACCAACCAAACAAAAAAACCCAATCAACCAAAAAAAATAAAATGCTTCTTATCAGAGAGGCACAGAAAATAAAGGGTGCCTGCAAGACTTTAAATGGACTAAACCTGCTCAGAATTGGGAAAAATAACAGCAGTGAATGACAGGCCATTTTAAGGCTGGCACCATCACAAATAAAAAAAAAATCTCATAATATGCAGAGCCACAAAACATCACTGAAATGTAGGGAAAAAAATAGAGAGGCAAAAGCCCATTTAGAGCTTAGGCTGGCCATTGTTGTGAAGGACAAAAAAAATCCTTCTAAGAGTATATTAATGGCAAGAGGAGGGGCAAGGACAACCTCCACTCCCTAGTGGACATGGAGGGGTATATAGTAACTAAAGATGAGGAAAAGGCAGAGGTACTCGACATCTTCGTTGCCTCAAATTTTAATAGCAGGATAGGTTGTCTTCTGGACGACTGGCCTCCTGAGCTGGCAGATGGAGGCAGGGAGCAGTATAGTTCCCCGGTGACCCAGGCGGAAGTAGTTAGAGACCTCCTTAGCCACATAGATCCCCACAAGTCCATGGGACTGGATGGGATCCATCCTAGGGTGCTGAGAGAGCTGGCAGATGAGCTGGCCAAGTCATTCTCCATCATTTTTCAACAGTCCTGGCTCACTGGAGAGGTCCCTGATGACTGGAAGATGGCCAACGTGATGCCCATCCACAAGAAGGGTAGGTTGGATGAACCAGGGAATTACAGACTTGTCAGCCTGACCTCTGTGCAAGATTGTGGAAGAGGTCATCTTGAGTGCAATCACACAGCACTTACAGGATGGCCAAGGGATCAGGCCCAGCCAGCATGGATTTAGGAAGGGCAGGTCCTGCCTCACCAACTTGATCTCCTTTTATGATCAGGTGACCTGCCTGGTGTATGAGGGGAAGGCTGTGCATGTAGTCTATCTGGACTTCAGCAAGGCCTTTGGCACTGTCCCCCACAACAAAGTCCTGGCCAAGCTGTCAGCTCGTGGCTTGGACAGCAGCACTCTGTGCTGGGTTAGGAATGGGCTGGAGGGCTGTGCCCAGAGAGTGGTGGTGAATGGTGCCACATCCAGCTAGCAGCCAGGCACTAGTGGCGTCCCCCAGGGATCAGTGCTGGGCCTCATGCTGTTCAATATCTTTATTGATGATCTGGATGAGGGGATTGAGTCCATCATCAGTAAGTTTTCAGATGACACCAAGTTGGGAGCAGGTAGGGTGGAGGGTAGAGAGGCTTTGCAGAGGGACCTCGACAGGCTGGGCAGACGGGCAGAGTCCAACAACATGACATTTATCACATCTAAGTGCCGGGTTCCGCACATTGATCACAACAGCCTCATGCAGTGCTACAGGCTGGGGTCAGAGTGGCTGGAGAGCAGCCAGGCAGAAAGGGACCTGGGGGTGCTGGTTGATAGTAGGCTGAACGTGAGCCAGCAGTGTGCCCAAGCAGCCAAGAGGGCCAATGGTATCCCGGCCTGTATCAGGAACAGTGTGGCCAGCAGGATCAGGGAGGTCAATCTGCCCCCTGTACTCAGCACTGGTTAAGCCACATCATGAGTCCTGTGTCCAGTTCTGAGCCACTCAGTTTAGGAAAGATGCTGAGTTGCTGGAACGCGTCCAGAGAAGGGCAATAAGGCTGGTGGGGGGTTTGGAACACAAGCCCTTGGAGGAGAGGCTGAGGGAGCTGGAGTTGCTTAACCTGGAGAGGAGGAGGCTCAGTGCAGACCTTATTGCTCTCTACAACTCTCTGAAAGGAGGCTATAGACAGGTGGGGGTTGGTCTTTTCTCCCAGACAACCAGCACCAGAACAAAAGGACACAGTCTCAAGCTGCGCCAGGGGTGGTTTAGGCTGGATTAGGAAGAAGTTCTTCACAGAAAGAGTGATTTGCCGTTGGAATGAGCTGCCCAGGGAGGTGGTGGAGTCACCATCACTGGAGGTGTTTAGGAAGAGACTAGATGGGGTGCTTGGTGCCATGGTTTAGTTGATTAGACAGTGTTGGATGATAGGTCTTTTCCAACCTGGTTAATTCTATTCTATTCTATTCTATTCTATTCTATTCTATTCTATTCTATTCTAGTCTATTCTATTCTATTCTATTCTATTCTATTCTATTCTATTCTATTCTACTCTATTCTCCATTAGTTAATACAAATATTATGGGCTTTTGGATGAGCTGTAAAACCAAATTCTTGGCTATCCTTAACCTTCAGAAGTGCTTTGGCACTTTAGCTGTGCTAGGATGTTAATATGAGGGTGCTGTCCAAATTCCTTTTGGGTAACTGTATTTTGCCTAACTGACATTTGCATGTATTTTTGTTAGAGACATTATGATTCCTTGCCTGCCTCCTACTGTATTACAGAGCAGCTTCTGCTGTCTTGCCAGAGGCTGTAATAATCCAGGGACTGGTGGAGGGATTCCTATTGGTACCAGCACAGGGGCTGTGATCAGTGTTTTGGGAGTTTGGATTGAAAGTGCTCTATAAGTTAATGACCATAACCAAAGTTTTGATTCCAATATCACAGAAATGCTGGAAACCTTGGCATTCGCTAGCGATGCTGAACTCCTGGAATTGATGGCAATATTTAGGGAATTCTTTAGCATTCTTGATGAGTCCTGAATGAATAAAATAAGAAAACTGGTAAGAAGGCTCAGAAAATATATGCTGTGTGCTATTATCTTAGTTGAATTTAAACTATTTATCTAAACTGTTTATTTGTTAAACTATCTACTTAGCAGTTAATCCAAAGGTTCTATATGGCTTCAGGTTGGAGCAGCTTCTGTTTCCAGAAGACTTGACAGGATCTCTTGGCTGTTCTCCTGTGTTGAGTGGGCAGGGGTTTGTGTTGTGACTACACTGTTGTTTTTGAAATGGGATGTTTTGGGTGTCTTTAGGAAATTTGCCCTGTCTCCTCTAGAAGATTACACCCTCACTGGATTCTCTAGAATAGAAATGGGTTTTTTTGCTATCTTCCATATACAGCATCTTAAATTAAGATTTAAATTAAGTGTGAGAATAGACTGGATGAAGCACTTGGTGCCATGGTTTAGTTGATTAAATGCTGTTGGGTGATAGGTTGGACTTGATGATCTCGAAGGTCTTTTCCAACCTGGTTAATTCTATTCTAAAATACTGTGACTATGATTGTTTTAGGGAACGGTAGTCAAGACTCCTCAGAGCATGACTATTCAACACTTTTGTTGGGGCAATCTGTTCTGCACTGCAATGCTAAACTGGAGGAAAAACTGCTCATGACACCTAGCAGAGGATGAGTCAAAGTCAGTGCAGTTACAGCTGAGTCTTGCAGTTCCTTTTGCCTTCTTAGTTTTCTGAAGGCCCATATATATGCCAATAAAATTATTATGGCTGCTGTGAGTGTTGGAGTGTTCTGCAGCTGCTCACTGTTTCTGTTAGCCCCACCCATGGCATGTGTTTGACTGAGCCACGCAGCAGTCTCCCACATCATACCTAGTCTTGGTTATTGGGAGAGTGTGAGCCTGGGACTATTCTGTCTCTGTGACAGCAGGCGTAGCACCACTGTTGTGGAGCAGTAGAGAGCTATGCTGAGTGGACATGGCTGCTCCTGAACTGGTTATGTCTACATTTGGGGAGCAAAAAGAGAATTGGAGGTGAAACCAACCAGTAAATACCAAAACTTTGTGGCTATGTCCTGTGACTTAGGATTGTATTTGGTTTTGTTCATGATAATATACTTCAGTCCTGCAAAACCTAGGCAAGTGGAGCAAGAAAAAACACAGCAAAATTTTCACTGGCCCACGAATTAGATGCCCTGTTCTGCTTACTGTATCTAGCCACACTAGTGACTATGGCAGCCTAGCGGGTTTGTGCAGGAAAGCTGAGATCTGTCATCTCTGTATAACAGTCA
This sequence comes from Melanerpes formicivorus, assembly GCF_026170545.1. Classification (NCBI taxonomy): domain Eukaryota; kingdom Metazoa; phylum Chordata; class Aves; order Piciformes; family Picidae; genus Melanerpes; species Melanerpes formicivorus. The sequence goes on along the minus strand of NW_027142355.1, from coordinate 8,892,845 downwards.
GGGACTTTGGGACCTCTTTAGGGCTAATCAGGCCACAGAGATGTAGAATTCTCTTGTCACTGAACTCTCACAGCTGCACCAAAACAGAGAACCCCTCTGAAACCCTGCATCTGCTTTTCTACTCCTGCTGTAGTGAACCTCTTTGTTAGTCTTGATTTAGCTTGCTCATTTAGTGCTGCTGGAAAAATGGTGACATCTCTCTCTTCACAGCCTGACATCAGCAGAGACTTCCAGTCACTGGCAATTCCTAACCAACATTACTGTGGGAGTGCAGCATGGGAACCAGAGACATAGCCATTGGTTTCCAGTTCTCCCTCTTGTGTCTTGCCACTGCTCTCTTCCAGCAGCAACCGTCTCCATTTCCCCCATCCTTCTATCCTTAAATGCATTGCACCAGGCTTGGCATGCTATTAGTTTTCTGTCTCCCTAACATATGATGGAGCAAGCATTGAAAGAAAAAAACTTATATATAAGGAATCATTTCTAGCGGGTACCTCTCAGTTCATCATGCTTGTTGCTATGCAGAATCTGGGGAAATTCTGACTCTCACACAACTGTGTTTATAATGTATTTTATGTGTTATAAAGTCAAAAGAACAGCTTGTTTCCAAGTGGAAATAAATACAAAGAAAACCTGTTATGCTAAATGGAAACTAGATGTTTCTGATTTTCCCTTTTCCTCTACTCCCTTTTCTTCTCCCAGGAGTGCTACTCTAAGAATTATAATCTCGTAGTGCCCTATTTATGGGTTTGGTGACTACATAATAGTCCTAAGAAACCTTTCTCTTTCTGGATTACTTTTTCCATTGAGTTCATAAACCCAAAAAGAGATCTTCCCAGCTCAGTTGTAAACCATAAGGAATTTAAACAAAGGGGTTTATTCTGTTACTGCCTTACTATGGTGCAACTCCACAGGAAATCCTATCGCTTCCAAGGAGTTTATCTGGATCTACATAAATGTAAATAGACCAGAATTTGGCCAGTAAAAATGCAGCTGATTTAGGCATTGGATTAGCATGGCTGGCCTTAACAATCTCACTGTATTTAGAGATCCATCAAATTCTCTTCCAACTTGGTTTTTTTTAATGTTTTTTTAATATCCCTTAGTGTTAATATGAGTTGAGATGATGGGGTACCTTACCTAGCGATGCAAAATATAGAGTGACAGAAGGCACTGAAATGGTGGGAGAGTGTTGCCTAGCACTGACAGTAAAGGTGCCATCCACACCCTGTGAGTGCCTGAAACAGTGAACACATTAGACATTTTCCAAACACTCAGTACAAGTTTTAAAAGGCTCCTTATGCCCTTGTTATTGCCAGTGCTGCAGAGAAAAGAAATTAGCAAATTGAAACCAAGGGCCCTTCCCAAAAGAAGCTCTTCCTTATCACAGGACATACCACACTCAGCCCTTGTTATAGACCAGTTCACTTTTGGCTTCCACAAGTCAGATTGAGTTTATCTGTGATTTTTTTCATGTTTACTCAAGCTCTCAGCTTGATAGTGATGCATGGATAATACTTGGGTGGTGGGACATTCCAGGAGATTTATAAAGGACAGAAACCTTTAATTATATGCAGTTCATTTTGAAGCTTTTCTTTCCACAACCATCACTATAAAATTTTAGGCAACAGATACAGCCCCATTTGGAGTCCTTAGGGCACTGCTGGCAATGCAGAGTCTCAGAAGCTGCCATTGGCAGCTAACAGGATTTCTTCTGGCTACACATTGCCATTTGGCTACAACCTTTTGTGGTCAGAGGCAGATTTGTGCATATGCTCTGGGGCAGTTTCTCTAAGGAACATGGTGGGGAACACTAGCCAATCAACATGGGTTAGGCAGCCCTGAGATGTGTCCAGATCATACTGGGGATAGTCGGTATGGAACTCCTTGAACAAGAAAGTTTCAAAAAGTTTCCATTCCTTTGCTACTGCATGGGTCCTTTGAGTACTTACTGGAAACAGCCAAGGAAGGAGCCTCATATCTTCTGTTACTGAATTTTGAAGTACTTCCAAGAAAATGTAATATGTTTGTTGTTTTTTTTTTTTCCTGTCTAACAACCTTGAGTGGTTATGTTTGGGTTTATTTTTTTTAGTTTTTAAAATAAGAATTCTAACTGAAATTTGTGGATTCTTTGTATCCCTGATGCCCTTTCTTTTTGTAAATTGTTTTGTCACAGTATCATTTTGACAACCTTGGAATAGATAGAAGAACCTCCAGTAAGACTATATCTTTACAAATATATGAAATATATATGAAGGTTGTTTTATTCTGAATCATTGAACATGTTTTTATTCTGCATTTCTTTAATTACTTTTGAAAGACATGGTAAGGAACAGGCATTTTAGTGCATTTTAGTGCTTAAAGAAAAAGTGTAAAAGTAAAGCAATCTTGCTCTTCTTGAGTATTTCCTTGTGGTAGTGGTGCAAGACATTGTCATTTATTTTCCAGTTGTTTCTTTCACCTAATGGATGGCTGTTCCCACTTTCTAGGCATGTCTGAGCAATGAAAACAGAAGCCAAGAGGCCTACTTTCTTATTATCATGAGATCTGAAAAAGGTAGAAGAAATAGTAAATTCTCCACTGAGTGATCCCACTGTCACTTACCGCTTAGTCTTGGTGAAGTCAGTACAGGAAAATTTTGCCTCTGGGTGCCTTTGGGCATATCGGCTGATGCATACAATGATCCCATGTCCAGGGACTTGCACCATACAAGGTTTCTCCCAAGTAGAGGGGATTACCCACCGTCTGTCATATTTGTACTATCATACTAACTTCAGGGTACCCAGTCTTTCTATGTATATCTCAGAAAATCTTGTGTAGCCTGTTGATGCCGAATTTTGCCCCAAAAGGCAAGAATAACTGCCTAAGAGACTCAGTTTAAGTCAGATAGACAGGAGGTATTTTATTAGCAACGCGTTGGAGAAATCACTAAATGGATTTCTACCTTTCCCGTAACAAAAGCATGTCTTTTATACAGTTTTGGATGTGGTATTGCATCAGATCACATACATAATCATATCTTTGCATACATATTCATAAGAGGCGTGGTGTAGGTGGAGCGTGGGCAGGGACATCTCTTTTGAGGATCTTCTTGGTGGTCAATTCCCGGTGTGCCTGGCTTAGTTTTACTGACTGGACAAGGCTGTTAGGGTCAGTTTGACCTTTCTGGTTCTGAATCATGCTTTCTCCGTCAGTCCTTACCACTTATCTCCTTTTTCTGTCACAGTGTCCCAGGCCTTAGCGATTTATTGCTCTATGTGGTTTGTGCTCCCTTCCATTGCTTCACATTCTCGAAAGCTATCTGTTTTGGGGCTTCACTGTATCCACATGCACGACGTAATTCTTCAAAAACTCCATTGCAAAACCACATGACTATTTCATTTTTAATACAGCAACTTCCTGAGAAACATATCAAAAGGGAAAGATGAACGTGTGAGGTTCCCCCAAATTCTTGTCCATAAGTACACAAACCCAGAATTTAGGCTTTGTCACTCCAAACCATGAGGTGATCATATTGATATTCTGTTGTAGTAGGTCACATCCTCTCTCCAGTAAACAGTGATGATGCATTGTATTACATCCAAAGATGTGGGGAAGGGTCTATTTAGTGTAGAATTTTGCAGATTTATATGAGAAGATGAATCACAACAGACTTGCTTGTGACAAATAGCTGGGCCACAGAGTTTTTGGGAATTTGGCCAGCTTACAGAGAGCAGTGCCAAACCTCTTCTGCCCAGAACGAATGTACTGCCACTGCAGAGCCCCTAATGTGAAACTGAAAAAAAAAGAAGTATGATTTTGCATCATGACGTTAGCAGCCCATTGGTTTATCATCTATGTCTGGAGTTACAACTCTGCCTTTCAGTGGTGTGGCTGGAAGCGCAGATGACATGCTTCCTGGAGAATCATCCTAAATTTGGATGGAATATAATGTATGGTATGTATGTCCTAGTTTAGAGTGGGACAGATTGCTCTATTGCTCCAGAAGGGGCAAAAGAATAACACTCACAGAAATGGACTGGATAGTCAGGCCAAAGAGGCCTGGGATACTCCCCCATCATTACCAGATAAAAGAGTGTCTCCCAAGGGAGCAGAGAGGGAAGGAAGATAATAACTTTGCAGCCAGATTTATAAGGGTAGAAATGGATAGAAATACCTGATCTTCTGTGTCCGCCCCATTGGGCAGGACACTCTAGATACTGGAAGTCTCAACTCTGTGGCTTCTTTTTTTGAGGCACACAGCCTAAACAGCCACAATGTGGAAGGCTGCTTATTTGAAACACTTGAATGGTAATTCTTTATTAGTGAGGAGAGATGTTTGCTCTGGTAACTGGTCTTGCCTCTTCCCTGTGCGAATGCTGAGCTCCCAGTGATCCCTGTGAACATCCTACCTCTCCAACTCCCTAAACCACACTCACAAATTCATTATGCTAGATAAATAAACGGAGCTAAGGCACAGTTAAATATTTAGCTTTCTGACTGAATACCTTAACTCACTGTCAGGCATTTAACTACTGTGGGGAGACTTTCAAACCCACTAATATACTGAGAGCATTGCTACTCAGCACTAACCATTGAGTTATACTGAGGATGGGAAGACATTTAAATATAGATCTTTATTCTTCTTTTCTAGAAATATATATAATTGCTTGCTTTTCTTTCTATACTTTCATGGAAGAAGAAGTACAGCAACGATTTTTGCAATACTCCATTAATCACAACTTAAGTCCAGAAGCCGAAGACCGAAGTGGCGGTAGTTTGTGATAGTTTAAAATTCAGCTTCTCCATTGGAAGGTGTTTCTGTAACATAATTGCCTGCAGTATCAGAAAATGCTCTTCATTGGACCTAGTGCTGCATTTTGATTATATATTTGGTGTGAGAAATATTAATGTTGGGATGAAGTTCAGGGAATGGTGGATTTTCTCTTTGGTAGTGGGTATTAATAAGATAAACATTTAAATTCCACCTATACCTATCTTAGGCCACATGATATGTACTCAGAATACTCTGTGAGTCTTAGGGTGAAGTAGATTTTTCCTGCCTCACAGATTGAGGCAACAAGGTTCTGCTTATATCATGTAAAGACCCCTATTCAGCAATTAACCACCCAGAAAATAAGAGCAAAAGATACAGTCACAAGCCATGTGGCAAGATGAGTTTTACATCAGTGACAGGGACTCTACTACCCTCACTTCAATGTATTTTAGAAGGGCTCAGGAGTGGATGTCTCTGACCAGTTCCTTTTTAGGAAATACCTGTTACTGTTTATGTAACTACTGTGCTAATGGGTCTTGTTTTTCACGCTAACTGGTTATGTTTTATAGCAATATGCTGCAGAAGAAAAATCTGATGACTGAAGTTTCTTACCCAAGCAAATGTTAACTTTTTAAAAAAGAATTGTCTTCTCAGAGCTCTGACACCTAAATATTTCACTGTTTTGCAAACTGAAGGAAAATTAGAAAGTGGAATAAAAGGCTCTGCAGCTGAAAAAATGATGCTGAATAGCATCCTCAGGTAAACTTAATCCTCTCCTCTTTTTCCATGCTGTGATTAGACAAGAAGGCTAATGGAGGGATCTATTTTCAGCAGAGAGCTGTATTTTCAGTATAGTCTCTGTGATTATCATATTACAATCATGAATTGTTAAAGTAATTGTGTTACTCTTCACATTGACCATTGAAGATTTTGCTTTCAATCCAAATACTCAGTCCTAATAGGCCACTTGTTAGACCAGAAGGAAGACACAGCAACCTCTACAGGACAGTCAGGCAACAGGACTGCTCTTAAAGGGCCTGTGAACTAAGATAAGAAACCTGAGTAGAGATGAAACACCTGAATAAGGGAGGAAAAAAGGCAAGTGAAAGAATGCAGAAATGAAGATGCAGAAAGATTTTTTAGTGTAAATTTCAGTGCAAATCTCTGGGACTATAATGGAAGTTGAAAAACCTAAATTATAAATCAGAGTATTTAAGACACCTTTTGTAATCCTTTTCATTAGTATCAGCATGATACTAAAGTGGTGCTTCTCTGAAATGGAAGTCAGGTTGACTGGTAAAATTGGATACTTAGAAAATAATATTATTTAGCTGGAAACGTTGTCAAAGTGTTTCTGAGTTGTAGTTGTGTATTGTCAATCACTGCAATTTGAATCAGCCCATATTAAAAAAAAAACAACAAAAAAACCAAACAAACTTATATTAAATTATGGAAACACTAATTTTGTCATTTGAATTAATATAAATGTAAAATATTATTTTGAATTTTTGGCAGAAATTCAGAAATAATTACTTCAATTACATTTTGAAGAGTCGTATCTGACATTCATAAATATCAGTGGAAATTTAACTCTTTTGTAGGAAATTGTGTTATGTTGTATTAACGTAATATTTAAATTATGCCAAGAGCTGTTGGAGTGGACTTAGGGATTTTTTAACAATTCAAAATAAAATAAAATAAAATAAAATAAAACAAACAAAAAAAAAAAGGAATGGGATTGTATTTGAGATCCTTTTGAATAACAAAGAAATTATCATTAACTTGGTTCAGCAGACCCTGTGGAAAACCACGAGTAATGTTTTTCTAGTGGTTAAGGAGTTTGCAGCTTTAGTAGGTACTGAAGATTCTGATTTAGATACAAACTTTGCGATGCAGAATCAGCTTTGCCATAAATCAAAACATATCAAAGTTTAGGAAGTTTTAATGCTAAATCCAAATATCATAATGATGATCCATCTTTAAGTCGGAGAAAACCCTTGAGGTTTGGATGACGTCCTATGGTGCTGTCATCAGAGAGTAACTTCATAAAATTTATATAATAAAAGATAAACTGAATGAGCTAACATAAAATCATTGTGTGGCTTTATAAAACCTTTTTTGGGGGTGGATGAAAGTTTGAATAATGAATTTTCTTCTTCCATTTTTGACATCTCTGTCCAGCTCAGACAAATGTGTGGGCTGAGAAGACAGCTACACTAAGTAGACAGCCAATTAAAACAGACTTTCATAAAATAGCAGGATGATTTTTCAGGACAGGCATCATTACTTTATGAGCACGAATATCACTTCCTAAATGTCTAACAGATGCCATCTGAAAGAAATTGCATCCCTCTCCCAGCAAAAATATCTTAGCCACTTCAAAGAAGAGACCATCTGGGGGATGATGAGTTTGGGGGATGATGAGTTTGGGGGATGATGAGTTAATTGAGTGAAAGTCCAAATAACTCTTTAGGAAAGACACGCTGAGGAACAGCAGTAGACTGTAAAGTGATTTAAAGCAATTTATCTCCTAATGAATTTGCTTCAGTACCACTATTACTTAATCAGCTGTATTATTACCATATTTGGGAAGCCTAGTCTAGTCTAGTCTTATGGCTCAAAGCTCACTTTGAAGGACTGTAAAATGAGTAGTTATATTATTTACACTAAAATGTATAACAAAATTCAGTAGTATTTCAATAGTAAAATCAATACAGTTACTTACAATTTGCCCCTGAAACTCTGTTTTCAGGCAAGTTTAAAGTAGCTTTTAGGCAGTTTAGGGAAACATTCCAAAAGCCTATGAAATGATCTCTGAATTAAGACATATGAATCCCATTAAAATCAGCCAAAAGTTTCCAAGTTCTAAATGTTATTTTGAAAACCAGAGGGCAGTGGCTGCACAGTCAGAGCATTATAGATCTTTATCAATACTATTTTCATTAAGTTCAACAGTTGGGTGTTTTGCCATTTAAAGGATCCTTGCCAGGCTAGAGAACTGGGCCAATAGGAACATAATGAACTTCAACAAGAGTGGTATGCCAAGTCCTGCAGCTGGAAGGAACAGCCTTCCATACTAGCACAGACTTGGGCATGACCAACTGGAAGGCAGTTTGGCAGAAAAAAACACCTTGTGTGTCCTTATCAATACCAAGTTGATCATGAGCCATCTCTGTGTCCTTGGAGCAAAGTTACACCTGGACTGCATGAAGTAGAGTGATGCCAGTAGGTCGAGGGATGACTTCCATCTTTTCAAGTGAAAAGGCAGTAGTAAGAGAAATGTGCTCACTCTCTTGTCTAGAAGAGAGCTTAAACAGCACATGTATCCCCAGAAGATATTTGGTAATATTATGGAATTACCTACTCTCCAGTTCCTATCTTTCCTGACTACTTTTCTCTTGGGTTTGCTCCATGAAATGAAAACCTGAGTTCACCAGTGGAAGGCTATGTGCAAAGTATTATCCTGACTTGAAGACCAGAAACAATGAAGTACTATCCTCTACAGAAAACCAAAACTGAATTTTAGCGACAGCCTAGTGAAGTCAACAAGTCTAACACCTTTCAAGATCTCTTCTCAGGGACCTTAAACAGCTGAAATTTTAGGGGACAGTTATTTTTATTCCTTGGGCTCATACACATTACACCAGGTCATCATTTATAAAATATGGAGGAAAGAAGAAGAAAGGAATCCATAAAGAGAAACAACACAAGCAAAGCCCAAGGATAGAGCAAGAGAAACAGGGACTTAGAGGAGGCGGGTTGGAATGAGGGAAGGAGAGTAGCGAGGGTAAAAAGATATCAAAGCGGAAAAATGATACACAGAAGTGCAGGAAGGGATAGAGGAAGGAGGAAATGGGAGATTCTTGCAGAGAAGGAGACAGACCAAAAGAAGTAGGAGATGGAAAGGAACAAAGAAGGATAATAAGGGAGCTAGGACATCAGTGGAGAAGCGTAAAGTGGAGCAGGAATGTGACCTAGGGTGGAAAAATAATCATGCTGGAGCCAGAAGAGAGAAATAAAAGAATTTTGAAGCAAAAGGGTTTTCAGAGAAAAGGAGGCAATTACAAGAAAATTAGGGATGCAAAAGGAAAAAAAGAGCAATGGAAGCATGACAAGAAGAAGAAGAAGAGAGGCATCATGAAGTACAGCTTCTACATCAAGTGATGAACTTTTGGATGTCAGAATTGAGGTAAACGAACCTCACTTCAATATGTGAAAAGAACTGGGGTGTTTTGCAAAGTTTATTAGTTATAGAAGAAATTCAAGTATTTTGTAGAAAATACAAAATGTCATGACTTTGACAAACATAGGGCTCTGGTGTGAATTGATTTGTAAAAAATGCCAAAGTAAAACATATGACATCAAGCTGTTGTGTAGAAATTAGAAAAAGAAAGCAGAAGCCTGCTATTTTATGACACAGGCAGGAAAGAACACTCTTATTATGTATGCGATGACTTACAAATCTGTGGAAGCTATTGTGACTGGTGTCCAGCCCTCACTTTATACATTATTCAGTGTAAAGGGTGATGTCACAGAAGGATTAGTTCTAATCCTGGACAAGAAAGCCTTGTGATGACTCAACAAGATCAAAACAAAACAAAACAAAACAAAACAAAAAAAACGAGCTAAATCAGCTTAAAGTCAGGCTTTATGGGTTTGGATGCAATCAGCATTTTGCATGTGTGGTTATGCTTTGCACATAACAACACACTCAGTTCCCAATGGCACTCTGTCTATGGCTTTCCTATTTCTGCATCCCATTTTGGCATGCTGCTGGTTGAGTCTCTGGCTGCCACTAACACAAAATAGGTGACCATGTTCCATGATCAATACAAGCAAACTTTTAATTAGTAGCAGAGATCTTTGCATCATGTAAGTTTCACAGTGCATTGGTCAGTGCAAATAACCAATAGATAATCTGGGCAGGCTTTCAGTAGTAAAAAATGTGGCTGCTAGACAAGCCAGCTTTAATTCTCAAGTTGTTGGTAGCCTTTGTCTAACGAAGCAGAATCCTAATTTTCAGTGACCAAATTTGCACACCTGCTAAATGGTTAGCACCAATCAATCACTGATTCCTCCAGCTCCAGAACTCTGCTTGACCCAGTTGAATGGTGGCAAGATGATAGGTCTTTCTGATGCCACAGAACATCTTTGCAACAAGCTCTTTAGTCAGACCATCACTTACATAGGAATCAGCTAAGCTCAGGGCACCCCTGGGTCAGCATCATCTGAATCAGAAGCAAAATGTGAGAGGCTTGAGTATTATCTAAAGTGGTCACTGTACAGCAGGCCTGTTCATATGATTAATACTGAAGAACTCTTCCTTGTGTTGAAATGGTAGCAAACCATTCACAGAGACTTACAGAACATTTAACTTTTATAGGAAAAGCAGCAGAATCCTGTTTGGAAAGGTAAACAAACAGAAAATTAATTTGCAGCTTCTTATGGCTCTGATAAATATGTCCTCATTTATTTGTTTTGGAAGTATTACAGAAGTAAGTGCTAATTGTTGCAGAGATGATTTAGGTTCTGTTTTAAGGATATACCATTTAAAAGACTTCCTTAGGTTTTAAGCAGATTAAGAAACAGGGACTCTCGTGATACATTCCATTTTAATATTTCCTTACACACACTTGGTTTTGGTCTCAAAACCAATTACCTTAAAGATACCATTGAGACAAAACAGATTCCTAAAATACTTGCAGCTTTATTTCAGAAGTTTGCTAGACTTTATGGGGGCTGCTATAAAAAACTCTGTTTTGCAACTGCCAATTAAAAATTTTAAATAGGATGCCAGATATTCCCCACAGAATCCTCTAATGTAGATGTGACAGTTGGAATTAATTCGGTCCATTCTTTTTCAATGCTAATTACTCAACTTTTAAATTACTATTGCAAAGCCTGCAGGTGTGGGGAAAGAGTACAGGAAGGAGCACATGAAATAAAAATTATGAAAATAACATTTTTACCACTAAGGCAGTATAAAATTACATGATAATTCATGGTTAAAATGTTCTATAAGTTGAAGAAATGTAGATACAGAAATCAATAGCAATGTTTATCTGCCAGCTTTCTGTCATCCATTGCCTTACAGCTTTGACACTCCAGTCACTTCCCAGTGGACAATTGCCAATTCAACTGTCAAAACCACCTTCCAGATGGAATAGTTTTACATAGAGGCTCTACAGGTCGCAGCCTAAGGACATGAGGGAATCCCAGCACCATGGGCACATGGAGAGGAAGTCATACTATCCTTGTGTGCTTTCCTGACAGAGGACAATACATGGAGTCAGGCCAGTGACTGGTGATCCTTTCATCAACATGGAAAACTGTTCTGGCAATAGTGGTCTCATTTTCTCTTTGTGCAGTTGTAGAGTTCTTCTTGCCTTGTTATGAGTTTATGGGTGTTGGGAGGAGACAGTATAAATATTCATCAGGAACTGGTAAATTGCTGTGACAGCATCTCATAATCCTTCCTATAAAGCCTTCCTAGGTTATTGAATTACTGTCTCCTGTTTACAAATGGAGGATAAAAGGAGAAAAGCACTTCAATATCATGTTTCTAAGAGTGATGGGGAAGAACCTTTTGAGCACTGATAATGGAGAAAACCAAATCAAAACAAAGACAGATCTGCAAAGGGACTAGGGACTGGCCCAATAAAGAGTTGAGGAAATTCTGGAGAAACTTGGATCTAGCTGAGTGTAATTATGGTCCTCAAATCCCCTGATCAGCTTCAGCTAACTCAATAAAGATACCTTTTTGTTTGATATGAAACATTACTATTATGAGAATGCGGTTCTGTGCAGCCCAGTCCAGATTGCCCCAGTATGAGAAGCTCAGAAGCTGGTTCAACACTTGTTCAAGCCTCAGAAATAGGAATCTTCCTTTAAGTCTCTCATTAACTTGCAAAATATTCTCAGAATATTTCTAATAAACATGGAGACTGGTGTGCTGCTTGAGAAATAGTTGTTATTCTTTTATTATTTATTTTTTTATTTTAAATGGAACAAGAAGGGAATTCCTATACTTGAAAGGGGCCTACCAGAAGGCCCTGAAGGAACTTTTTACATGGACTTGTAGCGATAGAACAGGAGGGAATGGATTTCAGTTTGAGGAGGGTAGATTTAGACTGGATATTAGGAAGAAATTCTGTACAGTGAGGGTAGAGATGATGCCAAACTGAGTGCTGCAGTTGACACAACAGAGGTACAGAATGCCTTCCAGAGGCACTCAGACAAGCTTGAGAAGTGGGCCTGGGTGAACATCATTGGGTTCCACAAGGCCAAATGCAAGGTCCTCCACATAGACTGGGGCAATCATTGGTATCAATACAGGCTAGGGGGATGATGTGATAGATAACAGCCGTGCAGAGAAGGACTTGAGGGTGATGGTGGATGAAAGGCTGGCAGTGATCTGGCAGTGTGCAATTGTAACTCAGAAGTCCAACCATATGCTGGGCTGCATCAAAAGAAGCATGGCCAGCAGGATGTGGCAGGTGATTTTGCTACTGTGCTCAAATGTGGTGAGACTTCACCTAGAGTATTGTGTACAGCCCTTCCTTTATTCTCTTTATTAGCAATTACTAAAGCCCTCTTTGGACCAAATAGCCCAAAGAATACCCCTAAATTCACAAATGCCATGAATTTTGACTGATATGGGGAATTATGGTGCCATATGAAAATTTTTGTCATGATTGTCAGTTTGAGAGACTGAAACTTAGTGTTTCTGAACTTGTTTCACTCAGCAAGTGTGCCTAGCAAATCCAAGTTTAAAACCAGACACTCTTACACACAATGGTATATATCTGTTTCATCTAAGCTATTCCCTTAAATGTCTCTGTTGTGTAGGAAACTGGTCCTAAGTCCTTCTCTGGCATCCCAGATGCTTCAGTAGGTGGCCAGATAACCCTACTTTCCATATAATATGAGCACTGAATTGGTGTAAGTTCATGTCCACACATACTAATGCTCTACTTTAGTCTTCATTGCTTGTTGGACGGGGAAACACTGACCTCACTTGAAATCCTGTGCATAATGCACAATTATTCACAAACCACTTGATACAGAAAACACACTACGCATACGTGTGGGCTGCCAATCCTTTGTCAATGATGGATGAAGATCAGATGTTCTTTCTGATTCTTTTAGATGTGTCAGCTGCCTCCAATATTCTCAACCATGAACTCAGCTGCACTCTGACAGTCTGGAAGCAAGGACGAATGAGATGCATTGTGGAGCTCAGAGTTATGTGCAGCTTTGAGCCCTGAAGCATGCTAGCAGTGGGCAAGGATCTCTTCTATGTTAAAAAAACCCATCTGATTCTTCATTTTGCAGCATTTTGAATATGTTTACCCATTAACATTTTGATAATGCAGCTTTAGCACTTATTGAGGTCTCTGCTTGCTTGCCTCACATTTTTTTTAAATGCTGTAAGCATATATAAAATGTTTTCTACAAATATTTTCCCCCACAGCCTTTTGCTTTTAGCTCTTACTTCCTCCAGCTGCCTCAGAAAATAGATTAAAAGAACCCTGCTCCATATAGCATGCTTAGAAATACCACCCACCTTCTCCCTCAACAAGCAGCCAAACAAGCTAGTCCCTGTTGGACCTGAGGGTATAGGGTAGGATTTACAACTAAAGGTGGAGGCAGTTCTGCCAGAGAGCTCCTCTGGTCCTTGTTGGCTTCACTGCCAGTGCCTTGTTCTCAGCTGTGACAAATTATGGCATGATAATTTCCTCCATTCAGTCAGAATTTGGATTATACACCACTTCCAGAGATCTCTTTCATACTATAGATTCCAGTCCAAGTAATGGAGGAAAGAAGGGGAGCCTGTATTTCTCTGCCTCCACTTCTCTATTCTGTGTGAGGCAGCAGAGACATAATCTCAAACTGCCTTTAAACTGCAGATCCAAAATCAGTAATCTGAAGTCCCTCTGGAAACAGTTGCCAACCACTCAGACTTGGGTTCAAGTACTGCTAGTTTGTATAGCTCTTCTCCGGAAGTCTGTATGAGCCATTAGATGGAGACATTAGATGATTGTGGCCAGCATTGAGAGACACTTAGAGAAATTTGCAATCCAAGGTGACAAAGGCATGGATGGCACTGATGGCACAGTCTGAAGGGAGACAGCTTCTTGATCCAATTCATATGGCAAAGCATATTATGCCATGTCAGCTCAAATATGGAAGTAGTTCATATTTAAACAACTAGGCAGGTGCAAATACAAGATAAATAGATAAAAGCTTCCATACCTTGTACTTACTGGCTTTCTAAATACAGTTAATCACAGAGGCAGGTAATTCAATGATAGCAAGTGCTGATCAGTGCAACGTAGGCATCTCAGGTAAGCACTAGGAGGACAGGAAGTTTTCCACTTTACAAAGGAGTGCAATAGAAGTATTTTCTTTTAAAGATTCTGTTACATGTCAGCATGGATCTATGATTAGACATGGCCTATGTAATCTTACATTAGTAAGACAGAGTTAAGTCAATGTTGTCTATCCAGAGAAATAAGATATTCCCTCATGATTTGCATATATTATATTAATTTCTTGATCTCTTTGACAAAGACAGAAAACAGAATAAATAATAAGGTGGTTGATTATACAATCCTGACATTTGTCCACTTGCTATTGCCTTTTTTTGGCCCCTCTTTAGCTAAGACAGACATGAGTATTTAGAAGCAGTTAGATTTCCCTGATAGACCTGAACTAATGTTGTGCCACAGCCCAACAGCATCAGCCACTTGGAGAAAGTGCTATATTGTGTCTTCCAAAAACTGTTCCCAGGGCTTCATAATATTTGCTGAATAGAACAGGGCTGTTTTCTGTAGGGTGGCAGTTGCATTCAGTACAAACTTCTTGCTTTATTATGCACTGGCTCAATCTGTTTGTGCAACACTTTACATGTGGTGATAAAGTTAGTAAAACATTGGCCATGTGTAGTGCTGTTTATTAAACTATGAATATTTCTGTTTTGCTCTTTCTAGAGTACTGATGACTGATGGATTTTAATTGCCGTGCAGCTTTAAAAGAAATAAAATTACTATGTGTAATTGATCAATATGAGATTCATCTATTATGTGGCCTCAGATCTGTCCTGTAACCTTTTAGTACTCCACCCCAATCTTTGTTTATTGCCATTCCCAACCTTCTTCTCCATCAGCTGTTAGCACATCTATGTTTGTTCTCTAAGACATCTTCTCAGGACACCAGAGACAGGTGTGGGAGACAGGCACAGCTGCTGATTGTTTTAACACCAATGCCATGTTTTCCAGTTGTTTCAAAGTTTGTTTTCCTTAGCAAAATGAAAACAGGAGAAAAAAAAAAAAAGAAAGAGAGCAAAGCTGTTTGTGTTCCTACAAACTAGTACTAAACTATTTAAAAACCTAACTTTTACTTACAGTTTTTATTGTAAGGCTTCAGTTGTCTGGGTTCCTTTGGATTAGTTTTGATTTTCATTACTCTATAATCCTCTGTGGCTTGAAACAACAGGGATTAAGTTTAATTTATGTAGACAAGTTATACAAGGACCATTACTACATCAACTAAGGTCCTGGTTTATAAGACAAAACAGAGCTCCCCCCTCTATTCAGACAGGATTTACAGGTATTTTGCTAGTCATATATTCACAGTTCCTTTGATTTCCAAGTGAAGTGCTTCATATATTATTAGTAGTAGTGCTGTCACCTTAACTGGTATATATTCACTCAACTATTTTACATCAGTTGAAGGGTTGGCTTTTCAATTTCGAAGTTTCCTGTTCCTATCTTCCTTTGCCCTGTGCCAAAGCACTGCCCTAGAGGTGATTACATTTAATTTAATATTTGCTGAAAATCCATCAGCGTGGCAAGGTCTTTTTGATTTTCTTCTCTGGGTAACGGACAGGTAGTAATTTTTCCCTGAGAAAGGATTTTGTCAAGAAGAGTACAAGGATCTTGTTTGGAGATGAGTTTTTGTCATTGCTTTGCTGGGGTTCTTATGTCCAAAGTGTGGTATTCCATGTTACTACACATCTTGGCAAAAAACCCAACAACCCACAAGCACAAGCCTAAGATGGCAAGTTGAGTCCATGCTCAGTATCAAATTTTCTGTCATGCAGGTCAGTTCCCACAGTCTCTGTCTTACCTTCTGAACTGCAAAACAGTGATAATAGTCCCCATCTTTGTAGACAATTTGCAGGCTATGAAATGGTCAAATACCCTTCCCTGTTGTAACTATGTCAAGGGTAGGGGTGATACCAGTTCTCATGCTGTGAGCTTGTGTGGATATTGCTATAACAGCAGGAAAATTATCCCACATTGTGACTCAATTAAGCTGCATGCAAATCCAGGAAGTGCTGGACATTTTAGGTAGTGTTTCTTGTTTGAGCAGTTGCCATATCCTCCAGGGAATAGGTGGTGAGCAGGCTGGTATAGCATTAGCAGTAATCTGTCCTGAAGCTTGAAACTCCCTGAGGAACATTAAAAATCCTCTTGTCTCAGAAGTACCAAACAAATTCTCAAATAAAGACTACATTCTGTTCTCACTCACATGTAAAAAGCCTGTTTCTAGCCTTGAAAGACACAGTCATAAAGATCCTGTCTTTTTCACTGGAGTGTGAAATTCTAAGAACTTACTGGAATGAACCCCTCCACTCTAAAAGTTTCTTCTGCTTTGAGGCACTTTCCATTAAAAAGTAGCAGGAAAGATTACAAAAGGAAAGTCTGCTGTTAGGGCTGAAAAAAAATAAATAAATGCTCCAGCTGCAAACGAGTAGCACATACTGAGCCAAGCATCAGTAGTGTAGAGTAGCGAGAGCCAAGCATCTACAGACCTGCAGTGTACACAGGCCAGGGTGCTGTGTCAGCCCAGCCTTGATTGTACTACCCACTGTCTGTGCTTATGCCATGTAATGATGGAAAGCTGACTCCTGGAACAGGAATCCTGGGTCCTCTATGTCATGGACAATGAGCTTTTTTAGTCCTTGCTGCCTTGCACAAGAAAGTTGTGTTTGAGCCACAGGTATACAACCATACAGACTGCCCAGTGCACTGGCTTGCTGGTGGCTAGGACAAAGTGACTGGTATGAGAATTGTAACACAGATTGCTAAAACCTAGGTAGACATTTTAGGTGGATCATCTACATTGCCTTTGAAAATAGAGGCTGGAAGTGTCTTGAAAACACCTGAATTTGGAAAAATCTTGTTGAGAGTGAAGCTGTTTAAAAGGGACTAAAATTGATTTATTTTTAAAGTATTTTTACCCCCACCTTTTTGTTTCTCTCTGAAATTTAGAGTTCTTGCTGGGTCTTCCTGTGCAACAGAAATCTTATACATAAACAACATAAAAACATCAACATCAATACATTCAATCGCAGGCATGCCTTTTTTTTTTTTTTTTCATTATATAACACAAAAAGGTTTTGTTTGCTTGTTCATTAGTTGTTAATTAGTACATCTATAATTCTCTGCTTGCTGATAATTTAGACCACGGTCCTGTGTATTCACTTTTAAAACACTGTGCTTCAGTTAAAGAACCTCCTAATGTCCAGATACACGACATTTCCAAGAACAGATAAGTGTCTGTATTAATTTACTATCCTCAGTCCACCTGGAGTTGTCCAGTCACTGATTAAACACACACTGATGACTAATCAATAAAGAGCCATAACTTTGATCCAGCTCATGCTGCTTCTATTAAATAAAGTCATACTCTTAATTCAAATGGTTGATTATTAAAAACTTGATGAAATCGCAGCAAGAAGTTGCTCGTTTACTTGCTTCATACAGTGCAATAGGAGCTTGCTCATGCTCTTAACTGGTTTCAGGTTTTTAGAGACAGTTGCATGTGACCTGCAAGTCACACTTTGATCTGTGTCAACAGCAAATGGCACACTTTCCTAAAGACATCTATTTCCTAATCTTAAATAGGGCAAGTCAGTGCCCCAGTGTCACAAGATAAGGATTTTTAATTTTCCAGGGAAGAGTCCTGGCTTTAGCTGATGCAAGATGAAGCAAAGCAGAATCACAGAATCAACCAGGTTGGAAGAGACCTCCAACTGATCACCCAACCCTAACTAATCAACTAGACCATGGCACTAGGTGCCTCATCCAGTCTTTTCTTAAACACCTCCAGGAATGTTGACCACCCCACCTCCCTGGGCAGCCCAGTCCAATGGGCAATCTCTTTTTCTGTGAAGAACTTTTTTCTAAGATCAAGCCTAAACTTCCCCCTCCACAGCTTGAGACTGCGTCCTCTTGTTCTGTCACTGGTTGCCTGGGAAAAGAGACCAACCCCTACCTGGCTAGAACCACCCTTCAGGTAGTTGTAGACAGCAATAAGGTCTCCCCTGAGCCTCCTCTTCCCCAGGCAAAGCAACCCCAGCTCCCTCAGCCTCTCCTCATAGGACTTGTGCTCCAAACCCCTCCCCAGCTTTGTTGCCCTTCTCCATCACCTTCCAGCAACTAACCATTGAGGAGCCCAGAACTGGACACAGTACTCAAGATGTGGCCTAACCAGTGCTGAGTACAGGGGCACAATGACTCCCTGCTCCTGCTGGCCACACTATTCCTGATCCAGGCCAGGATGCCATTGGCCTTCTTGCCACCTGGGCACACTGCTGGTGTGCTGTCAGTCTGCTTTGACTTTACCTCATAGATGTGTATTTTATTTTCTTACAGTACAATCAAACATACCTATTCACAAGCCTCTGACTGTTGACAGTCTATTTCATAAGGACAGGAACAGCCAGGTTTGCTATGTTACTGGAAAGACTTAATGTCTGGTAAGCCACACTACGTGGTATTCCGTGCTGCTGTTGTAAGATTGCTCCGAGCTAAGGGTTATGCAAGTGTGTTATACTTGCATATAACTATTATTTAGTAACTATTTTAATTGTTTTGATAGAAATTATGTCAAGTTTTAAATTAGGCTGCCTGTCCTTGATGAAGCCAAAACTGAAGAACAAGAATAATTCTTCTCACTCGGCTCTTAGTCACATGTAAAATCCCTGCATGTGCCAGCCTGAAAGGACTGGTCAAGACCTGTTTTATTGACAAGCAGAGATGACACTGGTCACTCAGCCTCTGCTAGCAGCCTAAAGTATCTGTGGCATGTCAATCATCTGGCTAGCCTCCAAAAGTCTTTTAATTTATGAACAATTACAGGATGAGAAGAGGCAAGTTTGAGATTAAGGAATAGGACCTACCTGTTTTGAGAAGGAGAGAAGATGCTTATATGTACTACCAGCTCTCCTTTGGATATCAGCAGTATCTAAAATGTGTTTGGTTCTCTAACCCATTCCCCAAATCAAGTCACAACACTGGGAGGACTCCAAGGACATGCTATGAGTGGCAGGAGAAGAAGGATTACCCCAAACTGGTCATGGCTGAATTCAATCACCCACTTCAGTGAAGTAGCCCAGGCAGGATAGTGAGGTTTGTACCTGTGGATAGGGCTAACCTTTTCTCATCACACTGCACACCCTTGTAACAGATTGGAAAACTACAATTTTGAACTATTCTTCTTCTGTGGTGGGGTGCCACAGTGACTGGGTAATGTATGATCCCTGAGGTATCATGACCTTCTATCTAAGGCTAAATTTTGGCTTTTGGGTTGAGAAATCATGACTGTTTTTTAAACTCTGTTTTATTACAGTAAAGTTACATCAGCTCATCTATACTGGCTTCTTGCATTATGCTAGGAAAAAATTCAACAAGATCTGGCACTATCTCTCCAGCCTAGCTTTGAATTTGAAATACAAATATCTCTCCTTTTCAGTACAGTTAGGAAAGATAGGGTCATCTTTATACCTGATATCTCAAGCAAAGCAGTGAGTAAATATCAAAGATGTTAAGGCAAGGCAAACATACCCCTTTTATGTTTGTGGGCCAACACTAATGACATAGAGTGAAATTTATTCTCTTATCAAAGGTCAACACAAACCTAGGCAGTACTTCAAAGGTAAATTGATCCTATAACTGGCTCTTGGCACTGAGCTGGATTTCACCAAACTCCAAAACTTACAAGAACCGATAGTTTTTTTGTATCTGTCTAAAATAGCATAATGTGTTCATATTCAGACACACCTAGCATTTTGGACTAGCTGTCTTGATTTTTCTGGCAAAATATATTGGGTTTTGTCTTGTCATATAATTTGGACAAATCTTCCCAGCCAATTGTCCTTCCTCTTAATCGATCAAAACATCCATGATCTTCACAACTACACAATATTTACTCAAGATTTGTGTTTACCAAGAAGAAGCTGACAGTCCAGCAACTGAGTGGTTAGTACTGCAGATACTGCTTGGTTTGAAGAGAAAAGCAAGAATGAAGGCACTGTCAAAACCATTCTTTCATGTCAGTGAATAAATATGACAATGCTCCATGATACTAAAAAAGTCTTGCATACAGGGAAAATGTGAAAGGCAATGGAGAGGGCAGAAAAGCCAATTCAAGAGTAAGTTAAAAACTGGTATCTTTTTGCTAGTGGTCACATGCGTAAATGTGTCACTACAGAGGAGGCATGGGATTTTTATGTAGGAAGTGTGGTCATGATGGCTGTGAACATATGCATTGTAAATACTGTAGAAGATATGACATCTTCAGCTGGTGGTGTTTTTTTCCTTTCTTTTGTATTTTCTTCCTGTGTTTGTGTTTGAGCACGGTGTGCCAATATTTACAGTCTGAGAAATAGCATCAGAACACCTAGCATTCACCTTCACTAGCAAAAATAATGAAAACACTTCAGTCAATTCATGTGCATTAGTCACTGGTCCTGGTGCGCTCTAATTATAGACTGCCTTGACATAACTTCAGGGCACAAAGTAATGACTTTTAAAACGTTGTTTTGATATTTTTCTTTTTTTTTTTTTTTTTTTTTTTTTTCTTTTTTTCTTACTAGGCTAGTGGAGAAACTGCCTGAAATACAGGTCTGTTCTTGAGGCTGTCCTGTTCTCAGAATACAACTGTGGCAGTTAACATGATTACAGTGACATTAGCTGAGATGGATTAGCAGGTGCTTTGCTCAGGATATGTAAGCTTACCTGGCTGTGTGTTCTTCCTTTCCTCCTGGGAGAATTAGAGTGCTTTTTTGATTTGTGGGAGTAAGACACGAGGAATCTTTATATAACCAATTTATTAACCTGATTTGCTCTAAATACATAAATAAGGACAGAAAAGTCCTATGTGCTATGGCTTACTGTGTAAGTTAGAATTTATTAGCTGTTATACTCATGACATGAAGTCAGAATTCCCTTGTTCCGTCATGTACATGATTGCTTTGGGGGCTCAAATAGGTCAGACTGACAGCACCAAGCATAATTATCTCCTGAATATACTCACACCCCATGAAAAGCCAATGTTTCTTTGGTTTTGCCTTATTTAAGGCTGTATTCATTAGCCTACAACCTTTTGAGAGACTTTCTGAACTGTGAATGATTGACAACTGCAAGAAACAAGTTATTTTAAGATTACGTTATGACATAAAACATATTGAAAGAAAATTTTGTATTTCCATAAAAAATTTCAATACATAATGTTTTTGTAACATGCTGATGCAGCTATCTGTATGTATTTGCCCCCAAGTTGTTCCCCTCATTGCTAATTCTTTTATGAAAGAGTAATTTTCAAAAGAAAATATATTTCCCCCCAAAAAAATCTGGCAGATAATGACCAGACAAAACCCTATATTTATATATATATTAATAAAATATTTTTGAAGACCAAATAGAACAAAATGGCAGAGAAATTTTCAGTAAAGTTAAAATGTAGCACTGTATGAAACATGGCCTTTCTCAAGTGAATCCCCACTTAAACATATGAGGTATATTTGGCATGTGGTCAGAAATCTGAGTGCTGATAGCTAGATATGTTTGGAAAATAGAAATCCATTTGGCTTACTCAAATACTTTGGAAAATATTTGCCTTCTGAATTGAGGTGAAAAGCAAAATGAACAATCCTCCCTTCCTCCTCCTGCTACCAACATTAGGCATAGTTTTTTATTTACTGAAACAGAGAGAGATTTCTCAGAACAAGAACAGCAAAAAACACCATCACCACCACCAACCCCTGAACAAAAACCCACAAACAGACAAATAAAAATGAACATTAAAAAAAAAAAAAAAAGTGTTTACAGAGAATTTTGGCTTGCTATTTGTCTGCCTGCCCAGAAAGTACTGCTCAATATCCTCTTCCTTTCCATAAGTGAAACTATTAGTCTTCTGTTGGGGTTACTAGCAGATAAATGTGAAATCTTTTTGCCCTTCTGATTTTTTTTCCTAATGCCCATTCAGGGAATTTTGTCAGCTTTGCAGCTTTCCCCACAGGTGAAATACAGGAGGCTATAGCATGGGTAGCTGTAGATCTCATCTCAGTAACAGAATGCAAAAAATGAAAATAGCTACTGGAAAATTCAAATTGTTTTGGAACAGATAGTTTCTGTTTTAGGGAAAATAACCTTCATGAAAAATTGCTAGCTAGCTCACCTCTCAAGTCTTCTCCAAATATGTCAGAGATTCCATTTAGATATTTAGATTATTATACTTCTGATACCATATGCCACAGCAGGATGGAAGCTGACACTGAAAAGTTTAGCCCTTGCATTACATTATGCATTTTAAGGCTAGAATGCCCCTTTAATCCCTAGCATAGTGATGGCTCAAAAGTAGCATATTATCATAAAGGTAATTTAGTAGTAATGTTTTGTGACATTTGCCAGTTTATCCTCGATTACATGAGGAAAGGACAAGATACCTCTATTCTTCAGAGTAATTATTTTTTAATTGTATCTGATGCTTCAGTCGTTAAGTTCAGGCTAGATGTGAGGAGGAGGTCAGGCTAGATGTGAGGAGGAGGTTCTTCACCATGAGAGTGGTGAAACCCTGGAATGTGTTGTCCAGGGAGGTGATCGAGGCCCCGTCCCTGGAGGTGTTTAAGAGCAGGCTAGATGAGGCTCTGGCCAGCCTGATCTAGTGTGGGGTGTCCCTGCTCGTGGCAGGGGGGTTGGAACTAGACGATCCTTGTGGTCCCTTCTAACCCTGAATGAAACTATGAACTATGAACTAAGATCTGGGCTTCCAGAGGTGACAGGTCAAGAAGTTTTTATGTTTTGCTTGGAATTTAAATATGTTGGATATTTAGATGGTATGTAGACATCCACTGACACATCTATGTATGTGTGTGTGCTCATGTATCTGTACTTCTGTATAAAAGAACTAAAAAAAAAAAATCTTTCTATAAAGATTCTATTCAGTGAAAGTCTTCTCAAATATTTTACCTTCTTCCATTTTTCAAAGCATCTTTTCTACAAATGATGGAGCTAGGGTTTCAGAATAATTTCTTTTTAAACCCTGTTTTCATATATCTATCCTTACATTTTCATTTACAATAATATGTATTATTATAATTCCTTTCAGACATGCATCAGACATTTTCCTGAAAAAGATATAGGAAAAGACAGTAGAAGTTTATCCAAAAAAGAGTTTATGGGTTAGGCTTCAGGTATGAGAGGACCAGCTGATCATAAACATTGTCCATTTAATCTAAATGTTGTAGATGACCATTATGTATGTGAGGTACCTCTTTCTAAGAGAAGGCTGGCCAAGGAATCTGTTTATCCATTCTTCATATCACATATAAAACTTCTCCAAAAAACATTACTTAAATGAGAAAATTGAATTTTCCCTTCAAAACGTCACATGATGAGTCTTATATTTTCTTCCCCTCTCTGTATCCTCTCTCTTTTCCTTCTCTCTCTACTTTTTACTGAGTTTACCAATGCAATTTGTGAAATTCAACAAAAAGTTTTCAGTCAAAAAATGTTGTCTGTCTGTTCACTTCTCTTTTAGAGAAAATATTCTTAAAGACAGAAGTTGGTAACAGACAGTACAGAAGCCAGGTGATAAAATAGGCTGAAATGGAGTTGGGAAAAGAATCAAAAAAACAATTACCAACTAAGAAAGGCCATTGCATGAAAGGATAGTAGTGGTTCACTCCCTTTTGGAAGAAGGGATAGTCAGAAGAGCAAAACATGAACAGAGTAGGCCCATAGGAACCCATAAATTAATTTGTGGTTAAAAGAGGCTACATGTCACAGATGAAATATCCAAAGGCTAAAATTAGTACTAGAGCAGAGGCATAACTGTAAGCATAGTGCCAGCAATGAACTGTAGTGAGAAGAGTAACAGATTCAGAAGTGCTGGAAAATGGCTTTGCTAGAATTTTTCTGCTTTGTCCTGGAGTGATGGAACTTTCCTTGCTATGGGTGGAAGAATGATCGTGATAAATTGTCTGCATACACCAAATCAACCACATTAAATGGGAAATCAGGAAACAGACAACTGAATACTGGAATGATAAATATTCTTAGTCCTCCACTAAACTTCCGCTATAGTAGTCTCTTTCTCCTCATAGCAGACTAGCTTCCTTAGTTCTGTAAGTGATGACACAATTAAAGGAAAATATTCATCAAATCACAGACATATGTGATTTAGATAAAGGGAGAAGAAATTTTTTTCCCCTTAAAAATCCCAGCACATCTGGTTACATACTGTGACTGAGCAAATGCATGAGTTATTTTATGTTTTTGAAGACAGCAATAAAGATTTATGGTCTAATTCTATAAACCTACGTTGGAGTGCTGTAAATTTAGGAATAGTTTGCTTTGATAACTAACTGGAAGATTGGTGTTATTCCTAACAAGAAAGATCATGTTTATAATAGAAATGTGCTGTGATAAAATGTCCTAAGAACTAAATATCCTGGAAAGAATTTTAATTCTTATGAAGATAAGTAATTGAAGGAATGCTAATTCTCTGTTTACTAAGAAAGACTAGGAATGACTGTGTGCCACAGCTACACACCAAATGTCTTGAAGATGCTGATAGTATTTTTACAAGAAAGGTTGTGAATATTTTTTTTTGTTGGTAAGTAAAGACACATAAGGAAAAAGAACATTTTTATAATGAACTGTTGTGAAGAAAATACATTGCAATCAGCTGGTAGGCAGGTGAAGAACTCAGCAAGAAGATACAAATTTCAATAATTTGGTGGTCAATAAGTATTTCCAGAATTACAAATAGAAATATTCCAGTCTGCAGTAATGATTTTTAAAAAACAATAAAAGTGAGACCTTTCTGAGTGATATAAACCAGCTATGCTAATCATGTAGGAAAAAATATTCTCCACAGTTCAGAAAATTCTGCAATTTCCTAACAAGTAACTGGGTGAATGAAAAGTAGAACAAAGCAGCTGCTGAGTAACTTGATCTCTCTTTCATTTGTCTTGAATTAGTAAGACACCAAAACTCAGGAGCTGTTAGGCTGATAACTGAACAAAATGAAAATAGTCACAGTTGGAATGACTGTGGTTAGATCATATTTGCAGGTGTGCATGCTCTAGATATTTTTGTCATTTGTTTCTATACATAGTGATGGCTGCTTTCATGGCATTAGACTAATGTTTTATAGCTTTCAGATGATATCACTATTGTGGTAAAAAATGTAGCTTGACATAAAAGTGAGTAGTTCAAGCATGATTGTGCAAAAGTTGGAAAAATAATTTCAGTAAATTTAGAATTTCTTTTCAGAAAGTATCTTGGTTTGTTTGAATGGTAGGTTTACAATTTTCAAAGGCTGTTTTTGTTTTCCTAAGCAGTAGTCCACTGATTTACAGTATTAAACATAATTATATGTATTTTATTTCATCAGAAGCCTTCCTTTGTTGGAGCATTTCCTAGAAAGGTGACACTGATTTTTATAGAAATACAGGAAATCACCCATAATTCTATTGTGTATGCTACTGATGTATTCTATGAAACTGGTATAAACTTCTGGACATTTAAACATGATATAGTTTTTCCAAAGTCTGTAAATCTATTAATATTTTTATAAACTATGATTTCTCCCTAATTATAATTGTTCTCTTGTCCATTAAGGGAATTTTTTTGCAAAAGTCTTGTCTTCTATGCCATTTGTTTTCTCTGTTCATTTTTCCTAACACATCGTAAAATCAGCATGTACCACCTCACTAATCCATCACTAAGTTATGGCACTAGCCACATCACTCAGTTGGTAGCTCTTTGGTCTGACAGTCTGTCCCAAGGAGCTCTCAGCGCATTCAGAACTCACATAGCCCACGAGCTGTGACATCCCTGAAGACTGCAACATGTTTCTTCTTCGTGCATGATGTTAGTCCTGCCATTCTTGCTCTTGGGGTATCAATCAAGAATGGTGAAAGGGCAACATGTGCAGAAAATAACTCTAGCATTTACTTCAGCAAAAGCCACTGAACATGCTGTTTCTATGGCTGAGTGTAAGGGTGGAGTTGCCTGACACTGAGATTAGAGGAAGGAAAACGGCTATGCAATTTGTAATTTAGGATATTAGTGTCCAGACAGTCCATGACTTCCCATCCTCAGGGACTCAACAACAGTGAGTGGGAGGGAGCTGGACAGAACTTTTGATATACAACCAAATTGGTTAGTGCAACAGAGAAAAACACTCATTCCGGCAAAATAACCCCATCTCCAAGTCTGGTAAGTTAAGTCAAGGCTGTCCCTCTTGGCTGTGGGCAATAAAACACCTTATGTGCAGAGGTCCGAGCATTTTCAAGAGCAGATGGTGCCTTTCTGTATGAAATGTTTAATGACGTGTTCTAATGAAGCTGGCATTTACACTGTTTTGGGACATGGAGGTCCATTGCAGGCTTCTAGTACACTCTGTGCTTTTAACTGGTGGAGCTCAGTGAATGAAAAGAAATATAAAACCTGCTATTTTATTTGAAGGGAAATTCACTGCAGCCAGGGTGCCCAATGCCTACGTATATATTAATCAACTCCAAATGTATCTGCAGGAAGAAAATTGTTTAAATGAACTGCATAATTCAATATACTCACTTAATCCTCCTTAAGATTTCCTTCCACCTGCAGTCACTTGTTATAGGAATACTCACCAATTAAAACTACCACTGATCTCTTTTGCAGCAAGAGGTCTTTGTTAAGTCCTTGCCAGGTCAGCTTCCCGCATGCCTGCTTACACACTTTTGGACAGTGAGTAGGACACGGGCAACAATCTTTTCCAATGCTTTATGTTCAAACAGCTTTTACAGAATCATGAAAGAAAGCTGTGACCCAGGCACAAGCAGACCAGAGCAATTCTGTATGTCAGTATCTACAGGATCTATAAAACTGACCTGAAGTATCCCTCCAGCCTTCTGTAAAGAATGTGCCACAGAAACCTTCAGCCACCACATGTGGTCACAGTATCACAACATCACAGTATTGCTAAGGTTGGAAGAGACCTCAAGGATCATCAAGTTCAAGCTGTTGCCACAGACCTCATGACTAGACCATGGCACCAAGTGCCACGTCCAATCTCCTCTTGAACACCTCCAGGGACGATGATTCCACCACCTCCCTGGGCAGCCCATTCCAATGACGAATGACTCTCTTGGTGAAGAACTTTCTCCTCACCTCCAGCCTAAACTTCCCCTGGCACAGCTTGAGACTGTGTCCCCTTGTTCTGGTGCTGGTTGCCTGGGAGAAGGGACCAACCCCTTCCTGGCTACAACCACCCTTCAGGTAGTTGTAGAGGGCAATGAGGTCTCCCCTGAGCCTCCTCTTCTCCAGGCTAAACAATCCCAGCTCCCTCAGCCTCTCCTCACAGGGCTGTGCTCAAGGCCTCTCCCC
The DNA here is from genome assembly GCF_026170545.1 of Melanerpes formicivorus. NCBI lineage: Eukaryota > Metazoa > Chordata > Aves > Piciformes > Picidae > Melanerpes > Melanerpes formicivorus. Next base: position 8,865,419 of record NW_027142355.1, on the reverse strand, counting down.
AGACTTGTTGTCCTTCTCTGGACACGTTCAAGTGTCTCGATGTCCTTCTTAAACTGAGGGGCCCAGAACTGGACACAGTACTCAAGGTGTGGCCTAATCAATGCGGAGTACAGGGGCACAATGACTTCCCTGCTCCTGCTGGCCACACTATTCCTAATGCAGGCCAGGATGCCATTGGCCTTCTTGGCCACCTGGGCACACTGCTGGCTCATGTTTAGGTGGCTGTCAATCAGCACCCCCAGGTCCCTCTCTGTCTGGGAGCTCTCCAGCCACTCTGACCCCAGCCTGTAGCACTGCATGGGGTTGTTGTGGCCAAAGTGCAGCACTTGGCACTTGGGCTTGTTAAATGCCATCCCATTGGACTCTGCCCATCTGGCCAGACGGTCGAGGTCCCTCTGCAGAGCCTTTCTGCCCTCTAACTGACTAACATCTGCCCCTAACTTGGTGTCATCTGTAAACTTGCTGATGACTGACTCAATCCCCTCATCCAGATCATCAATGAAGATGTTAAAGAGGATGGGGCCCAGCACTGATCCCTGGGGGACGCCACTGGTGACTGGCTGCCAGCTGGATGTGGCACCATTCACCACCACTCTCTGGGCTCAGCCCTCCAGCCAGTTCCTAACCCAGCACAGAGTGTAGTGGTCCAAGCCACGATCTGACAGCTTAGACAGCAGTTTGCTGTGGGGGACGGTGTCAAAGGCCTTGCTGAAGTCCAGGTAGACCACATCCACAGGCCTCCTCACGTCCACCAGACGGGTCACCTGATCATAGAAGGAGATCAGGTTGGAGAGGCAGGACCTGCCCCTCCTAAATCCATGTTGGCTGGACCTGAGCCCTTGGCCGTCCTTCAGGTGTGCAGTTATTGCCGCCAGGATAATCTGCTCCATCACTTTCCCTGGCGCTGAGGTCAGGCTGACTGGCCTGGAGTTTCCAGGTTCCTCCATCTGACCCTTCTTTTGGATGGGGACCACATTGGCCAGTTTCCAGTCATCTGGGACCTCACCGGTGAGCCAGGACTGGAGGAAAATGATGGAGAGCAGCTTGGCCAGCTCATCTGCCAGCTCTCTCAGCACCCTAGGATGGATCCCTTCCGGTCACATGGACTTGTGGGTGTCCAAGTGGCTCAGCAGGTCCCAAACTAATTCCTCATGGATTTCCAGGGTATTACACTGCTCCCCGACCCCATCGCCCAGCTCAGGAGGCCACTCGTCCTGAACTGCTGCCTTGCTGTTAAACATTGAGGTAAAGAAGGTGTTCAGGACCTCAGCCTTTTCCTCATCTTCAGTCGCAGTGTTCCCCTCCAGGTCCAATAAGGAGTGCAGGTTCTTCTTGCCCTTCCTTTTAGTGTTAATGTATTTGTAAAAATGCTTTTTATTATCTTTCACAGAGGTGGCCAGCTTCAGTTCCAACTGGGCCTTTGCCTCTCTAATTTTTCTCCTACATAATCTAACAGCTTCCTTAAACATACCTCGAGAAGCTTTTCCACCTTCCCAAGGTGATACAGCCTCTTTTTTCCCTTTAAATCCTCCAGGAGCTGCTTGCTCATCCAGGCCGGTCACCATCCCCGCCGGCTCGCCTTTCAGCACGTGGGAACTGCCAGTTCCTGTGCCTTCAAGAGCTCCTGTTTGTAGTAGGTACAACCATCCTGGACCCCTGGGTTCATGAGGGCTGGTACCCAGGGAATTTTACAAATAAGTTTCTTAAACAGGCTGAAGTTTTCCCCCTGGAAGTCCAAGGTGAAGGTTCTGTTGGTGCTCCTCCCTATCTCCCTGCATATTGAAAACTTCACTATCTCGTGGTCACTGCACCCTAGGCAGCCTCCCACCATCACATCTCCCACCAGCCCTTCTCTATTGGAGAGCAGCAGGTCAAGCAGAGCCTGGCCTCTGGCAGGTTCACTTAACAGCTGTGTCAGGAAGCAGTCCTCCATGCACTCCAGGAATCTTCTGGACTGCCTCCTCTCTGCTGAATTAAGTTTCCAGAAGATATCTGGCAGGTTGAAGTCACCCACAAGGACAAGATCTGATGATCCTGAGACGGCCTCCAGTTGCTTGTAGAATAATTCATCAGCCTCCTCATCCTGGTTGGGTGGTCTATAACAGACTCCAGCCAGGATGTCAGATTTGTTAGGCTGCCCTCCGATTTTAACCCACAGGCTCTCAATCCCTTCTTTCTCCACCTCAAGTTCTGTGGCAGAGAGTGACTCCCTAATATACAGAGCCACCCCTCCTCCTCTTCTCCCTCGCCTGTCTCTCCTAAAGAGCCTGTAACCCCGCAGTGCAGCGCTCCAATCGTGCGTGTTGTCTCACCATGTTTCTGAGATAGCGACTACATCATAGTCACCCTGGTGGACCAGGACTTCCAGCTCCTCTTGCTTATTTCCCATGCTGCGTGCATTGGTGTACGTGCACTTCAGCTGGGCTCCTGACTTCTCAATTGCCCCTAATTTGTGCCCTACTCTTTCCTCTACAGAGGGACCGATTTCCTCACTCACCCACTTCCGACCTAGTTTAAAGCCCTCATGTCCATCATGTCCTCAGGCACCCACCTTCACCCTGGTCCACCTGTGCAGCAAAAGGACAGACTCCTGAAATGTACTACGCCATGTCAGGTGGCATTGTCTCAGTTGCAGATGCAAGAGGCCTGAAGTAAGATGAGTCACATCACCTGAATTTTGTCCTTTTTGTAAATAGTTTTATTTAAATGTTCTTAGATACATCACCTAAGTTTCTTAGACAGGATGAAAACAATTCTGTTGCAAGTATATGTAGCAATGTTATGAAACATTATCAGTGTTGTCAACCTTGGGCATTTGCAGTTAGCTTGAACTTTTAGTAGCTACTGCCACTGGCATGAAGAATTTCTTAGTCAGGGAATCACAGAATTGTTAGGGTTGGAAGGAACCTCAAGTATCATCTAGCTCCAAACCCCCTGCCATGGGAAGGGACACCTCACACTAGGTCAGGTTGCTCAGAGCCACATCCAGCCTGGCCTTAAAACCTCCAGGGATGGGGCTTCTACCAACTCCCTGGGCAATCTGTTCCAGCGTTTCACCACCCTCACGATGAAGAATTTCATCCTAACATCCAATCTGAATCTACCCATTTCTATTTTTGTTCCATTCTTGTACTGCTTTTGTGAAATGGTTGGAGTAGTCTACTTTGAGTCTCTGCTTTTGCAGAGACAGAATTACAGAGTCACCAAGGTTGGAAGACACCTCAAAGATCATCAAGTCCAACCCGTCACCACAGACCTCATGACTAAACCATGGCACCAAGTGCCACATCCAATCCCTTCTTGAACACCTCCAGGGACGGTGACTCCACCACCTCCCCTGGCTAACCATTCCAAGGGCTAACGACTCTCTCAGTGAGACAGTGGTAAAACACTTTGGTCACATGGTTCCTTTAAAGCCAAGGATGAAATTCTAAAGCCATGCAACAAATCTGAGGGAGAAAGTGTTCAAAGAAGGGATTGTAATTTAGCTCTCCCTCTCTGCTTTCTTTTAAGGGAGATTTTCTGCTCAATGCTTCTGCTGTAGCAGATGTTTCTGGGTGTCTACGCATTTGTGTTATTTTGGCATTTGGCCATGACTTTGTTGACAGATGGGAATGACAGCACACCTGTACCTGGGACGTAGACAAATGGAATTTCAGAGGAGACACTAGAGATACTTATCTTCAAGAGCCTTCTTCTTGCTGAATTTCAAAGACCTGTTGTAAGAAATAAAACTAGGAACATTAAGCTGAAGGTCAAAATAAGTTTTTGTTTGTCTAGTGATAAATGTTCAACAAAGCAGAGTTCCCTTACTAAAAATATATAGATATGTATATATGCAGTTTTGGTTAGAGAAGACCTTTACAACTATTTAATATAATAAGATTTTTAGAATATTGCTTTTTCTTGTTGTTGTTGTTCCTCTCTTCAGCATTTTTTACTGTTTTCCATGAACACTGGAGAACCAGATTTTGCCCATGACATGGAGTGTGACAGCACTGAAAGGCTCCTTTCCTCATGCATAAGGACACTCACAACTAGGTAGAATAGAAATATGAAACAGATGGATGAATCTCTGGTTTAGATTTAAAATTACTATATTTTTCTCAAAGTTTTTTTTTCTAGCTGCACATGGATCTAAGCGTGATTTTACATGCTAGAAAACACATGGGCAATTTTATGCTTGCATCACCTCCCAGCAGGATTCTGTGTATGCACAGATAATCAAATCATTCACATTTGTTGGATGTGGGGTAGTAGTCTAACCCTCCATGCAGTAAATACAGTTTTTTTAGAATGTGTCTAAAGCTTTTCTGTATGTTTTCACTCAGTGCTGCAGTGCTTCACTGAAATTGTGATTCAGCTCAGCTCATCCTTGGAATCCCCCAAAATAGATTGTATTTAAACCAGAAAATTCCTATGACTGTTTGTTTATTTTTGTGAGCTTTTCCTTTTACAGCAAGAAGAATACAGACAGGCCACCCACATTGAAGTCGTCTTTCAGGTGTGTAAGTAGTAGATTTCTGTTCAATCATGAAATATAGAAGTGGCCATAAGTCTAACATGAAAAAGAAAGAACACACTGAAACATGATCAACACAATTCTAAAAAGAACTACTATGCTGGTTTAATATGGTATTGGGCTATCATGTTTGCAATCTCCACCTGCTCAAAAAAACAACTAAACATGCAACTTGTTTCCACTGGAGTGGTTTGGTCTCTTTCCACTGACTCATTGCTGCAGAGAAATGTACCTATTTCATTCCCTCAGATGGTTTAAAAAATATTTTGAGCAGCCTGTCAAATTAAAAATGGTGGAAGTAGACAATTTACACAGAAGTAAGCCCTTCTGTTAGACTGTTTACTACGAAATTATGAGAAGTTTTTCCTGGTTCTGTTTCAGATGAAAAACAGAGAGAAAAAAGGAAAGAAAAAAAAAAAAAAAAAAGAGAAAAGAAAGATTTAAAATGTGGGGGGAAAAAACAGAAAACAAAACAAGAAAAAGAAAAAAGAAGAAAAAATAGAAAAAAGAAGAAAAAAAAAGAAAAAGAGAAAGAAAAAGAGAAAGAAAAAGAGAAAGAAAAAGAGAAAGAAAAAGAGAAAGAAAAAGAGAAAGAAAAAGAGAAAGAAAAAGAGAAAGAAAAAGAAAAAGAAAAAGAAAAAGAAAAAGAAAAAGAAAAAGAAAAAGAAAAAGAAAAAGAAAAAGAAAAAGAAAAAGAAAAAGAAAAAAAAAGGGAAAAAGAAAAAAAACACAGACTGTTAATAGTAGATTTTAAGAATATGTCTTAAAAACTATGCCTGAAAAAAAAACAAATTCAAAGTAATGATCAAGGGGAAAAGAAGATCTAGATTTACCACCTCTTGTTAATAATGCAGAAGCTGACAATTTCTACTGATAGTGAAGAAATCCTTGTTTCAGATTTTGTGTCCACTATCACATTGGTACAGTATCTAACACAAGATGCAAGACAGGCTGGGATCACAGGTTGATATTACAGCATACAATTTAATCTCAGACCTACTGCAAATTTGATTTTGAAAAGACTGCTTTCAGAAATATCACTGAGAACAGAAAAACAATACAGCAGCCTGCAATCCACTGTCAGGAGGAAGGAGCAGATGTTTAGCTCTCTGCAAATTTCTAAAGGCTTTCTCAATAATGGGCAGGAATCAGTAGCAGAATGAAGGAGAGCAGAAACATGAGTGACTACATGGAATTAAGTAAGGGCAAATGTTAACTGTCTGGATAACCTCAGTGACAGTAAAATCTAAAAGTCTGTGGAAAATTTTCCCAAAGGAATTGGTGAAAGCCTTTCTGACATGCATTGAGTAGATTAAACAAAAAACTTAATGTATAATAGTAAAAAATCATGCTTTTATGCAGAGAGATAGACTATCCTAATGGTTTTCTCCAGCTGTGATTTACAGTAGAGAAACAGTACCCCAAACCATAAGGATCTATTCACCTAACTATTTGCTATTTTCTGATTCAATTTCCTTCGGACAATCAATTTTAAAATTGGAGTATGCACATAAAACATATAGGTAGAATATTTCATTGAAGTTATACTGGATGGTTGTGAATTCCTGAAAAAACCCATAAACTATGCAGCCCTTTATGCTTCATTCTGGATAACGGTGGAGAGACTACCTTAATTTTTATTTTTTTTTTATTTATAACCTGGTGATGCAGCAAAGTTAAGATGAGTTTATAGAGCAGTTTCAAATTCTGTTCAGTCATATGAGGATCATAATTGGATATTTATCTGAGATTTTTTCTTTTAACCTCAAAGTTCAGGCTATTCCACATGAAAATACTGTGTACAAGTAGGTGCTCCTTGACAGCAAAATATTTCACAATGTAGTGGTTCAGCATGTTTTTGTAGAAGATAACTTCCATAACCGGAGATGTTTTGCCTTTTTTAGGCAGAGGACTAAAGTCTCAGATGGGATGTTTTCAGGAGCCAGCACAGGACAGAGGTGAATTAAAATGAAGATTATTTTGATAGTTGTAAAGGTCTGTAATTATGTAGAATCTTTTTAAGCTACTCTCATGCTGATTTTTGTTTATAGTCTGAAGAACAAGATGACCCAACACTTCCTGCTCCTGCAGACATTCTGGAGCTTGTGGACTGGTGTCATTCTTCAGTGAAAGTTGAAGAATCTGATTTAAATGTAGTTTCTACTGATTCCAAAAATCTTCGTCTTTCTTGTGGGGTTGTTCATTATAGCCCAAATCATGTCTACATCTGTTTTCACCTCTAATAAAGACTAAAAATATACTTGTCTATTTATTGACTATACATTATTATAGGATAAGGAAAAAAAAATAAAGTAAAAGTATTATTTTCCCCCTATTCTATGCACTGTTTTAAATATGACTCTACATTTTCTTTAATTCCACTCTGATGAACAGATCTTTAAGCTACTCAGGCATATGCTTGCAGGAAATAGTAAGTCCAATTTCAATAATGGCAACAGTTCTGTAGAAATCACCAGGGCAATTGCATTAAGCTCAGGCTGCTGCTTTCTCCTTGTAATGGTCTGGAAGTAAAATAAAGCTAAACAAACCTAGACAAGGCCATTTCTTTGTGGTGCAGTTGACTATCTACATAGTCTACTTCTGCATAGTTGATCAGAGATCATTTTATGAAGCCAATTCTTTCAGCCTCTTGATTTTTTTTTAACTTTTGTAAAAAAGATATTTTGTAGAAGGACATAGTAGAAACATACACCACATTCTTCATAATATAATTTGTTAACAAGTAAGCTTCAACCTGCAACTGAAAGACTTGTCTGAGAGATCTCTGAGATACGTCACCATAAGGTATGATAGAAGCTTCTCTGTTTCCACATCTGGAAACTTTCTGGTCTTGGAAAAAAACTTTAGAAGTGTTTAAAGTCTTTTGCATGGTAAAAGAATATCACCCAACTGTTTAGTACTACTGACTTCACTGGACGTATCATCATGAAGTGGGCTTCTCAAGGTAAACTTTCAAGAATCCCTAACATCAGACAAGCCTTTCAGTTGCAATGTAAGGAGGAGGTTCTTCACCATGAGAGTGGTGAAACCCTGGAATGGGTTGTCCAGGGAGGTGGTCGAGGCCCCATCCCTGGAGGTGTTTAAGCCCAGGCTGGATGAGGCTCTGGGCAGCCTGATCTAGTGTGGGGTGTCCCTGCCCATGGCAGGGGGGTTGGAACTAGATGATCCTTGTGATCCCTTCCAACCCTGAATGATACTATGATACTATGATAGGTGGGAGCTTACTTGTTAATAAATTATGTTATGGAGAATGTAGTGTACGTTTCTACTATGTCCTTCTACAAAACATCTTTTTTACAAAAACTGAAAAAAATCAAATCGAGAGGCCGAAAGAATTGGCTACTGGTGGTTGCAGTAAGCAGTGGCCCCAAATTAATGTGAAAAAAAGTGCAGGTTAAGAAATAATTTTTTAAAAAATGTAAATTTAAAAAAAATATGACCTAGATAGTTGGTTCTGCAAGTGTATAGATGTGAAATTTGTGAAAATATGCTTTTAATTTCTACTAGGAAAAATATACTGTGATGTCCACTGGAGGGATTGGTTTCATTGCGATTTAGTATGCTGATGCTTCATTAGGTTAAGGTCAAACCATTTGATTGATGGAATTGATGCACTGTCTGGGCAAGCTGAAGAGTTGTAATGCTGAAGTCATTAAAAATCACAAGGTAACAGATACAGAAGTGTGATGTGATTGTACATTAAGAAGGTTGTTTAACTGGCTTAAGCCAGCTGAAGTGTGGATGAATATGTGCTTTATGTTAACGCTAGCTTTTTACAAGACTATCAGATGTTAAACCATGATATGTAATGTGGTTTTTCTGTAAAAATCTATTATGGTTAATTGCATAGAATGTTGAAATAAACAACCATACTTTAATTTGCTTTCACAAAATTTCTTGTTTCTGATTCTATCAGACACAGAAGATGCATGCAGTCATAGTAAATGAAAACTATTTTGTGCAGTGTGATGCATAAAAGATCTCAGTGAAAGCTAACCTTAATGCACCCTTAGGCATAGTTACAAAGGATATTTAAATGAGCAATTTTAGCAAAAATCACAAGCAGCAGATTTAGGACAAATGTTGCCATGTGATAATACCTAATTCTCCAACTACAAACTGAGCAATAACTTTTGTTTTGCTTTGTTTTGTGGTGAATTTCTAGCTTATAAAGCTGGTCTTATTTTGGAATTAAATAGGTATTCAACACAGCAATGTACACAAAAACCTCAGAAAAGAAGTTAACTAGAACCAGATGTTAAGCAAGATGCCACACATGGAGAAATCCACTTTAAACAACCACCTTATTGTAGTTACTTGAGTCAACTCAGTTTTTGGCAAACAGAAAGGAGCTTTTCTTAGTTGCTATAAACTGGTGTACACATTTCAGCACGTGAAATCAACACCCCCTTAAAAGACACAGTGATTGGTTGCAGGATTTAGAGTTTTATAATGCCTGGTTTTATAATTTGTAATCCTTGGTGACCAACGCTGGATGATACAAAAGCAAAAGCCTGAACAATATATTGGCTTCATGTGGCAAGGACTGTGTTTTTGTTTTCCTTTAATCTGAATCTTGAAAGATTATACCTTTGTTGTGTACATTCCAAAACAAAGTCTCTGATACTTCCAGTGGAAAAAGAATGAAATGGGAGAGATTCTGCCAGCTTTAAAGACACACTTCTTTTTCTCTGCTATTACTACATGCAAGTAAAATGTCTGAAATATATTTCAGTAGGAACATGTTTTTCTGCTTGGTTTTACTCTGCTTTTATTATTATTTGTGTGTGTGTTTTACCTGAATTTCTGAAAACAGGTTGAATCCAATACTATTTCTCCAAATTTTTTTTTTTGATGATTCATCTGCTATTGTCTTTAGAGGGGAAAGCAGTAAAGACATAACGAAAGCCTGAAATCTAGAATGGGTAGGGCAGAGAGTGGTATGGTTTGACAGATCTTCCTCATCCAACTTCTCCTCTGCATTTATAATGGCCAATCTCTGGTCATTGATGTGGCATCAAAATCAGAGTACACTGAACTTTTTTTGGGAAAACCAATTTCTCAAGTACCTTTTAGAATCAGATGAGATACAGGCATTTTCATTGCATAAGCTTCAGAAATGATGACAACCTGAAAGGCAGGGCAGTTTTCACATTCTCTTCAGATCCCAAAGGAGAGATTCTAATAAATTTTCACAATCAGATATTTCCAAGATGGGTTATCATGACCATCCTGCTGAAACATTTGAATTCAGTCTTAAAGGATTTTTTACAGAAACTGAATGAAATCCATATGAACTCTTAATTTTAAAGTGATCACTTCAAGACCATTTTCCATAATGAACTGATTGCAAGTTTAATTAAAGCACATTTTACTTTTGGTTGTGTGATTCAGATTATTCTTTTACAGTGATTACTCTTCCTAATTATTTACTACCCCTTCAAATTTTATATCTTCTAGGTAGGCCAGGAAAGGCAATTTATCTCTGTTGAAGTCACTGATAAAAGTGTGCAGGATCAAAAAGTAGTATCTGTGGGACTCAGCTAGACATCTTATTCATCACTGATTTCACATTGACTATATTTTAAGATTTCTCAGGCAATGTTTTCAGCCTCTCAAACATAAGACTTACTAGTACCATTTACAGTAAATGTTTTTATAAATCAAATGTCCAAGTAAAAATTCAATTAACTCAGAAAAATCCAATCATACAATATCAATACCGTGATATTTTCTAGCCAGTTTTATGTTTCCATGAGACTGTTGGATCAAACATACCTTCTGCAAATAAACATGTTAAGTCTTCTTGCTTATGTTTAAAATGCTAAATTCTTTGCTGAGTCTCTAATTGCTATTTCATAATTACATAAAGTTAATCCATAGCTAATAAGTGCCCTTTGTCTTTTTTAAATATTGGAAGAACATTAATGATTTCTGAGTCTGTTGAAGTTTTCCTGAATTTGTTTCATTCATATTACTTCTTAGCCACTGTTGCTCCAAAATTCCTTAACCATAGTAGATGCTTCTTCACATACTAGTTTTCCAAAAGTAATCTTTCTGTTCCACTGAGATGGTCCTTTTGTACGAGTTCTTCTCAGTTCATGGTGGAAACAACCTATATACATTTATTAAATTAATTTAATGCATTTTTACCGTGTAAATTTAACAATCTGCTTGAATTACTTTCTAGGGTATTTGTTTTGTTATAATTAGTTTATAAAATGCCTTCTTATTTTTACTGCCTTCAAGATAGTTCCAAATTTATTTGTGATTTTTTTCTATTTACTTTTTCTTTTTTCCATTCTTACGTACAACTTTTTTGCTGATGTTTTAATGTTACTGTCATGTCCTTGTGTAAGATGTCTTTTGTTTATATTACATTTTATTCCTACTAGTAAAAGCAAGCAGTTTAGATGGCCAATTATCCTCCAAGAACTCATAGTCTTTCTAATGCCAATGAGTTTAAGTTTATAGTTTCCTCATTAATTCCAGCTACACTTTAAGCTTTGGAAACAGATATAGCTACAGCCTCTGTAGATATATGTCAGTACAATATTAAGTAGAATACTTCATATCACCGAATGATAGCCACTTGTTCTTGAACACTCATGGATTCTTAAGCTAATCACTAACTCTCCTTCATCCAATAAAATGAGCTCAAATGTTTCATTATTACCTGCTTCAAACTTTAGGACCTTTAGAGAATTTATTATGTATTGTTTTCAGAGGTAGTAAAGATCATTTTGTTTACTGTTCCTGTAAAGTCACAAGAAGTATCCATCATATTTCAGTTATTCATGACAACTTTTTCTTCAGTCTACCTGATATGGATAAGTATTTGATGAGTCATTTATATCACTCTTTCCTGAGATTTAGTTGGTCTGTCCAATACCGCAGTGTACCAGTGATCTGTTACCCCATGGGAACTGACACCTGATGAAGGTAGATGACTGATCATCTACCATTGATGCTTGCTTTTTGTTCGGATCTACTTGAGTTGGTTGACATTCTTCCCAATGGCAGAACTTTCAGTGCATGTTAAGTTACACAAGAGAAGCAATTTAAGGATCTCTTGTGTATAAATTAACTAGAGTCTTAGAGATATACTGCTTATCTGAAAACATAATTGAGGCCAAAGTTCTGGCACTGACCTTTCACAATTTGGCTGTCAAAAGAAAAAAGAAAATAAATAAGGTGAGGGAGGGAAATATCATCATCAGAATTATATCTTTCTCAGCTCTCACAGAATTGGGGGGGGAGCTGTGTGAAGAGAGCTTAAGCTATGTGAACAGCTTATAGTGTATTGCTGGCAGAAAAGAGGTGCTAGACCAGTAAAAGGAAACTGTAGTTGAAAAGGATAGTGTGTTGTCCATACTTACAAAATTAAATTAATGATCTTTTTCTCAATATTTTGCTAATGCAAACTTGCATTTGTGACATAACTATTATTCCAAGCTCTCAATTAAACAGTTATCAAGACACTTAGAAATGTCCTTTTATGCAAAAGAACCATGAAATTTCTCAGTTTTGAAATAAGATTTGAAACATAGTCGTAATAAATCCTGATAGTACTACAAGAAGTTGAGGCTGGAAATATACCTAAGAATAAATAAATGAATAAATAAATGACTATACACCTTCCCCCACCTCTTGTCACATAATTCAATATTTCTGAATCTTTCACCTTGTCCACTGTAAATAGTTTGCCCTCCATAGGTTTCCATAATTTAACACATACAGTTATCATGATTCCTGACAACATTGTGAGTTTTTAATGCTTTCCAGTGCACTGAATCAGAGGATAATCCAGTAACATATCTACCATAAAAAATAGTATGTTCTAAGTCTCTTCTGAATGTGTAGCATATACAAAGACACACACGCACACAAGTCCATGGGGCAGAGACTTCAACCAAAGGGCAGGCTGGGCAGCAAAGGTATGAGTCTATTTTAGTACATTAAAAAATAAACCATGAGATACTGATGCTGCCATTCTGTAAACATGGCTCATCCTGCACGGTAGTGATGTGTACCCTGCACTTTCTGTGAGGTTTAAAACCATTGTGGTACTCAACGCTATGTGATCACTCCACTCTGCCTGCAAACTGACCTCATATTACCATTTAAAAGTACACACAGATGCACAGACAAATACACATAGAAATACACACAGATAATAGAAACCTTACAAATAAAATATTTTGTCAGAGTAATATACAGAAGAAAATAAGAGAACAGAAAATTTCAAATGAAGATATATGACATGCTGGTACTCTGTGCTAACACTATGTATAGCAGAATATTTACAAGCAAACTTCTAACATTTCATTTTCCTTTCCCCACTCATCTACCTTCTAGATCTGAATTTTCCCAGTAATCTATGAGAAAATGGTAAGATTGCAGAAATGGCTAAGGGATTACACATAATATATTTGACATATCTTCAGGGAATAACCTTTACAAATCACTGTAGAATGTATACTTACTGAATTATGGTGTCATTGCCCTTATGGATGTCATATTTTAAGTAAATCTAACATCCTATTTTATCTTATTTCAGCATATCCATTTCTTTTTATTACAGCAGGAAAAAAAAAAAATTAAGATTTTTATGTTCTAGCTGGGACTGGGGCAAGTGAACAAAACGTCTCTGAGCACTGCTGGCCAGGTGCACCTTCTGCTTTCGGCCATTGGACTATGGGAATCAATGCAGGGGATGTTGCCTTATGCACCATGTATGCACCAGATGAATCTGCTGCATGGGATAGTGTGCAGTAGGATAAAAAGGAAGGTTCCAGCTGTACTCAGCATCTTTGTGCAAGTACCCCCATAATCCTTCCAAATAATTATGCCTAAATTGTCCCTTTTTTGGGGGGTGAATTTGTGATTTACTGACACTATGTTTAATTCCTTGTGTAAAAGGAATGATGTGTTTTAGCCTTTTTTGCAACTGTGGTTAAGTGTTGCTTGTCATTTGTTATGGTGAGTCCAAAACCTCTATGCTGTTTATTTTGAATGAAATCCCTTAATTAATTTTAGGTAGTAGCAAATTTTGAAAATCAGTATTTAAATAATCCTGCCACCAGAGAATTAGTAATTTTTTTATGTTCAAGCTGATCATTTTGGTATCCAGCCACTTCAAACCTGTTTTTCACAGTATGTAATAATATCACAGGATCCTGTGTTGACCACACGTCGTACAACAGCACAGAATGACTTCCATACACAGAACCAAATGACTCAGTCTGGGTTTTCATTTAGGTCCCTTCTCACTTCTATTGCTTATAACAAGACAGATCTGATGTCACTTTAAGAAATCAAAAGGCTTAAGTTGTAAGTTACTAAAAAAGGTATTTAGTGGTGTTTCTGCCCAGCATGAGTGAGGTGGCTTACACAGCAAGGCTGAGACTAGGATTGGTAACAGGATGGAATTTTGGTAAGTGCTGTTCTTCTAGGTGATAATAAAACATCCTGAGGCCCAGCTACATGCTATACTGGCTGCCAGAATGTGAAATCCCCATTGACTCGCACTGGTTTTAGGAGGTTTAGATTTTGGTGGTCAAGAGCTGGTGATGAGAAATAAGAGTGGCTGGCCTCTCTGGAGGCAGTAAGCCCCACATTTGATGCTACCTTGACAACTGTCTGTACTGCCTTGCTTTTCTTCTCCCAGCCAGACCTCATGGGTTTCGAAGTGGCAAGAGTGCTAGTTTCTCAAGATATTGATAAACATGGAACTGTCTCTGGATCTATCCTGAGGAAAATTTATATGTGATCTGTAAATCTGCTGGCATTATTTGGTATAAGCAGGTAAGATCCTACTTCACAGAAGAATTCTTTGACACAAGTTACTATTGCTACCAGCTTCCCTTCAATTTGTTTGACAGGCATTCTTTAAATGAGCACTTTTCTCTGCACCTCTAGCTTTGCTTCCCTCAGTCTGAGATTGGTTGTTGTCTCCCTCTCTCAGTCTGAGGTCACCTTACTAAAAACAGCAGTAAAATCCTGTGCTCTCCACTGATATTCATGACATGAAGCTTGAACACATGTATAGTGTGTCCTTGTACATTTTTGGAAGAAAAAAGATTGCTCAGAAACCTTGATTTTCCATCATTCTTTAAAATGGGCTGATTGACTTCCAGTCCACCCTTGGACATATTTGGAAGAGGGGAGGAATGAAGAGAGGCTGTAACAGATCCAGTCAGATATGAAGTGGGATGGAGAATGTGCTGCACCCATATAAAGTATGTTCTGTGAATTTCCAAGAGTCCTGGGAAGAGTCCATCATTGCCCTCCCTGGAAAAACTAGCTTTTGTACAGCCTTTTGCACCTGAGAACATGGACAAACTAACTTTCACAAACAGGCATTCCCCGCTTAGACCACTTGATGTACATGATACTACCAAACAATAAATATTTTTATCATAGCTGAATCTTCAGATGAATTTTGAGAAATTAACTGCCTATCCAGAAAGATGCTGCTTGTGGGAAATCTCATCTAAGGCTTATCTTCTCTGTGAATTTAAATATGTTGAACACCCTCACTTAAAATCTTGATGGGATCTTGTTTGCACAGAAGTAACTCTGTTGAAGTTAGCTGTGTGACAATCTGATGAAATCAGAATGAACCCCTATGTACATTATGGGGCATCAAAGTTAGAAGCAGTTACCTAGGCTCCCTCAACAGCCAGTGAGGAGAGAGGCAGACAGCACCAAAGGAAAATGTTTGCTCACTTTTAACACCTGGCTCTTCAGGTAAGATAAATATAGGCATAACTGAGCTAATTTTCAAGGAAGGTAGCTTCCAACAGACAGGTATGTCATAAAGTATCTATCTAGGTAGCTGATCATAACGGATAAATATCTGGGCACAAAATTGTGATCAACCCTAAGCTTTTTAGGACAGAGACATTTGTATCCCATATTCCTACACGGTTTGTTTATAAAAACACCAAATTGTCCAGCTTTCAATGTAGTCCTTCTGTTCAAAAATAATATCTTTTGGTTATAGAACATATCAGAGAAACTGGTAAGGTGAGCTAGATGGAGAAATAAGCCTGAAAAAACCCTCTCCTGAGCTCACAGAACATGGATCTTCTCAAGTTGGTTGCAAAATTAGTTGCAATCTTCTCTATAGGACATTTTTCTATTTTCATATTTGTCTTATAAAACAGGACAATTTTTCTTTATACATCATTATCTAAGAAAAACTCCAACCCCCTGGGAAAGGGTATTCTTACTTCTTCCCATCTTCCCTAGCTAGTAAGTTACCTAAGGATTTCCACGCTGTATTGTGATAAATAGATGAAACAGTTCTTTAGATCTCTGGAGGTGTGGGAGTTTGATTTGCTACTGAATGCCGGATGTGTTTTCTTGGGAGGTTCCTTCACCTTGGGAAGTTACTCCACTGCTTCCAAGCGTATGTAGGATCCATTTCCTGACAGGATTATTATAAGGCAAATGGAAGAAGTCCTTCATCACAGTAGACTTGCATTTACCACTCACGAGCAATAGAATTGCACCTTTTATGAAAATTCATTGTAAAAAGAGAGACATTTCCCTTGCAGGTTTGAAAAGTAATCAACATGACTCCTTCTCTAAGTGGTTCTATATCCCCTTTCCTTGTAAATAAAGGAAAACTAATGTTATGTGTTTACCTGATAAAAACCAACATGGTCTTCCCAGCAACTAGAAAGGACCTGCTCATACAGCAACAGCATTATTGTGAATGACCTCATTCATTTACAATCCTGATCCTATTCTGACAACAAATCCCATCTGCGTGTGTTTGTTTTCTAAAGAAAAGCATTAGCCCAGAGAGAGATGTTTGGATTGAAGCAGCTCACCAATATTCACTAGTGTTATATTTACGGGACTGAAATTGTAGTATTTGATGAGTCTATTGTTTGTTAGATGGAGAGTGAGTTCATTACCTTCAGGATCCCAAGTGTTTACAACTAGTTGCTACTAGAAACTGTTTTGATTCTGTGTTGGAAACCACAATCATGTAGACAGCCATTAAGTCAGTTGCCCAGGGAGACCTGGACTTTTGCGTCTGCTTTGTAATCCCCTTATTCACTTTTATTCAGACTGTTTACTACTTCGGTACTTCAAACTCTCATTTTTTGCCCTCGCTACACAGAGGAGGTTAAGAAGTGTTAATCATTGCTGGAACTGAGGGAGTTTTTCTTATATTAAGAGCTGCTTTACAGAGAACATGGTGGATTACTTCAGCCTGGTTCTCTGCTGTGTGGGAACAAGGCTGTCATTCATGTATTTCTGCTGCCTCTGGGCAGCCTTCATCCCTATCACTTACAGGAATGCATAAAATCACTTGTGTATGTTACTACCTATGATGTATTTATCCTGGAAGTACTAAATCTCTTATAAATTGTTGTAAACTTGGTGGCCTGAAGCCACGAAAGAGGATGAGCTTACTTTTAATACCTGATACTGAAGTAGGAGGAAAGCAGCCCAGAACACCTGGAGAGGTATGAAGGATCCTGCCAAACTGGCGAATGCTCCGCCTGAATCTGCTTTTGAAAAATGAGAATGAAGTCAATGGGCCAGGCCTCTGTCAGTTATGTGACAGTTTATAAATTTTCTGTTTAAAAATAAGCTGTGAATTTTTACTGTTGAGTGAATATAATGTTGGCATTCATGTTTGAAAGTGAACAGGCAACAATGCCCAGAGTGGGGGAGTCCCCCTGCCCACTGCAGATGGTTTCTAGGAAAAGCCAGGAGAAAAATGAAAAAAGATAAAAATGAGGAAAAAATGTCAATTTACTGGGGAATGTCTTTGCTTGTAGGCAAAGGGCCCACTAAAGGCCTTTAATTCTACTCTGAAAAACTTCTGAAACCTTGGAGGAGTGGGTAGGAGATACATGCAGTAGTTCAGGGTCTGAGCAATGACCACCAGAGCAGAAGAGCTGCCATGCAGCCATGATACCAATGTGTACCTCTAAAATTGTGTCACTGCAGCTGAAATTCTATGAAATTCTATAAAATTGTCCAGAAATCACAGTAAAATTAGCTGTGTCATGGGGGATCCTGCCAGGTTGGGCAATGAAATGATAAGGGGAAGATAGTAGAGGGAAAGGACTGGGAAATTGGGTGAGAAAGTGATAATCCTGCATGCTATCATTTCTTTCTTTCCTTCAGCTGTTTTGTTGTTGTGTTTTCCTTTTTGTTTGTCTAAATAAATCATGTTGCTTTAAACCACACTGGTCTCACTGTTTAAATACAGAGAAATGTCAATTGCTGGTATAAGAGAGCTATTCAAGTTTCTAACTACGAGTGCACAAGAGCACTGGTAAAATGTTTGTAGAAACCCTTACAAATTGAACATATTGTGGCACAAAGTTTGCACCAGCTTTTCCATTGAGAATGACTCAATTTATTTTGGTTTTCTTTCCTTTTTCTTTTTTCTTTTTTATTATTCATGAGAGTATGGCACTGCAGGCCTAAAGCTCACTCAGTCTGAATGAAGGTTTTCTCCCTGACATTCCATATAAATTTTGGGATGACAAAAGAAAGAAAGAAAGAAGATAGGAAAAAAAGGTAGAATTAACACAAGCCATTAGCCACAGTTTGGAATGATACTAGTCAGCTGGTAAAAAAGTTCCTTTTGGTGTTTCTAAGAGTTATCATCATTCCAATTTTCAAAGGAATTGCTATGCAACCACTCTACAGACAGTGTAAGCACTACATACACCCTCCCCTCAATCATCTCAGCAAAACCATATTGGCTCTGACCTGTCATCTGAAGAGTGCTGGAACTCATTCTGCAAAATAGTCTCTTCTGCCAGTCTGCTGCTTCTCCTAACTTTTGTTCTCCCCATAGTAGGAGAGGTATAGCAGATCTCCCTTTGGTAATAAAGATTACTCTAAGGAGCATAAAGATGGAGCCACATAGGAAGTTGATTTTCTGACAATATTCTGGAAGAAACTACAACCTTTTCTTATAACAGTTTGCCACATAAACCAGCTAGGAGGAAAATTACTGTTATCTTTGCCTTGTAATTTATCTCTTTTAGGCAATTCTAATGTGATTGGGTGCATATTCATTACTTTCCGTTGATCTTGTGACCTGCATCAGTCATTTCATTTCCAGACAGCTTTGTGTGTTCTATTTGAGCATGCTATTGTTCCAGCTACTGCTGAACCATAAGTCATTTAAATAGAGGTTTCCAAGGTTAAAAATGCCTATTTGTGGCCCCAAACAAATTAGTACTTGAAACTTGACAAGGTCAGAGGAATTATATTTTGCCATTGTAAGTGAAATAAATATATTTTGTCTTATATTCTATCTTTGCACCTCAAATTAAGCATATCAATAGGAAGGTCCTAAAGTGTATGCTGTTAAAAAAAATGTAGACTTAGATTACTGTCTCAAAAATGTGTTGGAGGAAAGAGACTTGTGTGTTCAAGACAGGTTCCAAATATTTTCACACAGAGTGGAGTTTCCATATTTTCATGGAAATCAAATCTCCACCCTCCCCACCCCAGAACAAACCTTGTGATAAAACCCACAAAGAGCAGGTCTCCATCTGGAAGGAGCTGAGACCTGATACTCCTCACTGGATTTCTCAGTACACTGGCTTAATTGTAATAAGGGCACCGGAATCAGTGAAATAAATAGCAGAAGGTGAATTCAGTCTGCCTGTGTGTATGCTTGCTTTCTTGTTTCTGATTTTTAACTGCTTATTTGTCTTTATTGAAGCCTTTAATTGCTGGTCCTGCACTTCTGTCTGACAGCTTATTGATTTGTCCTATTTTATTGGATTTGACAGAATTTCTTTTTCAACTTTTTCTGTCTAATCTCTGTCAAATCTCACTTCTCTGCTGTTCTTTCCTACTGAGACACAGTATAAGCAAAGCATCTTGAACTTTAAAAAGACTCCATTGCCTGAATACTTGTTTATTCCTGAATCCTCCCTCTTCTTCCATGTGTGCCATTGGTTAACACTGAGGATCACTGATGTCAATGCCATAGTGAGTCATCCTAGCAGAGGATAGAAGAATTGAGAGCCTGCTCAGGTTATGTGAGGTCAGTACTGTAATTTCTGCTCTCAAAGTCCTCTGCCCATGCTGATGCATGTTCTCACTCAGTTGTGCCATTCAAAAGTTACACTGCACAGGCAGAGCATGGGCTCAGTTGGGATGCCATACAAGAGTTGGAAATCATGAGAAAAAAACAGAGATGGGATGGAGCCTACACCTGCAAGGCACATCCATATGGCAGCAGCAGTAGGCTGTGAGTCTTTTCCACTCATTTAAAGGGTATGCACTTTCTGAGAGTGATAACATAGAATCAATAACACCTCCAGGGATGGTGACTCCACCACCTCCCTGGGCAGCACATTCCAACAGCTAACAATTCTCTGTGAAGACCTTTCTCCTCACCTTGAGCCTAAACTTCTCTTGGTGCTGTTTGAGACTGTGTCCTCTTGTTCTGGTGTTGGTTGCCTGGGAGAAGAGACCAACCACCACCAGTCTACAATCTCCTTTCAGGTAGTTGTAGAGAGCAATAAGGTCTTCCCTGAACCTCCTTTTCTCCAGGTTAAAAATATAACATAGAAACAGAGTACATGTGTCTGTCCTTCCTGTTCTTTAAACTTTCTGCTTCATTTAAGCCCTTTGAGAGAAATAATTTCATCCTTCTAAGTTCTGGATTGTAGAACAAGATCTCTCGTAGAACAAGATCTTCATATTGTGACTTGTCTAAGGCATGATGTGGTGAGATCCTCTAGCCCTGTGTAGAATACTATAGATGCCATTGCAATGCTCCTTCTAATAATATCTTCAAAAAATTACCAGTTTTGGGGCCCAGGTAGGATGCTGATAGTGCTTCTGCTTCAAGGCATCTGGGAGTCATTGGTGTGGGAGAAGATGACTGTATATTGTCTCGGTGAGGTTTTCTAAGCAGGTATTATGCCTCTTAATTCAGTGGCTGGAAGAATGCCCACTTCAGAAAGTAAAGATAAAACGGAAACTTTGCCAAATTTTTTTTTTTTTTTTTTTTTTTTTTTGTGGGTGGCACACAATTTAGATAGGGCTTTTAACTTCATTAAATCACCCATTTCACCCTTTTCCTTAATTATAGGCTTTGGGGGTTTTAGAAGAAAAACTACCCAAAGTAGAATGTTAAAAGGAACATCAGACAAATAGAGCCCCAAACAGGAAATCATGTGAACACCCTGGTGTACACCTACTCTCTCCCATTTGAGAACAACATACTGAGACTGTCTGCTGCAAAAACACGGAGGACATTTTGTTCAGCTGCCTGGGATTTGAGCACAATGATACTTTCTAATGCGCAAGTATTCATCTGGGACATCTTTGCACATAAGAGGAGGCATTCATTTAGGCCACTGTAGTTACAGTTGCAAAACAGTTTCCACTATAACCTCCTGGTTTCTCCTGCTTGTTGCTTTCCAAAACAAGAGAAATTTGGACAGATTTTTGCTATGATGAATCCTTTCTGGACTATAATTTTTCTTAGGAAAAGCAGAAAAATTTGACAACGTAGTTTCACAAAGCTCTCAAAACATTCATTTATTTTTCCATGATGAAACCATGCAAATATAGTTCCTGAATCTCCTGTCAATACATCATTAAATATATGCATTTAAAATCACAGAATTTCAGCAAATAATGATTTCAATAGTCGTGTTGGACATGCACCTTTTTCTTTCTCTACCCTCATTATTAGTATTACTACACTATTTATCCAAGACATTTTTCATTTCTCTATTTCCAGAATTCTATTTTCAGTATACTTAGAAGCAATTCATTTACCACTAAAGACCAGTCTTGCAATCTCAGAAGAAGTTATTTGAGTGCATGTCATAGTTTCATTCATTCAGGGTTGGAAGGGACCACAAGGATCATCTAGTTCCAACCCCCCTGCCATGGGCAGGGACACCCCACACTAGATCAGGCTGGACAGAGCCTCATCCAGCCTGCTCTTAAACACCCCCAGGGACGGGGCCTCGACCACCTCCCTGGACAACCCATTCCAGGGTTTCACCACTCTCATGGTGAAGAACCTCCTCCTCACATCCAGCCTGAATCTCCCCACCTCCAGCTTCATTCCATTCCCCCTAGTCCTATCACTACTTGAGATCCTGAGCAGTCCCTCCCCAGCCTTCCTGTAGGCCCCCTTCAGATACTGGAAGGCGACAATTAGGTCACCTCGGAGCCTTCTCTTCTGCAGACTGAACAGCCCCAACTCCTTCAGTCTGTCCTCATAGGAGAGGTGCTCCAGCCCTCTGATCATCCTCGTGGCCCTTCTCTGGACACGTTCCAGCACCTCCACATCCCTCTTGTAATAGGGGCTCCAGAACTGGACACAGTACTCCAGGTGGGGTCTCACCAGGGCTGAGTAGAGGGGGAGGATCACCTCCCTCGACCTGCTAGCCACACTTCTCCTGATGCAGCCCAGGATCTGATTGGCTTTGCGGGCTGCAAGTGCACACTGAGAGCTCATGTTGAGCTTTTTGTCCACCAGCACCCCCAAGTCTCTCTCCTCAGGGCTATCCTCCAGCCAGTCACTGCCTAGCCTGTATTTGTGCCTGGGATTGCCTCGACCCAGATGCAGGACCCTGCACTTGCTCTTATTGAACTTCATGAGGTTGGCCTGTGCCCACCTCTCCAGCCTGTCAAGGTCCCTCTGGATGGCCTCCCTTCCCTCCAGCGTGTCTGCTGCACCACACAGCTTGGTGTCATCAGCAAACTTGCTGAGGGTGCACTCAATGCCACTGTCCATGTCCCCCACAAAGATGTTGAATAAGATAGGTCCCAGGACTGATCCCTGAGGGACTCCACTTATCACTGGCCTCCACTGGGACATGGAGCCATTGACAGCCACTCTTTGGGTGCGGCCATCAAGCCAGTTCCTTATCCATCTAGTGGTCCACCAATCAAACCCATGTGTCACCAGTTTGGAGACCAGGATGTGGTGCGGGACAGTCCCTGGTCCTGACTAGGCCAGTATATTTTATTGAGGTTACCTTCCTCTATGATTGCAGTAGGTTGACCATAACTGGCGGCCAGACACTCACCCAGCCACTCTCATTCTCTCCCTTATTTGTCTTATTATTTATTTGGATTTTCTTATTCATTGATCTTTTTTATATGGAAGGGGGATTTTATTCCTTTGCTAGATGTCTCAAAATGTAAAACTTATTACCCATTTCAGTTAAAGTGTTTCATAATAACTGAAGAGCTGATATTAATTTCAGTGTCCTCAACATCTGCTTTCTTTGGCAGTATGCTTAAAATGTTTTCAGGCATACAAAAGTTTTAAGAAACAATGTTAAATGAGTAAATAAATAGAACTGTGACTGAGAATTTTCTCAGCTCTAGTTAAATACTACAGCAATAAAGATAGTGTAAAAAATCTAGCCATTATTCCCTTGAATAAACAGAAACACCTGTTCACACAGTCAAGGGAAATGTTATTTTTAGTAGTCATAAGTATTTATTTTTTACTGCTGTACTATGTCACTTGCTAGTATTTGAGCCTCACAATAATACTCCATGCTTGTATTTTTTTTTGAGTTCCTGATAATTCCTGTTCAAGTTCCATACAAACTATCCAGGAATGCTTTAATGCTTTTTTCATGTTTCAGATATATATAAAAAAGGTAGAATAAAGTATAATAATAATAATAATAATAATAATAATAATAATAATAATAATAATAAATAAAACCCAACTAAATGAAACCAACAACAAACCAAGCAGCAAACAATGCCCGAAACCTGGTTATTTGGGATAATATTTATTTCAGAATAATGCTGACTATAGGCACCATGCCAAATTTCACCATCTTATTTTATCAAAGTTAAGAAGACATCCATGGTGGAAGACCCAGTTGTAATGCGCAGCACATTTTGTATGTCCTAGCTCCCTAAACTGATAAGGACTTGGTAAAAATATGCCTTTTGGAGAGAGCTTTTTCTCCAGGCAAAAAGTTGTATATTTTCTCATTTCTAGTCCAGAGGACATTCTATCCTTTAGAATCATGGAGTCATAGAATCAGTAAGGTTGGAAGAGACCTCAAAGATCATCAAGTCCAGCCTATCACCCAAGACCGCATGACTACTAAACATCAAGTGCCACGTCCAATCCCCTCCAGGGATGGTGACTCCACCACCTCCCTGGGCAGCACATTCCAATGGCTAACAACTCCATCTGCAAAGAAGTTTCTCCTCACCTCAAGCCTGACACAGCTTGAGACCATGTCCTCTTGCTCTGGCGCTGGTTGCTCGGGAGAAGAAACCAACCACCTCGTGGCTACAACCTCCCTTCTGGTAGTTGTAGACAGCAATAAGGTCTCCCCTGAGCCTCCTCTTCTCCAGGGTAAACAATCCCAGCTCCCTCAGCCTTTCCTCATAGGGTTTGTGCTTGAGGCCTCTCACCAGCCTCGTTGCCCTTCTCTGGACATGTTCAAGTATCTCAATGTCCTTCTTAAGTTGAGGGGCCCAGAACTGGGCACAGTACTCAAGGTGTGGCCTAACCAGTGCTGAGTACAGGGGCACAATGGCTTCCCTGCTCCTGCTGGCCACACTATTCTTGATGCAGGCTAGGATGCCATTGGCTTTCTTGGCCACCTGGGCACACTCATGTTCAGCTGTCTGCCAACCAGTACCCCCAGGTCCCTTTCTGTTTGGCTGCTCTCCAGCCACTCTGACCCCAGCTATAGGTTTTGTTGAAACAACTTAATAAAAATTAATACTTACTCCTCTATCCTATGACCAACACTCTGTAGTTTCAGTGGATGTTTTATGGAAGGTTTTAGTCTCCTTTTTGTCCCTGGTGCTGAAGAAGGGAGCTACCTTGTAGAACTACTTGGCTGAGAGCATAAGGGACATAAGCTACAGAGCAAAACAGAGATGCACATTGTGGAGCAACACTGCCCATGAAAGTATGGCATAGTCACAGAAAAATGTAAGTTGGCAAGGACCTCTGGATGCTGTCTGATTTGATCTTGAAAGACAGATGAAGGGCTAATATCAAAACTAGACCAGATTGCACAGGGCGTTGTCCCACCAGTTCCTTCAATTTCTCCTTGCACACCATGCTCTGTTCTCGTAATGTTTTGCTAAACATTACTAAGTTCTTTTCCATTTGCCCACATCTTTCTTATATTCATAAGATACTCTTCATAAGATATCAAGCAAAATTGCATACACAGCATATTCAATCCCCTTATTCAAAGTAAATATACATAGCTTTTTGCTTTTCAGTTACTCTCAGTCATGCTCTCTCAGGTGTTAGTTATTCCAGATAAAGGTAATCATTATGTAAAATTACCTTTCCCATTTCATACTGTGATATGAGAAGATGTAAGTGTTTATTTTGTGGCATATATTTTGTGCCCTTTGGGTATTGTATAATTTATATAATTCAGATAGGTAAAAATGTTGTTTCTATTTACAGGCAAGCTCTTACTGAGCAGGTAGGTCAGGAAGACAGAATAGATCCTTCAGTATGTGAGAAAATGCTGGTTGCAAAGTGATGATGCAGCAGGGGCTGCTATTCTTGTACATGGATTGGAATTCACAGTGTCTGTGTACAACATACGTGGGTGTTTTGATCTTAAAATTTTGGTATTCCTGCTTCAATGAATCCTCAGTAAATGCTCCCTGCTCTTCTGTGTATTCTGTATTCCTATTCTGTGACTTAGGTTCTTTAGCATATGTGGGATGACATAATATCTCATCTGTGACCTACAATTTCTTGAAAGGCTGAGCTAACACTTGTAGAAGCTGATTTAAGGTTTTTGCATTGAGTCAAATTCTCTCTCTGCTACATATCCCCAAATCAGCTTTTAAAAAAGCCTTTCCTGTACAGTGACAGACAAGAAATATTCAGGAAATTTTATTATAGAACCTGTAAGACATTAAATTCAAGACAAATCATGGTAGTAGCGATGCATTTCCACTGTGTTGTATTCAGGCTTGTAGTTTACAAACATGCTTTGCTCAGACTTCAATTGTCCATTTAACAGCAGTGTTTTAATCTGCTGGGCTGTCAGAGGGTGGCAATCTAAGAACACAAAATAAGAACATAGGCAATTAGCCAGGGCTCCTCCAGGCTGGGAGCAGCCAGCTTTCCTGACACGGCCACAACCTTCCTTCTGTTTAATGCCTTCATACACAGGTGTCTGTGAACATCACGCAAAACAAGACAGTGTGGTCCTGAAGAAATATGGTGCTTTGTGTTGGGCTGTCTAGTATACAGAAAACCTTCCAGGTACAGGCAAAAAAGTTCTCTTATTTACAGTTCAGCCATACTCATGCCAGGCTGAATTTCTTCAGATCTGAAGAGGAAATAGAGCAGGCAGTCTCATGATGTGCTGCTGGGAGCTGCTCCTCTGCCTGCCTTGTTTGTGTTAGTAGGCTCTTGACAGGCCTATACAGAATTGCATGACTTGAAAGGTTGGACTCAATGATCTTTGAGGTCTCTTCCAACCTTGGTGATTCTGTGATTCTGTGAAAGTTAGATGCCTATCACAGCAAAATGACAAAAATTGTTGAAGAGTACTGTGATCCTGTGATCTAAAATCTCCTCTCTCATTCAATTAACCATACAGACCCTGGCACTCCCAGTGTCCAGGTGTTCCCAGGCAGTGGCTTCCTCCTGACCCTCATGGTTACAGTAGTTAGGTACCTTATTACTTCCTTTAAAAAAACTTCTCATTGTGAGTTCTGCTACCACTCAGATGACAAACACTGAATTGTATTATTTTGTAGTAATTGGTCCTGAAGGATTAATGTGTGTTTGACGTGACTATTGATAAGGTATACCTAGGAAAATAAGCACTTCCTATCCTCCATACATGCAGGTGTACAGGGTATTATGGTGTACAAGTAGGACAGCCAAAATTATCATTTTCCCCAGTAATTAATTGTTAGTTTTGCCTTTAAACATTAAAAATTATATTTTCTTGTCCTGACTCCTGCTGGTAGGGGTTTGTACCAGTAGATGGTGCAGAGGTACTTGGCTGAGTGAGGGGAGCATAGGTAGGGAGCACATCTAGGACTGGAAGAGGTTTACTGTCAGGTCCCTGTGCCCTGACTCAGAGTGGAGGGAGGATGCTTTTTCACAGTCGGAAGCAAGACAAATGTTCACTTATGTTTTTGGAGTACCTGTAATATTGCAAAAATGTTTGCTTCAGCATTATGACTGTTATCTTTCTCCCACTAGGACTGGGATTAAGGCTTCAGTTCAGTGCCTGCTGAGATGAGTCATTACACATTTTAATATCTCTTTTGGTGGCTAAGAATAAATTTTGTTTTCAAAGTGCTG
The DNA here is from genome assembly GCF_026170545.1 of Melanerpes formicivorus. Taxonomy (NCBI): domain Eukaryota; kingdom Metazoa; phylum Chordata; class Aves; order Piciformes; family Picidae; genus Melanerpes; species Melanerpes formicivorus. The sequence goes on along the minus strand of NW_027142355.1, from coordinate 8,838,558 downwards.
CAGTATCTTCTTCAGAACAAATGCTGTCCTCTCTGCATTAACAGAAGGGTTGAACTTGCAAATGGAACAGGTCCAGCCCCATTTTGACCATGGTTTATCTTTCATGTTTCAGTTGTATATCTTGTGCAAAAGAAATATGAACATAATTTGTCACAAAATCTTTCAATAAATTAAAATATTAAAATGTATTCCTTCTTCAACCATTTTGCTGTCATCATTCCATGTATTACATCTAATTTATAGGGTGAGATCTCTTGGAACAGTGACTCATCTTTTCCTTATAAAGCACCATGCACACAAACCTGTATTAATAAAGGAATAATAATGGGATCTGCTTGTCTCTTAGAGACTGGGGCAGAGATAACTGATTCTCTTTCAGATGCTAGTAAGGATTTTGTATAGTTCATCTCTATCTTGGGTAAGGCTGGGGACTAATAATGCAGGAAGTTTTAACTACAGAGGTCTATGAATGAAACCTTAAAGCAATCAGATCTTAAACAGAAATCAAGGTTCAGGAACCCAAAGAAAATACACTACCAATGCAAACAGTTCGCAGTATCTCCAGCTAACAACCATAATACCACTGGCAAGCAACCATGATCCAAACCACAGTGGACCTCATAAGATAAAGCAATAGTCCTTTTCCACTAAAAAAAGTGAGAGCTCAGAGAAACAATTATTTGCTAAAGAAATTATTTTCACTCCTGAATATGGAAATAAATTTATTTCTTTGCTACAGGTTGATCATTCCTTGTGATTAGGTAACTCAGGATAAAATGTGGGAAGTTTGCAACTATTATTTCCTGATTTTTCTACTGATTATCTGAGGCTAGAAGTAATACATTTATTGATGAGTGTGTGGGAAAGGCACAGAGTTTGGTGCTTCTCTACAATGAAACTGAATTTGAATACTGAACTGTAAGCTGCTTAAAACACAGTCTCTGTCCATTATAATGTATAAATGACTACAGTAGGGTGTTAGCATAGTATGTCAGTATTTAATGTTTGAAACAGAGTGATTTTAAATAATCAATATGAACACATTCCAGACAAGCTAGTTCATACATTCCAATTCTCAAACAATACAATCTTTGTCAGATGCCTATAACTAGGGATATAGATGTAAAAATATAGTAAGAGAATGTGCATGGAGTTTGCTCATAATCACTCTCAAATCTAACATATTAACACAATTATATACTTTATTTACTATGCACTGGACAAACTTCTTGTTTTCTTCACTTAATACCAGATATAGGCAAATAAAAAATGTCATAAGAGTGAACAAGCTGTTTATATGTGGTAAAGAAATAATTGTCAGATTATTCATGGCACTATAAAGATTAGGAATGATAAGCAGCCATGCTATTGTGTGATTAGCTAATGTTAGTTAATCTTCATGAAAATAGAAAGACTTCTATAAAGGTTAAGCATTATTACTATCATTGTTAAGTCAGACTAATGGGAGGCACAGTGAAACCTCTGATCACGTACTGTGTCAAGCTTGCAAAACCTGAAATTTAGAACTGAGGGATTTAAAGATGGGATAAAGATTGTTACAGGCTGGTGAGTTCTTTCTGCTTGTTTCTTGCTGAAGTCTAGTAACAAGTCACTTGAAACATCATAGCTAGCAGCAGAGATAGAGAATGTATCACAGTAGGAGGCACTGATGTGGGTCAAGCTGTGGGCCAGGATGCCTCCTTTCAGGTGCCCTGTGGGTGCCCTAGTCCTGCACAAGAAGGAACAATCCTGAGAGCTGCAGTTTGCCACTCAAAACACTCTATGGGCCTGGTAGACCTTTGAACATAATATGTCTGGGCATAACCATGCTGGAAATGTTAATCTTCTTTGGCTGCATAACCTTCTAGGCATATTACTGGGCTTCATTTGAATGTATTTCTGGGCATCTTGGTATTTATGCCATGGACTGATGCCCCAGGCAAAATTCCTCGTATGTACTGCATAAAATAAAAGGTGCTTCCCCAGACTAGGTTGTTCCACCAATGTATTATTTATTACCTGGAACTAGTTGTAAACAAACACCTCTGGAGTTTTAAAAACTTTATTAATGTTTAAAAGCATATTCAGCCCAGAAACTAAGTGAGCCACAACCTCTTGCTCAGCTAAACACTAATTCTAGTTCTAATACTAATACCAGTACTATTTTTTTCTGCAACCTTCCAGAAAAAAAAAGCAAAAAATAAAGGACAGAAAATGATGCACTAACATGAGCAATTCCCCAACCCAAAGTCTTATGAATCTGGCATACTAGGCAGAGCAAGCAAAGAGAGGAAGTCAGAGAAGGAACAGAAAACAATAAAAGGTTGAGTGTTGCAAAACTGATCTACCATTTGATGTTTGGAGTCCTTTCTCACTTCTGGTGAGTCTTACCAGTGACTTCAGACCTTTCAGTTTATTAAGACATTCAGAACAGCAGTGTTATAGTAGCTCTTAAAAGAGCTCTGAGAGAAAACCAGAAGTGATTCAGAGGATGATTCACTCATATTGATAGCAAAATATCAGCAGTAGCTAAACATAACAGATACAGTGTGTGCGGACATAGCCAAGCCAAGTCTAAATTGGAATTTGGAGCATGCATTTGTGATTTAGTCATCTAGATAACAGGCTATGGGCTGTGAGAAACCAATATTAACTGAAGAGCATTGCATTATCTCTAGTGTGCATATTCCCAAAGGTACAAAATGTTTGTCCCCTTAAAATTGACTGCTGTCAGTTTTAGGATGTGATTCAGACGATAATTTAAAAAATGATCTTGCATTATTTTCCAGCTAATTTATGCTGTGAGAAGTGAATTAATTAATTTAAACTTTCCTTGTATTATAGGATTTGTCATCCATACTTCTGCTGATTCATTGTCTATGATGACAAAAAGGAGCACCACAGAGCAAAGCATATGTACCAGCACTGTATGTCCTCACTCTTTGCACCTTTGTAGGTAAAAGGTCATGTAGGACTTTGGGTGCATTTTGAGGCAATGCACTATGGGATGAAGGAGTAATATATCACATGAAAAGCAGTTCACACCAGAAGCACAATGGGTGGAGCTTTCAAATGAGGAATTTAGAACATAAGGGGACAGTTGTGGGAAACAGGTAATCTCCTTCCCACTGTGTCATTTTGTCCATTGCCTTATTTCTGTCACACCAGAAAGTGAATGCCTCCAGTCTCTGGTCATACCTGTGTCAATTTGCATGCCAGCAATTTGGATTTCAAAGGTACATCCAGTGAAACAATGTATTTCCTGATGGTGAATGCTGCTATCAATTTTCAGTTATGCCCTGGGACTGCACAAATTAGAAACTGTGAGGAAAACTGCTAATGAGGAATTACCTGGCAAGGAAACAGAAAGGATAGTACAACAAAATCTAAGACATGCAGGTGCTTGTGAAGCTATTAATTTATCACCTAAACATTATTATTTTACTCATCTGAGGAAGCTTACTTGTATTTGTGGGTCTAAGGTAAACATCAGAGGTTGCAACATCTTCATGTATAAAAGACAATTTTTATAAGTACAGACAAAAATATAAGAACACTGCCAGTGAGCCACCAGATATATTCTCCTTGCAGATCCTGTGACTGGAAGGTGGGTGAAAAGGTGGTGGTGGTAGGAACAAAGAGGGAGACTAGCAAGTTCCTAAGCTACAGCAGGACAGAGGGAAGTGGCACAATTGCCTACCACCTTTGGAAAGATCGACACTGGACCATAAACAGTTTTCTGTGATGATGGAGGGTGACAGGATGCATTCCAATAAAGTATCAGGAATACTTTATTCCCAAGGTTGAATGCAGGGACTCCGGAGTGGTAGGATGTCAAGGTTAAGTTGCTTGCAAATTTGGACACAACTGTTTTGGTAATTATACTGGAAGTCATTTATATCTTAATTGAAAGTTACATGGAAGTGTCCAAGAGTAGCATGAACATTGAAAGTCTGAACAAAACAGTTATGTTCTGCAACAGATCATCTCCAGCTTTAACTTTACTCCATTAAATAGAAAATACAAAAAATAATAATTAAAAAAATAGCATGCAACTTTACATACAAAATCACAGCATCTAGGCACTGGCTTGCATGGGTTTACTTGAGTACTGTGTCCAGTTCTGGGCCCCTCAGTTTAAGGACATTGAGAAACTTGAATGTGTCTAGAGAAGGGCAACAAGGCTGGTGAGAGGCCTCGAGCACAAGCCCTGTGAGGAGAGGCTGAGGGAGCTGGGATTGTTCAGCCTGGAGAAGAGGAGGCTCAGAGGAGACCTTATTGCTGTCTACAACTCCCTGAAGGGTGGTTGTAGCCATGAAGGGGTTGGTCTCTTCTCCTAAGAAACCAGCAGCAGAACAAGAGGACACAGTCTCAAGCTGTGCCAGGGGAAGTTTAGGCTTGAGGTGAGGAGAAAGTACTTCACTGAGAGAGTCGTTCGCCATTGGAATGGGCTGCCCAGGGAGGTGGTGGAGTCACCATCCCTGGAGGTGTTCAAGAGGGAATTGGACGTGGCACTTGGTGCCATGGTTTAGTTATGAGGTCTTGGGTGATAGGCTGGACTTGATGATCTTTGAGGTTTCTTCCAACCTTGGTGATCCTGTGATACAGCTTCCCTTGGGACCCTGTGTACTCTGTCTCCTGAAACCTTGTTCCATAGTTGGACCTTCTGGATGAAATAGTCCTCTCCATTTTTTTCATGTAGTATGGCTCACAGCTGAGAATCCCAGCAGTTATATTGAAAAGTAACCATGGGTGGCAAGTTGTGCAAGATGCTCATTCTCTGATGGATGTAAATAGTTTTTTTAAAAAGATCACTGTTTCCTTGTGGTGACTGAAATATCCTGGAGAACAGCACATATGCTGCTTGTTATGAAGCTTTAAGGAAAACAGAGAAAGATTTGAAATGCTTAGCAAAGCTCTAGTGGCAGAAATTCAAACAATTTTGCTGGAATTCAAGTATCAAAATCTCTGTTCTTTGCTTTTAAACTATACTGGGAGTACAGATAAATTCTCATCTACAATATATGTAAATCTATGATAAATATGACTTCACTTCCTCTTTTTTTTCCACATATTTTCCTCCTTGATATGAAGGCAAGTTAAGCAAAGAATTTTCATAGTATGTATTTCAGTTAGCTCTGTAAATATGACATAATTTGCATTGAGGTTCTAAGATGAACTATCACACAATAAGAAGCAGCATGGTCAGAATAGACTCTTGTGTGCTCATTCCACACGTGAGAAGCCTGACTCTCAAGGCACTGTGCTGGGAGAATCAATCACTGTGCTCAGAAAAAAATGGTCAAGACTAGTAAGAACTCTAAAAGCTGCTGAAAAGTAATTTTGGGTTTGTAATCAGTTGCCTCTAAACTGTGGGTGGCAGCAATGTCCAGGCAGAGGGCATGTTTGGAAGCCTCCCCCCAAGGCCCTGATATCCAATGAATGCTTCTGGATGAGGCACTGTTAATTGCTGCTCCAAAACTGCAAGGCTGAGCTCACAATAGACAAGCACAGTAGTTTGTAAATGAAACATTAAGTCAGGAAACCTTTCTAATAACCTAGTTCAGTAGCTCCATAATCACCCCAGTATGATGGTGAGTAATTTGCTTTACTTAAGTGTGAGTTCAGTGGCCCTCTAATTGACTCATTTTCTTATTCTGGATAGCTGTGCTGATATTTGGAATCATTCTGTAAGATGACCTTTAAATAATGCTCCATGTGTCACACCACATGTGGCATTCCTGACTTCCACTTCTCGCTTTCCTCATTTGGACGATTTACGGGCTTGTGTAAGACTATATTGAACATAAGTGGGTGCCTGTTCTTTTGCTGATTCATGCTCCCTTCATTGTAAGCAAAATTAAGGTCTCAGACAGCCTCCCTTATTCACAGACTTTGCCTGCCTAGAATCTGAATTTGAAGCAGAGACAGCTTTGCAGAGATTTCCATCTGTAAATGATTCTTTTATATTTTGCCTTCCTGAAAAGTGGGATGAAAGTTTTCCTAAACAAGCAGGTCTACAAAGCACAACAGAGAGAATCAGCATTCCCACTATCCTCCTGGTGAGTAGTTCCAGGCAGACTGGGGGTAGTTGATATGAGCTGCAAGTGAAGATGTTCATAATTTTCCCACTCTAACAAAATACATGGAAAAAGACTTGAGGGTCACCTTCAAAAATGCAAGGTTTACTTAACTATGCTTTTGCATGTTGGTTTCTAATAGTGATTACAACACATTGACAATGACATTTTTGCAAGGGCACTATGAAAGGACAAGGTCATATATGAAACAAGCATTTCCTAGTGACCACTAAATTTCTGCACTTGTAATGAACAGAGCATGCAATAAATGATCCATAAAGTTTATACTATGCTTTCCAGACATAAAATGTAAATAGATTTTTTTAATAAGTGCTTTAGGTTTTCAAACTGAGTGAGGGGATTTCCCTCATTAGCTTTGGAAATCTCAACATTCTTGAATCACATAGTCTAATCCCAACAGTCATTCTTCATAATGTTTCTCCCCAGACTTACAATGGAGCTGGCTGTGGCACATGAGGATGAGATGGTTTAGTCATGGTTTTTCACTGAATCAACTCCTCTCCTTTACTGGAAGTCTGACCTTTTACTTCTAAGGCTTATTGAAATCACCAGACATCATAGTCTTCTTAGAAGATCACAGGAATGAATAATGGTGTAAAATAAGCTTATTAAACTTGAGTAACAAGGCTGTTTTGCAAAAGAACTATTACCTAAAAATGGGAAACCAAAACTCAACTGCAAATTAGATTGTGAAAGTTTCTTTCCTTTTCTGCTGATAGCAATTAAAGAGATCAGAACAGGGAAAAGGAACAAACTAAAGTGAATTTACTACTGTCATCTGTACAGCCTGGATTTTTCAGAAGTGCACTCTATGGCTCATAGTCTCCTCACACAGAGCTCAATGTGAAATGACCGTTGACAGCAGTGGGAACAGTGTGAGATTCTACCTTACAATTCATTGATATGATCTCACTGCAAAGAACAGAACAAAGACCTAGCTCTCACACCAGGTGATTCACAATCTCAACGCAGCAAACAGAGCCTGAGAGTTACAAAGGAGAACGATGAGAGGCAGTGCAAAGACTAGTAATACAGTATTACAGGGTTTCACCTGTGGCATATTCACACCTTGTGAGGTTTTCAAGTATTTTCATTTAATTTTAGTTGTTTGCCATGAGCAATGGATGACTACAGTTATTTCAAGAACTATAGTTTCTACACTCCAATTAACATTTGATCAATGGAAAATTCAGCATGGGATTCATAGCAGGTCTCAAATCCCATGTCCGTCTTCTAAGCTCATTTTGTGTAAGACTGAATTTTGAACACTTGTTCACTTCATAGTTTATCCAGAAGTCCTGGTTAAAGAGTTGCAAACCAAAACTGAATCATGCAATATCTATTATCAGAGAGAAATAATGTAAAAGAAAGCTAATAAAAGGTTTAAAACTATCAAAGAACTTAAAAAAATATTTTAGATCCCTTCCTATTTATATTTAACACTAGAATTTTATAGAGGGCACTGAGAAGTGTCTATCAGGAGCACTGCATGAAGGTATGTGGTAGAAGAGAATTAGCTTCATTCATTTTAATGAAAGGAAGGTGACTATCATTAACAGGGAAATGAGCCTGACTACAGTGCTCCAAACGAACTCTTAACTCCTAAGGATAGTAAGTGGTAAAAGAGGTCTTACAAGAAAATACTTAAGAGCCAATCTTCTAATCATAGCAGGTTTAGGTTTGTCAGGGAGACTTGACAATGGAGACTCTACAGTATAAATGGACTGGTTGCTTACAATACTGCTTTCTTCCTAGCTTCCTTTGAGGGCAGCTTCTTTCACCTGTATTCAGGAAATCTGATAAATAACAAGTTAAGCTGACATTTTCTGTCACTCATGAAAACACTTGGATAAATTTTAACCAACCCAACTCAAAACTTGAAAACACATGGTGAAAACACTATGCAATATTTTTTACTTGCTTTCAGAACTTTGGAATACCTACAATGATAGAAGCTCAGAGAAGAAACACTGTTTGATAGTTTTGTCAATGGGATAGTTAACACACTAGCCAGTACGTCAGATGTGAGATAACTGAAAGAAGAGCAATTTGGAAACTTATTTCTGACTTTTTTATTTATTTCTGAAAGAGCAAATGCAGAAAACAATTTCTCACTATATTTCACTCTGACTTCATCTTGTTTTCCTCATCACATTTACCTTATTATGGGTAATTCTTGTAGACAGCTTAAGCAAAATAACTTTTTTCCCCCTAATGTGCCTAAATAAAGAGTGTAATGTATAAAAATGTGCATTTATTATGTGATGCCTTTGGTCTGTGAAGGGTTTACATTTCTGGGAGTGGAGTGCTTAAAGGGCTTGCAAACATCTCATCATTCCCAGTTAGTCAGAAAAATTTGCATAACTGTGCCTTAATTAAATTTATGAACCAAAGAAACTTCCTCATGCCTTTGCTCATGTTCTTTGTGCAGGCAGTGTCCTTTTACAAGCAGCATATAAAACATATTTGTAAAAAGTGGGTTGTTTTTTCTTTTCTGTATTTGTTTCATCACCTTTAAGTTAGTCTCAAGTCTCAAACAAGGAGAGATATGGAAGAAGCTGTGTCCAGCTGTCTGCACTTTACCTAGAATCACCTGATACTGGTCATGGGGACATGCCCACTTGATGAAGCAGATGATGCTTGAGTCAGTGTGCCCAGTGAAGACAACAAAAATATTTAAATCTCTTCCAATATGTTGGGGGGAGGTGGGGAAGAATGCCTGCCTTCCTGACCACAGATTTGGCAATCATTCCACTTTGTACATGTGAGTAAAATACCCCGAGGTACTGCTTGTGTTCTGGTAGTTTTCCATTCCCATTTTCCTCTTTTTAGTTAATCTGACTGATGCAGGGCATTTACTTCCATGGGCTCAGAATTTGGAGCCTTCTTTGGCCTAGTCTCTAAGAACTTGATATCCTCAAGCACTTAGGCAGCAACAGTTGCACTGCAGGTGGGACTTGTGTCACCTAAGCACAGCAATTTAAAAAGGAGATCTTGTCACTAGCTCAGATTATTGTCACTGAAGAAAGTCTAAGGAAAAATAAATGTGGATGAATCTAAAGGGAAAAACTCCCTTCTAATACTTTAGGAGAGGTGTAACAACTTGTGTCCTCAAGATGCCCATCTCACTTCTGGTTATACTGCAATTGTTTATAAGATCAGATGCTGACTTTTCTGATGACTAATGTTGACTGGATCTGTTCCATCCTCTTTCTTGTCTCCTGACTCCAGTGCTGGTGGAGTCAAAGTGCCTAATCAGAGTGACTGATCATCTATCCTGATTGAACAGTGAGCTAGCACTTTTACTCACTACTTCCTCATGTTACACAGAAATTAATAAACATTCAAATACGAATCTATGGAAAATGGAGCCAAATACTCAGGAGGAACACGAGCTGATCTAAAGATAAAACCTATCTCTGCATGGAACAAATTTGGCTCCTTCACCAGGCCAACATCAACCCAGAACAATTCTGTTAGCAGTAATGTAAACCAGAAAGGACTTTGGATCGAAGTCCTTTGCCGGTATTGTTTACTTTTCTAGGAGTGACCATGTTTTGCTGTTCTTTTTTTCTGTTTGTTTATCTTACAATAAAAATCATTTTACCTCCAAAGTCTATGTTTTCCAATTTAACTAAGGGAATAAGAGAACTGTATTTATTGAGATGAATTTTACGAAAAAGAAAAAAAATCATTAAGAGTTCAAACCAAGAAATATGGTGTTTTTCTCATTAACACTTTACTTTCCCTAAGACAGTGGGAGTATTTACTTCTGCCTGGTAGTTTATAGTTAATTTCAAATGCTAAAATGCTGCTTGCATTAATGAAACAAAGTTCTGATTTTTTCCCCCCGTGTAACCTTTATTTCTTGTGTGTGTTGTTTTTAATGGTGCTCAGTGTGTTCTCAGGAAATTCTCTGCTAAGCCTTTTACATCCAAGAGAAAAAAAGGTAATTAGAAGTACCATCAGGGTAAGAAAAGTGTTCCACTCTCATCTGAGTAGACTTAAATTATGCTGCTGCTGATAGTATTTACAAAATATCTGTGGCAAGTACAGTGTGTCTGTGCTAAAGTCAATGAAGCATACAATGAACAGAACATAGTCACATGAGTCCTGAATTCATTCCATCTTGTACTCTGGAAGTTACGTTTTTTTTCTTTAACTCAGATGATTGCAGTGACCAACATGTGATTCAAAGCAAGGATCACTCAGGTCAGGCCTGCGGAAAGTAGTGGCAGAATGCCTGAAAGCAGTTCAGACCAGGAATGTTTGTGTGGTAGCTCAGAGATTGTCACATGCAGATATAATTTTTGAGAGAATGCCAGTGGATCTAGGGCTGACATACTAACAAGGTATTCTGTTGAATGGTAAATGCTCCTGTGATAATTCCTGAATTCGTGATACCCCTTCCTACCAATGGGACAGTAGCTGTTCTTTTTTTTTTTTTTTTTTTTTTTTCCCCCATTTCTTTCCACAGATATCTTCCCAGCTGTGGGTCTCTCTGTCCACCTCTCAGAGCAGAGCTCAATTTTGCAGACATTGGCCAGTTGGCCTGCAGAGAATGTCCTTGCACTACTTAAATACATTTCATATGTACATACATTATACTAATAGACCATACTAATATCGATAACTATTTAAACCCTATGCTTGAAAATAAAGCCACAGTGATACAGAAGTTATGGAAATGGAGATCCTTAGGAGCTAAGTCTGTGTACCTATTTTAGACCATAGTTAAGTCTAAACTGAGTTCCATGTGTACATGAATCGTGTGTTACCCTCACTCTGCCTGGGTTTTTTGCCCCACTGATAATCCACTGCTCTCTTATTCCCTGTGTTTTACAGACCACTTTCCAGGGAAGAGAGCTGGAGTGTTTAACAGAAAGAAGCCACTGGTCGTGTACCCAGACACAGCAAGCTCAGGAACAGTAATCTGTGAACAGCTATGCTGTTTGGATACCCCCAGCTGAACGGGCAACAGAGAAGTATTAAACTGCTTCTGTATTTCTGATGTATTTTATGCAAACTATTCTGTGTATTTCCTGGAAACAGGAGTTGAAACCCTTGAACCATTTTTCTAGCAATAGTGGCTTTTTTCTTTTCAGAGGCAAATTCTGCTGTCCCGTCAGTCATCCGGAGTAAAAAGATCCTCAACTACATATGTGACAGACAGGGCACTCAAGTCTAGCATTTGATATAATTATTTAATAGCTCCCCCACATTAGTCAGACCTTGGATTTTGGAAGGTTGTTAGAATTTAAAATTAAGCTGCAGCGTCCCTGTCATTAAGTTGTCCTTCTGAAGGAAGCCACACTGTAGGTATAGAACATATAAATAAACACAGCTCACACTGGAATATTTAGGGAAGTGGAACCAAAGCACAGATGTACCAACGCCTTCACCTCTCTGACAAATACTTGTGAAAAAGAAATAGTCATAGTCAAAACCCACAATTTTATGAAGGTAAAGACAGATTATCAAGACATGCAACACTGTTAAGAACAGACACTGCATGCCAGATGGCATGCAGGCTTATTCCCTGTGAAATGGGCTGCCTGCTGCTGCTGAGTTATCTGAGAGGACAGAGAGCGACGACACCAATAAGTAGCAGTATAAGCAGATGAACACCAATTCTTACTGCTCATATGGGACTAAATTTATAGAAAAACTAAAACCACTAGGAAACTAATCACAGAGGCTGGTAGCCTGTATTTGAAACTATGATAGATATGTCACACAGTACACTATGCTTAAGTAAGTTATTGATGATAATGAACCTTACATCGCTCTTCCTTCTCCTTTGCTTAACTCATTTAGGTAACTCACGTGCTGGGATGATCTTGTGGCTAAGACTGAAGTACTTTCATTTAGTGGATAAATAATTTTTGAAAGTCTAGTAGCAGGGCTTTTTTCTCCAATGTTGTGTTGCATCTTTTCTCTTTCAGCCTCCTCTTTCAATAGGTAGGCAGAATGGGGGCTGAACTGCATGAAGTACGTTCAGGTTCCACATAAGTATGCTTCACCTTAAAGCACAAGATGGAAAAGGACTATTTCATTCTGTTTGACAGCCAGCTGAGCAGGAGCCAGCAGTGTGCCCAGGTGCCCAAGAAGGCCAAGAACATCTTGGCCTGTATCAGGAATAGTGTGACTAGCAGGACCAGGGAAGGGACTACCCTTCTGTACTCATCAATGGTGAGGCCACACTTTTAAGTGCTGTGTTCAGTTTTGGGGCTTTCACTACAAGAAAGTCATTGAGGCACTGAAGCATGTCCAGAGAAGAACAATGAAGCTGGTGAAACATCTGGAGAACAGGTCTTAGAAGGTGCTGAGGGAATTGGGGTTGTTTGGTCTGGAGAAAAGGAGGCTGAGGGGAGATTTCTTTCTCTCTACTATGGCGCAAAAGCAGGTTGTAACAAGGTGGGTGCTGGTCCCTGCTTCCTAGTAACAAGTCATAGGGCAAGAGGAAATGGCCTCAGGTTGTGCCAAGGGAAGTTTAAATTCAATATTAGAAGAAACATTTTCAGTGAAAGCATTACCAAACACTGAAATAAGCTCTCCAGGGAGGTGTTTAAAAGAGACCTAGCACTAAGAGACATGGTTTAGCACCAGAATTGGTAGAATTAGATAATAGTTGGTTTTGATGATCTTAAAGGTTGTTTTTTCCCAAATAAGAGCAATGAAAATATACAGAAAATAAACTGCTGTAGTTCTCTGCAGGTCAGAGGAGATTTGCCAAAATGCATGAACTGTTGCTTTTGCTGTACAAGCTGATCAACAGCAGAATTCTTGTCAGAATGTCTAAATGCAAGTTTGATTGATATTATCCTAAAGGCAAAGCAGGGCTGAACAAAGTTTTCCTCCAGGAAGAGAGTGGTCTCATTTGGTTGATTTCAATTAACAACTTCCTTGAAACCTTGTTGACCTTTCTGGCATAGTAAACTTTCAAGTAAAAAGCAGGATGCCAGTCTAATCCACTCAGCTCCAGAACAGTTTGACTGATACCCGTAGGGGACACATCTTGTGACTTGATTTGATCTTATGATCAGGGAGTGTCACTTGAGTTAGGTGCAGAAGACTTAGGAGGCCCTTGACCTTTTTTCACAACTGACTTTCTTGTTCTCAGAAAGTGATTTTATGTGGCATTATTTTTTTTTTTTTTCCATTTAATGAATACAGAGCAAATGGGGACTAGCAATGGGGACTTATTTTAAAATTAAAGATTTTTAAAAGTCTCTTTACAAAATGAACTTGACATTCCAGGACCAAACAGTTAATAATCACTGCTATGTTTATTCAAATAACCACAGCTGTACAAAGAACTGAGCATTTCCACAGTCAGTATAGAAAGTTGTTGCTACTTGTCATAATTTCTGCTATTCAAAATAGCTAACTGCTCTCCAGGAGTAATGCTTTCTCTCATCTATGTAGCTGGTATAATAAATGTCTAAGCCTTGTCTTTCAGATATCTGGTAAAATAAAAACAATGTGACTTTTGTAATGATTACTAACTAGACAGCTCTCACCACCTATGTGATTCTGAAGAGAGTTAAGCATAAAAGTGCTTATTTCTCTGCAGAGGTACCTCTGCATAAATTAAATGTTGCAGCCATTGTTCAGAAACTGAGCTTAAACTTGAGAATGTCCTGTGCCATTGGGTTCCCTCATCATAACACTGTCTCTGTCATCCAGAAATGTTAAAGCTATTAGGAAAAACAAGCAAGTGAACAAAATTAAAGCTATCATCTTGTTTGTCATGCTTCTTACTCTAAAATTCAAAGTGAATGCCCAAACAAGCACTGTAGTATGGGCAGTTGCTAAGTCAATGAGTGCTTGCCTCAGAAGATGCAGACCTTCAGGGTTGCAGAATGACTGAGACATAAAAACCTGTAGTGCTAAGGTTTAGAAGCAGAGACTGAAGATTAAGGTTGGTCTCTTCCTCTAACCCTTGTAAATACCATGAATGTATGTGTACATACATCTGTAGTCTGCTTCAGTCTCAATACATGTCATGTGCAATGTACATTCAGCCTAAGAAATTGTGTTCATGGGTTTGCACCATTAATGAAACTACTGACCACTTCCAACTAATTTCAAGAGTTGGGTCATATGTCAAAGATCTTAAATGCTGTTGCAAGAATAAGCAATGTATATGACCTATGGGAAAGACAGGGACAAAATAAAGTTGGAAAAATTCATCCAGAAAGACTGAGTTACACAATTTTAGTATTGCAAAACAAGAGGCAAAAATATAAAATTCTGTATTTTAAATAGATAATTTTATTACAAAACTGACATCTTCAAACATCTGTCCAAGCTTTAACAACATTATTTAAAAAACATACCAAGAGTCAAGGTTCTGTTTTTCCCCCGATTTTTATTTATTTATATTATTTCACTGCTTATAAAGCACACACTGATATGACTTTGCCAATTAATCTTAAATATAGCATTTTTGGGAAAAGCTTCCTGTAAAACACTATCTATAGTACTAAAAGCAAAAGGTAACTGTAATCATATGCATAAGAAATCTCAGACTGCTTCCAGGCTTCGTTAGAACACTGAGTCTGCTCGTAATAGACCTTGTAATGGTTTACTCATTCATTCACTCATTCATTCACTTATTCATTCATCCATTCATCCGCTGAGATGACAGCAGTCATGTGGCTTGGACTGCAATTGTTTTAGAGGCAGCAGATAATCTAAATTATTAAAGAAAGTTATTCAGCTTTCTTCAGGGAGACTTTCAACTTTTATATTATTTTGAGATCTATATATGCAGTCTTCCTGGACTCCTATTGATGTTAGGAAGCATTCAGCATGCTGAAGGAAGTCACATTATAGACTGAATGTTTTATTTTACGTATCTTCAAAAACTCAAATTCTTTTTCTCCTAAAGGCCAATTTCAAATATCACATGGTTTGACCTAGGAAATAACAACCTTTTGTATATACACAAGGAAGTTTTCTGACATTTGAGAGACCAAAGTATAGCTCTATCCTGCATTGGCATGCTTCCCTTTGCTAATGTAAGTATTGTGCTTTGATTTGATGTTATTTTTTAGCTATGGCTAGCTGTCTGGTCAGCTTGAAGCAAGATACTTCAAGCACAAAACTTGACACAATAATGAACCCCAGAAGAGCTGTATTGGCAGCACAGAATTTGTACTGGCACATCTACATGGCTTCCAGTTTGGGACCTAGTTTATGTGGCAGCGATAGTGGTCTGGGGTTTCTTCATAAATCCCAACATAGTGCAATGCAAATATAACCTTTTCACTTCTAATATATCTTTATTTAGGAGGCTCAACACAGATTAAACAATCTTAATGATAAAATGAATAAAAAATCCCATTAAGAAAATGGACATTAAAATACACTTACATGCCAGAATTTAACTCACTCATGCAATCCTTCAGCAAGTGTGAACAATGTTCTGTATTTCATTAAGCAATGATTATCATTTCATGTGATCTTTGACCCACTCATTTCCTGACATATAGACAGATGGGGAATTTGAGGGGACAAAGAGCCTTCATTGTAATCAAAATCTTCAGAGAATTCTGTTGTTTGATTTCAAGCCTCCACTGAATGGAGATCCTGTAATTACATAATATGGATTAGATAGGAAAGAGTACACTCTTTGAAGTATAATCATACCATGGTTATGATGCTGGTCAGTGGTATGGTCTTCCAGGAAAGTGGTTTAAACAATTTTAAAAGATAAACAGAATTAATTGTATTTTTCCTCTGAATTTTTATTTGGTTCTCTTTTCTGTTCTGCTCTTCTTTTCTTTCTCTTTTATTTTCTTTTTTGACTTCCCCCCTCCCCCCCTTTCCTTCTCTCCCCCCCCCCCCCCCCCCCCCCAAGCCCCCCTGCCTTGTGTAGTTGTTGGGGTGGGTTTTGATGATGTTTGTTTTGAAAAGAGCTGAGCTACACTAGTTAAACTTTGGAAAAAAGTATCTGAGAAGAAACATTTTCCTAGTAATTTTGGGAAATAGAATACACAACTAGGATATCAGCTTTTGGGCAACCTTATTACCTAAGACATAAATGTGTTGAAATTATGACTATTTGATCACACACAGGTTGAAATGTTTACCAAAACTGTTGTCATAAATTGTTTAACTACAATATTCAAAAAATACTCCTTTTATATGCAGAAATGTGAAGAAACCTTCCCAGTTCATTATATTACACAAAAATGACCAGAAAATAACTGTTTGTTTTGCAGGAGCAACTTTTTTTTATGTGGCAATTTCTTAGTGGTTTCCTCAAATGTTACACACCAGTGTGGAGAGTCAGAAGGCTTGAGTGCCTGCATTTTGCTGTTGCAGAACTGCAACAGAATCAAGTTGCAACAACTGGAATTTGACCTTTAACACATGGATCCCATTTGCTTTGAGAGACACAGATTTAATACTTCCCCCCCCCCCCCCCCCCCCCACTTCTTTTCTGTTTTTGTTCGCTCCAGGGGAGGCAGGTTTCTTTTCTGGTGACAACTGCATTTGACCTTTAGAGCATGAACTTGCAAACCTGTGCTGTCTAGAAGCCAGAGTGCTTGGTCTAGAATGGAGAGCAGCTGCCAGGCTGCTGGTGGAAAGGAAATGAGATGATCACGCTACCACCTGTTTCTAAAGAGTTATGCTGTCTTCTGGGTTGCTTGTTCAGCAGGTCACCTTGTTGTAGCAGGGCCAAATCACGCTGGCTGCTGAGCTCACTGACTTTCCAGCACCCTGGGTGCATTGGACAGAACCTATCTTGGACTGGCCAAATAATTGACACTGCTTGTAGGAAGTATGATGAAATGTTTTAAGAATAGAAACTTGGAAATGTCAGGAACTGTTTTTACACCTTTTGTATGTACATGTCAGTGATGACAAAGAGAAAGAGGTCAGTTGATGCCAAAGAGTGTCAAGTAGTTTTCCTGAACCACAAACCTGTTTCAATAAACTGCAAACAGGTTTTGCGCATATAATTAAGACTGGAATTTATCACATTATTTCAAAACAGTTCTGTATCATGAGTGCACTGAAACTCCCAGCATAAGTGACTTGTGGTTTCTATATTCATGCCCAATGAGTACAACTGGCTGGCTGATCAGGAACGCGGTAGGTATGTTAGGCTCAATTTGCCAGAACAGCATTTCCTGTGAGCTCTTTTCCATGAGGCTGGAAAAAAGCTTTGGTATTTGTGCCCATCTCTTGAAACAGTTTTCTGATAAAACTATCTGATGAAGAAAGAATAGACCCTGATTAGTAGTTCTAGTATTGAAACTCCCCTGGTGACATAAAGCGGAGAAAAACCCCTCTAAGAGAGTTGATATTCTGGAGTTACACTTGCTCAGAAGCAGATGATTCTAGAGCTACAAAGATCAGGGTAAAAGTAATATAAAAGGAGGAAAAGATGAGCTGTGCTATGTCTCTTACTTAATAATTTGGACCACTTATTGAACCACAAAGTGAAAAATCTGAAGGTCCTGAGGTAAATCTGCCCTTGGTTGCATCTGCATTAGGAACATGAGGAACTCCTGAAACAGCTGGCGTAACAGAAAAGCTACTGCTGTAGGGTCAGCTGCATTTCACACCTTTTCTAAGCCTGCATGAAGCTCAGCTTTTCAGGTTCTCCTGCAGTGCCAGTAGCTGGTCTTATTCACAACAGAGAGTTACAGCCACTTTTATTGCTACCATTTGGCCAGAGTTTGTAGTTCTGCAAAAAAGCAGGGTGGTTCCCTAAAACTGTCAGAAATAAGGCCATGTGATTTGAAGGGTTCCCCCCAAATGGGGCATTTCACACTGAAGCAGAATGAAATAACATTAATTGCACATTGCTGGCCTCCACCTCCACAGTGTACACTTTTTAACTCAGCAACCATTCCGAAAGAGATTCATTATCTGTGCAGCTCTAGAATTTAGACTGAGATCCACAAAGGCCTCAGGGTATATCCATGGATGTACTGCAGGCAGATACAAGCAACCTCTGTCCACACTCCAAACTCACAAAGGGCCCACGTGACTGCAGTTTAGTGACTCGCTGAACCTCAGCTAACATGCTCTGCTGAGATGAGCAAACATATTCTGACTGCAGGGCAAAACATTTAAAAATGTGTTTACTGCTGTCACATTTCTTGGTATCCAAACAAGTATTTATCAGTACCATTTTGTGAAACATCCAGAGGCCCCCAGCTCCTGCTGTGTTAAGTAAACAAAAACAGGAGAAGGATATGGGCCCTACCCTTCAGAGTTTGTGATCTAGCAAATGGTAGAGACAATCAATAGAGAGAAGGGACAAAATAAGCTGTTGTATTTCACCACAGACATCTTTGGTTTGAGTAAAATGGTATCTGTCTATTTCATCATCTTCTTACATTTTCTTTGGGATGATGCAAAAGAAGTATTATAGTTTAAAAACATGTATTGATGTGGTTAGGCAAAACATTAAGAACAACACTTCCTTCTTGACCTTGGTAATTTAAACTTGTCCATAGTCATTTTACATAGCCTCAGTGGAATTAAAAAGTAAAGTTTAATGTGTGTATGCTCTTTCAAGACAGTAGAAGAGATTGTAGAAACTGCATTATCAAAGCTTTTCTGAAGTAGAGATAGCCTGTCTCCTTTATTCCTTAATTTCTGGTTACACATGTTATGTTTACGCTACTTATTAACTGCAATTGCAGATGATTATGGAAAGATGCTATCTTCTGTGTCAAAAGAGTGGCTGATTGTGGAAGATGATGCCTGAAGCTACTCAGAGGACACTACTACCCAGTGAGAGTGATTTTTTTCACACCAATGGGTATTTTTATGTTTACAAGTTATATTCTCTAAATAAAATGAATTATGTTTTGGAATCTTGGAATATATCTGGTTGGAAGAGACCTGAAAGATCATCCAGTCCACCCTCAACCCAGCACTGAAGGGTTGACACTAAGCCATGTCGGTGCCAGGTCCACAAGCCACTTGAACACCCCCAGGGACAGTGATTCTACCACTGCCCTGGGCAGACCATTCCAATGTTTGATAACCCTTTCAGTGAAGCAGTAGTTCCCAATATCTAACTTAAACCTCCCCTGCTGCAGCTTGTTGCCATTTCCTCTAATCCCAATGGTTGTCATCAAGGAGAAGAGGATAGCCCCCTCCTTATCCTAACTTCCCTTCAGGTAGTTGTAGGGAACAATAGAATCAATAAGGTTGGAAAAGACCTCAAAGATCATAAAGTCCAACCTGTCACCCATGACCTCATGGCTACTAAACCATGGCACCAAGTGCCACATCCAATCCCCTCTTGAACACCTCCAGGGATGGTGACTCCACCACCTTCCTGGGCAGCCCATTCAAGTGATAAACAACTCTCTCAGTGAAGAACTTTCTCCTCACCTTGAGCCTAAACTTCCCCTAGCACAGCTTGAGACTGTGTCCTCTTGTTCTGGTGGGGTTGCCTGAGAGAAGAGACCAACCCTTTTCTGGCTACAATCTCCCTAAACAGCTCCTGCTCCACCATCCCAGAGCCAGGGACAAGACCCTCAATCAGCCAAATTACCACATGGAAGAGCTCACCCCCACAAAGGAAGCCCAGCCAGCACCTGTGATGATACTGGAGTGGTCATCAATATTATTCCTACCTAGCCGGGGGGCCACCAGGCCCCCCAGCCTTTGCTGTCACCACCACCATCACCCAGTGTGCACTATGGGAACTCACCAGTGATGAGAGGAGGATCCCTCAGCCCAGATGGGCTCAGCCTGGGGCTTCTGCCTTTCCTGGAGCAGATTAAAAAGGAGAGTGGGTGGGGAGGGCAAAGTGGCCACACTTGGGATGGGAGGAGACTCCAACAGAGCCCAGGTGCTCTGGCATTTGAGGTGTAAAAGGGGGATGATCATGACCTTGATCTTCACTCACAATGGCTAGTTCCTTCTTCAGTCCCTGCCATTGTCTTCCATTATTCTGGGAGTGTGGCTGGCGCCCTTGCCAGTGAAGATTGAAGTGAAGAATTCATTGAGAACCTCAGCCTTCTCCATATCACTTGTCACCGGTTTCCTTTCTGAAGGCGCCCACACCTTCCCTAGTCTTCTTTTTTCCATTAATATCCCTATAGAAATTTTTACTGTTCCACTTGATCTCCCTGAGCTGGACCAGCTTGTCACTGATGTTGCGGGCAACATCTCCTCCCCTCCTACTCGTCTACGCTGCCTGTCCTTCCTAATGAGCTTGTACCCATCTATCCCTACATTTCAGTCATGGGAATCATCCCACTAAGTCTCAGTAATATCCATTATGTCATAGCATTCCAGCAGCACACTGGCCCTTAATTCATCCTGTTTGTTGCCCAAGCTGTGTGCATTCAATAGAGCTGGGCTGGCCGTGCCACTCTCTTAGGTGAATCCCCCTTGATTCCCTTGGGGTGTTTTGGTGCATTGTCCCTGGCTTGCCTCAGGGCAACATGTTAAGAGCCCTTACTAGTACTCCTTCTCTCAGCCCCATCATATGACACAAGCAGGCACGAGATTATGAACCCCTTCCCCCTTCAAATCTAGCAGAATAGAATAGAATAGAATAGAATAGAATAGAAAGAATAGAATAGCATAGAAAAGAAAAGACCAGGTTGGAAGAGACCTGCAAGACCATCGCATCCAACCTATCATCCAACACCACCTAATCAACTAACCCATGCAACCAAGCACCCTGTCAAGTCTCCTCCTGAACACTTCCAGTGATGGCGATTCCACCACCTCCCTGGGCAGCCCATTCCAGTGGGCAATCACTCTCTCTGTGTAAAACTTCCTCCTGACCTCCAGCCTGAACCTTCCCTGGCACAGCCTGACACTGTGTCCTCTTGTTCTGGTGCTGGTTGCCTGGGAGAAGAGACCAACCTCTGCCTGTCTACAACCCTCCTTTAAGGTAGTTGTAGAGAGCAATAAGGTCACCCCTGAGTCTCCTCTTCTCCAGACTAATCAACCCCAGCTCCCTCAGCCTCTCCTCATAGGGCTTGTGTTCCAAGCCCCTCACCAACTTCGTTGCCCTTCTCTGGACACGCTCCAGCAAGTCAACATCCTTCCTAAACTGGGGGGCCCAGAACTGGAAACAGTACTCGAGGTGTGGCCTAACCAGTGCAGTGTACAGGGGCAGAATGACCTCCCTGCTCCTGCTGGCCACACTGTTCTTAATGCAGGCCAGGATGCCATTGGCCCTCCTGGCCGCCTGGGCACACTGCAGGCTCATGTTCAGCCTACCATCAACCAGCACCCCCAGCACAAAGCACTACTAATGAGCCCTGCCAACTCCTCCCCCAGATTCCTTATCCCACTCTGGGACAGGTACAACCCATTTGTTGTGCTCTGCTCTGGAGCCCTATACACTGAGCTGTGATTATAAAACCCAAAGCCCTGTTGACGGTACCAATCCCAGAGCCATGAATTGACCTGTTGGCTCTTCCAGTACATTCCCTTGTCCATCACTGATGTCAGGGGAATGGAGTAGAACACAACTTGAGCTCCTGGTCTTTTTAGTTGTCCCAAGGTCCTGAAATTTCTTTCAATTGATTGTGAGCCTCTTGTTGCTACAATCAAATCACAAGTTAATTTTTAAAAAGTCCACCTAATTCAACATACATTTATTGCATCCTTTAAAATAAAGGAAACAGTAAATGTTCATATGCTCTGAAGCTGCTTGTATATTACAGGAGTAAATCCCTGCATACTTATCACCAACACTTCTCCAGTGCCCCCTAATCCTGAGCAGACATCTGCTTTATTGCTCTCTTTTTAAAGATCATGGCAGTATGACACAACTGCTCCATTTTCCTTACAGGCAGCTTGATACTAGTTGTTTGGGGATATTATCACTGGGGGAAGCATTCCTGAGTAATTACTTCAGGACTACATTTGAGAGAAATCCTTGCTGAGAAGTAAATCTGAAATAGTCTTCAATTCGTACCTAATTCTATCTACAAATCTTGGGTTTTATCCCTTGATAGTGAGTATTACATTCCTTTCATCTGCTTCAGGATTACATTGTGGAGAAATTCGAGAGTAGGAAACAGAGCTGATTTGAAATGGAAGTTTTGGTTTTGGTTTTGGTTTGTGGAGGAAAAAAAAGTGAAGGAGCTTTTTTCCCTCTCTTTATATACTTCTAATTATTTTGGAATGGAAATGCCACAGGAAGTTTCACAATGCATTGAAACATATCTGGAGAGGCTGCACAAGCTCCATCTTTTGGATCTTTTATAAAATATTTCCTGGACATAGCTCTGAACTACCCGTTTAAAACACTGAAATTAGCTTCACTTTGAGCAGGGCTGGGATTAGATTACCTCTTTTCCACAAAAACAGTGATCCTGTGGCACTATCATTTGTCCTGTGAACTTTCTGCAAAACATTAGTTGTGTTTGCACATTGCTGTGCATAAGGAGAACAGATCTAAAATTAAAACCAAAGCTGACCTTTGACAGTAAATCTACATGGCACAGAGCATCTCTTCACACACATACTGGCTTCATTCCCAAAGCGTAAGAGACGAATAGAATAGAATAGAATAGAATAGAATAGAATAGAATAGAATAGAATAGAATAGAATAGAATAGAGTAGGATAGTATAGAATAAACCAGGTTGGAAAAGACCTTCAAGATCATTGAGCCCAACCTGTCATCCAACACTATCTAATCAACTAAACTGCAGGAACAAGCGCCCCATCCAGTCTGTTCTTAAACACCTCCAGGGACAGTGACTCCACCACCTCCCTGGGCAGCACATTCCAATGGCCAATAACTCCATCTGCAAAGAAGTTTCTCCTCTCCTCAAGCCTAAACTTCCCCTGGCACTGCTTGAGACTGTGTCCTCTTGTTCTGGTGCTGGTTGCCTGGGAGAAGAGAACCCTCACCTGGCTACAATCGCCCTTCAGGTAGTTGTAGCAGCAATAAGGTCTCCTCTGAGCCTCCTCTTCTCCAGGCTAAGCAACCCCAGCTCCCTCAGCCTCTCCTCACAGGGCTTGTGCTCCAGACCTCTCACCAGCTTCGTTGCCAACCTAGCCACTTACAGCTTCTGAGAGCTTGTTTTACAGCAAGATGATTCTCTAAAGGATCTCTAGGTGTCCAAGAACCAGAGAAAAGCTGTTGCAGTAAACACAGCCCAGGTTATCTTTTCTTCTGCACCTCTTGTCCAGTGGTGCAAATCCCACCCTTTTTGTTCAGCCTTCCCTCTGTCCAGGCAGTTTACATTGTGAGCTTTGACTTCAGTGTTACTCGGTCTACTTTCAGATTAAAGAAAATCTCCAGTTTATCTCAGAGTAGCCGAGGAGCTCTAGGAGTCACCTGGCATCAGCATTAACAGCGGATACTTTCTAATGGAGTTGCAAATGGTGAGCAAAAGTGTATTTTTTTTTGTTTAATTTATTGTGAATATTACTGTATTTAATGATAATATTTTATGCTAATAGTATTTAGTATTGTAGCAGGAGTCATATAGGATGTTATAAAACTACTGGAAGAATAAAGTGGCATCTAGGGAGAGAAAACTTTGTCCTGGCAGTTCTTCCCAATCTCTAAAGAAACAAACACCCTCCCACAATTTCCAGTCAATTCTATTGTAAGCACATCCCAGATGAGGATGCTGAATGGATTATCTGAGATCTTCAGTTTCCATTAATATTGAGTCGTGCTCTGCTTAAGCCAACAGGACTCAAAAGCACTCAGCACTTCACTTTTTTGATACCTTATAGCATTGGGCCCTGTATTACATCACATTTTACCTTGCTATCAGGAAGTACTTATATTCCTGATTTCAAGGAGTATATATTAATAGCTGGTAACAGAGATACACAAAAGACTTGACTAAGCTGTTTAATTTTCCCACAGCCAGGAAAAGGTCTCATAACATGCAATTGTGAAGAGTCCTATCTGCTCACCACATGTATATACTACTGGCATTTAAAGACTATTTTACGCATAATTTACAAAGAGCTTTGTTTTACCAGACTTTTAAAGGAATCAAGCAACATCAGCTGCTTCATCTTGGTTTTTCCCATCCCAGGATCACAGAGACTATAGCTCTAGCAGTTTACTAGCACAACGAAACTAATTCATCCCACCTAACTTTTATTCAGGATTTAGGCATCTCATCTCTGTTACTCATCAAGACCTCCTTGATAGTCTGTGAAAAGACATCTGAACTAAGCAGAATTAATATTTGTCCACAAGTACCTGATCCTCTGCATTCACCACAGAGAAAGAGTTAGCTGTCTGAGACCAATATTTGATGTTTAATTCAGTGGAAAATCACTTACATTTGTGTGGAAATCGCTTAAGGTTGTACGTCATCTGAATATGCACAGATGAAAAAGTATACAAAATAACCTGGAGAAGACTTGGATATGGAAAGGGATTTATTTCAGTTTATTAAATATTGAACTTTTTATATTAATCTGTGGAAAACAGCACTGCAGTTTCTAGAGTTACTACTGTTTTAGGAGAAAGGGAGAGATGAATGTCCTCAATAGTTCTTAAGTTGAGCCATTTAAAGCAGTTATTTAAGACATAAGGTTCAGAGGTTTCTATGGAGATGTGGGGGGGTTTGTGTGTAGTTTACATCAAAGGAGTGTTCTGCAAAAGAGTTAAAATTCTGTGGTTTTTTGTCCATAGCTTGTCATATAGTATAGCATGATATCCCTGATCTAAATATTGAAACCAAAAGAAGTAGGACTGTTTCATCACCTGTGCAAATCAGATCATGCAGATGAATCTAATCCTATGAAATGTCTGAGACAACAATCCACAGTAAACTGCTACTGACTTCTCTCTACACTAATGTCATGTCCTTCTATCCCACTTTCTGCAGCTTCCCTTAGTGGGTACTGTACAGTGCTCAAGCTTGCTCAAAACCACAGTGTTGTGTGAAAAAAACCTTCATGTCCTGTCAAATTTTCTTGATGTGCTGGTGAATTCTCTAAATCCTGTCTAGCCTTGACAATCTCCCTGTGTTTCTTGGGCTTTGTAACTGAGCTAAGCTTCTGGTGGTGCCCCACACCTCTGTACCTGCATGGTGTGGTGACCACATGGATGTCCCTTGGCATCCCCTGCAGCTTGCATCATCCATTTTCCTGATGCAAGCTCATATTATGAAAATGCGGGCAGATTTCCCATCTTGCTGGAGAGCTGTCACAGAGGATGTGACAACTTGCAAAAGGAACTGCCTGAGAGGGATGCAGGGCCCAACAGGTGTCATGGTGTCTGTGTGCCCTCCAGCACCAGGAATCCTTGGGGATGGAACTCTGAGAAACAGCTTTTTCTCCCATTACCAGTATGTTCAGATGTTTATTACTCCCTTTGAGTTGCAGGGATCCTCTGCACTTCTTCTGACTTCATCTTTAGCGTTATTTTTTTGTTTGTTTGTTTGTTTTTGTTTGTTTGTTTGTTTTTTCCTTCTGCCTTGCACTTCAAAGATCCTCTGCTTGGTTTCCCACTTTGGAGTTCACATTTTTGCAAAAGCATAACTTGAAAATTTTTCTCTGCTTCCAAGCACCTGCAAATGTCTTTGTTTGTGGTGATGTGACACAGATGGGGGTCACGCTTGTGATTGAGGCATCTACTGGGTAAGCTCTCTGAGTCTGTTTAGAAACTTAAATATTTGAACAACTATCTTGATGAAGGGCAAGGGGTAACGCTTTTCTGTTTTTCAGAAAAGAAAACGTTTTAATGGTGATATGTTTCTCTAAATCCTATTAACCATACTTCCTAGTGAAGTTAGATAGCCTTCAGATAAAAGTTCAGGAAAGTGTATTTGCTGAACTCTTGTATGTAAGAACAGACCTTCAGGTATTCATTTACTGTCACCAACCACTGAAAACCAGAAAAGCATTTTACTTTAAAAAAAAACAACAGCGGTTTAAAAATTTTCTATACCTTTAGTCCTCCTTCCTGAGTTAAAAAGTAACCCCTCTAGTTAACAAATATTTATCAGCTAGCAGCAAGTTCACTTTGCTGATTCTCCAAATATTCAAATATAGTTGACATCTGATTTACAACAATTACAGCTCATGAGATTACAGACACCTACCAGATCAGATCAGTTCAGCTTTCATTGTTCACTGCCACTGGGCTAAGATGGAAAATCATAAAAAGGTGGAAAATCTACATATCAAGACCAGTACATGACAAATTTAAAGCAAAAGTCTAAATATTTTGCATATACACAGATGCCATAGTAAGCGTACTCCAAAGAACACTAAGGGAACTAATTTATGAAATGTTTGGTAAGAACATCTTGTACATTTTACTGAAAGAACATTACATTGTCTAGAACAATAATCTGAATGAATGATTAATACTAAAACTGGCTTCTGTGAAGAATAATTGCAAGAATCTGAATTTATTGACCTAAAATGGCATATACTATATCTATACTATATGAAAAATAATATAAAGAATGCTGTTTATATGCAGGAAATAAAAGGGAGCATTAATCACCAGTGAAAATATATATTATAATGGATAAGAAGCATTTGAAATGCATCAAAAACCTTTGATAGCAAGGGTTTTCTGGATTTTACGTGAATCATTAAATGAAGCTACACAGCAATATATGGAATACCTGTTTCTTTCACATACCACATTAGAGCTGTAGAGGTTATTGCAATTAACTATAACATGTTTTCCAGTGTGAAATAAATAAGTCTTAAGAGTTCCATTATTTCATCTCTCTATGTAGAGATTTAAGCACATCCTTCCCAGCACCATTAACTGAGATAAGACTTATATATGCAAATCCTAAGACAGCATGTAGTGAACAGACTAGTAAATTTTGTGGAATAGCTATCAGCTAGGGAAAAATACAAAAAGGAACAATCTTGTAAGAAATTAAGTGTTCTGGACTTACCTTTTGCTCAGAGCATGGCAGATGGAAAAAAAAAAATATAAGTTGTAAGATGAAGATGTAAAATAGTACAACAGAGAATGTTTATCCCTATACCCCTGTCATGGATGGGCAGAACCAGCATGCATTTTGGATAGTAACTAAAAGCATGCTAATTTGAAGGTGTGCTGGGAGTGGGAACAAAGGGCTATATTCCGTTAATGTGCCAGAGGTACACCATTTAGAAGCTGGAATTGCTCTGAGATTTAAGGTCAGGAGGGTAATGAATGAATCCAGTTCAGGTGCCCAGGATTGGCACAGCCTGGTTTCCTGCAGAAGCAGTGGGGAGGAAGAAGCATACCTGGTTCCTCCTTAAATATTACAGGATATAGTTTGTCTATGGAAAGCATGATTACAGTAGAATTTTAGATGAATAAAAGTAAGTGTGGGGCTGTTTAGCCTACAAAAAAAGAAGATGAGGGGACACTATATTGCTCTCTACAACTACCTGAAATTAAGTTATAGAGATGTCAGCACTGGTCTCTTCTCACAAGTGACTGATGATAGAAAGAGAGGAAATGGCATCAAGCTGCACCAGGGGAAGTTTAGGCTGGACATTAGGAAAAAATGCTTCATGGAAAGAGTTGTCAGGCACTAGAACAGGCTGCCCAGGGAGATGGTTGAATCACCATCCCTGGATGTGGTTAAAAGCCACACAGATGTGGTGCTTAGGGACATGATGTAGTGATAGATTGGTGGAGTAGACGAAATGGCTGGACTTGATGATCTTGGAGGTCCTTTCTGACCTAGGTGATTCTATGATTCCAAGTTCACAACTCCCTTGCTTTGGGGCATATGTTGCCCTGCTTATGTAATCTCTACTGCTTCTGGGCTTTACCATTCTTGATGTATGAGTAATGAGCAGAGCCCTTCTATACGTCATGTTTATTTTTATTTTCTCTGCTCTGGGGTTGACCAATGGCTGAGATCCTTCACCTATTTTCCACTTTTAGGGTAGCTTTTCACTCAAGATCTCACCCTGCCTGTAACTCAAACCATTAATCAATCTTTTGTATGTGCCTTAGATATTTTCCACTTATTCACTTGCAACTGGACACAAAGTTGGGAATATATTGCATGTATTTCTGGATGTCAAGACAGTAACTGTCAGAAAACTTTGCTGCCATTGTCTCATTTATTAATTATGGTATTATTCAATCAATATAAATAATGTAAATTTTGTGCATCACATAATTACAGTACATTGTTAATCATACCTTCTGGAGACCTACTCAATATGGAAAATGTATGGTGACTTTGTTTCCCTAATCAGCTAAATAATGTTAAACAATATATATGTTATTTAGGGAACCTGTGATTAAGCTCTGGTTGGAATGTTGTTGGAGTCTAATAACTTTTATTGAACTTCTTAAATATGTTTTGAGAAGGAAAACAGAGATAAAATAGCCCTATTAGCTTTTCTATCATTTTGTCACTAAAACAACAAATCCTGTAATAGACTATAGGCCCTACTGTCAGGTACTAGAACTCATTTGTACTAAGAATAGTAAAAAAATGTGACAAAAGGAATTCCTTGTTCCCAAAAGCCTAACTAAATTTTCTGTTATGGAACCCAGCTAAGAAGAACAGTTAATAATTTCAGCAGCTGTTTTTCCTCCTAGTGTATAACATTAATTAATACTTATTTTAAAAGTAACAGTTTTATTTGGCAAATGACAATGGCCTTTCCAGTTTTCCTCTAGCAAGAATAATTTCAAAGTTCAGATAATATCTTCTTCCCTACTGTTTCTGTTAATGGAGAATGCTCCTTCTGTCATTTCGAGCTATGAAATTTAATTGCCCAGAGTGGCTGATACTTATTTTCAACAGCTGCTGAACAAACTCTTTAAAGTGCTGTAATTGCATATACAAGAATTCTTAATTTAATGTATGCTTTGTGGCACTAAAAATGTAAGTGTATGCAAGGGAGATAAAAAAGCTCAGGGGCCTTCTGAAGCATCTTTGTGAAGGGGCACATAGCGCTTTATTCCACTCACATTTATTACAGACAGAACTAAAGCACTTTGTTTATATGGACAATTCCTCATTAGTAAAGGTAGAAGCAAAAGACAGTTTCAATTCTTCCTTTCAAGGACTGCTTTTTCAATGAACCTGAACACCTGAATGCCAAACTGTAGTCATTGTGTAGTGCTTTTTCCATGTGATGAGCACAATGTATTTTCTCCCTATAAATATTTTCATCTCAGAACTTGTAGTTCAATATACAATTCCCCCTCAAATGCCAGAGCACCTGGGCTCTGTTGGAGTCTCCTCCCACCCCAAGTGTGGCCACTTTGCCCTCCCCACCCACTCTCCTTTTTAATCTGCTCCAGGAAAGGCAGAAGTCCCAGGCTGAGCCCATCTGGGCTGAGGGATCCTCCTCTCATCACTGGTGAGTTCCCAGGGTGCACACTGGGTGATGGTGGTGGTGACAGCAAAGGCTGGGGGGCCTGGTGGCCCCCCGGCTAGGTAGGAATAATATTGATGACCACTCCAGTATCATCACAGGTGCTGGCTGGGCTTCCTTTGTGGGGGTGAGCTCTTCCCTGTGGTAATTTGGCTGGTTGAGGGTCTTGCCCCTGGCTCTGGGATGGGTGGAGCAGGAGCTGTTTAGGCAGGGTGGAGGATGGTGTACAGGGAGAAGGAGCTGCTTTGGGCAAATGAAGAGGGGGGGCGGGGGAGCAGGGAGGTTAAACTAGATGACTTTTAGAGGCCAGTACCATCTCTGGTGATTCTATGACTCTAGGAGCTCCAGCCACTTTGCTATGGGCAAGAACACCTTCCACTAGATCAAGGCAGCGTCTTTAAGGGTGGATATATATTTATTTTTTTTTTCTTCTGTACAGAGAAGTCAAAACATAATATGGAAGCCATGATGAACTGATGGCTTTTGACAAGTCCAAGTACCAGGTGTGGCACTTTGGTCACAACAACCCTATGCAGTGCTACTGGCTGGGGTTGGAGTGGCTGCAGAGCAGATGGGAAGGGACCTGGGGGTACTGGTAGACAGTTGACTGAATGTGAGCCAGCTGTGTGCCCAGGTAGCCAAGAAGCTGGTTGGTATTGTGGCCTGCATCAAGAATAATGTGGCCAGCAGGAGCAGGGAGGTCATTGTGCCCCTGTACTCAGCACTGGTTAGGCCAGATCTTGAGTACTGTGTACAGTTTTGGGTTCCTATGAGGAGAGGCTGATGGAGCTGGGGGTGTTCAGCCTGGAGAAGAGAAGGCTTAGGGGAGATTTTATAGCTCTTTACAACTCCCTGAAATGAGGTTGTAGACAGGTGGGGGTTGGTCTCTTCTCCCAGGCAACCAGCACTAGAACAAGAGGAAACAATCTCAAGCTGCAGCAGGGGAAGTTTAGGCTTGAGGTGAGGTGAAACTTATTTGCAGGAGTTATTTGCCATTGGAATGTGCTGCTCAGGGAGGTGGTGGAGTCACTGTCCCTGGAGGTGTTCAAAAAAGGATTGGACGTGGCACTTCAAGCCATGGTTTAGTTACTCATGAGGTGTTGCGTGATAGGTTGGTGTCCTGAAGGGACAAAAAGCCTCAAAATTTCTCTGAACCCAACAATGAGGCAGGAGCTAGTAGGTCTGTTTTTTCAGACTTGCCTGAACGTGGCTTAGAGCCCGAGTGAGCCAGGTGGGCATGCTTTTGGCCACGTTTGGAAAGAAGCCTTTCTATAGGTTGCAATATCAGGGTTTTATACCTCGATCTGTGTTGTCACTGGCCACTATTGTCTTGGGAAATGTATAAGTACCAGCTCAAAGAGCCAGAGCCTTGCTTTCCATGCTCTGGAAGGAACCACAGGCTTCGCTTGGAAGCTGAACAGTGTTTCAGTTTACCCAGACAGGACAGCATGGACCCCTCACTGGTTTTAGTGCTGTGAAGCCCAGAGGCAGATAGATGCGTCTTGCCAGGCTGAAAGGCAAAACCCCAGAGGAGCTGAGTTCCCAGACCAGTTTCATTTGGAGCAAGGAGTGAGTGCTGCTGCAAAAGGATTGAAGCAGAGGAACCTCTTTTCTACAAAGCTTTCAGCTACAAGACTTTTGGGAGTGAATCCTTTCTCACCAGCAAGCTGCAGACACCAACAGAGTGAAACTGCTCCTGCTGCTTCCACGTGGTCAACGCCATTTTGGTTTTGTTTGAATCCTAATGTGTGACACGAGGTATCAGGATCAGTGAGTGGTTACGGTATCTGATTTTTTACAAGCATCTATTGAAGGTCTGGTGCCCTGGGGAATTTTGGAGTTCCCCTCCCTGTGGCCAATCGCTGGCTTCATTGCCGATATTCCTTTTCTTTACAGTTTAAAGTCCTGTTTGTTGTTTCTGGATTTTTTGTACATGTTGTTTGCTCCTGCTGGTGAGGTATGTTCCATGACCAAACATCTCAAACCTGTAAATAAGTTTTATTGTTTTTTGCAGGGTCTTTATGATTAATAAAACTATTAATATTTTCATTAATTGCTCTGCTTATTGAATAGTAAAATAACCTTTTACTGACTATAACAGTTGGACTTGATGATCTCTGAGGTCTTTTCCAACTTTATTGAGCAATGCCTTTGATAGGTATCTCCACATGGTTTCTTGCTGGTACCACAAAGGTCTGATGACAAAAAGGAAATAGCTTATGAAATGGGTGACCTAGCTATAGGTGCTGACCTAGAAAGAACCACAAAAACAATACTAATGGTAGTAACTTTTGTGTAGAGACAAGCTGTCAGAAAGAATGTCCCAAGACTGCTTAAGAGGAGTTTGGGTTGAGGTGAGGGTTGGTCTCTTCTCCCTAGGATTGAGTGATAGAAGGAGAGGAAATGGCCTGGAATTGTGCCAGGGAGGGTTAGGTAGGAGATTAGGAACAGAGTCAGGGATTGGAACAGGCTGCTCTGGGAGGTGGCAGAGTCACCAACCCTGGAGGTGTTCAAGAAATGTGTGACCTGGGGATGCAATTTGATGGTGGAGGTGGTACTGGGTTGAAGGCTGGACTGGATGATCTTGGAGGTTTCTTCCAACCAAAACAACTGATTCTGTAATTCTGTGAAAATACCTCTGGAGCCAGCTTGAATGCCACCAAAATGCTCCACAGCTGAGATGTGTTGAGTGAAATAAAAATATATGTAACCCTAAATTGAAAAGACAACTTATAACAGACACAACTTATAATGGTTACCACTAAACATGTCCTGCATAGAGGCAGTTTGTAAAGCCATGATCCAGCCTTGCTGGATCACATTGCAGGGAACAATTGTCAAACATCTCTCCAAAATGGAAAAGGGGGGGGGGGGGGGAGGGGGAGGGGGGCGGAGAGGAGCGGAGAAAAGGAAAAAAGAAGGCAATAGGACCATTAGAAGTTATGAAATAAAAGATCAAAAAAGATCAGAGGAAATTAAAAACCCACACTGGGTTTTAGATGCCTTTTATGAAACTAATTTCCACCTCAGATGTTAGTGCAATGCTCATAATATTGGTAGAAAAATATTGAGGGCTGTCCATGGTGGAGCCAAGCAGATCAGTTTTATTGAAATCCACTGTTTAGACAATGAAGAACCACTGGGCCCTCTCAAAACTGGGCACATTGAGTAGTGAGAAGTACAGCTTACTCAACTTGTGTTGAAGACTAGAAGTTATGGAGTTCCAAGGAGAATTTGAAACAAGTTTGTCTGTTACCTAAAAAAACCCCAAGAACAAATGCAAAAAAACCGAAACAAACCACCAAAACCCACAAACACAGAAACTCTGAAACCCCCAAAATCTCAAGATCCTTAAAGATCTTGCCAAAACACTTTTTATGTGCTTTTTGTTTGTGTCCCTCCATTCCTGAGGTTTCTTCTAATTTATTTAAATTCTCACTGCTACCAAGATGAAGCATGTGATTGGAATAAAAATGATAGAATGTGGAAGCTGCATTTATTTTTTGACTTAAGGGCTAAATTTATTACTTTAGGAAAAATACATTTGAAGGTTGCAGATTTTCTTGCAAAGCAAAAATTTTAAAAAAGACACTTTCAAGTTGTTGTGATAGCCAAAATGTGAAATCTTCCTTTTCATCATCAGGTAGAATTCTGTCATCAGTTCTAACCACAGTTAATTAATGGTGGTCAAAAATAGGACAAAATCTGTTGGTTTAAAACTGTTTATTTTACTTAATGAAGCAGGATGATTAATGAAGGCATGAATTATGTCAGTATTAAAATTTTATGTAAAACACCTGTGAACAATGCTTATCTGGATGCTGATACCATTTTCATTCAGTCTTTTCATTAAGTCTTTTCATTCTTATTTTGCAATTGCACATATGAGTTGCTTAAGACTAAAATAGCCGAAAGATGTGCTTTAATTTGGCTATCATTTCCCAGCATATGAGTTAAACACATTGATTCACTAATATAATCTTATTGTCAAAAAATAAACAACTGAGGGCAGGGCTTACCAAAAGCCTTCACTATTGACAGAGCACTGAAACAAGCGCTAATCTAGATTTTCAAACGTATTAAATATAAATTTAGTTCTATACTGAATGACTGAGAAAATCTAACTCGCTGTGAACTTCAAAAATCCAGAAGGGGGAAAAACCAAGGGGAGAACTGCAGTATGTACAACAGCAGGCTGTTGTCACAAGAAAATAAAATGCCTTTTCAGTTCACACAGCACTAGAGCATTTCTGTCTGAAAACATGAAAATGTGGTTGGATGTGTTTGTAAAGTCCAGCAGCTTTGCAGATTGACTGTGAATCCTGAGTTTGTTTCAGGCTTGAAAACTGCAGCATCCATGGAGGTGTTTGATAAGTTCCTATCTGATAAGTATTTGAGAGCTGCCACCCTCTGCATCTTTCCTTGTTTACTCAGACATGGCACACAGTGCAGATCACATTCCCTATTTCAGGGACGTTTTCAACTTACTGAGGTTTTAGCTGAGAATATGTTTTGCTTTCCAAATGTTCTCTTTGGCAAGCTAGTCTAAGAGATCCACACAAAAATCAGCAAAAGACTTATAAAAAATAGAATAAGTTCTGTTTATTACATACAATACTCCTAACTCTGTTTTTTCACTCTCAATGTGTTGTAACTGCAGCAAATTTCATATGTAATAGGTACTGAAACAATTACTTTGCTATGTAGAATATTCTAGCATTAGACATTTATTAGCTGCTAGGTTGTCACAAAAATTTAAAAGCTTAGATATAACAAAGTCACTGTCAAGAACATTTTCAGTTTTGACACAGGGATGCTGTGAAGTTAATTGGTAGTGGAAAGAAATCTTACAAAATCCAAACATCATTTTACATCAAAACAAAGAAGACTTCATTGTGACCCTGTAAAGCAGTGTATTGATTTTCCACTTCTGTTATTACTGTGCTTTACCTACCTATGATTCCTATGATTCCAGATCAGCTCAATTTTCAGAAGGGTCTGAAGCCAAATACAGATTTACCCTTCCCATAAAAGCAAAAACAAGAAAGTTTAGATGTGCACACACAAGGATGAAATGCATAAAAAATTTCAATTAAAGTCAATAGTGAACCTGAATAGCAGAACAGGTTTTGTTGCCTTTATTAATTTATGTTGGATTTATGTTGTAGCTGTACATTAATATTTTGTATTCCTCATTCTGTATGAGTAAAGATGGTAAGAAGATTCCCTTATGGAATAATCACAAAGTCTGTCTTCTCCCATCCATGGGCAGGAATTGTTGACATGCTGTGTTCTTCTGCTCTTGTCAAAATAACATCTAACCTAAAGGGAATTTACATGAGAAACAACAAAGCATTTCAACTCTTCAGGATTAGAATATAGGTAAAAAGGGATGCTGTGGCAGCTCTAAAGGTGTATGTTTCACTGTCCTGGATGTTCCTCTAGAACAGATCATGCACATGCTGCTCTGTGGTTTAACTGTTCACACCACCTCTCTAAAATACTTCTGGAAAGTGCTGCATGATTTGAAAATAACTATAATGAATACAGTTTTGCATCTATAACTGCTGCTCCACATAGCTGAGTTAGGGGTGTGTTGGATGAGGGCTGAGTCATGCTGAAACATCAGCTGCTGAATCACTTCCACCACTGCTGATGAAGGTGAAACACCCGCTGGCACTGACCTCTCCTCAGTTCATGAGACATAACAGGCAGAGCAGACAGGGCTGCTGTCTGTATTAGAAAATGTCAATAGGTTTCTTGTTGTTAGATACAGAGTCTATTTTGTACTGTCTTTAATCAGTATTATACATGACAGAGGTCAATGCATATCTTTGGCACTCAAATTCTAAACATTTGCTTTGAAAACACTACAACACAAATCACACATCTAAGTGTTTATCACTCTTAACGTGCTTTGAAAATGTCAGAGGGATCTATATCTTGTTTTCTTTCTGTCTCTTTGAAAGTTCCAGCTACAACGATTTCTCATACTGATTTTTTGGGGTATATCTTACACATACACAAACAGCTGCTACAGTCTTGGAAATATTTTTTGCAAGCTGTTTGATTAGTTTTGGCCTTATAAAACTGATAAAATAAAAGAGCACTGATTCCTTAAAGAGTCTGGTGTTTCTGGTGGATCTATTTTTTCAGTCAGGTGGAGTATCACAGATTCTTCAGGTTTATAGACATTAAAAATATTCAACACTGACTATGAAGAAAAAGTCCTTCTACTGCTAATATCTACTGTATATTGTAATTCAGGTAACTATTGCAGGCAATGTTGGTAAATATGGAATAAATTTAAACATCCATTAGAAAATATTAATACAATAATTACAAGAAAAAACAATATTTCCAAGCCTTTACCAGAACTTCATGAAGCTTCGTGATTTCCTTGCTGCTGCTCTTTTCAAACTCTATCCATATAGTCCAGATACTTACGTGCACAATTTTCCTAAGACCTCTTTAAAATCTGGCTGTGAATTTCATTATTTACTTAACATGGAAGTAAAAATGATTAGCTCCTACTCCATTAAAATATAAAAGGAAGGTTTTCTGCCTTTGAATAATAACACAAACTGTGCTGTCTGTAAGCCGAGCACATCCATAAAGAGAGCTCTTTGAAAGGAATCTAACATTGCAATGCAGCTGTAGTTATTGTGGCAGTCTGGGGGAAAAAAAAGAAAGTGGTGGGACTTGTGGGTCTGATGCTGACCTCAGTTCTCCCACTGACATCTGTGTAGTGCTTAAGGAATATGTTAATTATCAAATCCACTGTGAAGACTATAAATTAAATCGGGACCTGCAAATATCTACTTAGAAGATTTCCCGATATTTTTTGCTATGAATTGGTTCTTGCGCTTGTCATTCCTGTTTGTTTACTGGGTCATAATACCACAGTAAGGGAAAGTGCAATGCTCCTTTGAAGAAGGAAGACTGGCAATAAAGACATAGAAAAGTTGCAGACAGAAAGGATGTGATTGGCCTTTTCTGACTAGGCTTCTGCAACATGAATGACTGCTTTGGAGCTGTTAGTGGAGATAAAGAAGTACTCTTAAGATGCAGTTCATCTGTCTTATTTTATATGTCTATTTTAGGATAAGATAGATTTCTTCTGAGATGATTTTGCTCCTCCCTATCAGCTGTAAAGGAAATCTAGGCAGTTTTTTCAGAAGCATGAATCTACATTATAGATGCCCATTTTTTTTTCAGATGAATCCCACTGGTTGCCTAAACTCAAGAGAAAGAAGTAGAAATTTATTTTATTCAAATAAAACTCTATGTTCAGTGTTAAAACAATATGACTCTAAAAGTGATGATGATAATTTAGACTGAGTCTTATTTGCACTGCTAAGCATAAAGGAAGATGAAAAGGAAGAGAAGCTGGAATAATATTAAGCATGCAATCGATCCAACACAAACCAACAATGCAATCAACTGAGTGCATCTAGAAGAATTTTTTTCTTGTGCCACCTCCACAGGGATTTTCCAAGTAACAGAAATGAGATGGCTTCAAAAGGGATTATGAGAGACCAGGGACTGTGTAAGGGATGGTAATCCAGCACATATCACAAAGTTCACACAGTCTATAGGTATGGGAGGATGTTGTGCTTCATTGTGCAGGGTAGCATGGCCCAGAGATTGCTGTGATAACTGTGGTCTGTGCAAGTCAGGTAACAGACAATGCATGTCACATCAGGTAGCAGCTTGTTTACACAGCTCTGATTCTTCAGGAAGATGAGCCAGAGCTTCTTAGCACTGTATGGCACACATGTGCTAGTCCAGTGTGGTTAGGTCAGAAATCTCTGTGCTCTGCACCACAATATTGTGTAACCCTAGTCACCAAGTAGGAACAAATAGCTGTGATGCCCCATCTTTCTACAGTGCTGTAGGCATTGTCCTACTCTGCGGGGGTGTGCCTTTTCCATTATACAGGTCACAGAGTAATAGTTTAGCTACCTAGGCATGTCCTCTTTCCAGTGATACAGTCACGGACTTTGCCTAACCTAGGTCATATAAATGCTGCCAGGGGTTCCATTAAGTGCACAGAGTAATTCCCAATGTTCCCATGGAAGAATGTTGTGGTTTTTTTCTTAGCTGTATGCTTGCTGTCGATGAACTCCAGCATTGAATGACTTTCAGGATAACAGCTCTAAAATTAACTTACAGGTTCAGCAAAGAGCCAAGTAAAGATTTCTTGCTTCATAGAAGTTCTGTAAAAAGAAATAGATGTCTTAAACAGGCTGGATTTGATGATCAGTAACCACAGCTTTCCCATTCCTTTCCTTTCTAAAGAATCTCAATAAAAAAGAAGTCATACTCATGAACTCATGAGGAGGGGAAAAAAAGGGAGTGGGGCAAAAAAAGCAAGCAAACTCAGTAATAAGAATTTACTAATAGGAATAAGACTTCCTCCTCTACCCTTAATAAAAAGCTGCAGGTATTTGCATAATTCACTTTATGACTCTTGGGACTTGACAAGTTATCTGTTTTTAGGTTGTGCTGCAATGGTAAGAAAAAGAAGCGGTGCACAGGGGCAGAGAGTAAATTTATATGCTGTTGTCACTTCTGAGCTGCTCACTGGAGACTGACCTTGCACAGCAAGCAGCATTTTCCCTGAAACAGTGTGGAAGCATTACCAGATTAATATGGAAATGTAGGTTAAAAATGTCCTCTGTCATTGGGAAAGTACAAGAATTACTTAGCTGCTACCAAGGGATTGTGAATGAGTTTCAGGGCAGTTGAGCACTGAATTTCCTAGTGTATCACACTTACAGAAACAAAAGTTCTATGAGTGGGAGAGCTTTTAAACTGTTATTAACTACTTCATCAAAGCTTTAATACTACTATTAGCAAGGAACATGCCTTTCTTCTCCCTTTTCCATTTCATTTCCTTTGTCCTTTCAGCTCATGTATTTGAATGTATATTGTACTTACTTTATAACCTCAAACTTGGAAAATAGGTTCTGAGGTGACAAAGGAAATGAGTGGAGATAAGTAAATATAGAATTATAAAGATGGTCTTAATTAAATTATGCTCCAGTAAAAAAAAATAAATTAATTAAAAAAATCTGAGCTGAAAATAAGACATTTCAATTCCCAGATCATCTATTGCCAGCTATGCATGTGTTTGTGCCCTTTATAGGCTGCTTAATCATGATGTCTTATCCTACATGAAGGAAAAGATTGTTTTATACCCATATCATAAGTAAAATAACTGAGAATTTGCGAAATATCTGCTGTCAAAACTGGGAAGAGGTCCATCAACCCTGGTTTGCTTCACTCAGTAGACTGAGGCATGAGCGCATTTCAACTCCACTTGAAAGTGGAAGATACCTTCTCAAGACACGGCAACTGAATTGCTTGTGATCATACAAGTGTTCCTTCACAGAGGTCTTGGACATTAATTCAGTCATTAGATTTGAGTGCTGTTTGAAAGAATTGGCCTAGAGTAAAATATCCAGGATAGCAGAATTATCTGAAGGAACATAGAAAGCATTCATGACAACATTTGATTATCTCTGTTCCTCTAAGAAACTAAGACCTCAAGCTGTTCTTTTCACACTGAGAACAAACATGTTTCTACTATAATTTGGCATCTTCTCAGAACATCTTGTACTATTCTGTATACATCCCTAGAAAACTCTTTTCCTTAATTAGAAAAGGAAACAGTATTGCAGGGCTACTGGACATGCTTATCTTATACCCACTTGTGGTAGAGAGGATATTACGGAATGCTTTTATGGTTTAAGCTTGGACCAATTTTCATGCAACTCTTTCATGAAATATTACAGATTTTGAATGCATTTCTAACACTTTTTAGTGGTTTGTTGTTTGTTTTTTTCTTTAATTCTCCCTGTTAGCTGAGTATCTTATCCTCAACCTTAAAAGGTCAAGGTACATTTCAGGTGGATATTATGGTAATTGGATGATTAAGTCTTGATAAGAACTGGAATATAGTTAAAACCAAATACTACATATGAAATAAAACTTCAAAGACTTTGTCAATTTGAAACTCAAATATGGTTTCAGTTCCTATTTACTGCATCACCTCTAGCAGCAGAAGGGGCCAAAACGGCCTCCACTTTTTTGAGAAAACAGTCCCAGGAATAAGAAACTCTTCTTCTGTTCTCAAACCAGTAGCTTCATTTGTCTTCACTGGTAGAGGCAAATTACTCTAAAAATATAAATATGTTAGTAATTCCTACAGCATTACAAGAGGCCAACCCCCTTTGTTGTATGAATTTCCTGCATTGTAGGTATGAGTGAGCAAGGAGAGAGGGAAGATCCAACACAAGGTGCCTCTGAGTATCAGGAGTCTGCAGGCAGCAGTGCCCAGGTTATGAGGATTGTTCAGCTGCTATGACCAGAAAATAGCCGATATCCCCTGCTATGAACGATTGAAAGGGATCTGGTTTTGGGGTGGTAGTAACTGCCTTGCAGGATTTCCACCTGCTTGCAGGCAGCTTGTTTTGCACTGTCGCTCTTGCAGCCATCAGATGGCAGCAGCTTTCAATTGTAACTCCTGGTCTAGTTTGTATTCCAAACACTTGGCAAAAGGAGAGGTTAAAGATCACATAGCACTTCAGCTCTTAACATAAATCCAGTTTTGCAATAAAACTTAGACCATAGGGTAAAAGATAAGTTGGAGTTATTTAAGTTGTAGGGTGTGAGCCCGTGGTGTCCACCAGGGGCTCATTCCAGTCTCTGAGTTCTGGATAGCAAATTCTGTTGCACAGCTATACCATCATCAGCTGAGTTTTGGTATTTTGTTTTCCAAAAGTACTAGTGTAATAATAATGAACCTAGTAGTAATCTTTGCAAAATTCTTTCTTGTTGCCTACTATATTGATGTAGGATGAAAACAAATTGGCAGCAGGCATTTAGAAAATTAGATATTAACTTTCAAATGTACATGCTAGTTTGCCTCGTAATAGCTGGGAAGCAAGAACATTATGTTTCAGCACTGAACTCTTTGTGAAATCAAAATATTCTCTCACTATAGCCTGGTTCACATCTGCTGTGGTATTTAATGTTGTTAACAATACTTGTGATTGCAGTAATAGAAATATAGTCAAGGAAGGGAAAGGGAAAAGTCCTCTTATTTGTATTCAGAACTCTAACAATGCAGTTAATCCTACTGCAATTACTGGGGGGTGGGGGGAAGGGGGAAGAAAGACAGGAACAAATCTGAGAAACTAAAATTGATGTAAAATACACCCAAACAACTCCTTTGCATTTAATTAATGTTAGGAATGGGAAATAAAACCACATGAGCAAAGTGAAGAACTGTGACAGAGAATTTGGATAAAAATCAGAACCACAGAGAAATCCAAAGGAAAAAAAATATAAGGAAATTTAGGGCAAATCAGATAGCTGAGGCTGTTATTAAAGTGACCATAGGTTACAGGCTAGAGGTGGCAGGATTATTGGAAAAGAGATTGCTTAATATCAGGGTTAATACTCTGTCCTGTGCATTCACATATTTAACCAGGCAATGCTTATGGAGTTGAGGTGCTCTAGAGGCTTCTTTGCTTTCTTCTTTCCAATAAACCTGACAGAGGAGCATAAATCATTTCTCTGCAAGAAGTAGAAGAGAAGATCTGCTCACCCTCCCTGGTTTCAGCCAAGGGGCACCTGTTCATTTTATACCATGTTTTTTATTTTCTTTGATAAGCTTCTCATTCCCTTTCTTTCACCACTGCCTTACATGAAGCTTTACTGGAAATGTTCTGCTTTTGTCATCTGCAGCTTTAGCTTCTGTCTGTCAGCTTCTCAACAA
This sequence comes from Melanerpes formicivorus, assembly GCF_026170545.1. Taxonomy (NCBI): domain Eukaryota; kingdom Metazoa; phylum Chordata; class Aves; order Piciformes; family Picidae; genus Melanerpes; species Melanerpes formicivorus. The sequence goes on along the minus strand of NW_027142355.1, from coordinate 8,797,366 downwards.
CTTCAACACAAACCTTTCTGTAATCCTTGTTGTCACATGAAGATGTGTATGATCTACTTTCTATAGCCTGCTAGTGACACCAGCCTTCCTGGGTTAGGGTTATTTACAATAGATGTCTGTATCTGAACTGCACACCCACAGTGCCTTTGGCAGCTACTCACAGGAATGGACATTTGTAGTGTGACTCATCTGACTTGTTTTAGATCTCTGCATTGGGATGAGATGCATTCCGGAAATGACCATAGTATTTACCAAAAATAGTAGGGAGTTATACAAATAGGTTGGATGAAGTTGTTGACATTGTGGCTGGGCAAAGTGGGGTGAGATGAAAGCCTCTGGTATGTTTATTTGGAATGTAGGATAGAGAAAACATATAGCAAGAATTTATTCCAAGACATTTTAGAACTAAGTCTTAAGTAATTTTCAGGAATGATTAAAGAACCCAAAGAATCTACACAATACCTGATTTTTATTACAAACATAGGTGCAGTGTTTTCAGACTATTAAATAATACTAAGAATCATAGAATCACAGCGTGTGATTCCAATCCCCTGCCAGATCAGAACCGCCTACAGTAGGTAACACAGGAACACATCCAGGCAGGTTTTGAATGTCTCCAGAGAGGAAACTTCACAATCTCTCTGGGCAGCCTCTTCCAGTGTTTTGTCACCCTCAAAGTGAGAAAGTTTTTCTGTGTGTTCACTTGGAACCTTCTATACTCCAGCTTGCACCCACTGCCCTTTGTTCCGTCACTGAGAAGAGCCTGGCTCCATCCTCCTGACACTCACCCTTCACTTATTTATAAACATGAATGAGGTCATCCTTCAGTCTTCTGGAAGCTAGAGACCCATCTCCCTCAGCCTTTCCTCATAAGAGAGATATTTCACTTCCTTAATTATCTTTGTGTCTCTGTGTTGGACTCTATCAAGCAGTCCCAAGTCCTTCTTGAACTGAGGGGCCCAGACTGGACACAATATTCTAAATGTGATCTCACCAGGGCAGAGTAGAGGGGAAGAAGAACCTCTCTTGACCTACTAACCACACCCTTTCTAATACACCCTGGGATGCCATTGGCCCTTCTGGGGCAGAAGTAACTTTTCCTTATGTGTTATTTTCTGCTGCCTGTAGAATACATACTCTTAATCTTTATAACTGATAAAAATGGTAATCTCTCAGAAACTTTATGGTATGTTGTTAAAATAATACAAAATAAATTATAGATGTATGTCCATATATATTATGAAACTATCTCCTGTTCAGTGCAATAAGATCTCGAAATGATGAGCTGTCTAAAAACTACCTTAGGATGTTCTCTTTGATATATAAACATTTTACAACACATCTTTTTGATTGTTAAAGTGCATTCTTTATCATGAAACAGTTTCTGTTTTTAAGTTAGTCTCCTAAATAATGTATGTCAAATCTTAAAGGTGTTGCATCATTGCTCACCACACATCAGGACATAAAATAATGGATTTTACATGGCATTATAATGTTTTACAGTTCAGTTCCTCAAGTCCCATGGCATATAGTCCTAAGGTCTGTGTTGATAGGTTGGACTCAATGATCATCGAAGTCTCTTCCAACCTTAGTTGTACTGTGATAACACTGTTTCCTTGGCTGGTCATCTTAGTATTGTCTGGATCTGCAAACACTAAGCTGCACAGTTAATACGTTATAAATTCATCTTTTTGCCTCTTGCAATGAGCCACCATCCTGTCACTGTGGCCTCTTCAGCCCTCTTCACTAGTAAGGCTGATGCTGAGATCTTTCTGCTTTACCCCAGTTCACCTCACAGAAATATCATTGTTGTCTGTCTGGCTCATCCATTTAACTCAACTCCCTTTTATTTCTCTCAGTGGCTTATGCTTCACTGGTGCATCTAATCAGTGCCTTGCCTTGAGGTCTCCATAGAGTTCATCCCTTTCCTATGTGGCCATTTTAGTCTGCTCAGTTGTTCTTAACCCTGTTGCTGCACCAGTGATTTTGTACCCAGTTTTCTTTTCATTAATTTTTTGTCTTCTGTTTGCACTGTCCCCAAGGAAATTGCTTCACCTGGGAAAGTGAGGCCTGCAACTCTCCTCCTCAACTTGCTTCTCAATACAAACTTTTACTATTACAGCTACAAAATTCAACCAATTAAAAATTACTTTATAGAGATGCAGATAAGGCTGTGTCATAAATTCACAATTCTGAAAACTAAATGAACAAAGTGTAAAATGTATCTTGTGCATATTTTTGCCTTTCTCCCTGTTACAGTCTGAGCTGGGTGCCCCCCTGCAATGTTTACTTCCTGTGTCCAGAAGTCCAGCCCAGAGGGGTGGACACAGGAAATTATGTAGGATTTCCTACCACAATCCTTTGCACCCACTATAAGATCCAGTGCAGAGTCTAGCACTTTCTCTTTTCTTCCTCCTCCGTCAGCCGGTACCTGGGGGAGACGTCTCCTGGCTTTGGGCCTGGTTAAGCCCAAGGCCATGGGGGGATGGGCAGTCTCAGATCTGGCCAGCTGAGACTAGCCTAGCAGTAGGAGGGGGAAGAAGGAACCCTGGGGGTCTCGGGTGTACCCTCAGGTGGGGATGGGATCTCTCTGGGTCTGCTTTGGGATCTTTCTTTGTCACTGTGCTTTTGCTTTTCTGTAAAAGTTCACTGCTTTCTATTTAAACTTTCCATCACTTTTGCAATCAGTTTGTCTGAGTGTTTATTGTTGCCAGGGGTGGGGAAGGGGGCTGCCTCAACCCAGCACACTCCCCCACTTTGTTTATTTTTCTGTAACCATAAGTATTCACATAATATATTTATGAAGTCTAACATAACTTATGTGTTACTGAAATATTGCAGATTAGCAACTGCAGAAATGCAGAGATGCAATCTATAGGCCATAACACTGATTATGCTACTATATTCAGTACAGTGCTGTATGAACAAACTACATGTTTTTTCAAAGCTTTCATCTTTTTACCTTGAGTTTTTCTGTGAACTCTCATATTGCTGCACCCCCCAATTATACCTCAGAATTTATAGTACATTAGTGTTCCTGACACCAGTGCAATGCAAATATATGCCACTGTTCCCATTTAAAAGATGAGGAACTAGAGAATGGAGAAATGAACATCCTATGAAGAACACTGACATCCAGAATAGAGCACAACTGAATTGGCTAGATTATTAAAAGCAAACTGAAAACTGCATTCAATAAACTTCACTCACTGTAGACATCATTATAACTGACTACATATTGCAATTCTGTTAAAAACAAACAAATAAGGGTTATTTCTAGATTTATTTACAGCATCTAATGCAGAGTGTCTGATTAAAGGTAACAGTTACCCAAGTGCCACCATCCAACAGTGGACACAGTGGTGTTCAAAAGGGGATTGGATGTGGCACTTGGTGCCATGGTTTAGTCATGAGGTCTGTGGTGACAGTTTGGACTTGATGATCTTTGAGGTCTCTTCCAAACTTGGTGATTCTGTGAATACTCTAATTTCATATCCTTCTAAGTGTGAAAAATCTCACAATAACAGTAATGAGCAAACATACCCAAAAAGACGCAGAAGACAGGGAATTAATTGAAAGAAAACCTCCCATTTCCTCAGAAATGGAACAAAAAAAAAAAACCAACAAAAAAAGAAAAGAGGGGAAAGTATTTCAAACATTTCAGAAGCAAAGTCTGATAAAGACAGTTTTTGTTGGTGGATAGCACTGTAGTAAACAAAGAATCTGGTAGAAGCCTATGGTTTAAATATTGATTTTATTTATTAATTTTTTTGTTTGTGTTTTTTGGGGGGTTTTCACATTATTGGTCATTATAGGAAAGATTAAAGACCTACCTATACCTTCTTTATAAGTTAAAAATGCAAGGACTGTAGCAGGGTGAACTGCTAATACAAAAGAATGTCAGCTTGATATGGATACCAAATGGAAAATGAAAAATGGGCAATCAGCTGTTAATAAAGGCTCTTCCTTGCTACACTAAATCAGTAAGTCTGATGTGCTTATCAGGAAAATGGCTAGAAATTAGAGTCACAAAGAGTAGAAAAAAATGGTATGCTGGATGATGATATGTTGGACAATTATATACTGAAGAGTCAGAACAGCTTTTCTGGAAGAAAAATCAAACCTTGCAAAACTGTGGCAATTCTCTGTAGGAGCCAAAGTATACCTGGATAATGTTGATTGAAACTCATGAACTTCAATTTTCACAAAGAGATAAACAGCATGGCAGACGGGTAAATCCTGTCTCAGATTATTTGGGGTGAAAGACAGGAAACAAAGGGTGCAGTACATAATAATTTTTGATGGTAAGGAAGTATCAGTACTCCAGGGATCTGGATTTGTAAATTCTGTGAAAAGGTGGTGAGCTGAGAGGTGATTTTTTTTTTGTGTAATAATACACAACTGACCAGGATAGTAAAAGTGTAAGCTGGATGTGAGGAGTGACAGAACAGTCTCATGATGTTGAGCAATGAAATGGCAGATGAAATCAATGCCAATAAATGGAAAGTCGTGCTCTGAAAAAAAATAAGCTTTGCTGTTCATACATGGTGATGGACTCTAAATTAGCTATTACTACTGTTGAAAGCAAACTTAAAGTCCCTGAAAGCATCGGTGGTTGGCATGTTTTCTGCTAGGAAGAAAAAAAAAATGTTTCAATTGAAGTTGGAATTCTTGGGAAAAGAATGAAGAATTAAAAATTTCACATAGATGTGTGAATCTACTGTACACTCATATCTGAAAAATAAATGTGGTTCTGGGTAATCCATTTCTGAAAAAGTATAGAGGAGGAGGGTAACAAGGATGAACTGTGATATGAACAATTTCAGTACAAGCAGAGATTAATTAGATAGGACTGAAAAAGATGACTGAGAGAAAAGGAAGAAGCCAGTAAAATTTAAAAAAAAATTAAAAAATCAGTAAAAATTTATTCAGTGTTTCTTATAGCATTACAATTAAGAAGGTAACTGATGCACTTAGTAGGTAGCAGACTTGAAACAAATGAAAGGAAGTACATTTTTGCACAATAAAGATGAAGAAGACATGGAGTATAGATAATTATAATTCATTACACTTTGGCTACAGCTTCTGGCTTAGGAAGTGCTGAACTGCGGAGCCTTGGGTGATACATCAGATAAAGGATCATTTGAGTTGATCTGTTTCCTATATTTTGTCCTTAACAATCTCTTAGGTTGAAAGTATTCTAGAAAACTAAATAGAGCCAAAGCAGAGACTCAAGTCCAAAGACTTTAGCTGTTCTTCCTTCTGTGCAATTTGTTTATGAGGCCAAAAAACTTGCCTCTGTTCATTTATTGACTGTTAGGGCCATAGCCTCAGTGGCCACAGTGAGAGTGAAGGCAACACTTTGGCCTCAGCAGGGCAATTACTCACTTTTAACATTGGCTGCCTTGTATTTGGCTGGTATAAATTTTTAAAAAAACATCTTTGTGCTGGTTAAATATTTTGCTTTTTTTAATGTCCATCATCTCTTTTCAAATGCACTAACATAAACACTTTTTTTTTGTTGTTGTTGTCATTTGTTTTATCTGGAGAAGATGTGCCTACTGAATTCTGTGTCTGCTGGTTTAAGAGTGTCTGGTGAGACATCTCTGTCATGTACACAGAGGAGTGCATTCTGGTGTAAACGAAGAGAGAATTGTTCATATGTAAGTGATAATTTGTTTGGTTCAATTCCAAGTTACCATAATTTGAACTCATGTCAGAAACACAACTAATTGCAGATCTCTCACATGACTATTGTTCCGATTCCACCCAAGTGCTAGGGTTACTCTAGAAATAGAAAGAAAAATGTTTGTGCCCAGGCTATTGTCACAATAAAACAAAAGCTTCTAAGGTTTGGAGGAACTATGGAAAGCTATAGCATTTCTTATTTTATATGATTGCTACAGATAAAAAAGTGTTTTTCTGGAGAACCTTTTCTCATTCCTGTGACAGTAATTCCCATCTGTTGGAGCAACCCTTGTAATTTCTCACTAATTTTCCACCGTGTGTGTCTACTATCACAGTTCTAACCAAACTGTAAATTTTGCTGCTTAACAGTGCTCCACAGGCCCTCTCACAGACCATCATGATTTCAGACCACAGATTGAAAACCAGTGACATATTTGATAACATTTGAATTTTTCAGGCAACGCTTTTACTTAAAGATAATCCCAGGAGCACCGTTTGAGTTAACCATAATTCAAAAGTCTCAACATTGAGGCTGATCTTATCACAGAATGGTGTTTATGATAGGCAGAGCTGGCAGATCACTTGGAGGGGATCTCTAGACAGCAGATTACTTCTTACAGCTTGGTTTCAGTGCAAAATGAATGCGAACTGTGGAGTTCTGTGCCTGAAGACATACAACATGCTTGGACTCTCATGCCCCTCTCTGGCTGACACTTGCTGGAGCCTCTCTTATCATTGCCTGAATGCCACCTGCCTATACTTGGTATTTCCACAGTAAGGATTACTTTTCATCACAAGCCCATTTCTCTGATAGCGGTGTTGATTATGATATTATCCTAAGGCATGAAAAACAGAATTTTTTTTTGTTTCCATATATGTGTCTCTGACTAAAACATCTGCAGGTCCTGACAAATGTATATCTTTCTGAAATACAGATTGTCACATCCCTAACTAAAATTGGGTGATTTCACAGATGTTTGATAGTTTGGAAAAAAGACAGAAGCAAAGCTTTCACCATTAACTATATGCTTACTTGAAGTAAATTTATTCTCTGAAAAATTAGAACATTTTAAAGATACTGTTGATATAAGTGATTTTGTCAGGATCTGTTTGTATGTTTTCAGAGAACTATGGTGAAGATATAGCAATGATGAGAAATGAAACAAGTATTAGAAGTGAGACTACAATCACAAATATGTAGACGATTGTGTAGCAATGTATGAATAAATTCTGACAGCAGTCATGTGAGTACATACACTCCCTTTAAGACATTATAAAGAGGCTTTAACTGTAACATAAATAACAATATGGCACAAAGTGTTTAGATATGCCTTTAATGGAGAGAAGATAAGCTGAGATAAGAAAAGAATTGGAAGAATTTTGTCTAAGGACAAGAAGTATTCTCAGACTCTGATGTTATACATGAGATTAGAGCTCCATTGTTGGAATAACATGAAGTTTTTTTGGTAAGTCTACATTGTGGTGTGGCTGTTACATAAATTATAGTCATTACTCCAGGTAAATCTAGGAGTTTGACCTTGACACGTAACACAATTCTGATCCACTGATATAGTTAATACTTCTAATGAAGCAAATTCATTTGTAGCTAAACATAGTACCTACTTCCATGCTCACAAAGATTTATCTTTTAAAGCCGTAAACTTGGTGTGATTCTTACATGCATGAGTATGGCCCTGACTCACAAGCGGACATTTTCCTGAGACTGGCTCCCTCCCCAAGGATATGGGGCTCCATCCAGGCTGTGTACCTTCTTGTAACAGAAAGGAAGTGATATGTCCTGAATATGTACATTGGTCAAAAAAAAAAAAAAAAAAAAAAAAAAATTAAAAAATTAAGAAGTGCCTTCTCTTTTTTTTTGAAAAAAAAAAAAAAACATCATCTTTTTTTTTTCATTCTTTAAATTTCGAGATTTACTCAGCTTATAAACCACATAATATGACTTCTGATTTGACTTTGTGCCACTTAACTGTTCGTTTCCTACAAAAGCAGGGAAATGGGATAATTTCCAGTGAGTGTGAGGTGGTCTCAAAATAGCTATGGACATGGCTGAAGAAGGTTTTTTAAAAAAAAAAAAACAAACCACCAAATATCTTTTCACCAAAATTGTCTGCATAGTTGTGAAACTCCTCAGCACCACTGAGTGGACCTAGCAAGGACAGGACAGACATATGTATGGTCATGGACAACTGAGATTTAAAACTAGTGGTCTGAGAGAACAGCTGATATGATAGTGTGGGCTGTTTACTATGAAACCTTCCTAAGAGTCTGTGTAAGTGCTCAGGTGGCTAGTCTCACCTATGCCCCTTGTAGCAGCTCTCACTCTTCTATATAGGTAACTTGCTTCAGTCAGCAAAACTACAGGCACTTCAGTGTCACAAACTCCAGTTGGAAAGCTTTGTCAAGCATTCACTAGCTCTCCTCTGTTAATCTTACTGAAAACCAGAGAAAATATGCCCATGACATGTTCCCTAAAATAACCCTTAATGGCATGTCTACACCAAACTCTGTCTGAAACCAGAAAGAGTGTGTGAACAGGAAGAGGAAAGTGACAATAATGACCAGATTATTCACTAAAAGACTGGTGTAGATGGATGGTGATGCTTAACCTGGGAAAACTGGTGTGAGTGTGTCATCTTCAAATATATAAAAAAATTTGTTGTAGAAGTCTACCCTGTCTAGGATGGCATGTAGTAGGCTTATTCTGGAGAAACACTAAAGATATTAGGAACAGTTAAACAGTGAAGTAAATTGCACAGGGAAATTACAGGTTGTCCATCATTTGAGACATTTAGAAATAGGAAAAAATATATATCAGGAACCATTTGAACACAGCCTTTGGGCTGAGAGATGAGCTGGATGACCTCTTGAAGTCCTTTCTAGTCTTATTTTCCATGATTTTTTTTACCATGGCATTCTGCCCAGACTGATGTGTTTGGGTGTAAGGCCTTGCTAACACGATTGTGCTACATTTCAGGGCCAAAATGTTCTCTTACTTAAATTATTGACTCTATTCAGTGGTATCTTGGGGGTCCCTGGACTGGACTCCAACATGGCCTGTAGATCTGCTGTTTAGCATCAAGTAACTACATTAGACACTTAAAAGATGCACTCTGAAAAGTGCATTGGGAACAGTATATATCGAGAACACCTTTGTATTCAGGGGTCAGCTAGGGAGACAGCTCTGTTAACCACTGTCAAACACCATCTGTGAGGGAGTCACATGAAGTGACACTTCATCCAGGCATCACACATTCCTTCCACAGTCCAGCACATGTGACTGCTTGGTTCGGTCTGTGACAGCCAGCATTGAAGGGGGATGCAAGCAGCTGCAATAGGCTGTCCTCAGGCTGTCTTTTTAGCTCCTTCTGTTAGGAGTTGTACTTTAGGGGTTGCACACCTATGTGTTGAGTGCTACTGACATACGACTGATTGCTTGCAGATCACAAACTTCTGTTCTCTTTTAGAGGGGTTGTCTTTCCAGCCTCATCACTTTTCCTTTGATAAGCAGCTAGTGTTGCTGTGCTATTTCTGGTTTGCAAGGAATTCCTAGGGAATATTGCAAATACTGTGGTGATGTGGCCTAGTGTCAGCTGAAGTGTATGAGAGGGTGCAATGCACTGCTTTCATGGGGAGAGAAAATTGGGTCATATGAAACCTAGTAGGTATGTCAGCCATTCTTCGTTTGACATACCTGAAGAGAGTTGTTGTTTTCTAGTACAAATTATACAGCTGGAACACAGGTTACACGTACAGCTAGTATTCAGTCACAGCCATGGATCCAGGGGCTGAGGTCCTCAAATCACATGGTTGGGTAAGCAGGGCTCCTGCTCTCAGATTACCTGCTGCAAAAACATCCTTTGGCTTCACACTTGTCCTCCACCTCTGGCTAGTGATAGTGATCTGTGAGACGCAGTGACTGGATCCTAAGTGTCCCATTGGATCTTGAACTACACTTTGTGACCACTTCAGCCACAGTTCCTATGCTCAGTCAGCAGGGGAGGTGTCCTTGAGCAAGGACAGTTAGATCTTTCAACCCCCCAGCTATTATAAGGAAGATGTCAGCAAAGTCTTCTGTTGCAGCAAAGATCACAGGTTTTCTTGAGATCCGTCAACAAAGCTAGTAGCCCTCAGTCTTGCTCTGTGACCAAGAGAGAAATTCAGCATGGGGATTTCAAAGCACTACATGATGCAGAACCTGTGTCATCCTAGGGGATTGTTCCTGCAAGGACTGGTAGTAAGAGTAATGATAGCATTCATCTGATACAACAAAAGACCTCAGGTCATGAGAGGTCTCGAATCTCTTAGGAAAAGATCATCCAAGTATGATTCACCTAACACTTTTAACAGAGACCTAATAGTATGCTAGTGAAACAGCATTCAGCTGTGTCTATAAATTTTGTAACACAAAGCTTTTTCTTCTGTCTGTAGTTAATTTAAACCTACTGAATTGTAATTTATGCAGGATATATTTTTCTGTTAAAGGGACTGAAAATGACATATGAGCTGCTTCTTACTAGAACTGAATTAACCTGAGTGTAGGATCCTAAGAATGCATCTTCTCATTCTAGTTCTGAAGCTATTTTTGTTTTAAAAACAGCTCCTTAAATAATACTGGCAAATGATAATTCACATTTTCATGGCATATGCTATTTCTTTCCAAAGTTTCTTACAGATCTTGATGTGCATCCATGAACACAAACACAAGTCTGCACGTGTCTGTGTGCAAAAGTTCAAAGAAATTGAAAGAAAAATGCAAAATGGCTTAAAATCTGAAAACTAAAAACAGATTAATATGCTCTTAAAATGTGATTTTTCTCCAAAGTGTGCTGGCAGAAATTTTCACTGTGTAAGAGTACTATGCCTAAAAGCACGTTCTTCGTTAAAAATATCAGGAGTATTAATTTGTCACTGTATAATGTCTTTAACCTTGGAATACCCTTCAAAGATAAATAACATTATTATCGTAATGCAAATGTCTCTCAGCTCACAGTACTGGGGATGGAGGCATACATAGGTTGTACTCTCCTCAGAAACACTGCTGTTTCCATACTTCTCACCTTGGTGATTGTGGTATGAATCAGATGCTGTAACATTTTTTTTACCCTGTTTCTTTGGGATGACAGAATTTTTTTTTTTTAGACTGTGAGTGACCACTTACTATTGCCTCACTGTTCCAAGGTCAGCAATTCTGTTCACAGGTGCAAGGAGATGGACTTCAAACTGTTGCTACTCCTTTGCCAGGGCACAGTCAGACTGGCAATGATTTAATCAAAATTGGTAAAGAAATTAAATGTGATTAAAAATGATCTTTAGTTTCTGCTTTCAGTTACTACACTACTTTACTCCAAAATATGTTACTATGCTACTGGTTGCTGATTTTCTAGGCTGCTCAGTTGGCCTGTCTTAATGATAATGAGATGGATTGACAGTAATATCTTGCTGGTATCAACTATGTAGCAAGCCTGCATATCAGTGTACTTTCATAAACATTTGTTGTGATCTCTAGAGGAATTTCTAGAGGGGCAGCTCACCAGCAGTAGAGAGAAGGAGAGCTGGTAAGGGCTCTCAACTTGCTACCCTGAGGCAAGCCACGAATGATCCACCAGGACATTCTGTGGAAACCGAGGGGATTTGGCACAAGAGGAGGACAGGGCCAGCCCAGCTGAAGTGCTTCTATGCGAATGCGCGCAGCTTGGGCAATAAACAGGATGAGTTAAGTGCCACTGTGCTGCTGGGATGCCACGACATAGTGGCTGTTACTGAAACTTGGTGGGATGAATCCCATGACTGGGATGTAGGCATAGACGGGTATAAACTCTTTAGGAAGGATAGGCAGGGAAGGAGAGGAGGAGGTGTTGCCCTCTATGTCAATAGCCAGTTGGAATCAGTGGAGCTCCAACTGGGGAGGGATGATAAGCTAGTTGAGAGTGTATGGGTCAAAATTAAAGGCAGGACAGGGGAAGAAGATATTACTGTGGGGGTCTCCTACAGGCCACCTGACCAGCAGATCCAAGCAGATGAGGCCCTCCATAGGCAAATAGAAGCAGCTTCCAGGTCACAAGCCCTGGTCCTCATGGGTGATTTCAACCACCCGGACATCTGCTGGAGGGACAACACAGCAAGGCACCAGCAATCCAGGATGTTCCTGGACTGCGTAGAAGACAACTTCCTCCTCCAAATGGTGGAGGAACCAACAAGAAATGGTGCTATGCTGGACCTTGTTCTCACCAACAGGGAAGGGCTGGTAAGCAATGTGAGGCTCATAGACGGCCTTGGCTGCAGTGACCATGAAGCAGTTGAATTTAACATCCTCAGGGCAATCAGGAGGAAGTATTCCAAGCTCACGACCCTAGACTTTAGGCATGCAGATTTTGATCGCTTCAGGGATCTGCTAGCCAAAGTGTTGTGGGACAAAGCCCTGGAGGGAAGAGGGACCCAGGACAGCTGGTCAGTATTCAAGGACCACCTCCTCTGTGTCCAGGAGCTCTGTGTACCAACAAAGAGAAAAGCAGGTAAGAATGCTAGGAGGCCTGCCTGGATGGGCAAGGAGCTACTGGACACACTATTACTTAAAAGGAAACTCTACAGGAAGTGGAGGGAAGGACAGGTAGAACAGGGGGAATACAAGGAAGCTGCCCGAGCAGCAAGAGTCCTGGTCAGGAAAGCCAAAGCAGAGTTTGAGTTGAATCTAGCCAGGGAGATTAAAGGGAATACTAAGAACTTTTACAGGTATATTAATGGGAAGAAGAAGACTAGGGAAGGTGTGGGCCCCCTCAGAAAGGAAAATGGTGACATGGTCACCTGTGATGAGGAAAAGGCTGAGGTACTTAATAACTTCTTTACCTCAGTCTTCACTGCAAGGGCCTCTAGCCACACTCCTGATGTTATGGAAGTCAAAGCCAGGGACAGGGAGGAAGAACTGCCCATTGTAAGTGCAGATCAGGTTCGTGATCATCTGAAGAACCTGAAAGTGTTCAAGTCCATGGGACCCGACGGGTTACACCCACGGGTACTGAGAGAACTGGCAGATGAGGTTGCTAAACCCCTCTCTATTATATTTCAAAAGTCCTGGCAGTCTGGTGAAGTCCCCACAGACTGGAAAAGGGGAAACATTGCCCCCATCTTCAAAAAGGGCAAGAAGGAGGAACCAGGGAACTACAGGCCAGTCAGTCTCACCTCTGTGCCTGGAAAGATCATGGAACAGATCCTCCTGGAGTCACTACTCGCTCAAAAGAATAGTGAAGAGGTGATTGGGAACAGTCAGCATGGCTTTGCCAAGGGCAAATCCTGCCTGACCAACCTGGTGGCCTTCTATGAGCAGGTGACAAAATTAATAGATGAGGGGCGAGCAACTGATGTCGTTTACCTGGACCTGAGCAAAGCCTTCGACACTGTCCCGCACCACATCCTGGTCTCCAAACTGGTGACACATGGGTTTGATGGGTGGACCACTAGATGGATAAGGAACTGGCTTGATGGCCGCACCCAAAGAGTGGCTGTCAATGGCTCCATGTCCCAGTGGAGGCCAGTGACAAGTGGAGTCCCTCAGGGATCATTCCTGGGACCAGGCTTGTTCAACATCTTTGTGGGGGACATGGACAGTGGCATTGAGTGCACCCTCAGCAAGTTGGCTGATGACACCAAGCTGTGTGGTGCAGCAGACACGCTGGAGGGAAGGGAGGCCATCCAGAGGGACCTTGACAGGCTGGAGAGGTGGGCACAGGCCAACCTCATGAAGTTCAATAAGAGCAAGTGCAGGGTCCTGCATCTGGGTCGAGGCAATCCCAGGCACAAATACAGGCTGGGCAGTGACTGGCTGGAGGGTAGCCCTGAGGAGAGAGACTTGGGGGTGCTGGTGGACAAAAAGCTCAACATGAGCTCTCAGTGTGCACTTGCAGCCCGCAAAGCCAATCAGATCCTGGGCTGCATCAGGAGAAGTGTGGCTAGCAGGTCGAGGGAGGTGATCCTCCCCCTCTACTCAGCCCTGGTGAGACCCCACCTGGAGTACTGTGTCCAGTTCTGGAGCCCCTATTACAAGAGGGATGTGGAGGTGCTGGAGCGTGTCCAGAGAAGGGCCACGAGGATGATCAGAGGGCTGGAGCACCTCTCCTATGAGGACAGACTGAAGGAGTTGGGGCTGTACAGTCTGCAGAAGAGAAGGCTCCGAGGTGACCTAATTGTCGCCTTCCAGTATCTGAAGGGGGCCTACAGGAAGGCTGGGGAAGGACTTCTCAGGATATCAGGTAGTGATAGGACTAGGGGGAATGGAATGAAGCTGGAGGTGGGGAGATTCAGGCTGGATGTGAGGAGGAGGTTCTTCACCATGAGAGTGGTGAAACCCTGGAATGGGTTGTCCAGGGAGGTGGTCGAGGCCCCGTCCCTGGGGGTGTTTAAGAGCAGGCTGGATGAGGCTCTGTCCAGCCTGATCTAGTGTGGGGTGTCCCTGCCCATGGCAGGGGGGTTGGAACTAGATGATCCTTGTGGTCCCTTCCAACCCTGAATGAAACTATGAAACTATGAAACTATGATTCCAGCTTTTACTGAGTAATATGTTAGTCAAAATGAAGTATACTTCCACTCCACACATTGTTTTGCCTATAGACAAACAGGCTGACTATCCTTGTATCTGTGCAGCTACACTGTACTCTGTTTATTGACAAGTACAGTCAATAAACACAGACATATTTTGCTGTGTCTTGTATTTAGGCAATATAGGGGTCATACATACAGAGCATCAACAAGCTCTGGATTCATGTGATCAGGTTTTGGGCTTTTCTTTGATCAAACTTTGACTTATTAGAAAACAAAACTCAGACTGAATCCCCACCTGATATATTTACACCATCTGAGAACATAGTCTTGTGTTTGTTGACTGGAAATTAGTTCCAATACCTTATCCAGACTAAGCGTGGTTAAAATGATTGCATCTATTCTGACCTGAACAGATGAAGGTGTCACTTTTGACTTTGGAAAGTTTTGTCTGAATAGAATATGTGGTCCCAGTTCACAGCTCGTGAACTGTTCAGTTCACAGCTGTGGCATGGCTGCAACTTGTTTCTCACTATATTAGCCTCTGGTCTAAAGACTGGGATGACTGCAATACAATTTGGGAAACTGCTTCTCTTGTTTGAAAGTAAGTTGAACAAACCTGGCATAACTTTTTCATTTGATTACTCTGATACTAGTTTTAAATCTGTGGTGGTTGAAAACAGTTTCTGTAGCATAATTAAGAATCACCCATTAAAAGGAAGAAAAACAAAACCTCAAAAAATGAAATATTAGAGAGTTTCATCTGGAAAGGTAAAGGGAAGAATTAGTCTGAAACAAATTTAAAGAGAAAAACTATTTCCATTTGTTTTCATTATATATTTGATTTTATCAATTTAGGATGAATATAATTGTTATAGGTTACGTGAACTAGCTGTTACAGACTTGGAAGTGAGTTTGAATGCAGTAGTAATCAGAGGTGTCCCTGAATATCCCCTGTGGCACTATCTCCCATGCTAATTGTTGGTGTTATCAAGCCTATCTGATTGGTGCTCGGAATTGGCATTTTCCCTGAACTTCACAACTTTTACACTCACAGACAGAATAGAGTCATATACAATAACGTTTTTCTGCTGCTTTACAGCAACATGTTATTGCCCTTTCTGGCTGGACACAGGATTCTTTCAAAGTTAGTATTTCTTTTTGTTGCAGCATCTGGAAGAACAAGGTAGAGAAAATTTGATAGTATGGTTAAGGTGTGGCCATCCCAGTATGGAGGGAAGCCAGAAGGTCTCATTAGGCTCTGTACTCCATGGGAAAATGTGCAATGGGTGTCCATACCACAAAGGCTTCTGAATAGTTTTAGCTGTACTAACATTTATACAATTATCTTACAATGCCTTTAGCACAATCAACAAATAAATATCTTGTCACATATATTATCTGTACCTGTTATATTACAAATAACTTTGAACATTATTTCCCAGTAATTTAAAACAATTTTCATCTCCAGAAGAGCTGCAAGAGTACTTTTGCACATCCTTGATAAAGCCTTTAGAATGTTTTCAATCACCCCTGTGATCTTCGTACAAAGAAATTCATATTCATGATCATTTGTCTTCTGAAGTCTGTGAATGACTTGGGAAATGGGTGTTGCTTGACTATGTATTTATTGTAGCTTATTATTAAGAAAAAAAAGGTTAAAGTTGTGAAAAAGAGGTGAAACACTGCATTTTTAATGACTGTTTATGTTAGATCAGGTTAAAATCTTCTTTGTATTTGACATATTAATAATTAAGAGACCAAAATAAAATGTTTATGTTAAAATTTTAGGAAAATAAATCTCTCTGAACACCATGTTTCATAAAACTCATAATAGTAGTGAATGTTTTGTGAGAGCACTGTTTAGCATAGCAGAGTAAATTGCTATTTACTAACCATTTTCCAATTTGCTTTCATAATGTAACACTTTACCAAGCAGCTCTACTCCACCGTGCATCCCTGCTTTGGATTACTTGTCCATTAGGTAACTCATGGACTCCTGCCAGCCCATTGGCTGCCCTGGAACCAGTCGTGCTTGCTAACCCTGGTGCTTTGGTTGTTTACAACCCCTTTAGCTTGGTATTGTTGGGAAATTCAGTATAAAGTGACCTCCCATTCTAAATCAGCTAAGCAAAGCAGAACAAATTTGACAATTCCCTTAACCCCCCCCTGCTCTCCAACAAAACCCTAACCCCAAAAAACCCAAAAGCAAACTACTAGATAATATACTGTAAAGTAATGTGTAACAATTGTTCATTATATGAACCTCAAAATCTGATATTTCTATTAGGTAGTACTTTATGGTGCATATAGTCCCATTAATCACATTAGGAACATACAGGGGCACAATGAGTTCAGCACAAACTGATTGCTAGCTGCCAAAAGATACAGAACCAAAGCAGAATATTTTTTTTCTGAAAACTCCAGGAATATAGCATTCTACTTGCCCTATTGGTTAATAGTCACATATATAGGAAAAACAATTCAAATTTTCAATGGGTATGTTGTTGATCTTCAACAAAGTAAAATACTTATAGAGATGTGCCCAGAAAACAATCTGCTAGAGTTGCCTCAACTCTTTAATGAAGCAGAACCAGAAGAACAGAAGGTTCACTAGCAAAGTCTTTTGTTTCATCAGTATATGTTATGTTTCCAAACTACACTACATCACATTGCAGAGCATCAGCAACTGTTATATTAAATTTTATATAAGCATCACAGACTACAGATCTTCTCCAGATAACATTCAGTTCATAATAATAATAAATACAGCACAAACCACTTCATTCTTCTATCTTAGTAATACATAAAGTCTTTGTGAGATTTCTAGATTCTAGACTGTCTCATCCAAACTGCTCTTCACTTTTCCTCTTTCCATTTGTCTGCTAATCATTGTTTTCTTTCGTCATATCATGCTTCAGCCACATTTAATTTGCCTCTCTCTGCCACTGTTCCAGCTGCCTACATTACTCATTCCTAATTGTTCCTAACATCAGTGTGCTCATTTCTTGCCTCTCTTCTGCCTGGCAACAGACCCCCACCTTTACCACTATTGATCTAATTACTTCTTCTAGATTGGCATTTAGTGGAAATATTCATGTCTTTAGTAGAATCGATTAACAGCACACCTCAGACAGCAGTATTTCTGCTTAAGGGGAGAACAATTAGTAGCTTATGTAAGTGGACAACTTCTGAAGTGATTAAAGTGATCAGTAAAACCGTCATACTAAGTAAATGCTCTAAAAGGCCTTTGTTCCCTGTTCCCTTCCAAAACAAAACAAACTCACGAATGAAAGTAGTTAGCAAACCTGATAGTGAAATTCAAGAACTGGGCAGATTTTCTATGCTGTAGTGACTATACATTGTTTCATTCTCCTCCTTTGGTTTTATTACTATTTATAATACTGAAAGAATATAATCTTTTCATGGTGACCTGGAGTGGGGAAAATTTAGAAGAAATCCCCAAGTGAAGCAATGATTCATTGGTGATGACTCAGTCAGGATTTGTCCTCTGAAGTCAGCACTAGCCTAGTGCTGGGCAGATGGCAAGACTGCTGGTTTGTGTGGTAAAAAGCCAAGAAGCAGTGCCAAATATTTCAGCAATTATTGAAGCCAGAATAACTTTGATAAGATTTTACTATGCTCCAGCCATATTTTGCAGTTGTCATTCAGTTCTAACATTTTCCTAGGATTTTCAATTCAATATATAACAATTTTTGGTAAAGAACAAAATTAAAAGATTTTTAAATGGTGCTTTGGTCTAAACTGGATGCAAGCAGCCAAAATCTCTAGTGAGAGCTGGTGGTTGAGGTAAGTATCTAGTGTTCTCATTTGGGCACTGGTTCCACTCACTATAGCAGATGTCCATGGATGAAACAGCTGCAGTCCAGTACATCAAAGAGGATATGCATACTGAGACTAAAATGGCAAAATATGTCAGTCTCTGTTATGGGAATCACATTTAGGTATGAGGCACTCATATGGAGAAAAAAGGTCACTAATGCATTTTGATCAAAAATCTCACTGTAGAACAAAGTCTACTCAGTTTCCCATGAGTTCAGTAGAAATGGAAGTCTTTCCTCCTTCATTAACCTAGAAATTCCACTTTGTTACTCACACCCCCATGGGTCTGTCTCTAGAAAGAAAATTCACTGTTCAGAGGTAAAATATCTGTTTATTTCTTGTGGTTTATCAATTCATCACAGATAATTTTAGGCCTTCTTCAAGAGCACAATAGAAAAAAGTTTCCAGCATCTTGTGCCTAAAAGATGACTTAAATATTTTGGATCTGGTGTTCTATGGTAGGAAAGCAGTTATACATACGATATATGAAGAAGTCATACTCAGACCAGTGGGCATATAATTGAACAGAATCCATTATCTCTATTCTTTCTTTTATCTCCTTAAACTTACATGGCTTCTGACTATGAGAATATTTTGAAGGGACATGTATGAAGCCAAGAAGAAATTTAAGCAAGAAAGTTGTACTTTAATTGTGCAGCTATGTTCTATTCCTGGTTAAAAAGTGAGAGCTATCTGACGTCTCAGCTAGATCTTTAAAAACCTTTACCACACTGTTAAACCATGGGACTTTCACACATCAGGTTATATTATCTGCCATTGCTACTAGATGGACAAAGCTGGAATGAGAGAGCTGGAGTTATGAGATACCAGTAAATGTCAATGTTAATGTTATCCAATGATCCAGCTACTTCTAGCCCGAGCCAGGGCTCATTCAAGGGCAGTCAGCTGATGTATACTATTGCCATGTGTTCATGGTAGGAACAGTGAGATCTTCTGAGGAAGAGATAGCTGGAATAGGCAACCCTTGTATGCAGATATGGAACAGCGAGTCATATTTCAACACCCCTTTGTAAGAGCTCTGCTTTCTCTTGACGATTTCAGAGAAGACAAACTTTTAGAAACATGAGGAAGTGAGTCCCTTGGAAGAACACTAAATTCATACCACTCTTGCCAAATTATACCAAGAATAAAATTAATTAAGAATTGGTTTTGGTTTTTTTTGTGGACATAAGGCTTCAGATTCTGGATTCAAATGCTCTGAAAAGTGTTGATCAAGAGATTGCTTGCAAAGGATTTTTAAAGGTCCTTTGTCATTCTGTACTTTTCATTTTGCTCCTAGCTCCACTTTCGAGGCAGCACAGCCTGGTGCCACGGATTTATTCCAGTGGGGTTAAAGGGGTGGCCAAGGGCAGTGTGCCATTGGAGCAACAAAGTTACTTAAAACTGCTTATGGGCACTCATCTGGCTCTGTAGGAGCCCTAGTATGGGTGCAATTATTCACAGGATAATTGTGGTCACCTTGAGGCTGTGAAGTGCTGGCCTAACTTCTCCTGTACATGCCAATTTAAACATATGTTGGACAGATCATTGCCCACACCAGAGCAGGCTTTCATTACATTGCTGCTTTTTCTTGATTGTCCCTCTACGTGTCTGGCTCATCTGGTTGTAACAATTTCATTTCTGTTTTGTGACCATACGAAATCTAGTGCAGAAACTCTTTTCCTTATATGGCTTTACAAAATAATATGACATACGCTCTTAAATATTTGGAGTAATTTAATTCCTCTTCTGAGAGCCAGGTCAAGCCTGTATCATTAGTTTTCTTTTTCACAATTTCTTATAATAGTGGTTTTTTTTTTTTTTTTCTTTTTTCAGTGCTAGATTTACTGAGTTGGCTAGCTAGGAAATAGACAGATGAAGAAATAAAATTTCCTAGATTGTTGTTCACCTTTCTATTATATTGCCTGCAGCTTTTCAATGAGTGCTTTTTGTGGAATCAAAGAAAATAGCTACATGACAGTTTAAAGTGATATGTGCAAAAATTTTAGATTGAATATTGAAGACCACAAAACGGCATACTATAAAAAGGGAACTGCAGTCTCAAGTCTGATACATTTCCAAGTTTCAAACCCAACGATTTACACACAAACTTCTTCTGTTGACTACAGTCTATTACAGTAGTTTTGTTACCTCTCATAGTTTTCTCAATCTGACTGTTTCTGTTCTTCAGAATATGCCTGCACTGAAGTTGAAAGGGTTGTCCTCTCTTTGTGTAGTCATACCTAGGTCAGTTTTAAATGGTATAGGTTAAGTTCAGAGAGTAGTATAAATGACCGGGTTAAATGAAATATGTTGCCACTGGGAAGCTACTACTAGCATCTAATTTGTCTAAGTGCAATGTAGAGGTAGAGACATCTTCCTTCAAAGGACTGAGTTGTCTTTTCAAACAGCTTTTATATACCATGAAATGGAACGAATCTTAAAATCACAAGTCTGTAAATTATATGAAGTGAGATCAAGTCTTTATTTGGTTCCCACTTTAAAAACCCCCTCCATCTTGGAAGTTTCCTGCTTTAAAACAATCCCTTCCTGCTACAAACCACTATCAGCTACTCCTCAAAAGACAACAGCTAGAAATTAGTTAAAAAGAAATAAATAATACAAGCAACCAAACACAGAAACGATATATATATAGAATATCACTGCTTTCAACTACTTAACAAAGTCAAGCAGTAAATCCACGTACTTTGAATCTTACACCTGCAGTCTGTGTATGCAGGAAGGGAGTTTAATGAAATCCAGGAGTGATTTCTCAAGAATGTTTTATGAATGGAATTTGAGATAAATACCTCAGGGTAGAGCTTTAGTTCTTGTGCACTGAAAAGAACCAAGTTGCTTAGCTACCATGCAGACACAGAATAAATGTAGAAAGGGGCTGAAGTTATATTTCAACCTCCAAAAGATTCATTGGGTTATCTTGACAAGTTGCAGTTGTCTGACTCCATCAGTACAGATGCACAACTGGCTGCAAATATGTACACATCATTTCCAAAATGCATCACAGTGTCTGTGGAATGCAGCTGTTACCCCAGCAGTCTCCACATACTTTACCAGATCAGATGTATATCTGCACTGGTTTGCCTGCCCTGTTCATTCCCACCACTGCTTCAAAGGATCATTCACTTTGCAAGTGACTGCCATGTGGGAATGGATCTGTATTCATGGTAACTCACTACTCTTATCCCCAGGCTTTGTGATATTACTACCTTCTCTCCGTTTACTTCTGTCACTGGTGAGCTACTTTCTTCCTGTGTATTGTAACTTGGTTCTCACAGGGGTTTGCAGGAGTTTTTCAGGATGAGTGCATGCAACCTATGCAATACAAATCCTGGGATGGTTCTTGCTTGACAGGTAGCCTGATACTTTAGTCTTTAGGAGTGAGAGTGAGTAAATGTGTTAGTAGAGAGAGAACCCCAAGGAAATGAAAATACAAGCTGTTAGGATCACATGATGTGAGAGAAAGTTAATCAGACAAACTGACTTGGCATATTGATTGGTTCCTGGTGAAGTGGTACAGCATCACCCAAAGAACAGCACACAGACTTCAGGCAAGAATTTGAACAACTTTTTGTAAGTTCTGGGGCAATTCATATACTTCAGTGTAGGTATGGCTTTTACTTCCAAAGTTTAGCAATTTGGCTTTCATGGGAAACGACTTTTTAACACAAGTAATGTTTTTTTATTAAAATGTGTCAATGCTAATGAAATTTGATTTTGAAAAAAAGGTCAGAAAAAAAAATTTAAAGCCTATGCCCTATTTAACTATTTTTCATTTAGATATTATTATTTTAAACTTAAAAGGTATATAAAACTTTTTCCAGAGTTAAGCAAAATGCTTTTGATTTGAGCTTAATTCATGACCTGTAATGAAGCATTTTCAAAGTTCCATTTTGTGAAACAGTTCTAACTAACAGTTTTCTTGTCCCCACTTTGAAATTTTAGTTGCTAATATTTCCTTTTAAGAAAATTAATTTCTGTGATGAACTTTGCTATAAATTGCCTATTCTTCATTTTGAGTCCAAATAGTAGACATATATGTCTTTGTGCCATTTATTGATGCTTTACTAGGACAATGCAGGCAGGGAACTGGTGAGACACAGTCAGTCACAGTCAGTCACCAGATGAATATGCTGAGTAATACTGGTCCCAGTACTGTCCCCTGAGGGACTCCACTAGATACAGGCATCCAACAAGATTCTGTTCCACTGACCATAACCCTCTGACTTTTTTCCTTCAAGCAGTTCACAGTCCACCTCACTACCTGATCATCCAGACCACAAGTTCTCAGTTGAGCTGTGTTTAACAGTTCTGTGTGCGACAGTGTCAAATGCTTTACTGAAATCAAGATAAACCACATAAACCACTACTGCTCTACCATCATCTATCCACCTGGTTATGTCTTCATAAAAGGCTATCAGGTTGGTCAAGCATGACTTGGAGGTGAGGCTGACTGGCCTGTAAGTTACCCAGGTCCTCTCACACATCTTTTTTGAAGACTGGAATGACGTTTGCTTTCCTCCAGTCTCCAGGCACCTCTCCTGTTCTCCACAACTTACCCAAGATGATGGAGAATGGCCTACTGATGACTTCCTTCAGCTTCCTCAGCACCTGCAATTGCATCCCATCAGGACCCATGGATTTAGGGATGTCCAGATTGCTTAATTGCGCCATAACCCAGTCCTCATCAATAAATCACAGAAAAAATAAAAATCACAGAAACACTCAGGTTGGAAAACACCTTCAGGATCACCAAGTACAACCAAGAGCCCTACTCTACAAGGTTCACCCCTAAACCATATCCTCAAGCACCACATCCAAACAACTCTTAAACACATCCAGGATTGACAACTCAACCACGCTCCCGGGCAGCCCATTCCAATGTCTGACCACTTTTTCCATGAAAAATGATTTCCTAACACTCAGTCTAAACATATCCAGTCTATATTTGAGGTATACTTGCTAGCATACACACACATGCACACAAAGTGAGTATATATGCATGTATGTACATATCATCAGAAGTTACTTCTCAGTTGTGTCTATCAAAATGGTGTCTGTGGTGGAAGTGAACCATCTGCTTCAGAGCACTTCTATTTTTAAAACCTGCAGTACAGCAGTTTAACACATACAATGTCATTTCACGCCCTCCTCCCCCAGATGAACTCCAATATGTCACTGGGTCATCCCATCAACTCTACGTTGTCTATGTAAACAGAAACTCTATCTCCCTGCACTCTGAGTCAGCAGCTGAACCAAAGCAGGACCTGCACTTAAGACTTACAGAATGTGTAATTTGATGTTAGTAAAACCATAGGAAGGTATTTGCCACCTGACTCTGGAATGAAGAGCATTAATAAAAGTTTCTACAAGTCCATCTTCACTTATATAGATGAAAACTTCTGTGGTATTTGCTTGACTTTTCCAAGGTTTGAGGAAACCCATCCACTTCAATGCATTTTTCTGGGAGTACTCTGAACTTCTTACCTGTCTGTATGCCATGATATGCAATGTGCTTGTTATCTTTGCATATCAGATATGTAATGTGCATATCATGTTTATCTTCAGTTTTGAGATTCAGACTTATATCTCCTTACATATCCTAAATATATTTAATACATAATACACATAATATATGAAATTCAAATCTGACTGAAAAGCCTCTGTGGTGTACAAAAATCTGACAAGAGCATGAGAAGCCTTAAGGAAGTGTTATGAGGAGGAACGTTGACATACAGCTACTTGCACTCTGCATCCCATTAGAATTACAGCAGACACACTCCTGCCAGCATAGCTTGTATGACTTCCTCTCTAGCATTGTCATTAAAGGCACTCAAGAAAAGACCACAGAAAATTATTCTCATTGTCACTATGGGAGGGCAAAGATGCTTGTGCTAGAAACTACTACAAATGTTTTCTAGTTATGGGACACATAATAAGTACACATGAGTGCACAGGTTCCTTTTTCCTGTTGCATTCTGAGGGGAAAGATGAGTGTCATGCTGGCTTTTGTTACAAGCCCTAATGGAATGGAAACACAGGTAATGAGATCTCTCAAATTTCCCATGGCTGATGATTTGGTATTACTGACACTAGTCTGTCATTTACTCATAAGATGGCATAGTTTTATCAGTGTTTTTGGTATTTTACTGCTTGAAGGGTTAAAGTAATTTATATCAACAAGTGACTGCTCAAAAAAAGCCAGCACAATGCTTTGTTGCAAGTTATGTTGTGTGGGAGACCAGATGAAATAGAATTAGAAATGTTCTCCACATCAAGAGTGCATGGCATGATCTCGTTAAAGAATTATACTGTCTCATAATCCTCAAACAAATAGCATTATGCTATAATGGACTTTTATTTTTATTTTTTTTGTACTCCCTAAGCAGAGATGGTAGGTTTGTTTTTCCTAGTAAACCTAATTTTCATTTCAGGCACAAGATTAATGATACATTGATATAGGTACTTTTTCTTTTCTTCAAGTTTACAACTGGGAAGAGGAAACTTGTTTTGTGAATCTGTTGGTATAAACAAAGTTTTCTCTCCTGACCCATAGTTTGTCAATTTTTTATTTTCTGCTGCTTTGAATCTGAATATTGATGGAAGAAGCTGTTGGGTAATCAAATGCACTTGCCATTCTTTGTAACAAACAACCATCAATTGCTACATAGACAATTTATTTCATCTTGCTTTCACAAATGGGAAAAAAAATATATATTCCTAGGTCAAAATAATAATAACTTAAAAATCCCTACTTCTTGCTTTTCTCTGCTGTAGCCTGCTGGCAAAAACATGGGCTGGGAAAGATCATTCCAATAGAAGCTGTCTCCTACCTTGCAGAACCTTTCTTTAACATATAATTGATAATAGCAATGGAAGCACAATTTTAATTAAATTAAAAATGGTATATAATTTTATCTTTTTCAATCTTTGACACTTCAATCTCTAAATTAAACATGTCCAAATGAAAAAGAGAAATTTGTGTTTCAAAAAACATGGAAATAAAGCATTCTGTCTTTAAAAGAGAAGCACTGGGTTTTAAGCCAAAATTATTTAACAGATGTTAACATGTACTTCTAAAAAATATTGATCTACTTGAAAATATCTTTCTTAGATGTAAAATTAAAAGTCTGGACAACATTATGCCAAGTACTTGAAAAATTTTAGACTCTTTTGGCCCCCAGCTCTTAGCCACTAATAACTGCTTTTCTGCATTGGATTGAGAAGGGAGTAATCTCCCTGCAAATTAAAATACCTTAAAGGCAAATACAAATGCAGAAGAGCTCATTCTATTCTTTAATTTCCTGGGCTTATCCCACCTTCTTGCCACACTCCCCAGTTTATTTTTGTAGTTACACTGTTTTCTTCCAGATATTAAAAAAGTTAATAATTGTGCAATAGCAAGGATCTTATCATGGTAATTTTTCTTTTTGTGGTCACGTGTTCTTTATGGCTGATCAGTAAAATATGATGTCTCCAAATTCTGTCATAAGCAGCTAGTTTGGAACAAATTTCAATCACAAAAACATTAAATGTAACAATAAGACCTAGTACATCCACAAAATTTGAAAGCTGTTTATATCTTCCATGATGTCTCCCACTACATTTTCAGTGGGTTCCAATGTGCATGCCAAGGGTATGTCACACATTTTGCTGTTGCCTTTATCTTTCTACCCAGTGTCAAGGTAGTGTAATCCATTACAATAGACTATATATTATTTCCTGAGAAGTAATGAAGACAATGACCTTCTGTGGCCAGGAAAGACCACAGTACCTCACGTAACACCGAAGTGGTTTTGAATTTAGCTTTTCCTCTCAGACTCCTCTGCTGAAGACTATAAACTTTGTAGGAAATTAAAATATAGAATTATGGATGTTTTCCAGCAGATGCAGATGACTATGAAGGCAGAAAAGGTCATGTCTACAACTTCTCATTAATACACACTTGGTAAAAAAAGGCCACATTCTGAAATTAACTGTATTCCTTCTTTTCCTTAAAAAGAGGAATTTCCCTCAAGCTTTTACATGGATCAGGTGGGTGATGACTCTGAGGACTCTGGATTAATTTGCCAGTCTGTAGCCTCAACTCTGTCCTTGACTAAGTGGTGTATAAAGCTCTCTTCCCATATCCATAACTCTAGCATATATGTTTCATGGCTGAGCAGGCCTGGCAACATGGTGGAGGAACAGCTGCTCTGTGTGACACTACCATAATCCAGTACTAAGACACCAAAAGGATATGGGATGATATATGCATAACAGACATATCTCACAGGAATCCTGCAATTTATCTAAACATCCCAAACATTTCTCAAATACTAGGACAATATAAATAGATCAGTAACAAACTATCAGGAGGAACAAAATTGGTGGAGTCAAAAGAAAAAAAGGAAAGACAGATAAAAGAGGAACCCAACAAAAGCCTCCAATAAACTGGCAGGCATATTTGTAAAGGAGAAAATTAATTAATTCTCACTATAAAAGATTAAATAAAACCACTCTGGCTTCTCACAGAAGCTGGAGAAATGCATTCATTGTGAAGATGTGAATTTCACTCTGAAGGGGAAACTCCAGGTAGTAGAGATGAAGTTTACCAATCCACATGTTCCCTCTTCTAACACCTCAGGTTTTGGCTTGCAGGTTGGGGGTATTCATGCATTACCTTCTGTCAGGTTTCCACACTCAATTCTAAGTGGCTGCTAGGCCAGCAATGCTTAGAGCATCATGAAGGCTGGTGAAACTAAAGCCAGCATACAGCTATATTACTGTCCTAGTGTTTCTTCCTCCTGTTCCTAGTGACTGCTTCCTAGTCTTCTCTGCAAGGTTAGAACCAATCGAAGACCTGATTATTTTGACCTTGGACAATAGAGCAACTACTGTTGCAGTAATCAGGCTGAGAAAATTACTCCAGACCGGGTTAAGGGCACCGAGGCTCTGGACTGAACACAGAAGTCGAGATAGACACCTCATAGTAAAGTTCACTCTCAGATGGAATATGCTTATACACAGCAAACAGAAAGCTGATCCCTTCTCAGAAACTGAGGTCCTTGTTTGAAGATGCAGAAATTCATAGAGTCATAAATACACAGAACACCGTGTTGGAAGAGATCTCCAGGATCATTCAGCCCAACTTTTCAGGGTAAGAATATGGTTTTAATGAGATGGCCAAGCATCCTGTTAAGCTGGGCCTCGAAACTGTCTAATGTAGTGAAACCCATCACCTCCCTTGGGAGTTTATTCCAATGTATAATAGTTTGAATAGTGAAAAAAAAATTTCTGGCATCTAGTCTGAATCTCTGACTCTAATCTGAACTTGTACCCATTGCTCCTTGTCTTTACCGTGTGACTCTGTAAAAAGGGAGTCTTCCTTCTCATGATAGCCACCCTTTATGCACTTGTCCATGGTAATGAGGTCTGCCCTAAGCCTTCTCTTCCCAAGGCTGAACACACTCAGTTCTCAGCCTTCCTTTATATGACAAGTCTTTCAGTCCTCTGATCATTCTTGTGGGCCTTCTCTGGACCCTTTTCAGCCTGTCTGCATCCTTCTTGTACATTGGGGACCAAAACTGTACACAGACAGTATTCAATGTGTAGCCTGACCTGTTCTGAGCATCTTTCTCCCTGTTTGTGATACCCTTATTAATGCAACTCATCATCCTGTTGGCTTTCTTTTACACTGCAGCACATCATTCACTCATGTTGATCCTTTTGTTCACCAAGACCCTCAGGTGCCTCTCCACAGTGCTGCTCTCAAGGCAGGTGGCACCCAATCTGAGCTGCATTCATCGGTTATCTGTTCCCAGGTGCAAGATTCTACATTTGTCCTCATTGAGCTTCATACAGTTCCTTCTTGCCCACTTGATTAGCCTGCCAATATCTTGCTGGAGGGTGGCTCTCCCTTCTGGGGTGTCAGCTTCCCCACTTATTTTTGTGTCATCAGCAAACTTCATCAGGATGCTGTTTATTACCACCCTTTTCCATTTAATCCCACCCTGTCAGCCAGTCCCCCACCCACCACGCAGATCACTTGTCTATGTCATAGTGTGTCATTTTCTCAAGGAGAAAACTGGAAAACTGTGTCAAAAGCCTTGAAAAGATCCAGATAGACAATGTCCACCACTCAGTATCACAGTATCACAGTATCACTTAGGTTGGAAAGGACCTCGAGGATCATCGAGTCCAACCTATCAACACAGACCCCATGACTAGACCATGGCACCAAGTGCCACATCCAATCTCCCCTTGAACGCCTCCAGGGTCGATGACTCAACCACCTCCCTGGGCAACCCGTTCCAATGACAAATGACTCGCTCGGTGAAGAACTTCCTCCTCACCTCGAGTCTGAACCTCCCCTGGCGCAGCTTGAGACTGTGTCCCCTTGTTCTGGTGCTGGTTGCCTGGGAGAAGAGGCCAACCCCCTCCTGGCTACAACCACCTTTCAGGTAGTTGTAGAGGGCAATGAGGTCACCCCTGAGCCTCCTCTTCTCCAGGCTAAACAATCCCAGTTCCCTCAGCCTCTCCTCATAGGGCTTGCATCAACTGAATGTGCCACCTTGCCATATAAAGCAATGATTTTTGTCACCACAACTTACCCCTGGTGAATCCATGTTGGCTTTTCGCTGTCATCTTCTTCAGTTTACTTGTAATAGTCCCCAGAGGATTTGCTTCATAACTTTCACAGGGATTGACAGTAGGCTAATAGGTCTATAATTACCTGGCTCCTCCTTGGAACCTGTTTTATAGATAGTGGTGTTTTGTAGATAGGGGTCACATTAGCCTTTTTCCAGTGTTCAGGGACATCTCCCAGCCTCCACAATTTCTCATATGCTATGGAGGGTGGCCTTGCTACATCAGCCAGTTCCTTTAACACCCTTGGGTGGATAGTGTCTAGGATCATCAATTTGTATGGATCAAGCTCTTGTAATAGTTGACACACCAACTTTTCCTTCACTGATGGCAGGTCTATGTCCATATCAGTCTGGATTTTTGTTCCCATGACCTAGGGCCCAGCAGCGCTAGTAAATATGGAGGTGAAGATGTTGAGGATCTCTGCCTTTTCAGCATCGTTGGTGACCAGTTCACCGCTCCTGTTTAATTAGTGAGCCAATACTCTCCTGTTTCTGCTTGTTTTTAACATAATTGAAGAAGCTTTTCTTGAAGTTTCTGACATCCCTGGCCAATTTTAATTCAAATTGAGTTTTTGCTTTCCTAACTGCATCTCTGCACACCCTGGCAATACCCCTATAATTTTCATCAGGCAAGGATCCACATCTTCTGAACATTTCCTTTTTGGTTCTGTGCAGACCCAGTATCTCACAGTTAATCCAAGGGGGGGTCTCTTACTCTGCCTTCTTCCCTTGGATTTGGAGGGGATGAATGAGTTTTGTATGTGTAGGAGAGTGTTACTGAAGAATATCCAGCACTCACTGACTCCCTTATTCTCTATGTAAGCTTTCCATGGGATCCCTTCAAGTTGAGCCCTGGAAGTTATGACCCTTTCTTCCTATCACATACTTTCTAGAGAGCAGGCATGTAACAACTGTTCTTTCAAAGAACCAAGCAGGAATTGCTCTTATAGAAACACAACTGATGGACACAATGCCCATTTCCAAATGATAGTTTCAGGGTGGAAGTAGTCATTCAGGACTGGGAGATAACAGCCAGGTCTAGACTGCACAGCAAAGCAGAGTGTGGCAGGGCAGGGGATAGTTATCTGTCTCTGAAACTAGCTTGCACAGGCACACCACTTGGCTCTGCATCATTTCTGGCCAACAAAGGTATTTCTAAAGCCCTACATGAAAACTTTGGGTTTGAATTTTTTTTCCTGCTGGAAGGGCCTGAACAAATGAGGAAGCAGTGATGCAATACAGCATGAGACTGAGGATGTAAGCAAATGTGATCTTATCTAAACTGGGTAGAAGGTGAGCCAGGATATGCTACTAAGAAAACAGAATCATAGAATCATAGAATCAATAAGGTTGGAAAAGACCTCAAAGATTATCAAGTCCAAGCTGTCACCACAGACCTCATGACTATTAAACCCTGGCACCAAGTGCCACATCCAATCCCCTCTTGAACGCTTCCAGGGACAGTGACTCCACCACCTTCCTGGGCAGCCCATTCCAATGGCTAACAACTCTCTCAGTGAAGAACTTTCTCTTCACCTCGAGCCTAAACGTACCCTGGCACATCTTGAGACTGTGTCCTCTTGTCCTGGTGCTGGTTGTCTGGGAAAAGAAACCAACCCCCTCCTGGCTACAACCACCTTTCAGGTAATTGTAAACAGCAATCAAGTGCTGTAGACAGCAACCAAGTAGTGAGGAGGACTAGTAGTACAATATTTGAGTTGTTTTATGTGACAGTATGAACCCAGTTTTATATTCCAGGTCTTCCAATATTTCTTTCTCCCAAGGAAGTCTCAACCATGAACAAAAGCTGAGAAAGGATAGTCTCCACTTCTCAGGTGGGATTTCAGGACTCAGTGAGCATTAAGAGCCCCAAGATGGATGGATCTAAGCATATACCCTGGATGAAAGGTGCCTGAGGTCTCTGTCCCTCTCCATGAGGTCACATATCTTACAGTGAACTGCTCTGAGTAAAATGCAGAGCTACATGATTAGCTCCCTGCCTGCCCGAGGAAATAACTTGGCTTACATCTGCTGACAAATCTCTGATCACTTGTCAGACTTTTACAAAAGAGAAACAGGCAGCCTGTCCATGTTGCATGGGTATGAACGTGTGTGTGTGGGTTTGTGTTAACACCCACTTGTTTGAAGACATGATGCTGATGCATTCACTTTCTAAGGAGCTTAATTTTGTCAATATGGGTATGTTTGGAGCACATTTTCTGAGTTGACATCTTCCTCTGAAAATTTAGCCAAAATAAAGACTAGCTCTTATGTTTCAGCTGTGCTTCAGGGAGCATTAGTGACCCAGCTGCTGTAGCTGGGGCAGCCTGTACATGGCATAGCAGAGTTGTTGGCACCCAAGGAGTTTAAAAGTCACACACAAATGTTGTACAGAGCAAAAATGTCTTCCAGGGTGAGAAGGTGAATGATTGTTTATTATTATTATTTTTGCCCTTGTATTTATCTATGAATACATTGCATCTTTTCATACTTACCGACTTGTGCCGACTTTTCATATTGGTGTTGAAACAGGGTAGCATTGGGTCTAAAAGCCATGAAGGAGGAAAATTCCTTTCCCTACTGATCAGATACAGAAACTAGAACTGATTGTTTTTTTTTTTTCTGTTCACTGCTCTAATTAATATCTGCTGCACCCTTTCTGGGAGTGGTGTGGTTTAGGTTTATTAAATGACTGACCTTTTCATATGGACCCCTCTGACTCCTTTTCCCTGAGGATTAATTCTGTTATGTCAATATTTATGTTATAATTACAGGAACCTCAGTTGTTGTATTTGGGAACTTATCCAGAGGTTGATTGTCTGAGAGAAAATAGTCTGGTTTATGCATGAAAAAGCTCTTTCAATCAGGCAGAAAAGAAGTAGGTCAAATTTTATATCCTCAAATTTTGATCTGAGGGGTGGGAAAAAAAAAATAAAAAGGTATCACATGACTTAATGCTTATGCTTTGAAACACTTTTTCTAATGGAATTATTCTGAAGACATTCATACAAGTCTGTATATAAAAATACCATGGCAGTGACTAATAAACAAGCTCAGTTATGTGAAATGGGGCACATGAAGTTCATTAACAGCTGTACAACCCAGGCACTCATTTATTCTCACTTCCTTTTCTCTGCATTGGAACTTTAGCACAGGTGTGGACAGCAAAAGGCAGAAGAATAAGTTTGTCCTCCTTTCAGCTGATATTACATGGGGTTGCTATCTGCATACAGAGGAATATACTCTATTTGCCTCCTTTCTATGTCTTAGCAGTCCTAGGGCAAGTATATCTGCTAGCATTTTTTTTTTTAATGGTCAGTTACAGTTTTAATTGCATTAACTTAAAGCTTTAATGACAAATTGTGTAGCAGAAGCCTTTCAGGTACTTTTTCTTTTATGAGTTAAAGCTTTTGAAATAGGATTGTGCAACAAAACCATTTCTAGGTAAGTTATTTAACAGCAACAACACATGCAATAATGTCCTGGACCTTTAACTGCCAGGTGTCTGTAAAATAGCTCTTCTCTGGGGAGCTGAAAGGAATGCAAAGGGAAGCATTAACTGGCTTGGCTGGCAGCCTAACCTGCAGCGGCTTTGCCTGTACTGTGGGAAAACTTACTGCAGTGTCACAGCCCTGCTACTATCAATTAATGTCAATATGCACAAAGAACACCAGATATAAGACCAATGTTCTGGAAATATAACAAGCAAAATGATGTTTTGCTGCAAAGCTGAACTTCCACTTTGTATGTGAAAGAGGATCTGGGAAGGGGAAAACAAAAGCAGATTAGTCATACATCTAAATTTAGGTTTTTTCCATATATGCTACTGTTTCAGATAAGTCATGGAAACTAATGAAGTCAGTGTTATGAGATGAAAGGAATCCCATGGTAACCTGATATGAACCCATGGAAGCCTGATAGGATGATTTGGCAGAGGATGTAGAGGGCCTTTATTTATCATCCAATGGCTTCTTTTAGCAGCAAATCGTATCATGCTGTCAGATGAGCAAATAAAAAGCATCCACTTCTCAGGTCTCCCCTCCGGTATATTCTAATAACAGAAATCTGACTTGGTTTTATAGCTTTGCTTGAAGGCTGCACATTATTCTCCCAAGAGGAAAAGGGGATCAGTTAATCAGAAGTTCTGCCCCTCAGATAGCATACAGACCACCTTCTCACAGAAGTGACAGATAGGATATGGCACACAGAACACCCTCTTGCAGTGCAAGCATCTTACTCTTTTGCTGGTCACTGCAGACAAAATACAGAATTAAGGACTGTTAACCATTGGTTATTCATTTATCTTTGTAACTTCTCACTTCTCTGTGCTGTGTAGTTCTGCACTGGTACAGTCAAAGGAGTAAAGGTAACAGCCTACAGGAACTGAACCTCATGACACATAACTATTCAACTTTACATGTTCAACACTGGTATCTGCCTCTCACAGATAACAGGGGTAGCACTGAGGTATTCTTACTGCCAGTGTGTAGTTACCAAGACCAGAATGATATGGCAAATAGAAGCAGTTTGGTTGATATAACTAATAGTAGTTGCAATCAATTTTCTAGCATCTCAGTTAATCAACATGACTGTAACAGTTGGAGCCTGACTTAAGATTCATCCCAAGATATCAGTACTACTACATTTAGTTGCTTTCATTTCCTTAATTCATTTATTCATGTGGAAACTACTTTACTATGCAATTTTAATGGGTTTTTTTGAAATGAATTTTTTCCTTTTCAAGGACATATTGCACAGGAGTTCCATGTTTTTAAATCAGAACCAGTGTATTATAAATTGGAATTTTATAGTTCTGCTTGAGAAATGGTACTATTAATAACAAATTTTATTATTGTTTTCCTGTGCATTGTTCTGGTTTATATACTGTTCAGAAAATACATGCTGTGCTTCTTCCCTCTTAGTAAAGGCTTGCCTCTCCTAGTGGTTGAAATAATGCAGTATTATGTACAGTTATCTGAGCCAACTAAACAATGCATCTTGGATACTGGGAGCAACCAAAGTTAGTGCTGGTTCTGACTGGGTTAAAATTATGGCTCATAAAATTGCTGGCACCTGAGTGAATTAATTTAGTGCCATCATCATCTCCATATGACATGGCATTGAACCATCTAGACAAACTTTGAGGCTCAAGGACTTCAGCCATTGCTGGGCAACAAACAGAGAGTCTAGTGTTTGATGTTAGCTCTTTGTCTAAGTGTCAAAACCCAGTGTGATGTTTTTTTGAGGAATGGTTTGGCTTCATGATATGTTATTGGTGTAAACCCATGAGGACCCTTTCCAAGGGTGACAAAACTATTGAGTTTCTTACATCTACCCTGGAAACCAAGAAAAGAAACCCTGGATGACTCATCCGGAATTCCCTTTGATGACACCAGTTGCAATATGATTCCTTTTGCAACTCTCTCTTGTATCTGGCAGAAAACATGACATTGAATGGAGCAAGACTGAAAGAGGAATGCAGAAATGTCACCCTCTAGTAAGATCTAAATATCTTGTGTATAAATATTCTTCTATTCTGAATATAGTCATGACAATTACCTATAAACCAGCTTCTGTTTTTACTTCAGGTATTCTGCTATCTAAAGAAAATAATAAGAAAGTGGGGAAGTTTTTTGTTCAAGATGGCCAGAGCTGTATGTTTTTCAAGAAATGAAAAAAGAGACACAGACCTACTCAAACTTGTGTCTTCATAGTTCTACTACATGGTGAAACACCTTCATACTTCCATGTTATTTTTCAAGTACTGTTTGGTCTTCAGTTCCCAGCTTTTAGTATCTGAAATGTAGACCAAAATTCTTGCTTGTCTCACTGCTTAAATGGATTTGATGTATTGTTTTTCTAAAGACAGGACTTAAACTTCTCTAGATTTTATCAGTTCTCCTTCTAATATGCCATTAGGTGTAGCAAAAACCCCAATACAAATCTACCACTTCAAATTGTCAAATAGTATCCTGTGTACTCAACGGCTGGTGCATGTCTATGACTGGCTATCTTTTGGATTAAACTCTCACCATACTTCTGGACAGCTAACTTCATTTGTTTAAAATACAATTATCTTAATCTTGTTAACCAGTGCAAATTTGAACCCTTGCATATATCGCTCTCATTTTTTATTTATTTTTAACAGGGCTTTTTATTTTTAATAAACAGGCAGAATTCCAGAACCATTACTTCCCTTAACAAGAAGATCAGCAAAAAAATAGTAACTCACCTTCCCAGAGATAATAAATGAAGCACATTTCTGTAGTAAGAGAAGTTCCAGCTTATATTGGACTTCAGATTTGTCATCATGAGGGTGAATGAATGGTTCTCATACAGGATCTCGTGCTCATGTATGTGAATTCCATTAGATATCAGCTATTTTATTTGACTTTTTTTCTTCTTAGAAATGTAGACACAAGTGTTTTACTGTAGGCAAGATAATAATACACAATATGCAATGGACTACTTCAAGGATGTAACATTTTAACTCACTGATAATTATATTTTCATTACTTCAGTGGGTTTGTATCATACAAACATCTTCTGTCTTTTTGCATTCTAATGTTAAATATTTAGGTAAAATATTCTTTTGAGTGACATTTGCACTTGTTTACTGATTAAGGTTTCCTCCTACCTGAATTGGAGGTCTCAGTATCTTGTTTTGCATAGAACTTTTGTCTATCTCACATCAAAAAATGGAATATGATTGGACAGTAATAAAATGTACACCAAGCCATGGATTCAGTAGCACAAAAGCCTACATAACCAGGCAGAAGGAGTCCTAGACATAACTGATATAATTGAACTAGAAAACTCCTCAAAAGATAACTCAGTACGTCTCCATGCCCAAGAGAACATCAGGTCTATCTATGATATTTCTTGACAGTTTATCTAATTTATTCTGAAAGACCTTCAAAACTGGAGGTTTCATGATCAGCACCACACAATCTATTTAAGTGTTTCACTGTTTTTATTGTTAGGAAGCTTTTCTTGACATATCAAATGAAATTCCCTTGTTGCAATTTAAAACCATTGCACATGCAATGTTTTGCCTGGGCATGCAGGCTTTAACATATTTGATGACTACTAATAAGATTTTCCTCTCTCTTCCCTGATCTAGGCTAAATAGTCCACGTTTTTTCATTTTTTCCTCCTAATTCATGTTTTCTAATCAATTATTCATTCATGGTGCTCTTCTCCTGATGGCTTTCAGTTGGTCTACCCCTCTCTTGAAGTGCTTTGTCCACTCTGTACAGGAGACTCCAAGCAAGACCTAGAAAGTACTACCCTTCACTTATCTCAGAGAGCACACTTCAATTTGTCTGATTTTGTTTTCCAACACCATTATTGCTCATTCAAGGTCAAGGTTTTTACTCAATGCAATTTCTAACACTTCTTATAAAGAACAATTAACACTTTCTTGTCTTACCTAGATTACTCCTTCCAACAGTATGACTTCAGTCTTGTTCTTGTAGGGATGCCATTTTTCCCTCTAGGTTATTACTTCAAATAATCAAAATAATTTTGAATTCTGATCCTATCTTCAAAAGTGCTTTCAGGCCTTTCCAGTCTAAAGATCTGAAAAACATATTATTGTTTCAATATCCAGTACCAGGCCCGAGGCATACATCCAATAAGCTTCACTATACACATCCTTCCATTTAAAGGTGAATATGAAGATCAGAGAACATCTATGATAGTTAAAATATTAAGCCTATTTACCTCTCTCCACCCTGAAACAAGAGTTCAACCAATGGCCAGATTATGATTCCAGTGCAAGTTAGCTTTTCAGGTTCTTCTGATACAATGTGATCTGCTGCTATGCTAGATACATACATTTCATTTCATACTTACATTTCATGCAAGAAACAAATGATAGCCATTGAGATAGGATAACAAGGAAGATGAAGAAATCAACATTAGAAAATTACATGTAAGAACATGAGGGATATCACAAGGATCCTTGAGTATGTTGTATGAGTATGAAGTTTCCTAAATGAAATTTGGAGCAACCCTGACTGCAGACTGTGGTTAAAGTAAAAATGTATACTGAATATTGGACAGAGGTCCAACTATGAATGTTGGACAGATAGCAGAGATGTCAGGGAAATCAGGGCCAAAAAGTGAGCTGTGAAGGGATACACAAAAGTAAAGAAATATTAATTTAATTTTACCCTAAGCAAGAAGATATTTGAGTAAAGATATGTCTGAGCAAAGGCAGTTTACAAAAAATTAGACAGAAAGAAGTCACAGTTTCATAGGAAGACTGGCAAGATGCCTCACAGAAGTTGGAAAAGATAGCTATGACAGATATCAAGGTTCAAGGAGTGATTATCCAGTGAAGCAATTTTCCCACATAAAATTATTTGCCTTGTGAATAAAAGACAAAACAGTAAGTAATAATCAGTTGTTTAGTTCTTCTGAAACTTGATCCAGGTCTATTGAAATCAATGGAAAAGCTGTATTGACTGTACACGCTTTGGAGTAAATCCCTTAGAGTGTGCCACTGAAGCACTGCAGGAAAAATTAATCTCTGTTGTAATTTTATTAAAGTAAATTGCATTTATCCTAAGGGTCGTTTATGTCTAATATACTTTCATTCTTTCATTTGCTCATCTTCCCTTCATTCATTCAAATGGGATCTCAGTGTGCTGTAAACAGAATGCTTACTGGAAAAAGACAGGAAATGTGCACTGTGAAGAGGAAGATTAGCTAACAAGAAATGTGGTTTCAAAAAGTATTTGTTCCAGCTCATATATGTAAATATTTTTCATAATTATGAAACGTGAAGAAACAACAACAAAAAAGAGCAAACAAAAAAAGCCCCCCCACCCAACAAACAAACAAAACCACAAAACAAAACAAATCAAACCAAACCAACCAACCAACCCTGAACCTGAAACTATTTAAAAATCAAAACCCAAAAATTCCCCTCTGCACCATTGGGAGACACTCCTTATATTCCATTTTATTCGTGGTTCCTATCTGATGAAAACAGCACTGAGCTGGAACAAACAATGCGTCAAGTATGATTATGTAACGTGAGATGAAGAAATATTTCTCAACTCAGTGCCAGGAAAGCTACAGGCAATTCTGGAAGTCACATGCTTTCTGGTGGGATTTTTTTTTTTTAATTATTATTTTTTCTTTTTTTTTCTTTTGCATTTCTCTTTTTGTATCTCGTACAAAAGCGTAGCCCTATTTCGGAAGTCAAGTTGCAGGAGGAAACAGCCAATAGAGAGGATCTTTTCTATGTTTGTGAATTCTGGTTGAACTACAATGAGCACATTCTTCCTTCTCCCTTCTGTATGTGTGTGTGTGTGTGTGTTTGAAGTTTTGTTCTTGTAGTAGTGAAAGTTGAATGGGATCAATGGGAACATTATTGAACTGACCTCTGGTGACCATCAGAAAACAAATGAGGGACAGTAGATGGACACTGGCCTGGCCAGCCATATAATCCATGTATGAAATCTGTTTTCATATTAATTATTTTATACTGAATTCTATACTATTATGCTTTGCTCATAGTCTCATGAAAGACTAAATGCCAGTGTGAAACTAAACACAGCATCCTAAGAAAACAGCTGACAAATCTCTCAGAAAAAAAATAATTAAAAAAAGCAATGCAAGGCAAAACAAAGCAAACAAAAGATTAAATCCCACAGTATGTCTGGAAAACAATCATAAAATCATAGCAAGAGCTATGAAAATTTTAAATATGATTTAAAGCAGATTACTGTGAACGTTTTAGGGTGTCAGGTAATGATAGGACTAGGTGCAGTGGAACAAAAATAGAAATGGGTAGATTCAGATTGGATGTTAGGAAGAAATTTCTTCACCATGAGGGTGGTGAGACACTGGAACAGGTTGCCCAGGGATGTGGTAGAAGCCCCATCCCTGGAGGTTTTTAAGGCCAGATTGGATGTGGCTCTGAGCAGCCTTATCTTAGTGAGGTGTCCCTGCCCATGGCAGGGGGGTTGGAGCTAGATGATTCTTGAGGTCCCTTCCAACCTAACAACTCTATGACTCTATGATTGTGCCAGTTTCAGCTTTCCCAGTCTGGCATGAGGAAGGCAGGGCCTGAAGAAATCCTGAACCTGACTGCAAAACTCAGACAGTCCACATATGGGTTGGTTACACAAGACCTACCACACTAAGCAGTCCTGTCTAACCCCATAGTCTGGAGCTAGTCCCAGGCTTCAGCTATGTAAAGCATTGCTGCAATATGGAGCAAAAATTAGGAAAACTGTTTTCAAAAGTTGTATTATTTTCAACTAAGATTCATCCACTAATTCCTACTGTGATATCTTCCAACTTTTGCAAGAGTATCACTAACTTCAGTCTGTGAAACTCTTTATCAAGTTGCCTCAAAATATTGTCACCTGCCACTTGAGACTTCAGCATTTAGACAGTTGGTGATAACTGGATGTGACACAACAATTATGACAGACAACCTTCTTCTAAAACAGGATAATTCGATGCAAGACCAACAACATGTAACTGATTCCCACCCGCACAAAATTGAGATCACAAAGGAAAACATCTGTATATAGGTATCTAGACACACTCCATTGACATCTCAATTATTTACAAGGACAGTTTAGCCACATATTTAATGTCTACACAACTCAATTTTATAGTCTTCATCTGAGGGCTAAATCCTATCTCAATGTGCATATCCTGCTAGTATTTTTCATATTAGATTATATTGTAGCCATTCAGACATCAAATTTCTATAGAAATGCCATACTACCCTGTTGAAACTAAAGTCATAGTGAGTGAAACTTTGGGGGAATACTTGAAGTATTCTCTCCTGGGAATTACTTAGATGATACAAAATAGACATTAATAGACATTAATTATTATTTTTTTTAAATAATAATCATAAAGTTATTCCAATTTTGCACCTTAACCTAGATTCATTTGCCAAGTAGGTAAATAAGACTAATTAGCTGACAGATTATGTTTTGTGTTGTGGAAATGAAAAAAAAATTGCTCAATCATGTGATTCACTGGTAGTATCTAGTAAAAAAAAATTTGCTCATTCCTGTGGTTAAATCAGGTGATCAGGAGAAACAAAGACTGCAATGGGATGGGCAGAGGAGTAACTTCTCATCTCTTGAATCACGAATCTACTATGGGTACTATAGTGTTTTGTCTCTTTATTTACTGCAGTGTCAGTTTCTCATCTCAGAAAAGGAGATGCAATTTCACTTTCCCTCACCCCAGGATGGGGGGGGGGGGGGGGGGGGGTGAAGAAGTAGGGGGAGGGGAAGAAAATTCAAAAGGGCTGTTTTTAGTAGAAAACATCTTTTGTTTCATTGTTCTATGTTCTCTCCTATGGAAAGACCCTTGATAGCGGAAACAGAATGCCATACTGAAATGATCCTTTTATTATCCTCTGTTGAACTCTAAACCAGATGGTGTTTTTGATTCAAGATATTATCTGTTTAAGTAGCAGTAAGATTTTTAGAGAAAATCCCCAGTAGTTTCCTACCAGTTCTACTTCTTCTTTTTGTGAACCGTCTTTGCTTATCATTAATGAGGAAACTGGCATCAAGGGAAATATGCACTGCCTTTTATCACTTTAAATTTAAATATACACAACC
Source organism: Melanerpes formicivorus (assembly GCF_026170545.1). Lineage (NCBI taxonomy): Eukaryota > Metazoa > Chordata > Aves > Piciformes > Picidae > Melanerpes > Melanerpes formicivorus. Next base: position 8,757,027 of record NW_027142355.1, on the reverse strand, counting down.
ACAGCCTGGCTCCAGTCCCACAAACTATCCAAAAGATATTATTCAAGTATATTATGCATTGTTCTATTTTTCAAGCCCTTCAAGCAGCATTTATATTGTTTGATTTTTCCACAGCTGATGATCCATTGGCTCAGGGAAGGATGGCCACCCCACAGAGACTTCCATAACTTTACAGACATCTTGCAAACATCTGACAATGCTAGCAAAAAGTATAATTAAAAACATTGTCAAAATGATGTTAAACCACCACTACCCCCCCCCCCCCCCCCGCCCCCCATCTAAATTGCAGCATATTTATGTTCTGAGAACTTCAAGGTTACAAACACTATCCCAAAAATCAGACAAAACAGGTCAGACTCTTCTCTCTTAGTTAACTGCTTTATGGAACATCTGTATTGAATTCAGTACATTTACAACCAGATGTAAACCAAGATAGAATCTTCACAATACAACAATAAACTCCAGATTAAATCTTCTTCACGTGTTGAGAATGCTTATTCAGATAAGCATATGCATATCCATTTAAAATTTACTTTTGGTATTTAGTATAATAAACTAAGTTTCAGCAATGAAAAGTAGTCATGCCTCCTTAAAAGTAGTAAGGCCTTTAAAGATTCTTCAAAAATAGTGTCTTTTTTTCTTGAGCCCTGTGGTAGTTTGGCCAGCAGTGAACTGTTTTGCTGAAAAGAAAAGAATAAACAAACAAACAACAAACAAATAGAGAGGAAGTGTAGCCTAAATTTGTGCTGCACATTTGCTACTGTTTGAACCTTTCACACCAAAGGTGATTCAGATCAGTAGCAGGTCTAAAAAGCACCACAGCGGAGTGCTGAGAGTCTGGCAAGACTCCATTTCTGTATTAAGAATCTGTCCTTATGGTTTCTATGGCACAGAGCTAAATGCAATTTTTTGAAAGAAGTTAGTGACTCTTAGTTTTCCTCCTGCTTCACCTCATATTCAAATAATTTGAAGCACTCTAAGTAAATATTAACGTGTATTACCCTGTGTCTTCCAGAAGATCTAGTGAGAGGAACCAGCAAACAGTAAACCAAAACTTTAAGGTTATTTATGTGTGGACATGGAGTCCAATTTAGTCCTGTTCTAAAGTTTTTATGTACACTTCAGGAAAAAGTCTTATTTTCCATTCTCAATAGTCCATGCTAACAAGAATGAGATATCCCTATTTCACAGACAGGAAACAAAGCATTTGCTGGAGAAACTCTGCACTCAAGCAAAGACTAAACTCAAACTACAGTCTATATATGAGATAAAAAAACTCAGTATCACTGACCTTCCCACTTGAAAAAAACAATCAGTGTGTGTTGTCACAGATCACTTCCTGCACAGTAACAGTGGCAAAAGTTACATTGTATGCCCCGAATTCTTCTTTAATACATAATTTTATTTGCTCACAATTCTAAATAAATCAATAGAAAATGTTATTTTCTTTATTAAAAGTGATCACATATCTCTTGTGGACTTTTAATTCTTATATTTTAAGTGGAAAAAATAAAATTCCACTATGATTTAGATTTCTTTCCCTTAAGTATTTCAATGTATCAAAATCAGAAAGATATTGGAAACCTTCTCTTCCAGCTCCTCTACTGATCACCTAGAAGCAGATAAAATGGAATTCAGACTTCTTCCTAAGGAAGTACAGATGCATTCAAAATCTCTCATTCCAGCTAATAGTTTGTTATGACAGAATGAAATCTGAAAACTGATGGAATTTATTTGCCCTTTCAAGGACAGGTTCCTGTACACAGCAATAATGATGTGACTGTAGTAAATCAAGCAGCATGTGTAACTGTGAACTAACTTACTAATTTTGTATGTTGCCTTTCTCCAATTAAACTCAGTAAATTGTCTCAGTAAACACTGCCCATCAACCAGCATTTGCTATCCTTCTTTTTCTTTTAGCTAGAAATTCTGTTTTCCCTGGACAGTAAATTATATTTCTTCATTTACCTAAGTAAACATTAAATGGAGTAAATCTGGAGGCTGGACTGGGCAGAATGAATAAAGAATAATTAGGCTAAATCAGTTTCTGATCTACTTCCATTTTGATTTTGCACCAGATAGTATTGACACTGAAAGAAAGAAGAAGGAATATGGAAGAGGAGGGTGGGAGTGAAGGCATTTCTAAAGAGTGCTTTGATGCTTTTCCTATGTGGAGAAAAACTGTATTTGTCCAGATATGTGTGGGGTTTTGTTAAAATTTTCCACTTTTTAAGTGTTCACTTCCAACATGAACATTTGTTTAATGTTGCTTTATTCTGTACAGATTTGAACAGTGATACACTGGACTTCAAATCTCCAAAGCATGTCACAAACACTAATCATCAACTTCAAAAAAGAATGGGGAAAAAAAAGAAATATACATGAAAGTTGGTGAGGAGTGGAATTTGGGAAAATAATGGGAAACTTCATCCAGGAATCTCAAAAGATTTAAATGTCAGGCACATACTTCACAAGTGTTTTCTGCATGTTTGAAGGCCATTACAGTCAGAATAGGACATTCAAATCTTGTTCTTATTGATATAGTATTGGAGTGTATGAACCCTGACTTCAAGGCCAACAAACCTCTTAGTGGCTTATGTTTGAATTTGATTTATATAATCAATAAAAGGTTTATTTCTTCTACAAAAACACATAAGAGGCATCTCAGAGGGTTTTCTGTGATCAGGGTGCTCTAGGTCACATAGCATCATCTGTAAACACCTGTACTGCAGATGTCTTCTTTAGTGACAATCCACAACATTCATTCTTGCATGAGTACTTTTACAAAACTGAAACGTTTGCTTGGGTGCAAAGGCAGCTGTAGAAAATTCTCAGAAGAAAAAGTGGAGAAGGACAGTGGATTCTGGTGGACAGATGTGTACACAATGATAATTTAACAAACAATAATAAACAAAATGGAGTGGATTTCACTTAATTGAACTTATTCCTCTCTTAATAAAAGATAATATTTTTTAAAACTTTTAGTAGTCTTGCTGAGTGAAGCAAGGAGGTTGGACTGATACTGACAGAGCCTAGGTTAAAAGGCTCTCTTCTTTTTTCCTTCATTACACCTCCCACTGCAATAGTGGCAGCAGCAATTCAGAGATTTGGCAGACTGTTTCTGTTTTCTGCTCTCCCTTATGCAAGCAAAGTTACTAACTTCTAAACAGGATTGTGCATGAGAGACGTGCCTGTCTTTGACACTAGTGCACGGCTCTGAGCAGACTGTGTATATTTCTCGGGCCATGCTTTGTGCTTGAGTAACTCTTCACCTTATCCCCAAGGAAAAGTAGGGGCATCATACAACTGTCACTGCAACTGCAGGTTGCCATCTGGGTTATGTTGAACAGGGTATAGTTCATCTTGCACACCTAAACAGACTTGCAGGATTGAATTATGGCAGACATGAGGTGGGATATTGTGACAAGAATTGGAAAATTTGGGTTCATCTCAAGAGAAATGAACATTAGAAAGATTTGGCAATATGGAAGAAAGGGAAGAAACACCTGCTCTTTTTCAATTTTGCCATTAGTAGAGGGTGAGAGAGAAGTGGGGTCAGGAAGTGAGCTGGTAAAAGAGGAAAAGCTGTTGCTTCAGATTTAGCTCTATAACTGGCATCAAGCTGAAAACCTGTGAGAATCCTTGTTTTTCCACGTCTCATTCTAGCAGGCAGGCGAAGGGCAGTCAGAGCTGCCATGTGTTGCAAGTAGCACATGGCACCTGATCATCTGTCATGCCTCCTCACATCCTAGGTAGAAGGTCACTTGCTGTACTCCTAGGGAACATTATTTGCCTCACAGGAGCATGCTGCAGGCCGAAAGTCAAGCAATCACCGCCTCCAGACTCAGTTGATTGTTGTTAATAATTCCTTGCAGTTCACAACCTTTGTAACCAGCCCAGGCTTCTTTTCCCCAAACAACTCAGCAGACAGCTCTCAGGACATGTGTGAAAACAGAGATAAATATATTATTAAACAAATAGCCACTCGCTTGGGAAACTTAAACCTTTCAGGCTTTAAAGAGTACACATCCATCTTCTCACTATGATTCTGGACCTTATGCAGTACTGACTGATGTGACAGGTGTGCAGAGTGCAGCATGCTGGAACCCCTTCAGCCTAACCCAGAGCTCAGCAGCAACCAAACCTAACCTCAGAAAAAGCAGTGTATCCAGTGTTTCTCCGCAGAATAACCAGGCCCATAAAAATTAAGTAATCCTGAGAAGATACTCTCAGCCATCAGCAATATTGAAAATCCTAGAGAATTGGGAAAATGCTTAGCGTACTAATCTGTAACCCATTGGTTGAGTGAAAGATCAAATCGTTTGGAATTCATTATAAAGGACACAACAAGGCTCTTTTCTTAAGAAGCTATCATCTGCTGGAGGAGAAAAAGCCACAGACAACAAACAACCAAGTTACTCTCATTGGTGCAATTGATTGTTATTCTGTTTCCAGTGAAGTGTGCGCTAAGCAATATAAGAGAATGAATATATTCATTGCTAAACTCTATTTAAAGTAAACTATAACTTTGGAATTCCCTTTAATGGTTTATTTACTCTGCTTATAGTAATGTTTTGAACTATGTACTGAACTTTTAGATCTGTCATAAGACTTTTCTTTGTTTAGAGATACATAACATGTCAGCCTACTGCCATGAGCCATTTTGCTGTGCAGTGCTGGTGATTTGTTCACTCTCACTCAAATTGACACAGACAGGATTGCACTCACAGAATAATTTTGCTTTCAGTAAGCAAGAATGAAGTTTAAGTTAGGAAACAAATTCAGATTTCCCAGCATGAAATAAATTTTACCCTGTGAAATATTCTTAAAGCTAATGGAAGCTTAATTTTCTGGTGCCTTAAAAAGTATTAAGGTGAATTATGAGATTTGCAGTAAGAATTGCAACAGTACTTGTGAAGTAGCACCTGTAAAGGCATAAGGGCAAGATATACAGAAGTCTGATATGTTTAGAAAATACGGACAAGCTTTTAGGTACTATAGTACCTTTTCTATCAGAACTTTCGGGAGTGGGGGGGTGGGTGGTGTGTTGTTCGTGGTGTTTGTTTTCTTGTTTGTTTTTCTTGTTTGTATTGTTTGGGTTTTTTTACCTGAAATACATTTGCTGAGCTCTGACACAGGACATACTGTACAGAAAAAATTCTGTGAAAGCTATGATAGAATTACACAGGAGACGCCATTGTTTCAGTAGACTATTTAGTGGGAGTTTGTGGCAGAAATGGGGCAATGCATATGTGATGGCATTTTTGAGCTTTAAATATGAGCTTTTCACTGTTGTAAATGACATTTTTACATGACAGTCTACAGCTATGGGGCTTCAGGAGAGGTTACAGAAGGCCTTTAGTCAAACAGTAATGCAAGAGTGGCACAGCAGCTTAAGAAAAACAGTTAATTAATTAGCCAGAATCACCCTGCTACTCTGACCTCTTTGGTAACCAAACAACTCTGCTTAGTTTCAAAGCTGTGCTGTGCAGCTACATTTGCACAAAATAAATTGACCCAAATTAAGTAATCCAATTGCAGTAGATCAGGATAACTCTTCAGCTCTGTGGGTGGGTATCATATGTGATGATACTGAACAACCTCAATTTAGTAGTAACATATTCATCCCAAAACCCTACCTAATTTGTAAAATTGAAGTAACTAAAGAATAGAGAAGTTCTTAAAGAAGCTCATCAGAAAGAATTGTGTCATTCCCTTGTAAAGTGTTACAGCTTCAACAAGCTCCAAGCTATTTCATTAAATAAGGTCTGTTTCACTTAAGAAAAGCTAACTAGATAACTAGTCTAGTAAGCTAGACTGAGTTACCCAACCTAACTACAAATGTCTGAAACATTGACATTTTAGTGTGAGTTAGTTATTTTAGCTTTTTCTCATAGTCAGAAACTAGCAGCATGTGACTTGTCTTTTAATCATTGCATGAGATGAATCTCTCTCTGCTTATTTCTCCTCTTTGACTACAATGAGAATTTAGGGTGAATAATTCAATTCTGAATGTTTAAGTTTTAGATGTGTAAGTTCCAGTACATTAAGTCTTATCCTTCCTATTTTCCTTACAATTCTATTTATTTCTTTATAGTCAACCTTCCTCAGTCTGTCCTGGGAAGTGATTTCATAGCATGGCAGATCAGCAGTTATGTAATTTACCCTGATGATACAATCAATTTGCTTCTGTAGATATCTCATACACAAATGTCTTAAAATATTCAGCTGTCACTGACTTTCCCTGGTTCTCTCCTTTTCTTTCTTTGTTAGTATCCTTTTCTATACAATTATTGTGTAATGGGGCCTCTGAAAATTTTAAAGATCAAGCCATTCATGTAATGATCAGAATAGATATGTAGCAGTAACAAATATTTCAGTGGTACAATAAATGCAGAAAATACTTTGTCAATTTTCTCACCTCACTCTTTGAGCCTTGCCTTTATATGCAGTAGCTTGTTCTAGGGATGAAAGAAGTCAATTTTCTCACTCATTGAATCTTTGAATTTTATATTTGTTTGAACTGAAATCCAAGGCAGAGGCTCTTCTGGAAGCATTCAAATAGCAGAAAACACAAGCAAGAGAGCATGCATAACAAATAAAATGATTTATTTTCACACAGTCCATGATGATCTAGAAAATTGTTAGTAGTGGCATCTGTTGAAAAAATTCCTACTCACAACATTTACCAGGCTGCCTGACTTCTGGCCTTGCTTTACAAGTCCACAAAACAGTGCAGAATGAGCAACTCCGTCAACATATTTTTCTCTCTGTTGTTAATGCTACCTTAATATAAAAGCTCAAAATACATAGTCAGAAATGTAAATAGCATTCCTCAGTTTTACCACATTTCCTTTTGGGCAATTATGTTAATATAGTATATGTGAAACATATTGTATTTTTTGTATGTGTGCACTGTACAACTCACAACATTTCTGTATGGCATGTGTTCCTGTAAGTTTTCTTAATGACACAATAATGAAGTGTTTTAGGAGTTTAGGATTGTCATAACCTGTCTGAGCTCTAAAAAAAAAAAACAAAAACCAAGGCTATTATGAGCTCCCATTGGGAAACAAACAGAATAAACAGAAAGAAAGGCAAAAAAAATAAAACCAAACCATAGCAATAAAAAATTATGACTATCACTCCAAATTTACTTATAGAATATCAAAAGCAATAGAAACCCTTGTGAAAATATTACTTTAGCTACAGGGAAATTTTTCTGGATTTTTCATTCAATTTCCACTCTGTTTAGCTTGTTTTTTAACAAGAACTACTGCAAACTTTAAAGAAACCCTACAGAATTTTTTCTTGGAGTAAAGAAAACACAAGCTCATTTGAAGTCTGTACATGAATTGCTGGGAAAACCGCAGGTAGCTGAGGAGTCTGACATGGATCGCAGAGATTTGTGGTATTCTCCCCCCCCTCTCCACACAAAGAGGATGATTTTGTTTCACAGAAAATTTTGAGGTTTGGAATTTGCAGAGTTGAAATAAAATATTTGGAACATATTATCAAAACGTAGTTGTACCAAAACATACATCAAAGGGTTTTTATTCAGAAGTCTCATTGAAAGCACCTTCAAAATCTTTTTAGCTCCATTAGTGATTCAGATTAAATAAAACAATACCTTTCGAGAAAAATACGCTTTGTCAAAGACTGCCTGACCAACTCTGCCCTGTGTCTATAAAGGCCATTTAAAAATAGGTTTAAAGGCATTTTTAGAATTGCAAATTAGGGGAAATCTATTTACTTGAGAAGTGCAGATCCATAAACAAGCTGAATTTCTCTCTTCATCTAGCAACAACTGGTATTTCTGACAAGTTGCAATTAATTTTCAAGGACAAAAGCTGCATGTGACTTTTCAGGACAAACCCTTCAATTCCTGTGCAAAACTCAACAACCTTTCTGTTACTGACCTCTGCTACAAAGCTATCTGTTGTGTGTTTTTTTTACTTTTTTGGTCTTTTATTAGTTACCTTACCTTTTTCAGAAAAAAAAACCCACAATAAAAATAATAACCCTAATAAACAAGAAATATACTACAAAGAGTACATGCCCATAAAGCAAATCTCTGCTATCAGTTTATGTCTTTGCTGTTTACTTGTTTACTTGTAGTCTTCCGGCTCTTTTATGGCTACCATCATCTGTAATAATTATTGGTTCTGTGTTATGTTTCCAAAAACACATCTCCTCTGGAAAATCTTTTTATTTTTATAAACATGAAGACTGTCTTGCTCACAGTCAGAGGAACAGTAATAGAGAGGATTTGACACACTCACCAGGATTTCAAGCTGGCCTTGCAGAGAAATGGGACTTGTCTCTGGCACTTATTTACAAAGAGCAAAAGCATAAAAATTCCTGAGTTAAGTTAGATTTTTTTGTTGTTTTTGGACCTGTCTTTTTTAAAAGTTGATTGCAGGGTGATTGAAGAGAGAGAGATGTTTCTGCCTCTGACAGTACTAACCAGGCAGCTCCAGTTTATATAGTGTCCAGTAGGTTAATTGAGAAAGATACGACCGTAAAAATATCTATTTGCATTGTAAATTTTTCATACTAAGTCATTCTATCATAGTGTCTTCTAGTTCAGAACAACAGAGTTATAGGTAGCTTTGCTAAAAGTATGTATTCAGGATATGAAGACACAGTGCTAAAGTAATTCTCTTATGTCTTTGGGTCAAAAGTGAGAAGATCTTGCAAGATTGAAGCTGAATTTTCCATTCTGAATGTTTCCTCAAGGTCAAAGTTTCAGTCTATGTTTTTGAGCCACAGTTAAACGAGTGTTTTCTTTCAGAATGCAAGCACAGTAAGTGGATGTGAGAGACTGTGAAAAAGACTGGTTATAAGAAATTAATTTTAGTGTATTAAGTAGCTCCATATGAAAATAATTCCAGACTCAGACTAATAGGAGTTGAGACACTTACCTTCTCAGCCAGTCTTTGTTTGAATTTAGGAAGCCTAAATCACTTTTTGCCATACTATTATCAGACCTTAAAGGTATTTGAAGTATAAAACCCCTTCAAATAACTTTTCCCCACTAAATGACTTCTTGTTCTGAGGTACCTTGAAACAGGTTTGCTTTTCAGCTCATTATCTGTTCAGTCCTCCGTGAAAATCAGGTTCAGATGGTGGTTTATGTGTTTATGTGGGCCAGGAGGAAAGCATGTCTGACAGATATTCTAAATTCACTTTAGTTCTGCCCTCACGAGAATATCCCAGGGGACAATATCTTTCAGATAAAAATATACAAGCCTTAGGACTGCCATGGGATTTCTAGCACTTCAAACCCACAGTACCTGAGCACAACAAAGAGCCATCAATAATCCAGGCACTGCCAGTTTGGAATTACTGAAAAGTCTCAAATATTGAGAATGCTTTGGACCTGACAAAGTAGAAATCCTCAAACCTTTGTTTTCCAGTAAATTTCCAATCTATTCTAATTAGAGAAGATGTACTGCTAGGTGATAAGTCCAGAAATATCAGGGAAGGAGCAGTGTTCGAACTGGATTGATTAATTCAACTGACAACACAGAAGCAATATAAAAATATAATAAATCTACTTTTTTTTGGTGTTTTTTTTTTTTTTTCTGACAGGTTCCTACTGTTAAGTCAATTCTATGTGCAGCCTACACAAATGATTGCAGAAGGAATGTTTGTGTGTGCTACCATAGAGTGCAATTCTCTGAAACCGAGGGATGAATATGTAAAAAAGAAAAATATGTGTTGCAGATAAGTGTATATGTCGTATCTTCCTTTATTCCAGTCTCTTTTTAAAAGTGCTTTGTAGCGGTAAATATTTTATCTCCATTGCCGTGTTTTGAGCTTGCTCAAGATTTGTCATCAAATATAGCATTTGTCAAAATCAGTAGTTTGCTGGTCAGAAAGGATTTCCTCAAGTACATACAGCAAGGAAGCTGCCTGAGGATGATGAATGCTTTCTTGATCTGCAGCAAAGAGCCATGGGGGATTTTATCATAAGGCAAATTACTTATGGGTGTATGGAGTTTTCAGGTCTTTTGCACAATTACTTTAGTCACAATTTTCCATAACCAGGAAAGAACAGGATATCAGAGTGTCTCAGTAAGCTTATCCAATATTGAGGTCAAATTCCTACTGTAAATTGTTGCAACTCTGTTTGCTTCAAGAAAGGAGTGTTGATTTACCTCAGCTGAGTATACACAGGCAGCAGAGTTTTCTGCCTCCTTGCTCTTGCTTCTCAGATACCATGCTGTAGAAATATAGTGTCCTGGTAAACCAGACAGCTCCTTCTCACAAGTAAGCACCATTCTCCCCACTCCCAACAAAAGACTCTGAGGGGGAAAAAACACACACAAAAAAAAGCCCTGTGGTACAAATAAGGTATTTAATCAAATAATACAATGCAGAATCATCTTAACTATTTCACAGAGAAGCAGAAGGAGCACCAGAAGCAAGACAGCAATAAAAGGACCCCACACGCCCTCAAGTCTGCAGCCAGCCCAGAGGAAATGACCAACACCCCAAAACAGTAAATGGGAAACAGCAACCAGAAACAGAAGACATCTCCTGTTAAAATCTGAACTACAAGCCCCATGATACTTTGTTCCACCCAGCCCCTTCATTTTCAAGCTGGCATGTCAGTGTGCTATCATATACTCATCAATAGTTTTCAACTGGCCAAACCAATGACATTCTCCGCCCCTTATCCTATACCATCTACATCATGCCCAGCAACAATTGAAACCACACAACATGCAGCATACATCATTCACTGTTAATTCTCACTCAAAATGAAATCTCCTGCAGATGCTCTGGAGGTCCACCCCATTCCAGTACAGTCTGAATTAGTCCATGACCAGTCCAAATGGTGGGGCTGTGTTCCCACTCCTGGGGCAGCTTCCACTGGGGCAATGGATCCTTCCACCCCTTCAAGTGAAAGCACTATTTTAGTATCTTCAGAATTTGTTGAGGGATTACAGTTTCCATTGAAATCTTTACTGCTAGACCATGCTGCTATTTGCTTATTGATATTTGTTTGCCAAATAAGATTCAGACAGTGATTGGAACCACTAGGATGGTGTGTCCAAGTGGTCTCTGAGTGGCAGAGGGGAGAGAGATAGCAGCAGTGCAACAGTGTGAGACCACCACTGTCCTCCAAACGCCAGTACTGAGCAGAAAGAAGCACACCTGTGTTGCCTACTCTCAACACTGGACTTCAAGGGGTAGCATGGTGAATTATCTCTTCTGTCCTCACTTGAGAGAAATTCTTTTCTAGTGAGATGTTAGTTTAGTCTACTTGAGCATTAGTATCAGGTGTCTAATGTATACTTTCTGAGATGAGTTTTAAAAGTTGTGGAAATACATAACTTCTGTTGAAATCATGCTATATGTTAATGCCTTTTATAATATCTAATTAATTCATGTCAGTAGATGACTCATTGTGGAGAAGACATTATCTCCAAAGAATCCAAATAGAAGGTTTTGGGGATCCAATACAGTTCTTCATGCTCTATCTACTAACATAGCTGTACTGAAGAGATGATGAAAGAGCTACCAGAAGTAAATGAGACATTAGGAGAAACAATAAAATGGATAATCAGTGCATAAATCCAAAGAAAGAGAGATTAAAATCCCAGCAAGAAGGAAAAAAATATTGCTTAGTCATTAGATTAAATGAGAATTCAATTGGAAATGACCTTTTTATTGTTTCCTGAGACAGTATAACATTTGTGTTGTGTAGACCTCAGAAAGTAACAAAATTTAGTCTCTGCATGTATGGAGCTAAACATGTCTATGTCTGCCTTCTAATACATAGATTCTAATACATCCCCAAAGAGATGCATTTCTCTGGCTCTACCATTTTCAAAGGTGCACGACACTAGTGGCCACCAAAGGAATTAGCAGAAAAGTCATGTATGGAGCACACATTTAGGATTCTATGAATAAACATCATACTGCAAGCAGAAAGCAGTGGGTGCTATTCTCTCTTCTGCATTAGAAGCAGAAGGAAGAAATGGATTCCTCCCTCTAGTAACTCTCTGTGTTTGCCCTTGTCTTCTCCCCTATTTGTACTCTGGTCCTTTTTTCCTTAGAATTCCTGACCTAGTGATAACTCTTAACCGATCTATTCTAAAGCTCAACTTTATTACTGAATGAGAGGTAGCGTTATAGGATCACTCAAATGTAGGAGACAGATATTTTTGGGCTACCTTTGCTGTGCTAGATCAGATGAATTGTCATTGCTCCTTACTAGTTAGTATTGAATTCATACTAAACCTTCACATAATTTTTAGGGAGTGACATTGATTTACTATTTTTTTAAATGCCTTCCTGCTTGATATTTTTTTCAGTACTCAGCTGTTCATACACATTCTTCATGAGCTGCTTCATAATGCAGAAATGTATGCTATGATATCCACCTTAAACAAAAGAAGGATTTAATCTGACTGATTTCTAATCAGCTCATGTGGTTTTGGTTTTGTTTGTCTTGCACACCCTGAATTACTACTATAGTCACATCTGGGGTACAATGAATGAAAGACTGGCCTTTACTAATTATCTCTCTTGTACAAGACCCGTTGGCTCTTGTACAATAAAAGATTGAGTATTATAGAAATCAAGAGTTCTACTCAGGAATAAAATTTACAAGATAATTAATACTTCCCAGTCTTCTCAGTGTTTGACTATTTCTACAGAGTTATATGATGCCACATCATTTCACAATTCTTGTACTTCCTGTTAGTAGGCTTTTTTATTTGTTGTTTAGCATGCTAATAAACCTTCCCCAGAAGTTGATTTCGGGGAAAATGTTAGTATTAAGAAAAAAAAAAAAAAAAAGAGGGATGAAGAGTTTTCTCTGCAAGCCTGGTTATTGCTCTTTTCTGGTTGTACAGAGGGAGGCCAGTTTTTCCCTTCACCAGAAGACCAGATGGTCTTCTGCATCACATTTACAGGTGCAGGCTATACAATACACCAAGTATCCAGACAGTTGCCAGTTAGATATAAAAAGTTTGAGTGTTATTAGCAACTTTAATTAACAACACATAAATCATGTAGTCACGTTTTCCGATGATGACCAGTTAGCTGAAACCCTTAGCTACATTACAACCTGACAGCACCTCAGAGAACACACTATGCCAAGGCATTTCTCATTTGTGAAAGAAATAGTCTTTTCAAAACTATAATTACATATTGGTGAGATACATTTCCATCATCAACTAACAACTAGTGAATTGTCCATTCAACCAAAAAGGTCCCATTTAAATGAAAGACAGCCAGTGCAGGTTACTTACATGGACACTGATACAGTTCAAATAAGTATTGAATTGAGCTCTTCTAAACTTCTTCTAAAGACATGTAACTTTTGAGTAATACAAAGACCCAAAGCATATTCAGGTTATTTTCCTTAAAATGAAAATAATTGATGACATCAATAAAATAAATATTTTCTGGAATCTCTGACTGGATGTGACTTTTATAGCCTATTTTATTCTTTTATAGAAGGACTTTCCCAAGAAAAACTTTTACTGACATTAATAAAATTATCTGACATATGTTACAAAGGGTTGGAAGGGACTGTAAAGATCATCTAGTTCCAAACCCTGTTCCAGTTCCCCTGCCATGGTCCAGATTGCTAGGATTGTGTTAAAAGCATAAATTGTTAAATTGCAGAAAATATGGAAGGTAAGGTAATGGAAATTCCCTTGTTGATAAACTATCTGATTGGGGAACTGGAATATTGTAATAAACTTTGGGTGTTGCCTCTGCTGATTTACATGATTGAATGCCCTTTGATTGTGCACAAAAGAGAGTAGCTGGTGATGTGAAGCCCTACAGGCATCCCTTGCCTTTTCCTGGGAAGCTCTATGAGGAGGGGTCAGGGAGCCTGGGGATTTAAGCTCTGTCCAGTTTCTCATGTTGGTTCTCGCCAATGGGAAGAGGAGGTCTGTAAGTGGTGAATGGCTTCCCCAGGCCCTGCTGACCCAGCTGCTCTGGGGAAGGTTAAGCCAAACATACGCAATGGCTTTTGCCTGTGTTTGTCCTGAGACTTCTCCTCTGCCCCAATTCCATATGCTATATCTTTTCTCAAGAGAGCCATTCCTTAGTCTTTCTGGGCTTGATCCCAGAAGTACTGCGATGACAAGAAATTACAAAAGAGAGTTGCACTAATTTTAGTAGGCCTGGGAACAGCTTTTTTGTAATTGCAGAGAACAAGCCTGGAGGTATATAAAGAAAAAGATGAAAAAGCTCTAGATGAAGTCCGATTTCACACTGAACAAGAATATTTGTTATTGGTGCTATTTACTTCAACAGTGTTACAATTTAACTTTATATATTCTTGAGTATTTCTAGCAATCAATGAGATATTTTGATTGTTTCATCATAAGATGTCCACAAATCATTTGTAGTTATTTTTGTTGTCATTATGCTTCTACAGGGAATTCGGGGGCGGGGGGGGGAATATCCATTTTGCACTAGAATGCACTAGGATCCAAGCATTATATGGTATTTGTTTAATATTTTCCTTCTCTAGTCTTTGGACTTTCACTTTTCCTGGAAGAAATGAATAATTTTATTCCCTGCACAAATGTCATACACTTACTAATAACTCAAAAAAGAAAAATGCATCAAAGCAATTACTTCAATAAGAGATCTTGTGTTGCAGTATACATAAAAGCATTTCAATAGCTAAAAAGTAAAAACCACAACGATGATCTCCCAGTCTGTTCTTCTCTGAAATCCACAAACACACACATACATATACACACACGTATTTGTGTATGAACTTTTTCAAATTTGCAAATCACTTTAATTTTTTTTTTACTTGTGTGAAGATCTCAGTGAAGTTAAACTGGCCAGTAGAAATAGATTTTTCTTCTTGCTGCCGTTGTCCCCCTCTTGTCCAAGGAAATTCTGGCCATACTTCTGTGCCAAACGATCAATGTACTTAAGTTTTGACCTAGCATAGAGTTTTACTTCATCTATTGATGAGGCAGAAGATGGCACGGGTTACCCATTAGTCCACTATGTTGTGGAGGGCGGGGGGGGGCAACCATCAAGAGTCTGGATGATTTATCAATGCCTTTATCAAAGCTGAAAGTCCCAGACATAGAAACATAGAACAGTTTGGGTTGGAAAGGATCGTAGGATCATAGGATGTTAGGAGTTGGAAAGGACCTTCAAAAATCATCAAGTCCAACTCCCTTGCCAGAGCAGGACCATAGAATCTGGCACAGGTCACACAGGAACACATCCAGATGGGTCTTGAAAGTCTCCAGAGAAGGACACTCCACAACATCTCTGGGGAGTCTGTTCCAGTGCTCTGTGACCCTCACAGTGAAGAAGATCCTCTTCATGTTGAGGTGGAACCTCCTGTGCTGTAGTTTATATCCATTGTGCCTTGTCCTATCACAGGGTGCAACTGAGGAAACCCTGTCCCCTCACTCTTGACACCCCTCCCTCAGATATTTGTAAACATTTATGAAATCCCCTCTCAGTCTTCTCTTCTCCAGACTAAATAGCCCCAGGTCTCTCAGCATCTCCTCACAGGGCACGTTCTACAGTTCCTTAATAATCCTTGCAGCCTACCACTGGACTGTCTCAAGCCCAAAAGTAGAAGCAATATCCCAGGTGAGATCTCACCAGAGCAGACACACTTCTCTTAATGCACCCCAGGATCCCATTGGCCCTCTTGGCCACAAGAGCACATTGCTGACCCATGGATAACTTGCTGTCCACCAGAACTCCCAGGTCCTTCTCCACAGGGCTGCTCTCCAGCAGAACACCTCCTAACCTGTACTGGTGCAATTTATTATTCCTTCCCAGGTGCAGGGCTCTGTACTTATCCTTGTTGAATCTCATTAGGTTTTGCTCTGCCCAGCTCACCAGTCCATCTAGGTCTCACTGAATGGCTGCACAGCCTTCAGCTATATCAGCCAAGACTCCCAGTTTGGTATCATCAGCAAACTTGCTGAGCAGACACTCTGTTCCCTCATCAATGTCATTGATGAAGATCTATCAGCCTCCTTCTCCTTCATCCAGGGTCTGGACTTTGTAGGGGAGCTCAGTCTTAGGAACAAAGACTGAAGAAGGCATTCAGCAACTCTGCCTTCTCTGCATCCTCAGTTATCAGGGCTGCCTTCTCATTCAGCAGTAGGGCCACACCTTCCATATTCTTCCTTTTCCTACTGATATATTTGAAGAAGTCTTTCTTGTTCTCTTTAACTTCCTTTGCCAGTTTTAGTTCCAAGAGGGCTTTGGCCTTCCTTGTCGCCTTCCTAGGGAATCTTGTCCAACCCCTATGCAGTGAGAATCATAGAATCAATAAGGTTGGAAAAGACCTCAAAGATCATCAAGTCCAACCTGTTACCAAAAACCTCATGACTACTAAACCATGGCACCAAGTGTCATGTTCAATCCCCTCTTGAACACCTCAGGGGACAGTGACTCCACCACCTCCCTGGGCAGCCCATTTCAAGGGCTATCAACTCACTCTGTGAAGAACTTTCTCCTCACCGCAAGCCTAAACTTCCCCTGGCATAGTTTGAGACTGTGTCTTCTTGTTCTGGTGCCTGGGAGAAGAGACCAACCCCCTCCTGGCTACAACATCCCTTCAGGTAGTTGTAGAGGGCAATGAGGTCACCCCTGAGCCTCCTCTTCTCCAGGCTAAACAACCCCAGCTCCCTCAGCCTCTCCTCATAGGGCTGTGCTCGAGGCCTCTCCCCAGCCTTGTTGCCCTTTGTTGTAGTTTGGGCTGGGTGCCCTCTGCTACAGGGGTGTTTCCTGAGTCCAGCAGTCCAGCCCAGTGGGTGGACACAGGAAATTAGGTTATTTCCTACCATGATCCCTTGCACCACTATAAGTCTCACGGCAGGGTCTGGCACTTCCTCTTTCCTTCCTCCTCGCCACCTGGTAACTGGGGGAGAGATCTCCGGGCCATGGGTGTTGTTAGGCCCAAGGCCACGGGGTGGATGGGCAGTCTCAGATCTGGCCAGCTGAGACTAGCCTAGCAGTGGGGGGGGAAGGAGGAGCCCTGGGGGTTTTGGGTGCACCCTCAGGTGGGGATGGGATCTCTCTGGGTCTGTTTTGGGGTTCTTCTTGTCACTGTATTTCTAGTTCTCTGCATGCATTCACTGTTCTCTATTTAAACTTTTCCATCACTTTTGCAATCCATTTTTCTGAGTCGTTATTTCTGCGCGTGGTGGGGAGGGGGTCTGCCCCAACCCATTACACCCTTCTCTGGACACATTCAAGTGTCTCAATGTCCTTCCTAAATTGAGGGGCCCAGAACTGGGCACAGTACTCAAGGTGTGGCCTAACCAGTGCTGAGCACAGGGACACAATGACTTCCCTGCTCCTGCTGGCCACACTGTTCCTGATGCAGGCCAGGATGCCACTGGCCTTCTTGGCTACCTGGGCACACTGCTGGCTCATGTTGAGCCAGCTGTCAATCAGTACCCCTAGGTCCCTTTCTGTTCGGCTGCTAGAATGGACATCTTTAACTAGATAAGGTTGCTCAGAGTCCAGTCCAAGATGACCCTGAATGCTTCCAGGAGTGAGGCATCTACCACTTTTTCAGGGAAACCTGTTCTAGTGTTCCACCACCCTCACTGTGAAACATTTCTTCCTTCCATGTAGTCTAAATCTACCCTCTTTAAGTTTGAAACCATTACCCCTTTTCGTTTCATAACAGGCCCTGCAAAAACCAGTTGTCTACATCTTTCTCACACTGCAACACCACTGCTTTACCTTGTCTACATGAGCCATCCACTCCTACACAGCAGGGACATCTCGCATACCCTGGAGCTCAGGAGTTCATCATAGTAGTGACTGCAGTGAACTTCAATGTAGTTCATGTGTGAGAAGACTCTAAAATTATTCTTTATTCAGTAGGATTCAATGTAGAGGTCAGAGATAAGGCTGATGCTTTCATAGTGTCATCTGTTGCTGAGTCTGAGCTGTTTCTGGATATGCTTCAAAACACTTCCACTATTTTATTTGTCCATTAAGGAAACTGGAAAAGAAAATACATACAAATGTCGTGTCTCTCTGTGCCAGACCAATTCATTCTCATGGAATACCTGCCCGTCAAGGTTTTATGCTCTTGCAGAGGCAAATCTTACCTGGCTTTGCTCCCTCTAATATTGCTTCTTCTGAAAAGGAGGAATAGCAATATAATAACACCAATATTAACTTTTTTCCCCCCTCCTCTTGCACTCCACAATGAACCAGAAATGGGGGTCCCAGAAATTAAGAGAAAAGCCTTATCATTTGGGTTTGTAATTATATCTCCTTCTGACAGAAATGTTTGATCTTATAGTCACTAAAGCAGCTTCAAACATATGCTAGGTTACGGTGGGAGTGGTAAGTAAAATCAGGGAAGAATGAGTAGGAGGATGTGGGCATATGTGCAGAGCATAGCTATTCAGAGTCATTTCTGCGGTATTTATCATTTCATGCCCATTACAAATCTACACTCACAATATTCCCACAGATTAGGAAGTGTTCATCTGTATATGTGAGAAACAAGGAGATTAAAAATAATCAAAGGAAGAAAGAGAAATGATTCTTAGGGAACACCCAGAGGACCAAATATTTGTTCTTAAGCTGCATAATTTCCTATTCAGCCATCTCATAAGAGACAGGCATATCTTATTTGTAATGAAGCAGATCTCTACATCCACCAAGATGAATCCTGACTCAAAACATTATGTAATTTAATAAGGAAGTAAATGCTATTTAAGCTTGGGCATAAAAGGAATAAATTTATTTAAACTGAGCTGGTCCACTGCTTCATAAGGTAAAGATGTGCAATCAAAGTAGCAAATACTGTCTCTGTTTTCAGAGCCATTTATTATTGAATTTTTTTTTTTTTATTCTAGGTCAGGGTCTATCAAGAAAGAAATATTCAGTTAGATGAAGACCTAGAACTGATCCTATGGATATCATCAATTCTGCTTCAGTGACAACCCTATTGTGAACTTAACCACATCAGTCCTGTACTGAACAGCATATAAATAAGCCCTAATTTATCTATATAATCCTCATACAACATTTTATCTTTAAATAGGAAGCATTTTATAAGCTTTAATTCAGAATATGATTTAAGCACATGCTTAAATGTTCTTCTGAAAATGGTCTAACTGAAATGCTTATTTATTTTCTTAATTAGAGGCTAATTGATGAAACCTCCTGGCTTTCCTGTGAAGGGTGATTTTTTGGATAGGAAAATGGATGCCAGACAAGCTGTCCTGCCAAAGCCTGCACAGAGTTACAGAGAGAGCAAAGCACCTATCATGTCTTTCCAGACAGTACTGTTTTCCTAAGATCCATGAAGTCTTATTTCAAGTATTTATACTGCACTCACTGTCTAACTGGAAGAGCTGCATCACAGACTTTGAAGTCAGGAAGTGTGGTAGACTGCAAGGATAGAAGCTGACAACTTCTGAAACATTCTTTAATGTCTTTTTATGGGTCAGGACACAGAAGAATAAATGAGAATCTGGAGACTATTTTATTGACACCTTTTCTTTGCAATTTTCAAACCTTGTAAATCATTCCCCAAAATCCCCGTTTCTACACATCAGACAAAGAGAAAGGGAGAAGTATTTTCTTTGACAGAGAAGGTCAAGGATGTTTTTCACTTTCATCTAAAATTCTGGCAGCCAAGGGAAATCCAGATTCATGAACAAGGGAAATGATTCTTATGGTCGATTAATCTATTGCTTTTAATCCTTTCAGAATGATTACAGTAATCCCCAGGTGTTTTTGCTCTGAGCAGGGACTGCCTGTCTGATGACAATCTGACAAATTCCTTATGGATAAGTGATCACTAATAAACATGTTAATGCATCAGACACAGCAAAATATTTGTTAACTAAAACCCTATATGTTACCAGTGTGTAAAAGCTAACACCATAGTTGTGTAAATAGAGCTGGGCCATTGTAGCTGTCTATGATGAAAATTATACCTTTAAACACTTTGTTATTGTTGTTGTTCTAAAATATTTCATTTCAAGCTGTATTTCTCTATTTGATGGTAGCAGCCTTTCTGAATAAAACAGGGACTTCTGCAATAAATTTATATGAGCATTTATCAAAACCTAGTAACACCACAGCACTAATTTGGGATTCAGCACTTTACCAAATATGCTAGAAATTAGCAGCACGAGATGGCCCCAGTTTGTGAATTATTTCAGTGCTTGAGGAAGAGAATGAGCCAATAACAGCCTGGGCAGAGGGAAATGTGTGGTTCATCACTCAGCTTACGCTCTTCTCCACAAGACAACTTCTTGAAGCTGGATACTTTGATTTCAAGGGCTGATTTCAGATACAAGTCATTTTCTGAGCAAAAATGCCTTACTTGGAAAACAGAGTCTGAATTGGTTAGCTTCAAAAAGATATTTGCTTTAATCAAACACATTGAGAAGAGGGGGCTCATTGCTCTCTACAATTACCTGAAAGGAGGTTGCAGTGAGGTAGAGGTCCGTCTCTTCTCTCTAGTATCAGGTGATAAAGCAAGAGGAAATGGCTTGGAATTGTGCCGGGGAGGTTTAGATTGGATATTAGGAAAAAATTCTTTACTGAAAGAGTTGTCAGGCATTGGAATTGATTGTATAAGGAGGTGGTTGAATCCAGAAACCTGTGGACATGGCACTTTGGGACATAGTTTAATGGCCATGGTGGTGTTTGGTTGAGGGCTGGCCTCGACGATTCTATGACACTATGATTCTATATTTGATTAAAGAATATCCAGCAAAATATCTTTGGCCTAAAAGTTCCTGACACTGCCTTCGTTACACAGCTTAGTCATCTCCCTTCTGATTTTGTCCTTTTCCCAGCATCAGAGACAGTAAACTAATAATTTGCGTTCACTGTCACAGTTTCTCTCTCTGTTCTCTCCCAGCTGCTCACCAAACTTCCTACTTTATCTTTGTATTGTTCTAGCATTTGTGTTCAACTTTTCCTTATATTCCCACATGCTTTCTATCCAAGTTTCCTTCTTTCAAAGGACCCTTTCACTATTTTTGTATTTTGTCTTAAAACACCTTTTTAATCTTTCTTTAGCTGTTCTTGGTTTTAGTTTGACTTTTTCTGTTGTTGTTTTGCTGTTTGTTTTGACATTTCCCCCCCAATATACATAGATACATTGAATAGCTACAAACAGTAGCAACAGTACACAAAAATGTAAATTCATCTCTTTAAAATTATGTCTCTCAAATGAGATTGGCATGTGAGCTGTTTGAACAGTTCTCTGCAAGGCCAGATAAGGCTTTCTGCTCTTCATTTTCATCTTATCTTTTTAGTTTTATTTCTCTGTTTTGTTTTGTTTGTGTTTCCCCCTCCCTCCCCCCCTTTCTTATTGATGAAAACACACAGATCTTGTACATACACATAAACAAACCAGCCAAACAAACAAAGGACAAGTACTTTGTCCTTGAAATTATCTCTCTTTATGCAGATATTTAGCTGGTGTTGAACCACAGAGTGACCACATACTTTATTTTCCTTTGCAGGAGTCTTGTTAATCAGACCCTCAGTTTGCATTTACTGATACAGTTCGCATTAACTGATACAGTTCTGTGGACTCAAAGGCAATACATTGATTTACCACAACCGAAACACAGCCAGATAATGCTACCTTTTTTTTTAATTTTTTTTTTTTATATTTTTTGGCTTGTGTTCCTTGCATTCTCTAGAAGTATATCACATCAACAAATTCACAAAATGCATTGCCACACAATAAAGCAGCACAGGAATAGATCTACTTCACAACTGTGCACAGATGTCTTGTTCTCCTGCAATGTAAACAGGGTCAATGTGTTTGTCACTGACACATAGAGAAAAGCTTTTGTGTATTTAGAAGTTCAGGTCAGCAGCAATGTACGTAAATACACATGTATTTGTGGTGCTGGATCATCACCTCATTTACGTTCTTGAAATTGAAATATGTTAAAATTATTATGCAGGAATTCAAATGTGTACCTGTAATTCCTCCCGCCTTCTTAGTCCTGCTTACTTTGTCTTTCATAGGGAAATACACCAGAAGTTTTACCTCACTTAATTTTAGTGTTAAGAATCTCTTCTAAGCTAGTTGAATCATAGAATCATAGAATCAATAAGGTTGGAAAAGACCTCAAAGATCATCAAGTCCAACCTGTCACCCAAGACCTCATGCCTACTAGACCATGGCACCAAGGGCCATGTCCAATCCCCTCTTGAACGCTTCCAGGGATGGTGACTCCACCATCTCCCTGGACAGCCCATTCCAATGACTGACAACTCTCTCAGTGAAGAACTTCCAACTCACCTCAAGCCTAAACTTCCCCTGGTGCAGCTTGAGACTGTGTCCTCTCATTCTTGTGCTGGTTGCCTGGGAGAAGAGACCAACACCCTCCTGGCTACAACCTCCCTTCAGGTAGTCGTAGACAGACAGTTGGTCTCATCCCATCCATGGCTGATGGGAATGGCTTCATTATACCCTAAGGTATTTAGCCCTCCATATACATTTCCATAGCTTACATACAGAAGCTAGATAAACTTACATGCTGACATTTTAAATAGCTGAAACTGTGTGAGAACAATGTCATTGTTTGTCACTTAATATTATACAGCACAACAAAGCTGTAGTTTTGCACTGAGTCAAGTGCTCTAAGTATAAAAAGGAATCATCACAAAGCAGAACTAAAATGTTTATGCACTCACGCTACAGTAGAGTATCAACACAGTTCTATAGATACAAACATGTCATTATATACAAACCTAGAAATCACAGGAATCATTATTATAATTATTATAATCATTATAATCCATATATTAAACATTTAATGGAATTATCCTTTAATTTTTATTACATTACTTCAGTTTCATTCTTCCACTTTTCCAGATAATGGAGGCAAATCCCATTCCAGATTACCCTCCATGATTACACTGAAATCCCATCTAAAAAATGAATTTATTTGTAGCTCCATGGGTAGTAGAAAACAATCTGAGATTAGTGAGTTGAATCTAATTTGCATTGGTTTATAGTTTATTCTTTTCCTGAATCCAAACTACTGTATTTCTGCTTCTTAAAGAATCACATGGAATTTGATAATCTGTTTCATTTAATACAGCACTTTCAGTATTTTATAAATACATCATTGTGATGGACATGCATAATGATAATAATAATAATAATAATAATAATAATAATAATAATAATAACAACAACAACAATAGTTCAAGTTTAGATACTCAGTATTTTATGTGTGGGATTCATTTCCATTATAATCTGGAGCTGTTTTTCAAGAGTCAGCTACAAAGATTCTCAGAATTCTTTATCCCTACAGATCTAGCCACGTAGATGTAATGCCACTTTTTTCTTTTTCCTTTTTTTCTTTTTTTTCTTTTTTTTTTTTTTTTTAATTTTATTTTTGAATGTCTAGCAATCTGAACTGATGGATATTTGCAAATCTTGTGAGTCCCGAGCTAAAATAGTGAGATTATTTATGATGGAAGTAAGTGGCAAAGTGACACACGTAGGGATGAAAAAGAAATGTCTGAATCAATGAGAGAACAAATATCAGTTCATTGAGAAAGACTTTGGAAAGAAAAGTGATCAGATGTGATCTTAAGTCAGTATTGCCTAACTTTTGCAAAGAGTTGAACCTTTTTCTAGATTGGGTAAGGAGCAAGTCATACAGAGTGATCTTTCCACTTGGCTGAACATTTGTAAAAATCCCAGATGAATTATTGTGTACGGCCTTGAGTGCAACATCCCTGAAACAAAGTAACCTAACTGAAGAAAAGTTACCAAAGGTCTGAAAGCCACAATAAATGATGGAAGAGTTAGCATTGTTTATTGTGGAGAGCACAGAATGTGGGATGTGAGAGCAGTCTTCAAGTTCATTTGTTGCAGAGGGCACCTGTGTGCTTCCTGTGGTTTCCATTAGAGGACAAGATATGGTGGCTTTCATTTCAAAGTACAGAAATCCCAGGGAAGAAGCTGTAATGGAAAGGATCGTGAGGTACAGGAACAGATTGATAAGCGAGAAGATGGAGGCTCTGGGACTAAAGTTATTTAAAATCAGGTTAGAAAGACATCTCTTTTGAATAACACAGTGCAGCTAATTCTGTCTGGGTTGAGGACTACTCCATGTGGCCTGTCCAGCCTCCTCCAGAGAGTTTTTCTACATATTTGTGCTGAAGGTGTACTCAGTCTCTATAGTCAACAGGATCATCATGTATCTTAAATATTGCCCAACATCAGATGAAAGAGTGTTCTTGCAAAGGTGTGAGTTTGGTCAAAATCAACATGGCAACAAGAAAAAGAATACCCTGAAATTGCCTCCTCATTAATCTTTTCTCCTCTACCCGTGGAAAGGATGGGGGGGACAGAGTTGTTTTGTCACCAGTTGCTGCCAGCCTCTGCCATTGCACATCTCCTCTGACTACTGCCCTTGCTTCAGGGTATGATGTGCAGTGTTGCCAGTACTGCCCTGTTAACCCTCACTTCTACTTAAATCCTTTTTTATTTCTGTATGGAGATATAAGCAGCAGACTGCCTTGCACTAGATGCCAGCAGCAATACCAAGGATGGCAGGGGATATGCAACAAACTGACTGGCATTTGCTGATAAAGAAGAATACAGTTTGCCTCTGTGGAATTATTATTGTACAAGATAAACATCTTTTAGCTACACAACAACAAACTTTACATCTGGACAGAATGTCTACATTTTTATTCTAAAGGTTACATCTGACAATGTAACATATATCTCTAATCACAGAGTACAAAAAAAAAATAGACAAAAGAAAAAAAAAAAAAAAAGGATTGGTCTTCTGGATTTGAATTTTCTCTTTTCTGGATGTTTGTATCCTATTTAATCTTCCCAGAGGTATTAATGAAGCAATATTACTTAAGCTGCTCAGAACTTATTTTTTTCACATGTAAACAAAGAATTGATTCTCTCCTCCTTTAAGTGAGACATAATAAAACAATGGAAATCTGGAAAAATGTAACTTCATCCAATAAAATAAATGATGTGACATTGCAACATAAGATATCTTGGAATGATTTTGAGTGATAGTGAGTGAAATTATATTCCTCATGACCTGATACTTTTGTCCAGAAGCAGTAGTAATCACAGCAGTGTTCACATCTATTAAGTGACACGAAATCAGTAGACATGAGGGATTTTGGCTGTATTGGTAAGCATATACTTCCAGGGAAGCTTTCATAACAGACAATAGTTTCATTCATACAAACAATATAGTCATACAGAGGCATAATTTCTTTTCAGAGTCATTGAGCCCAACCTTATCCCTCCTGAAACTACTGTTGACTTCAGTTCAGACAAGATGTGGCTATGCAATTTTTAATACTCTAGGAAGAGTTTCTGTCATTGGAATTTTCCATGTAGAGTAACACATGATAAGAAAAAACATTCCCTACTGTGTCTGTGTACCAAACTAAACACAATCTTGGAAGACTGTGTGTGATGTATTTGATGTCAGGGATGCTGGGCAGATAAGACATGTGACTGACAAGTCCTAAAAAACACAAGATTTTTGACATTGTACTTTAATTTTTTTTTAACCTATTGAAAAATACAATTCATCTTAATTCCTAAGGCTGCTAATATTTTACCAACAGTGGGGAAACAAGGAATAACATAAAACACAGACGAACACAGAACAAGGACATTAATTTCTGATTAACCTGCCTGAACCTGATGTGATGAACTTGAGACTATCAGGGAAGTTTCTACTAGTATCTGGAGAAAAATCTCAGATCTGGTACAGTTATAATAGTATCACTTCCTCAGGCAAAAGACAGACACGTCTCTGAGTGGAAGAAACTGGTATCTCATTTGCATATGACACATAACTCCGTAATTCAAGATGTTCTTCATTTTCCTTCTCTTACTTTTCTTAGGAAATTGCCAAATGTTACCATGAAGTACCATTAAGTGAACTGAGAGACCTAAATGCAATGAATCAGGGATAAATGCATTTAGAGTGCATGTCTCATCACTGGCTTGATGAGCAGCACTTAGGAGAAGACAGCTGTTCTGCATTTCTCAGCAAAATGTTCTGGCATCCTGCTTGTGCCATGCAGGACCCTCAGCAGCAGCCAAAGTTATCCAGAAAAAAAGGATTTAGATTAAAAAGATGAACTAACTTCTGCCTGCTTTTCCAGGAGAACTGTGCTGTGAATAAGCATTAGGAAGCTGTAACTTTGGGCAGTTTGGGGCAGTTTTGGCTTCTGCCATTTTAAAAATGTGCCAGAGAGCAGCTGGGACTTCTTCTCTCATACACTAGCCCAACAGTATCTTTTGCACTAGCCCTGCTGCCAGTATCTTGTATCCTTAAGGCTTGTCTGTCCTTAAAAGGAACAGCTGTACTACTAGAGCTATGCAATCTCTCCTCCCTCCTGTGCAGAAACAGCTTATACAAGAGAAGTCCCTTTGCCAGTACCGTTCTCAGGATAACCTACACAGACAAAGGAACTGTTTACTTGTTTAATGGAATCTGCTACTTTTAGCCTGTTGATATTGGTTAAAGCGGTGAGATTTCTTTACTCCACTTAGTTATGCCTGCAAAGAGTCCAAATGTAGGCCTGGCTTGGGTGCATATTTCAATGGTTACTTAAGCAATAGAAAGTTCTGTAAGTTTTGTGAGCCTTTTTTATTTTGTTTAATGCCTAAGATTTTACAATGAACATACCATGTTGTGTTATTACTGAATTTTATGCAGCCTGCAGCCACACTTTCAAAAAAATATTATGGAATAATTATGTGCATCACCAAAGGTATACAAAATGTTTACTTGGCCCTAAAGACTGAAATGGCTTCTTTTACCTGTTCTAGACAACATAGTTACATTAATTATGTGCACTGTTAGAAATGTTCTACATGACCTTTGACAATTCGGATAGGTTCAGAGAATAGATTTCAGGGGAAGTCAGATCCAGTTACTTTTAAGGACAATCCTCTGCTGCAGTTCCATAAACAGTATGAGCTGACACAAAGCTCCTCTGTTGCACTCTGTACTCCCCCAGCTGACCAATATGCTCCTTCCCCATTCTGCTCACAAGCCCTGTCTTTCCTTTTGGTTATGTAAGACTTTGTACAACTGTATAGTGAATTGGAGCAGGGAAGTCATCAGGGTAAAAGTAACTTGCCTGAAAGGCGGTTAATTTCAACGTGAATTAACTCCTTGACAGAGCTGACCATGTGGCCACACAGCACAAATATCCCTGTGACAGGTGGGAATAAGGGTCATGTGAGAGTACTTCTTCTGGCAGAAGTCCTACCTTATTCCAGCCTGTGTAAGTGCTTCAATTTCTCCTCCTCAGTACGAGGAAATCAGTTCTTTCTCACCTCTCACTAATGCTGTGAAGGAAAAACTTTATAGACTCTGTGAACTTCAGTTTTAACAGCTATTAAGACATATGTATTCCATAATTGTAAAGCAAAAAGGCACCATCAGGACTGCAACAGGAACAGATCTATAGAATTTCCATCCTTTCATTCACTTTAGAATTGGAGACTCACCCTAGCACTCTGTGCCTGATCCTGTGCTGTGTATAAACACCTCAGGATCCTCAGTCTGTGCAGATCCCTTGGATCTAAATAGAAGAATGCACAGGGTTTTGTGTGTATTTAATCCATTTGTAGAATTCTACTGGAAAAAATACTCGATCGTGGGTGTTACTTCTGAGAATAATTCACAATTATACTGAAACATCCTAGTGTTATGAGAAAAAAATTGTGTTTTTTAGAATACTCTTTTTTCAGAGACATGTGAATCTGTGTGATGCCTAATGTAAAATACCCTCTGGGCAATTGCACAGTCACTGCTTATATATATCAATAAGAGGCATCTGTAAAGCCGGCCCTCTAAAACTAATAAGGAAAAAAATTGCTGCCTTTAAAAATTTTATTTGATTTTGGCATGGTTCTCACGAGATGCTGTAAATATGCATTTCAGTTAAGCATCAATCAGACTAATATTGAGTTACAAGTAACTTAAATGTGTGATTGTCAGAAAATATGCTATTTTTATAAGAGGCAGAGAGAGTACAGCCTTAAAGCCTAAGGACTCAGTGTATCCCTAAATGCTCTGAGGCTGTACTGTCAGTAATAAACATGAGCTGTTCTACCCTCCTGATCAAGATCCCAGAGGGTAAGACATGGTTTTCTTCATGCATTAGGCATTAGAAAGAGCATTTAACAGCAGTTACCAAGCTTCTCTTTTCATAGATAACACAATTATTCTTAAAAACTCTTTCATGACAGTCGTTTACAACATAGTCAGTAAAAGCTTTCTTAAATGCATATACCCATATAATGCAAATTTTAGTAGATTATTTTACCTGAATATCAAGTATGTGAGACTGCCATTTTTCTTAGTGGCAGGGAAGGTTGTTTGCCATTTTGGAGAATCAGTAGCCACATGGCACATTTTTTCTAAAAATACATCATATTTTAAGTGAGTGATTAGATAGGGTGGGGAAACCCTCTGCTCCTCAGTGTGAAGTAGAGGACTGGAAAGTTCAGAGGACACAGTTTCAAGCTGCACCAGGGGAGGTTTAGACTGGATGTTAGGAAGAAATTCTTCATAGAGAGAGTGATTGCCCATTGGAATGGGCTGCCCGGGGAGGTGGTGAAGTTGTCATCACTGGGGGTGTTTAGGAGGAGACTTGATGGGGTGCTTGGTGCCATGGTTTAGTTGATTAGATGGTGCTGGATGATGAGTTGGATGTAATGATCTCAAAGGTCTCTTCCAACCTGGTTTATTCTACTCTATTCTAAGTTTTGTGAAAGGAAGGAATTCAGGAGTACTTTTTATGTACATCTAATTTTATGTTTTATGATGATATTGTTTCTACTCTGATTTCAGTCTATTATGAGTCAGATTCACTGAAGTATCAGTCCCTCGCTTTTTGTAAAATCAAGCTAACTGAAACCATATCAATAATTATTATAAAATCCTCTAGCTAAAGAACACTTTCAGACCTCTGCATGCTGATGAATCAGTTCTGAACTCAGACTGTGCACTTTATGAATAATCTCAGAATCTACTAAAACACTGACATGATAACAGAATCTTCACACCTGCCTTTTCCATATCTTCATTTTAAAAATGCAGCTGTAGGTGCATCTGAAGCAATCTTCCATTTTATCTCGTTGGTAAGGCTTGATTATATGCCAACTTAAATCATTGTAAAGACTACCATTTAGCTGCAGACAATTTAGGTAAACAATTTGTGTGGTAGAATTTCAATCCCAATGAAGCCTTTGCCCTCATCTGCAGTGTCTAGAAATGAATTTTTGGAAAACCTTTAAAGGACTGGAGGAAGAAGTAATGTTAAGTAATGAAACCCAGAAAGAGGAAGAGAGAGTGGCTTTATCATCTTGCATCAGAAGAGGTCGAACTAAATTAGGCATCAGGTTTTCTTTCTTCAAAAAACACAGCCTTTGTGGCAAGATTCAATAGTGGAGAAGGATCTAATGATTATGAATCTTGTGTCAATGAAGGACCATCTAACAAAATATGTATGGCTGATCATTTAGTGATGCAAACATATAAACCATGCACATGCCCATGGTTTTCCTGTCAAATACTCCTTTCTAGATTGTTTCTGCTCCTTTTCTTAACACACCTAACTATCTGTCTGAAGGAAAATTATCCTCTGAAGGAGCTGTGGATAATTTGAAGTCCTCCAATGGTCATGATGATAACATTGAGTCACTGCTTCCTTGATACATTAGTCTGCTTATGTCTGTGCTGGTTTTCACATGATTCAATAAGAGTCTTTGGAGGTGAAAACAAAACATTTAAATAATTGTTTCTTGAGGATTTAACTATATAAGTATTGGATATGTTTTTGCATGTTGCACCTTTGGAAATGTACTATAAAAATTTACTCTGTGATGTTATTTAATATTCTGAGAAGGAATAGATTCTATTTCCACATTACTCTCATTACCAGTTCCATGGATCTTGAGGACATTGTGAGCCTGAAAATCAAATTTTAATCCTATACTCTATAGTCCTATACTCTTATAGTCCAATGTTGCAGTTACATGATGCTTCATTCAGAAATTAAACTTATAGTGGCTTGGGGTTTTTGTTTGTTTGTTTGTTTTTTAACGTCAAGCAACAGTTTCACTTTTTGTGTAACATATAATGCAACTTCAAAACCCAGGGAATAGAAAAATCAAGGTTCCTAACATTGTATCTTCTAGTTTTCTACTCACTGCTTCTTAACATCTGATTTTTTATTTTTTTTTTTTAATTTATCACCCCAAAATAATTTCAGAATCCAAACCAAACACTGAACTCACCAGCTGGTGTATTGAGCTTATTATATCGTGTCATATTTGTCCCTAAGTTTGTCCTACTTAAACTCAATATTATGTATTACCAAAAATCTTTGATACAAGTGTATCAGCAAACTCTGTGCTCACTGCTGAAATGAATTCAAGGTTGTTAAATGATGATGCATATTATATGATACACATTGTATCTCATCTTTCCAGAGCCCAGTATCTGGGAACTTTTTTTCATTTTGATATTTGCCATAATTATAGTAAATATGTACTTTAATAAATATTGAATTTCAGATGTTTAAACAATATTGGTTTTTAATAGCTTATATATCCTCACAAACAACTTGAATATGATTATTTAATTTCAGTTTATAAAAGCAAAATAGTCATTATGAGGTCTATGAGAAAATTACTTTACTACTAAAAGCTGAAAATTCTAGCTCCTGATCATTTGATTAAAAAACACTAGTACATTCTCTCCCTCACCAAAACACATATTTGTTCATAATGGACAATGAGGCTAATTATAAAGTATCTCCTTGCATGCTGACTGAAGCTGGTTTGCATGTTAATGTAGAGAAGGAACAGCATTAAGACTGTCAGTGCTGGACATGCTTCAATGTTGCCTTTTAATTAAAAGTTCAAATTTCTGAAAGAATAGCTGGAAAAGAATGTACCGGAATCTTACACAAGAGCTCGACTTACAAAACACAGCAGTCACATGGGTTTGTTTCCTGTCACACACTGTTAGCATCAATGACATTGTTGCTGCCAAGTTCACTTGCTCTATGCATAAAAGAGATGCTTACTTTTCAAGAGTTATTTGCCCAGCAATAATGAAAACATCCCAAATTCCTTCATAGTTAACGTGCCCCCAGCCCTAGCCATTATTAATATGTGGCCATACAGCTCAAGGAAAACAAAGTATTAAACTGCTGACCTCACAGCATTTTCTGTGAGATGGGGGGGTTGCTTTGATTTAGGGTGTTTTGCTTTTTCTCATGAGAAGTACAGTTTTCTTTTTATGTGTTTCATGAATGCACATTTTCTATACTTAATGACTTGTCTGCAGTATTTTGCATGGATTTCTAGACTGAAATTCCTCTCTTATTAATGAAAATTGAGATAGCTGGCAGTTCATTCAAAGATAGAGTTATCTCCTGAAAGCGCAACAGTCCAAGGAAACTAATGCCCCAAGTCTGTGATTTAAATAATTCCTTCCTAGCAATAAGTGTGTATCATATTATCAGAGATAACATGTAAAGGTTTCCTAGAGATATTCATTACAATGGGGCACTCCTGATTATCTGTTTCACTGGGGTAAAAATTAAGACATTTTCTTTATACAAGTAAGTCTGTTCTATCATCATGCAGCTATAAACTGGAGCACAGTTGGACCGCTTTTTTTCCTTTTTTCTTTTTTTTTAATCTTTGGAGTATAATGGCTTATCTTGGAGCAGCAATAGAATCATATTTGCATATTTGGTCCATCAAATATCATTATTCAAATGATAATAGGAATCCTTTCTTTAGAAAAGGCAGCATAAATAATATAGATATGAATTAATCATCTTCCTTTATGAACTTCACTGTTCAATGAAGAAGATAATTTAACCAGTGCAGAAAAACTACATTTATCAACCTAAAGTTGCATTCACTAAATTAAAAGCCTTATAGTGAGAAAGGTTTTGGCCTTGGTGCAATCTTGTAATAATTTATTTCAACTTAAACTCAATCCGGTTGTTTTGAAAGCAATTTTTTTTAAAGAAAAAATAATCAGGTTAGATAATAAGACAGTCTAAACCAATGCCCTGTCTCTCACTATGGCTGAAAGAGGATGCCTAGGTAAGAATAAGAGAGGGTAGGCATGTATAGGGTAGGAACTCAATCTGATGTTTACACTTCTTGTGCTCTGCAATTTGTCTTTTCCAATTGGTATTGAAGGCACATGAGGCACTTGAGAAGCCATGCTTCTGCTACCCATTCAAGAACTTGCTTCCTTTTATAGCTGGCATAGATCTGCCAGCTTCCTATTTTTAGTTTAAAAAAAAAAAAAAAAAAAGTCAATCAGTTTTCCTGTTTCTGAGCTTCAGAACTTCACTTTGGAGAGAACTTCACCTGGAGATCTTTCTATGATCTCATTAACAGAGAGAGTTGTTAGCCATTGGAACGGGCTGTGGTGGGAGGTGGTGGAGTTACCGTTCCTGGAGGTGTTCAAAAGGGATTGGATGTGGCACTTGAAGCCATGGTTTAGTAGTCATGAGCTGTTGGGTGACAGGTTGGACTTGATGATCTCTGAGGTCTTTTCCAACCTTATTGATTCTATGATTCTAAGATATTTTGAAATTCCTCTCAAAGAACATTTCTTGCAGAGTATCATACTTGAACACCTCAGAGGCTAGGTCCTCCAAACGATAGCATTTTTGCTAGATATCAGAAAACTGCACTAGTTAACCAAAGAACAAAGTGGAAGAAAACTAAGTCTTCACAGCTGTTAAGGCGTTACTTTTTAATAATGCCAAGACACTGCACTTTATATATCTGTCTAAATCATCTCATCTGGAGGCCTAATTGCCCTAGGATTGTGATACTATGAGTTCATGGGGACCGGTAGACCATGACTGCAGCTCAGAGCTCAGGTGTTTTGAATCACTTCTATAGGGCAAAGCTGTACATATCAACTGGTCAGATCAGCTGTTCCAATTGTGGATACATTTTGTTTGGATGTCTGGAGATGGATTTTATAAATCCAGGGTTCAGGCTAATTTTCTACAGCAGTTTCAGTAGACTTTAGCAGTTGAAACAGGTGTTTATCAAAACCAATTTTCAAATTTTCATGCATCCAGGTCACTGCCACATATGTATGTGGATGAGTTCTTGCCAGACACATTCCCCTGCCCAGCCAAACACCAGAGAGAAATGGTCCACCTGAGTGAAATGAGTAACCATAACTACAGGACACACCTTGATTTTCAAGCATCCCTGAATGATTATGGAGTTAAGTGATAGAAAAAGGAAAGAAAAAGAAAAAGAAAAAGAAAAAGAAAAAGAAAAAGAAAAAGAAAAAGAAAAAGAAAAAGAAAAAGAAAAAGAAAAAGAAAAAGAAAAAGAAAAAGAAAAAGAAAAAGAAAAAGAAAAAGAAAAAGAAAAAGAAAAAGAAAGAAAAAAAAAAAGGAAAATAAAAAGACCTTAAAAGTTGGAGAGCTGAGGTTTTCTTATTTGTTTGTTTTAATTGGATTCTCTACATAGATATCCTACAAACAATAAATACAGTAAATTTATCAAATAAAGCTTTGGTCATGAATTAGTCACTCCCTGATAGCTACAAACATCAGAAGACACAAACACTCAAGAAAAAACATAGATGCACACTAAGGTTTGCTTTGTGAAGTTTGTCACAACTGACAGGTTTCTGTTAAGGTGTCTGACAGAATGGAAATGGGGTCTGTATTATTTGAATAATGTGAGAAAGAAAAATATGTCATGTTTGTTGAATTTATTCAGACTTGGCCACTCTAGGGTCTTCAGTTATACTAAAACACAAAGTGCCAACTACAAACCTTGGGCCAGAGACGATGTTTTACTGTTAGCTAGCAAATAACAATTCAAAAACTTTTAAAGTCTCTAAGATAATGTTAACTTTCTTCCATTCTGTTGGTTTTTGAACCCCCATAAACTGTATGCAGAACATAATGAAGAAAAATCAGCCAAAAAATTCTTGTTGTTCAAGAACAGAAAAATATTTGGGTTTGTTTATTTATTTATCTATCTATTTATTTGTGTTCTCACATGTTAAATGTGCCAAAGAAATAATAATGTATTTTGCAAATAACTTACGATTTAAGGCCTTAGTCTGAGAAAGCACATATGCATATGCCTCATCAGGAAAGTACTTAACTATATCCCCAGCTTCAGTAGGACTTTAGCATATTGAATGGAAATATTTCCAAAATGAAGGTCTCAAGAAGTGAGAGAGAGCGTTCAGGTATTGGAGGAGAATTATTAGCTCAGCATCAGCTGAAATAATTTATTCTGCAGAATCAAGTTGACCAGCAAATGTACTGAGATAACAAAAAAAAAATAGAGTATTTTTAAAAGGAAACATTTGAAAGTACTCATTTACAGAATAGCCACCAAGGAGCCATGGTAGCATGACCAAGCCAGTGATACACTGTGGGAAAAGAGTGAATGGTGATGGATAACCAGAAGCTCAGGGCTGGGGCTGAAGGACAAAGAGGGAACCACCACCACTGATGCCACCTGCTTGGAGCCTTATATAATGCCTCTGGAATATAGATGTAGTGAACTGCACTCCAGAAGCTCCAGGTCCAGGCATTATTTGCCTTGACTTGATGAGTAACATTTTCCACATCCACTACCATTCTTCAGTACAGTGGGATGCAATTTTGAGTTTTAGGGATGATTCTCATTCCTGCACTTATAATCCTTATTTATAGATCTTGATATAATTTATGACTGATGAGTCATAAAAAACATTGAAATTAACTTTGCTCTTTAATGAAATAACATTTATGTGAATTCACTTTTCTTTTCCCTTTTCCTTGTCACCAAAGATCTTGCTGTGAGAGTTAGCTGTTACAATGGTTAACTTTGAAGCCCATTTTTGCAGCTACTAAGCAAATTGGCTTTGTCACTGATTTGTACTGAAAATAAGCCCAGAAAGCAATAAAACCAGTTGTAGAAAGAAAACTGCAAGATGCTTGAAATATGAGGGCAAGCTCAGCATCGTCCTTATAGCAGAATGTGTTGCATGGGGAAATAGTGTTTGGGATTCTTGGCTCATTCCTTCTCTTTTTGACTTGGCATATGCTGAAAACTGAAGCAGAACATTAACAGCCAGGCACTCACTATCCTCAGGGGTCTCATTCCTCAAGCATGCTTAGTACACATAGGCATGAAATGGAGATATTTTTAGGTGCTCAGAGGAAAATTCTGTGATTTAGGCATTTGAGAGTGTGGTGCTTAGAAGTTTGAAAGCAAAACAGGGAAGCTGAGGCTACAAAATCCTTGATTCTCTTTGAAAATTTATCTGTGAATTCTTGTGAACAAGAGAAGCCTTCCATTTTTTTTAAATTCCCTAACATTTTTGCACAGTGTGAGATGTTCTTTTGTAAAAGTATGAAAGAAAATATTCTAAGTTTGTCATCTTACACATATTTCAGTCACAATACAGCCCAAACAATTTCTATTGCTTCATAGCTCAGGTTACTTATTCTCACTCTTCCATCATTCACTCATACTGTCAGTACAACCATTTGCAGGGCTTTGCAGAGAACTTGATTAGATAAGTGATTTGGCTTAAACATAAATCTTATTCATTGACATATTTAGTTTTTAGCTAGATCAACTCCTCATCTAGATGACCACACAAGCCATGGTCTGATGTGCATAGGAGGTGTCAGAGAACACACCATGTGGCACACCATGTGTGCTAGTGTGGTTGGCATTGTGACTGGTTTAAACAAACTGTGAAATTACACCAATCCATCTGCTCTTCCTTCACTTTCCCTGTGGTTAGCAAACATGAACTCTTTCATTTCTACCCTCCAGAAGAGCTACTTATTTCATTTGATCAATTCTTCCATCTGTTTCATAATGTTGCAGCTGAAGAGGCTGAGGTGGAATAGCATGTGTACCTTGTATTTGGGTGATGTGTGACCAGGCACTATCACATGTGTGGCTAAAGATCTTCCATCTCTGAGGTACTGGAGAGCCTGATATTGAGGAGGAGTGATGGAAGAGAATAGCCCAGCCTGGCACAGCTTTTAAAGGAACAAATATCAACCCATTTTTTTTAATAACCCCTCTCAATTTTTGAGCTGACCACTCTACAAAAGCCCGAATTCAGGTTAAGGCACATAATTCTGAGTGGAATGTCCACACTGCAGCTTATTATAGTTTAGCCCCCTACTTGGATCTCATGGGTTTTAGATAATTTAGTCTACTTTTCTTGAAAGGGAGCATTAAAGAAAACCCCAGGAGAAACTGTGCTGGAGTCTTGTGTGCCCCGTGTGACTTTAATGCCAGGCTTGTGCTAGCAAGCTGTAACTTATGCATTGTTATTCTCCTTTTTGCCACGTCACTGGCAGCCTTTCTCCCACACAAATGGATTGAGGAGCAGAAGAAAGACTATGGTCCGCAGGCAGCCCTAGCCTGTATGTTGCCTTCTGGGGGGTTTTACCCAAAGAGTCACTAGAAGGCATGATGCCCTGCAGCAGCTCTAAGAGGTGGAAGTGACACCCTGTTCTCCAGAATGTGGCCAAGTACATTCGTCATGATAGCCCTCACTCAAATATCATGTAACTTGAGTATCACCCTCTCTGATCCTCCATCTCCTGTTGCACAGTGCAGGGCAAAAGCAGAGTAGCACTGTGCAGTGTGGATGGTTGAAGGAATCCAAACAATTAACAATTACCTATAAAAACAGGTTGCTTATATTTGAAGAGGATTGAATCGTGAACTCTGACATTTCTATTGGAAATTCTTATTAGATATGACATCCACAGTTTGAGTTTACATTGTTTCATGGAGGTTGTTCATTTTTCAAACACTGAAGGTTGTTTTCTCCCAGGAGAGCATTTAACACCTGAGATTTCTTGAACTTTCTTCCCATTTTAAGAATTATTTTCATTATAATTCAGTTAAGACTGATTAAATTCAATTAAATAATGAATTGTTCAGTTCAGGCTCAAGAATTTTGAGCAATTTTTAAATGATCAGCCTACGAATTTTATTACTATATGGGATTTTTTAAAAACTTTTAGAGTTCTAATTAAATCACACAGGCTGTTTGGATAGGATCATCATAAGTATTAAATTAACTTCTCAAGAGCTACTAACTAGAAATGGTAATGCCAAGTTTTTCAAGTTTTTTAACCTTTTTTATTTTTTAAAGTAACAGAAGCAATTCAGCTGCTCTGACTTGAGCTTAAAAAAAAAACCCAAAAACATTAAAGTGAAATAAATTGCTGCTAAGAGTTAGCTTCTTTAACCTTTTGTTCGATAAAAATTCAGAAGTGGTTAACTCAGCAGCTGAGAACACATTTAATCTTGATTGCTTCATTCTAGCGTTACTTAATTTAATTTCTTTTATCTTTATCCCTAGCTTTGAAATCTTGCTAGCTCTTTCCAAGTCAGTGTGATTGATAGTCATATTACTCTCATGTGAATTTGTAGTGAAGGTGATGTTTCTCTGCTTTGGAAGCAATGCCACAAATGAAATTGAAAACCATACTTTCAAAAGGCGGAATGATATTTATAATTTGGATAAAAATATTAACCTTGGGACCAATACAAAAATTGAAGCATAAGAGTAGCCTCATTTACTCATATCCTACATTTAATTTACATTTTATATCAACCCTTAAGTACCAATCTTAGTGCTAAATGAACTGTTACTTTGGAAATAGATTATCTAGTTTGATGGAATGGCAGAAGCTTTGACATCTAAGCTCAGTACAAGAATAGTTGAAGAAAGCCATCTTAAATGTAGCAATTTTCAAGGATAATGGGAATATATAGCTCTATTCAGAAAAATCTGTATGCTAGACACATGATTCTTATGACTTATATGGACTGAGAAGTGCTAAAGCACTCGGTAAGCATTTATGCAAAGCCTCCATTACTCAGAAACTTCTGAGTATTAACTTGCCTTAACATGTGGATCTTTTAAGCTATTCCAGCTCAGATAACACTGGCATCTACTTTTACTAGAATACATTGACAGCAAGAAAAGCAAAGAAAATGAGGGTCTATGTCAAGATGCAGGCTGCTGATGTTGTATCAAGACTGGAAATATAACAGCATTTTGAAGTCAAAGTCTGAGAGGGCAGTGTAGGTTGCTTCTCCAGAAGTACCCCAAATCAGCCCACAGTGGAGACCCAAGTCATCCCTCTGCCTGCCCGGGTGCATACCAATTGGTATATCTGGGCACTTAGCTTCTGGCTGAGCAGTCCAGAACTGTCTAGCAAAGTATCTAAGTATCTCCTAGATATTCAAAGGGACCTCATGAGATCATCTAGTTCAACATGCCTGCTAATGCAGATACGCCTAGATTGCACAGGAATGTGTCCAGGCAGGTTTTGAAAGTCTCCAGAGAAGGACACTTAACCTTTCTGGGCGGCCTGTTCCAATGCTTCATCAGCCTGAAAGTAAAGAAGTTTCTCCTTAAGTTCAAGTGAAACCTCCGGCATTCTAGTTTGCACTCATTTTTCCTTGTCCTGTCACTGGGCACCACTGACAAGAGTGCAGCTCCATCCTCAAGACTGCAACCCTTTAGATATTTATATGTATTTATAAGATCTCCTCTCAGTCTTCTCTTTTCCAAAGAACTCCAGGTCTCCTGGCCTCTCCTCATAAAAGAGATGCTGCAGTCTTCTAATCATTTTTATAGCCATCTGTTGGACTCTCTCCAGTAGTTCCTTATCTCTCTTGGACTGGGGGAGCCCAGAAATGGACATAATGCTCCATCTGAGGCCTCGCCAAGGCAGAATAGAGGGAGAGGAGATCATGGTTCTAGACACTCTCTGTCTTGAGAGGTGTGAATCTATAGCTTTTAGGAAGTGGTGTAATCACTACCATGGACACCCGTCATGGGTCTGATTTCTGCAGTGTCTGAGCTGTTTCACAGGGAAGAGTGAAGGATTCATATTGCCACAGGGAAAACAAATGAGAAAAATGCATCTCTGTCTGCCAGCAAGAAGGTTGATTACCCACTAAGGAAGTCTTAGACTCTGCTTTGCTTTGTTTCCACAGTTCCTTGTAGATGCATTTAGCAATTAAAGACTGCAAAGAAAATCATAGTTATTTACATAATTTGTATTACATTATCATCTACAGTTTCTGACAAAGTTGTCTCTAATGTACTAATCAAGACATTCATCTGCTGAGGTACAGTAACAAAGAAAGCACAGCAGAGTCAGGGAAGGACAGAGATTTCATGATTTATATGAGTTCAGGCCATTATAAATCCTTTTTCCCTTGTGTGAACTTCACTTAAATGTCTATATTTTTGTCAGTCCTGTTTTTATTGTGAAATGAAGGACTGTGTGTCATGCAGACAGCCTTTCTGAAAGCATTAGAATGACTCTTATGACATAATGAAACTATTCTTTATACCAATAAAAACAAACTCAAAATGAGGTGCATAAACCAAGCCATGTTACATTTTGTGTCCAAAAGATTTACAGGCTACTGAGTACCTAGACCACCTAAATCTGCACAGAGCAGCAAACTATCTGCCTCCAAATAAAAAGCACTAACACTCGTGGGAGCTTAAGTTTGGTTAATGATATCAGTCAGTGTAAATATTTTATACTCTGATTTTGAGTGCTGAAGAACCAGCAGTCATCTGTTGTAGTTTACAGGTATGTCTTTTTCTGCTCTTTTTGATAGTTCTCCAAGCTTTATCAGGATTAGGCCCACTCAGTTCTTTCTATAAGGCTTTGTAACAAGAAGAGATAATTTTGATAGTTCATTGAAACAAATCAACACTGAAACAATGATCCATTGATCTTGGAAGTGGAGGTCATACTACAAAAGATGTGAACTGAAGCCATCTCTGTTCTACTTCTAGAGGCACAGGGGCATGTTTTCACTTAAGTAGACATGCTAGCTATGTCGTGCAAGCTATGCAACTTTGAATTCACTCAAACTACACAAACCCAAATTTGTGTGCTGCATGTGCTGCCCTTGAGATTCAATCAGAAAAAAACCCACAACTGTGTTGATGTATGGACCAGAGCTCTTCTTCATTCTCTTTCTTCATTCTTTCTGTACATGCGAAACTCTGGAAAAATATTACAACAAGCAATCAATCTTTCCCCTTGGTTGTAACACCCTGGACCCAGTCATGAGCATCAGTAAAAGCAGTTTAATTTTTATATCAGTTTCTTTGTATTACTAGGTTGTCTGAAATACTCAGTAGACATGTATATTTAAAGAAAGAAAACCACAAAAGAACTCACTAGTCCAAATAAAGGTCTTTCTAACCCTAATAGAGAAAACATGTCATGTAAATGTCAGGCTATACAATTAATCCTCAAAGAGACCACTACATATTTATATATATAGTGAGAGAGCGAGAACAAAGCTTTGTTTGTGTGTGATTGTATACTGTTGCAATTTGCTTCCTGGGTAAAGTTGCACTGCTGATAGTTACAGTATTCAGTAGTGACAATAGTTACAATATTTAAAGTAAATGAGAAACATGTAATAAAGTAGAATAGAACAGAACAGAATAGAACTGAGTATTTCAGTTGGAAGGGTCATGCAATGATCATCTAGTCCACGTACCTGACCAATTCAAGACTGACCAATAGCTAAAGTATGTTACCAAGCACATTGACCAAATGCCTTTAAAACATTGACAGGCTTGGGGAATGGCCAGTTCTCTAGGAAGCCTATTACAGTGTTTGATGGCCCTTTTGATAAAGAAATGCTTCCTAGTGTCCAGTCTCAACTTCCCCTGGCACAGCTTTGAGCTATTTCCATGTGTCCTGTCACTGGATACCAGGGAGAAGAGATCAGCAACTCCCTCTCCAGTTTTCCTCATCAGGAAGCTGAAGGGTGGGAACAATCATCCCTCAGCCTCCTTCTCCCCAAACCAGACAACCCTGTAGTCCTTAGCTGTTCCTCATAGGACATTCCTTCCAATGTTTTCTTCTTAAATCTCAGGGCCCAGAACTGCACACAATACTCAAGGTGAAGCCACACCAATGCTAATTGCTTCTCTTTTTCTGTCTGATTATGCTGTGTTTGATGCAGCCCAGGATGCTGTTTTTGACTTTTGGCTGCCAGGGCAGATAATGTATATTTGCATACTGAATGTTGCATCATATTTGTACTTAAGCCTTATATTTCTTCAAATATGCAAGAATACTGCTACACAGCAAACTGTTGAGTCCTGAATTGTGTTGAGAAAAGGAATATGTGGCACAAAATAGTAATGTAAGCTTTCACAGGTATTGACTGAAATTCACTCTAAGCATTGTAAGCTTCCTGCTTTGCTTAGGGAATAGAACATTACCATTAAGCCGTTTCATGGCTATAGAGAATGTAGCAGAGCTCAGGATGGAGTAAGGTTAAAAAAAAAAAAAAAAAAAAAAAAAAAAAAAAACACAAAACAGAAGGATGGGAGAGACAGAGTTATGGAGTATTTGCCAACAGTAATATGAAGCATCCAGACAGGAGAAGAGGGTGGCAGGCCAGATCCTTGCCTGTCAGCCCCTGTTCTCACTCCTGCTGCCTGTGCTACAAGGAGCCATAGCCACTACTCTATTGCTGCTTAGCCTACACCTCTGCATTCAACTCCAGAGGAGAAGCTGTCTTTGCACTGCCACATCCACCTCCTCCCACCTACACAAATGGCTCTCAAACTAGACATAGGCAGAGATGTGCTGTAGTTGGGAGGGGAAAGGATGTGAGAGGTTAAAAAAATAATTCAGGCTGAGAAGATGTAGATTTATTCCATCTTTATGGTTTGCAGACTGCTTAAATTCTTGACTGTGAGGAACTCCCACAGAGCAAGTGAAATTACACTGAACTATGACATCATTGAAGAAACAGGATCTTCTTTGATGGTGACTATACTCCTCTCTGCCAATAAAATCATGCAGTCACATTTATTTATGCTTTCACTGTAACCATTCATCCCACTTTGATGCTGATTTGTTTGCAAATGTTTAAAGAGTCTGAAGTAGTATATTACCCTTCCTTTTCCCTGTCTAGCTAGATTTTTATATACACTGCAACCCCAAACATACAAAAGAACTGTTTTGACAATTATTTGCTGGAAAAACTGTTATAGTTTCTATCTGTGAAACTGAACTTAAATTACCTCAAATGACCAGACGTAGCAGACTCTTAGTTGGAATGTATGCATCACACTCTGCCAATTCAGAGGTTATTTAATACACTATGTCTGGAACCAGCATTTTAGCTGAAATTGTTTTGGCTAAGAAGGTACCCTGATGAGTCTAGTGCAAAACTATGTGCTTTGACTGGGATTTACAAAATTGGTCTAGAATCTCTCTGCTCAGAACTGGGAAGTGTTAGAGAGTACTTCTTTTGGAGAAAGTTTCTTAAACCAAAGGTTTGGTTTGGTTTTCTTCATTTGTATTTAATTTTTTTATTTTTTTAATTTTTTTTTTTTTTAATAGGATCAGTGCAAGTCATGTATGCATGTAGTATTATATGCAAAACAACTTCAACTTTCTTCTCCAGATTTTTCACTGTCTGGGCTGAAATTATTCAATAAAACATCAGCAGATATAGGGTGATAAAGACAGGGAAGAGCTGCTATTTTTTCTTGTGAATGGGAGCTATAATTTTCCAGTATCCATACTACCCAGAAATGGTTAGTTACTATGTTAATGGGAATAGCTGATGTATTGCAGTAAGTGCTGGCATTTTTCCACTGTGATGGTTTTCTATTCACACTAATGAGTATTTTGCTTTTAAATTGGTTACACTGTTTAATTCATCGTTATACTTATTTGACACCCCAGAGCAAATTCTGCTTTCAATTATACTAGTGTAAATCTAGGATAAGCCATCTGTTCTCATCAGTGTTAGACTTTGATTTGTCCAGTGATTTAAACAAGCCTTTAACCTTAAGGACATTTCTATCATGCTGATGCTTAAGGAGGCTTTGAAGTGTTGGGGTTTTTTCTTCCTTATGTTGGTGAAAGGAAAAGTATTTGAGCTTGTGTTGCTAATTCTACCATTTCACAGCTAAGCATGGAACTGTGTGTATCACAGGCTGTACTAACTAATGGAGACTGAACCATCCTCAAAAACAGCAATCGTGAGTGAAATATTAATCCCAAGTCAATAGGCATTGCTGCGAAAGCAGAGCTTGTTAACCTGGGCATGACAGCCCCACTGCTGCTGCTGCTATTTGAAAGGTGACTGAAAAGCTGTGTACTCTGGCAGGAAGGTTTTGGTGAACTTTGCACCAGTGAGCTTGGGTGCAATCTAACCCAGATACCTGCCCCACAGCTGGGACTTAGTGAAACTTGTCACCTGTGGAAGGGGCAGAATAAATGAGCACACCAGTTCCTCCCTCAGCCACTGGAGTTCACAGTCTGGCATACTAATATGAGCTGCTTTCCTTGGCTGGGAGTTGTCTAGATGTTTTTTCAAGTCCTGCGAGGTAGATTGGATTCAATTTTTCATCTTACTCATCATTAAGTGGGTAATGGGCAGTTTCAGGCTTGTAATGAAACTAGGTTAAACAGTAGCCTGCTTGTATGAGCTCCAAATGCCTAGTTCACTAGAGTTTGGTATATCTTAAATAACAATAGATGATATTTTGATGTGCCTTACAGAGCAGAAAAAAATAGATGTATGTGATCCATGAATACAATTTTCTTCTAAAGTGCGATGGAAATTAATTATGTCCCAGATCCAGAATTTCACTCTTCAGGCCTTTAAGATATGGTCAGAAATACAATTTTGATGTCCAAAATTCAATATATGTTGTTTAAATCCTGGCAGCTGTCTCAGCACTAACTGTAATTACCACCTCAGAAAAGACTATTGGGGAATATAATTCAAAGTAGCATAAAATCTTTATATAGCCTCCCTCCTCACTCATTCAGTCTTACAAGTACTTTGTCCAGCTTGCGAACCAATAGTTATACACTACATAACTCTCTTTAGCAGAGCTAATGAAACAAACAAAAAAGCCCCCCTCCCCCCCCAAACAAAACAAAACAAAACAAAACAAAACAAAACAACCAAAAATTAAACCAGTTCCCGGTTCCCATTAAAAAAAAAAAAAAAAAAGGTCTGTCATGACCATGAATGAAGACAAAGTCAAAACTTCTGATTTGCAAAGTTTTCAAAGGCACTTCTTGTTACAAACTTCATAACAAAGTAAACAGAGAAAAGAAGAAAAATGATGCTAGACATTGAAATATTAGATTGCAGGGCACAACCTCGGGGTTCTCATATACTTGTTCTTGATGAGCCTGCAGCAATCCACTTGAGGTGGGCTCTGCCATTCCTCTTTCTGCCTTTTTTTTTTTTTTTTTTCCTTTGGGCTTCTCTGATGCAAAACTGCCTTTTAGACCATGCTTGTAAGAGTAGATAGTTTAATCAGGAACTAGATTATGAATTGTGATAATGGCACTTTGCTGTGACAGATAACAGCATACTCAGTCACTAGACAAAGTGTCAAAACCATGTGAGGCTTCAATGAATGGACACAAAGGCCTGGAATGGTAGCAGCAACAGAGGCCAGGATATTTACAAATATACAGAGAATTTGAATGAGTAAAATTTTCAGAAGGTGATGACCTCCCCATGTTCAGAGACCTGGGGTAGTTTTACGTAACCTACACCGTTAACCTATTCCTCCGCTACAAAAATGA
The DNA here is from genome assembly GCF_026170545.1 of Melanerpes formicivorus. Taxonomy (NCBI): domain Eukaryota; kingdom Metazoa; phylum Chordata; class Aves; order Piciformes; family Picidae; genus Melanerpes; species Melanerpes formicivorus. The sequence continues at coordinate 8,712,333 of NW_027142355.1, read as the reverse complement.
AGATATTTTAACTTTGCTTTACTATATCCCCATTAGGCTCAGTCTTGCTCCAATACTGTGAACCTCAATTTCTCTTCTGCTCAGCTTCACACTTTCAGTGTCTCCAAAGCTAGGGGACTAGCCTTCATCTTAGGCTATTCCACAGCCTTACAGAAAGAATATCTTAAAATGGAATATGTGGATTCCACAGGCCAAAAGGAGTCAAAGGCATAGGTCTCCCATATTGTAAATGTTAGTCTATTCTGTTGGGCTATTGTATGGAAGTCAGGGCTTAACCTGAGCATGCCTAATGGATCAGGCCTCTCTAAGGAGTTAGAGTAGATTTTGTTGCCTTGTGCCTTTTATCATCTTGCACTGGAGTGTAGATGCTTTATCCCCTCAGCCAACACATCTTTGAGTAAGTGATATGCCAGTCCTGAGGAACTTCGTGCACTGAAATGGAGGAACAAATTGATTTTAAACACCTTCAAGGCTTAGATAGGACTGGAGTGTCAGCAGTCTGTGGACCTGGTATTGTAGACTCAGGGAGTGAGAATGAAACCTAATCCAAGGGCACGCAGTTGGTCTCTGGGTTTAGTGTAGCAGTTCAAATTAATGCCTGTACTAACCATTTACATTCTTACTTTTTTGTAAGGAAAAATGCATGTATTATTTTACTCAACTTAGATCCCACTTATTAATTAAGCTGAGTGCATATCTTCCTTGAAAAACAGAGCTGCTTTTTCTCCTCTCAGACATGAATCTATGAAACCATCTGCCTGTAGCTATGAATAGATTTCAGTTTCCTCATGTTCATCTGTCTAGAAAAATGCGATGATATTTTTTCCCTACAAACTTATTACCTTTTTATGAATCAATCATGACCTGATCTCTGAAATGTTGTTTTCTGGTTATAGAAGTCACCAGCCTAGGGTATTTCAGCCACCAGTATAGAAACTTTACCTAAGTTGTTATTTGCTGTTGCTTAAATGTTTTTTATTTGTTTGTTTTTTGATAGGGGCCCTCAAGATTTATGATGAACAAGTTTACACATTCCTAATCTATTCAATACATTAGAAAAAAAAGCTGGGGGAAGGTACAAAAACAGGTGCAGCATAAAATAAAACTGGAAAAGAATGGTTAATAAAATTAGCAGCTTTCTGAGTAATTTCTCTGCCTAAAGTTGACATAGAAATTTGAAGTCAAATGTATTCAAAACCTTGCAAATGTTTCTTTGAAAATAAATTTCTGCTATCTTTTATAGTAGTAACATTCTGTGACACACAAATACAGCAGCAGCCTGGTGCAGGCTGAAGGAACTACAACAGATATGAATATATTAGAAAACTCAAAAGTATTTTTGGAAGGATTTAGGTTTTGTTTAGAATGTATTTTACTATAGTAATTCCAGCTTTTTTAATACTTGATTAATCATTGCTAATTTGCGAACTGACTAAGATAAGGATTATTTCTCACTGCAAGTATGTGAGTCATCTTGGTGGATCCAAGGCATGTCACTCTCTCTCTCTGCTGTAAAATTATATTTTCCTATCTTTCTAGAAGTCTGCTGTCTAATTCAGCCCTGCAGCTGGATCAAGAGAACAGCACTGAGTGAATCATTCACTGCCATTCCTATAAGCTAGGTTCTTGCAATACCTCTGAATCAGGTCTAGAACTAATGCCAAATTTAAAATGTGATGTCATATAAGCTATTACAAGTGAATAGAGAAAGGTCTGTAACTGTCTTGAAGACAGGAAAAGAAGTAGAAGAAAAATGATACTGCAGTGAAACTGTGTGAGCTTCAAACAGGAAGGCTCATAGTAACAAATACATGCTACAAGTTTTTACATCCTTAACATGCTAGGTGCCTTCTAATACACTGATTGTCTTTAGTTCACTAACCTCAATGGAAATTTACAGTATTTGGCATATCAGGAAATAATTTTCAGGATCAAAATTGCCAGTGTAGCACCTGCTGTGAAAAACCATCATGTCAACCACAGAATCTTGTGTTTCACATCAACCAGTGACACAGACCAGTGACAAGTGGCATCCCTCAGGGGTCAGTACTGGGACCAGTGCTGGTTAACATCTTTGAAGTGATAGGGAAAGTGGAATGAGTGCACTTTCAGCAAATTTGCAGACTACACCAAGATGTGTGGTCTGGTTGACATGCTGGGGGGAAGGGATGCCATCAAGAGTGATAGGCTTGAGATGTGGGTGCAAGCCAACCTCATGAAGTCACACAAGACCAAGTTCAAGGTCCTGCACCTGGACTGGGGCAATCCCAAGCAGAAATACAGGCTAGATGAGCAATAGCTTGAGAGCAGTCTTGAAGAAAAGGACTTGGAAGTGTCAACTGACAAAAAGCTCAACATGAGCCAGCAATGTGTAGTTGTAGCCCAGAAGGCCAGTTGGCCTGCATCAAAAGAATTGTGACCAGCAAGATAAGTGAGGTGATTATCCACCCTCTACTCTGCTCTTGTGAGACCCAAGCTGGGGTACTGCACCCAGTTCTGGTGTCCCAGAATGAGGGATATCAAACTGCTAGAGCAGGACCAGGGGAGGGCCATGAAGATGATCAAAGGATTGGAGCACCTGCCCTATGGGGACAGAGTTGTGACTGTTCAGCCTGAAGAAAAGGAAGCTCCAGTGAGGCCTTATACCAGCATTCCAGTACCTGAAAGGGACCTACAAGAAAGATGCAAAGGGACTTCTTACAAAGACTTGTTGTGATAGAATGAGAGGGAATAGATTGATGCTTGAAAACGGCAGATTTAGACTGGATATTAGAAAGAATTTCTTTACAGTAAGGATGATGAGACACTGGAATAGGTAGCCCAGGAGGTTGTGGATGCCCCCTCCCTGGAGATGATAAAGGCCAGGTTTGATGAGGCCTTTAGGACCCTAGTCTAGTGGAAGCTGTCCTTGCTTATGTCAGGGTGGTTGGAACTAGGTGATTTTAAGGTCCCTTCCAACCCAAACTATTCTGTGAATATAAGAATCTATAAATCCTAATACATATTACATTCTGAGTCAGGATTTTCTGTCTGCTTCTGCATGTTTCACTATTCATTCTTAAAATTATTGCTTTTTTTTTTATGAAACCCATGAAAAACAAAAATTATTTTTATACAAATTTCAGTAATAGTTGTTTCCACCTCTAAGATGCCTGAAAACATTTGCATTCTCTTTGTTTTGGTATTTGGAGTTTTGCTAGTTATAAATAGCTGCAAGTTAGCTGACATAGCAAAAAATGGTCAGGAAGTTTAGCAGAAATTATTTTGATTTATATACCCTTGGGATGATGCCAGTGCACTGTGATCAGTTCTGAGCTGGTGAAGGGAAAGTGATCCACCTGCAGCCCACTGGTATGCAGCAAAATTAAGGAAAACAGCTTGTAATTCTCTGTATCTGAGTATGTACCTGATTCATACTTCTGATAGTTATCACCCCGTACTATAGTGCTGTACCTCTCAGCCTCTGTAGGAAAAATGGTATGGAGTCCAAATAGTGATACAGTCTAGACCGATTTACTGCATGACTGATTTTGAATAGTCGAGTTGCCTATATTTTTTTGCTATTATTAAGGTATGATTTCAATAGTTATGTTGGCCAGTTTCAGTACTTGGTGGTTCTTTTCTGTGTGCCTGCCTGTGAGCAATCTGGCTTGCAACATGCTGTCACTTCTCCTCTATGACTGTTAAGATATGCATCGCCCCTTGTTTCATGCTTGTGTGTTTTTTACTGCCTTACATTAGTCAGTACAGACTCCTCTGTCCTCATATCAACATAACATTGGCCCGATGCAGTGGAAAGTGTGTCCAATACTGCAGATATTATAAGAACCAGTTACTTCTCACTATTTGAGTGACCTTCATTCTACATGAAGCACTCTGACTCTGCAAGATGACTTTGAGAAAATTAACTCATGTACCAGCAGTCCCCATTCCCTTTAGTAGGGTTGAACAGCACAGGTTTCATAGACCAAGATAACAAAGCTACTGTGAGTGTATAAGAAGTTTGTTGCATTTTATGGTCAATTTATATACTCATTTCTTACTTGATATCAAGGCAATGAGAGTCTTTACTGACCTTGAAAATTAAAGTGAACCAACAGTAAAGAAGATCAGAAGTGGTAAAAACAAAACCAAAACCAAACAAGCTACTCTAACATACATAATGAAGGGTCAGTAACACCATACCAGTGTAAAAGACAAAAGCCAAGACAGACCATTTCTGGAAAAGCAGATTTAGTGGTAGAGTGGGAAAAGCTTCATAAGGAGATGAAAACTTTATAGCTAAAAAAGGTGTTCTAAGTAGAAAGAAGCCCAAAGAGGCAGGTAGGATTTCCGCAGCTGTCTAATTCAGCGTCTCTGGGGTAGTACAGAGGAAATTTTTTGGGAGTGAGCTGCTGGATATAAATTCCTTCTGTCTGAAATCTCTGTGAGAGGAAACAGCCAAATAGGCCATAGAGTGAGGTATCAGAGACTATTTCCAAACTGCTTTGCTACCTGGACTCAGTTTGACTTTTTTAGAGCTGAGATTGTTGATTGCAATATTTTAACGCTTAAGCTTCTGGGGCCGAAAATTTAGTGGCTAGTAACTGTCAGCAGAGGAATCCTCCTTTCTTTTACCACCTAGAAGTCTACCATAAATACAGTGACTTGTAACTGTGTAAGAATTGAGACACTGTTTCCCGGGAAGATCTAGAAATTTTTCAGACTTTGACAACCATAGCAACTCATGTATACTTCCATCCCCACCCCCTCTCCCCCCCCAAAGGCTAATATATACACAGACTATGGAATAACAGACTCATGCTGCTGTGGTATCAAAGGCACATATCCATCAAATAAAACCAAATGATCACAGGCCGTATTTATTAATGATTTATCCATACAGGCCCTGATGGACTCTTTGGAGAGGAAAACTGCTGCTGGTAAGAAATTTTTTTTAACAGAGAAAATGTTGTCATTACTTAGACATGGAGACACCTACTTATGGTTGAGTTCATGTTTATTAAGAGTAGTGTTTACTCAATATCTGGCATAACTGTTCATCATCCTGTGAGACTAGCCTGTTGATTGACACTCAGTACAAACATTTCAAAGTGTAAAACCAAAAAAAAAAAAAAAATCCTGATTTTTCAGGAAATTCTTGGAGGAAATCATCAGAAGGAGAACTGTGTATTGTGAAGCCCCCACAGTAACACAGGAGATGCCAGATAATTTGTAACTGATACCAGCATATGGGATAGAAATTAAAGTCCCCTCCCCTGCAATCCTTCAGCAACCCAAGTACAAAAATGTAAGAAAATTACACTAAATTATTCTAACTGAAAGGTAAACAGTAAAAAGGAGATCTCCATCCAATTAATATATAAAGATGTCCCATTAGATACTCTACTGGGTGTAGACCAACATAGTCCATGGGCAAAAGAGCAATGAGGACAAAAACTTGTACCAGATACATTCGTAAGTGGATAAATCACTGACAAACATTTTGTCAAATGCCATAGGCAGAGTGGCTCATGTGAAAATTTATTTTCATTTTGTAAGAACCGTGCCATGAAGAATGTACCTTAAACTTCTCTAAGGAGGTACCTATAGGTTTTCACAGGTAAAAGAGCTATTCTACATTTAGAGTGTGGGAAAACTTAATTAAAAATGGTCCTCTACCCTCTGGTAAGCAAAGAAAGTGATAAACCAAATGAAACAAATGCATCAAAGAGCTACTAGTAGAACTAAAAAGGGTGGGTTTAAAGAGCTTGTGTCAAGGGGCTCCCTCACAATTAAATGAAATACTGAGTAAAACCCCCAAAATTATAATCAATAGTGCGAACAAGGTTAGGTCAATGGTAGGAACTCCTAAGGAATGATCCTTTAAGCTTTCTAATCTCTTTTTCTTGAGAAGTAGTCAATATGAGCATCATAGTAAAGAAATTTTGGCAACATAATGCTCAGCTGACACTAGGAAAGATATCCTTACCACATTTAGTAGGATCACCTCTTTACAAGTTTAAGAATTAATGAAATGTTTGAGTTACTTGGGTAACATTTTTACACTATTTCAATTGTAATACAATTACAAGGTAAGGTTGGAGTTGCTTTGAATGTCTGGATGAGATTATTTTCGTCTTATATTTAATACTGAATTAGCAAACAACTATTCTAAGTTTGATGTTTTTAAACTTTCTTTTGAGATTTAGGTTTAGATTTGGTTTTTGCTGTTTTGGTTTGGTTTGGGTTTTTTAAAAATTTGCCTTACATTTTTATAGCTGCTTGTTTAATTAAACTTTCATCCAGTTTAATTTTCTATTTTCTGAAAATTTCATGGTCCTTGTCTCAATGATATATTTAACTGTGGACATCAAAGGAAAAAAATTAAAATGTTATAGCATAGGTTTAGCATAGCACACCATGCTTGAATACCAGAGTGGATGAGGGGCTATCTAGAACAGAGTTCTAAAGGACTTTCATTATTTCATATATATTATTAACATGCTTACATAACTTTCTTCAAAGAGATATTTCCTGAATTGGGAACCAAGGCACAATTGAATGAGACAGGAAGCAAATAAATAGATATTAAGAACAAACTCTTAAATACTGTGACAGATTCTAATTTGTCTCATGTTGTGGGTGAAAAGACTTGAATATCTCACTTTTAATACCTATACTCTTATCTCAGCCTCTCAAGGGATTATGAAAAAGGGGAATGAGAAAAGTTCTCAGAAGGGTGATCAAGATTTAGAGGCTATGAGGATATTGAAGATATGTTAATGTATTTTACCTTATGAAGAGGATGAAAACTTGTGAAACAATATTACAGAAGTTTAAATATTTTCTTCCTAAAGAAATAAAACTTAGAAGCATTGTGAAATGTAGCAATAAAAATGTCTTTTCATTGTTCACTTAGATTTAGATCAGTTACAAGCTCGCATTTTTAAGTCCTTCTCTAATAAGAGTTCACATCCTGACTGAAATCTAAGAAGGTAAAGAGAAAGGCTATTAGACTACCAGAAGATTGAAAATTAATCTCTAACAAAGCAAGTGGTTCACCAAAGCCTGATATGTACATCGGTTTATTTTCAACTTAGAGACCCAAGGAAATAGCAGCTCTGTGGTTAAGTAATGATTGAAGAGGTTAGAAATAGATCAAAGCAAAGTATAGGAGAGAGATGGGTGAGCAACTGAGAGGGAAAATGATAACATTTTCCTTGGTCTTGTCTGAGAGAAAATGAGGGGGAGGAAAAATAAGATCAGACTATTCAGGAGAAATACTTTTTCTGGGAATGAACAGTGAAAATTCCCAGACAAAAACCTGAAAGATGCTACCAATGTGCTTTAACCCTTCCAAATGTTTTCTGTTACTAAATCCTCATTTGAAATGTGTTACTTTGTTTCAAAATATATTACACAGTTATAATGCCCGCAAACTACAAGCTAAATTTATTGTCTAGATTTAGTGTCTAGTCTCTTCATAAAGGCAAACTCTGTGGGTGGAAGAAAGAGTATGCTATAGATGCATAATGAAAGAGAAGGAAGCATATTCCTCCCTATGGTCCAGAGGAATTTCTCTTGCTGTTTGATAGGGGTAATGGCCCACCATTTTTATAACAATATTGCACTTGGACATTTTTAGGGAATGGGGTACTTTTTTATAAGATGAGAGCTGTAATCACTGAGGCACTGAATAAAATTAAGTTTCTCCTTTGCAACAGTTGAAAAAAAAACATGTATATATTCTCCTGCATTTTGTACAGAGCCAGGATAGGATAGGATAGGATAGGATAGGATAGGATAGGATAGGATAGGATAGGATAGGATAGGATAGGATAGGATAGGATAGGATAGGATAGACCAGGTTGGAAGAGACCTTTGAGATCATTGAGTTCAACCTATCATCCAACACTATCTAATCAACTAAACCACGGCACCAATAACCCCATCCAGTCTCTTCCTAAACAATTCCAGTTATGGTGACTCCACCACCTCCCTGGGCAGCCCATTCTAATGGGCAATCACTCTTTCTATGAAGAACTTCTTCCTAATATCCAGCCTAAACCTCCCCTGGTGCAGCTTGAGACTGTGTCCTCTTGTTCTGGTGCTGGTTGCCTGGGAGAAGAGACCAACCCTCACCTGCCTACAATCTCCCTTCAGGTAGTTGTAGAAAGCAATAAGGTCTCCCCTGAGCCTCATCTTCTCCAGGCTAAGCAACTCCAGCTCCTTCAGCCTCTCCTCATAGGGCTTGTGCTCCAGGCCTCTCACCAGCCTTCTTGCCTTTCTCTGGACACGTTCAAGTGTTTTGATGTCCTTCTTAAACTGAGGGGCCCAGAACTGGACATGGTACTCAAGGTGTGGCCTAACCAGTGCTGAGTACAGGGACACAATGACTTCCCTGCTCCTGCTGGCCACACTGTTCCTGATACAGGCCAGGATGCCATTGGCCTTCTTGGCCACCTGGGCACACTGCAGGCTCATGTTCAACCTACTATCAACCAGTACCCCCAGGTTCTTTTCTACCTGGCAGCTTTCCAGCCACTCTGACCCCAGCCTGTAGCACTGCATGGGGTTGTTGTGGCCAATGTGTAGAACTCAGCACTTGGATGTGTTAAATCTCATGTCGTTGGAGTCTGCCTATCTGTCCAGCCTGTCAAGGTCCCTCTGCAGAGCCTCTCCTACCCTCTAACAGATGAACACCCGCCCCCACCTTGGTGTCATCTGTAAACTTACTGATGATGGACTCAATCCCCTCATCCAGATCATTGATAAAGATATTAAAGAGTATGGGGACCAGCACTGACCCCTGGGGGATACCACTAGTGACTGGCTATCAGCTGGATGTGGCACCATTCACCACCACTCTCTGGGCTCAGCCCTCCAGCTGAGGGCCTCCATAGTTGTGACTTAGATCCTTAGAGATAATCACTTAGTCTTAGTATATGCCCTCAGGGTTGGCAGCAGCTGATCAGTGGATTTTGAAGGTCACAATTTTGGACTTAGCAGAATTTAAGCACTAATTTGTAGGATATGAATGCTTTCCCAAGATCAGAAGCTGTGGTGTTCAGACAATGGAATCCAGTTTTCTTGTCTTGGAGTGCATGAATTGAAGACTGGGCTCTAGGAAAGACTATGAAATAACTTAGATATTAAATCACTTTCTTAATGGAAAAAAAAATAACAGAAAGTTAAGGGAGAGGAATTTTAGGGATATAGTCATCAAGTTTTTCTTTTTATATTCTGATAAAATAGATAATATTCTGGCTGTAAATTTTTAAGCTATTGAGGAAAATTCTGTGAGGGATAGGGTTACTACAGTCTCAATGGCCCTTCATGACTATAAATCAAAATTATTCATTGCAACTAAACAAATGAGGGAAAGGAATTCAGAAAAGCACTTTCTTAAAGCTAGATTTGTGTAAAGAGTGACAAAAGTAATTATGCTTTTACAGTTCTATTCTCTGACACTTTGCTAAGATGACATAAAGCAAGAACTCAAGAAGCTTTGGAAGGTGGAAAGAATTCTACTGAATGGATACTTACAAAAAAATTCTGATGAATGCAAAGAAAAAATCTGACTGAGATACCCTAAGTCCTGATTCAAGCGTAGAACAAACACAAGTCCAGCTGTGTCTTGCTATTTAGCCATAACACTCATCATGGTTAAAAATGTATATCTTAGACATTACTTTAAAAAAAAAAAAATTGTTGAGAGGAAGAACTGGCTGAAAACTATATGTAAATATACATCTGGAGGTCTGCAGTGATTGATTTCAGGCTCAGATTAATTTTCCTCAGTAAATCAGTCTTAATTTAAATTACATAAGAGAAAAGACCCATATATTTGCTTTGGTAAGGGGAAAGATGGATTTTTAATAACAGAAAGTTATTCAGCAAGGCATTTATACGTATGTGGTTTGGAACCACCTTTTATTATCAGTAAGGCAGGTTGTCAGTCTTTCCAAAGGATGGAATAATTGCCTCTTCAGATGTCATATAGTGGAGACTTTGCCTTTTGATTAAGAACAAACCCTTACTTTTCCCCCAGTGAAGGATTTTCACATACGAAAGTACTCAACTAACCTAAGAATGTATTCCATACATAAAGCAAATTTTAAGAAAATAAATAATCAAGCAATGACAGGTTTGAAGTGTGTCTGATACTGAATGAGGGAGTAAGAGAGGGCCATAGTCTAGTAGGCATGAAAGTGACAGGTTGGACTTGATGATCTTTGAGGTCTTTTCCAACCTGCAACCATGCTCTTCAATATCTTTATCAATGACCTTGATGAGGGCATTGAGTCCATCATCAGCAAATTTGCAGATGATACCAAGCTGGGGGCAGGAGTTGATCTGCTGGAGGGTAGAGAGGCTCTACAGAGGGACCTCGATAGGCTGGACAGATGGGCAGAATCTGGCTTGATGGCCGCACCCAAAGAGTGGCTGTCAATGGCTCCATGTCCCAGTGGAGGCCAGTGACAAGCGGAGTCCCTCAGGGATCAGTCCTGGGACCTGTCTTATTCAACATCTTTGTGGGTGACATGGACAGTGGCATTGAGTGCACCCTCAGCAAGTTTGCTGATGACACCAAGCTGTGTGGTGCAGCAGACAGGCTGGAGGGAAGGGAGGCCATCCAGAGGGACCTTGACAGGCTGGAGAGGTGGGCACAAGCCAACCTCATGAAGTTCAATAAGAGCAAGTGCAGGGTCCTGCATCTGGGTCGAGGCAATCCCAGGCACAAATCCAGGCTGGGCAGTGACTGGCTGGAAAGTAGCCCTGAGGAGAGAGACTTGGGGGTGCTGGTGGACAAAAAGCTCAACATGAGCTCTCAATGTGCACTTGCAGCCCGCAAAGCCAATCAGATCCTGGGCTGCATCAGGAGAAGTGTGGCTAGCAGGTCGAGGGAGGTGATCCTCCCCCTCTACTCAGCCCTGGGGAGACCCCACCTGGAGTACTGTGTCCAGTTCTGGAGCCCCTATTACAAGAGGGATGTGGAGGTGCTGGAAGGTGTCCAGAGAAGGGCCACAAGGATGATCAGAGGGCTGGAGCACCTCTCCTATGAGGACAGACTGAAGGAGTTGGGGCTGTACAGTCTGCAGAAGAGAAGGCTCCAAGGTGACCTAATTATGGCCTTCCAGTATCTGAAGGGGACCTACAGGAAGGCTGGGGAAGGACTTCTCAGGATCTCAGGTAGTGATAGGACTAGGGGGAATGGAATGAAGCTGGAGGTGGGGAGATTCAGGCTAGATGTGAGGAGGAGGTTCTTCAGCATGAGAGTGGTGAAACCCTGGAATGGATTGTCCAGGGAAGTGGTCGGGGCCCCATCCCTGGAGGTGTTTAAGACCAGGCTGGATGAGGCTCTGGCCAGGCTGATCTAGTGTGCGGTGTCCCTGCCCATGGCAGGGGGGTTGCAACTAGATGATCCTTGTGGTCCCTGCCAACCCTGAATGATACTATGATACTATGAATCTAACGGAATGAGATTTAACACATCCAAGTGCCGGGTTCTGCACTTTGGCCACAGCAACCCCATGCAGTGCTACAGGCTGGGGTCAGAGTGGCTGGAGAGCAGCCAGGCAGAGAGAGACCTGGGGGTACTGGTTGATGGTAGGCTGAACATGAGCCTGCAGTGTGCCAAGGCATTCAAGAAGGCCAATGGCATCCTGGCCTGTATCAGGAACAGTGTGGCCAGCAGGAGCAGGGAGGTCATTCTTCCCCTTTACACTGCACTGGTTAGACCACACCTTGCGTACTGTGTCCAGTTCTGGGCCCCTCAGATTAAGAAAGATGTTGACTTGCTGGAACATGTCCAGAGAAGGGCAACAAAGTTGGTGATGGGTTTGGAACACAAGCCCTATGAGGAGAGGCTGAGGGAGCTGGGGTTGCTTAGCCTGGAGAAGAGGAGGCTCAGGGGAGACCTTATTGCTCTCTACAACTACCTGAAGGGAGGTTGTAGATAGGCAGAGGTTGGTCTCTTCTCCCAGGCAACCAGCACCAGAACAAGAGGACACAGTCTCAAACTGCACCAGGGGAGGTTTAGGCTGGATGTTAAGAAGCAATTCTACACAGAGAGAGTGATTGCCCACTGGAATGTGCTCCCCGGGGAGGTGGTGGAGTTACTGTCATTGGAGGTGTTTAGGAGGAGACTTGATAGGGTGCATGATTTAGTTGATTAGGTGGTGTTGGATGATGGGTTGGGCGCGATTATCTTGAAGATCTCTTCCAACCCGGTCTATTCTCCTCTCCTCTCCGAACCTCTCCTCTCCTCTCCGAACCTCTCCTCTCCGAACCTCTCCGAACCTCTCCTCTCCAAACCTCTCCTCTCCTCTCCTCTCTGAACCTCTCCTCTCCCTTCTCCTCCGAACCTCTCCTCTCCAAACCTCTCCTCTCTGAACCTCTCCTCTCCTCTCCGAACCTCTCCTCGATTCTATGATTCTATTCTACATTAAGGACAGCTAGGGGAAGCAGATTATTACACTTCATTTTCTTTTTTCCTTTTTTTTTCTTTTTCCTTTTCCCCCCTGTTGCTTCTGTATAACTGTTTACCATGTAATGTTTAAATATTTCTAAACCAAATCCTTCATTCTGATAAGCACTGGAAAATACATTTCAAACGTTAGATGGCTGAAATTTCAGTTTATCTGGAAGAACAAAGGGTTAACAAAGTCTTCTCTACCTTTCAAGTGTTAAAAACCATGAGTTTTCACTGCTTTCATTTGTAAGAAGAGTCTGATTGAATTTACTTCTGTTTCACTTTTAAAACTTCCTGGCTTTTCATTCACAAACCACACGTTTGTCTTCTCCCGGAAAAGCTTTGCTTTTGTTTTTGTGACCTACATTTGTAGGGCTCCTAATTAGCAGGCAGCACTGGGATCTCCTGTCTCTCAATAACTCTGCTGCCTTAGGATCCTAAGCAAAACAGAAAACACGTTGCTGAATCTCAGTGAAAATAGCTATCCACTAGTAGCTGGAAATGTTACATAAACTGTGTAAACCAAAAATGTGTCATAATTGCAGATTTTCCCATATATTCCACTCATCTCCTAGTCTGGCAGCTGCTGCAGTTAATGTGAGAAGGATCAAGCATAGGGGTGAGATGAGGTAAGTTTCCATTGTCCTTAAAACAAAAATGCTCCAGCATTAATGTTTGTCAAAACATTCTTCCCTGCATTAGCGTTTGCAATCACTTCCTCCATTTTCACTTTTTCCCCCCAAAATGTTTCTCTGGTCTCTGTAGTTAAACTGCTCATTATTTATACCATCCTGTTCAAATGGCTCCTGAGAAAGTGGCACAACATCCTACTTAAATAGCATTAGACCACACAAGAACTAAGTCTTCTCTGTTCCAGTTGTCAAAGTAAATAGAAGTTTAGCTGGAGGTGGAATTCAGGATTTGACTCTGCTTTTTGTATTAAAAAACGCCTTACGTACTGTGGTGAATTGACATGAACTGCTGCATTCAAGCACATCAAACAATCAACTCCTCCCATCACAGGATCTTGTAACTTGCTCAGTGACATTTTTAGACTTCTTGCTCTGCTTGTCCTCAACAGTGCTGTGTTAGTAGCCTGTCAGTCTAATGCTTTGTTCTGCAAAATAAGTGCAAGACATTAGAGCAGACAAAATTTAATTTTCTTGGGATTTGCTTGCTCCTTCTTTTTCTTGGGATTTGTTTTCTTCTTTGCTTCATACTCTGTGTTTGTTTCACTTAAAGGTACTCAGAATTTCTCTTAGAAATTTGCTTGTGACACAGCTTTTTCTTAAGTCTCATCACCTGCGAGATTTCTCAAACCGTATAGGAACTTCAGCTCTGTGGGCTCAAAATAAAGCTAAAGTGAAACTAGCCAGCATGCTCAAAAGCTGTTGGGAAACACAGATGGTGACTAAGTGGCTGCTTTCCCCCTCTAAGAATTTAGACTAGAAACACTTGTGCCTGGAAATACATACAATGTAAGTGCAAAGTAAACCAGATACTTCAAACTAGAACCACAGGGGCAGGAGACAGGAATGGAGACACTTAATTTCTGAGTAACCACCTGCCTGGAATATGAGATATTCAGTCTTTCACTATTCCAAGATTAGGTAATAGTGCAGCAGACAACTTGTCCTAGTGGCAAGACTAACTTGTTTCCAAAAACTACTTTCTGTGGGTTTTTTCTACTCTACCCATGTGCCATCATCTGACCCAAGAGTCATTCTGCAGATACGCTGTTCTGTTTACATTTTCTGGGAAGCTGCAAGATTCATCGTGTATGTCATTTCAATATTAATTTAGTTGCAACTACCAGATCCGGATACACAAAACAAATCTAATGTGTTATTCAGACAACTCCCCATTCTCTTGCAACAGGAGTACTTCTATATATGAGTAGTAAATCTGGCATACTTGCAGGCTATGTAACACACTGTACAGGGTCAGAAATAAGATTGCACACAGAGGGCTGTTTACAGCCTGGCTGCAAGTACGTATGCAGTGACTCATCCAGTTGAAAGGATTGCACAATGGAGATTGAGAGGAATTGATGCTCACGCTGAGGATCCTCTACAGTGAGTGCCAAGAGAGATATGACCTAGATATCACTCCAGGGGCAAAAGGAGGAAATATTCCTGGTTTACTCTGTAGTCAGATGGTTTTAAAAAGGGGAAATGAAGTTTTATGTGTCTTGGATAATACAGTAGAATATCTGTAGCAGAAAATTCAGTCTGTTCTCTAAGGAAGTGATTTTCTAACTCAGATAGACAAGTCAGTATGTGAATATGTCTCATATTCTCTCCTAGTTTCTAAGACCAGGGCTGTTTCCTCTAATAGGATGAGTACACTAATATTGGCTTCTTCTGCCTTAGATTCTTCAGTACATAAGATGCCCTCCTTCTCACATATGAAAGGCATCCCCTAGTTTTCCTATGGGTGAACTGGCTTCTCAGAGCTTTCAGACTTTAGACTTGTTGATTCCTGCTTTCTGGCAGAAACACACGGCACGTTTATAAATCATAATGGAGTTAAAAGGTCTCCAAACTGACATGTCTGTATAGTGCAGTACGGTGCCAGGCAGAAATATGAAACTGAAGCTCATAGCAACAGCATAGTGTTATGGTGCCACTGTGGTTGTACTAGTACAGCCTATTAGAAGGAAAGGCTAACTGGCTCAGAACCAGCAACACTAAAGCCAGTAAATTACTTTGGTTTATTTAAGAGGTTCAGTCACCACCAGCTCAGTCCTTTTAGTGCCATATTTGCTTTACACAGGCATGTGCAAATTTTCAGTTTTACAGTTGCTTAGGGCCCTTAGAGTTTACTGATATTCATCACAAGGCGTTTTGCCAGTGCCAGAGAAAATTTTTAGCAAATGTTGGCTGCTAAAAGAGAGCTCTTCCTCTCAAAACTAGCTTGCTCTGTCAGTTTCTCAGGAGCATCTGTGCAATACACATCTTGGGTACAATTTTATCTCTGTGTCTGCAGAGCACCTAAGCATCACTGTAGTCAATGGAGACCTAGTCAGTGGAATATAGGGAAACATTCAGCTGACCACCTATATGTGGGGGGTTTTAGGTAATTCTCCATGTAGGATTTTTAATGTGTCAACCTGCAAGTTGTCTCTCCTCATGCCAAGTCATTCACTCAGAGCCAAAATGACATGTCACAAAAGCAACCCAGACCTGTGCTTACAAGAATTTCTACTGTCCAGGACAGGTGCCTTGACATTAGCCATTTACCCTGAAATCACTTTTCATTCAACCCACATTACAGCAAGAACAAGCAATATTTATCTGTTTAGAAAACCTGATGTGTGACATCACAAATAAAATCCTCCTTACTAAACCATTTCCTTCAGTGTGTCCATCAGATGGATTACATATTCTCTGATCACTGGATCCCATTTTAGGGTCTTTTGTATATGAATGTTAACTTGTATTTAACTGAAATCCCCTCTTTTCCTCTCTCTTCTCCCCCCCCCCCCCCCCCTTTAATTTTTTTTTTTTTTTCAGGACACAAATATAAGCCTTTTTTAAAAAAATCTTGTATTTATTGATAATTACCATCTCTTCAGAAATCATAATGTCTCAGAGGAAAAATCTAACTCCCCAGTACTCCCCTCCCATACAAACCAGATGGGTTGAGACTCTTTTCTTCATTTTTTAATTCCCTCCTCCAGGAGCATGAAACAATTCTCATGTGGCTTTTCCAAACCCTGAATGCTGTTTTGACAGCCACACAAAATCTAATGAATAAATGGAGTTCTTGACATGAAGTCTATTAGTAATTGTTGATTGAGATCAGAGACAACAGGAAACAGCCACTCTGCAGTAATAACAGGCTTAGCATGGCTCAACCCTTACTTTATGCTCTGTAGATGTCATGGCAGCTTCTTAGATGCTCACTGTGGACTTGATGTCCCAGAGGCCTCTAAGTGCCTGCCAGAGGAGGCAGCTGTGCAACTCTACTCACATCCTCCCATCTCAGCAGTAGGACTGGGTGCCCGAGTTCTGTTCTTTTTCATTAGAGTGAATTATATTGGGTGAAAGCAACCGCAGGTGCTTTCCTCCCACCTTTTTCATGTGGTAGGGTACACAATTGATCACCATGTAATAAAAAAAATAAGAATGTTTTAAATTCTGAAAATAAAGTTGTTCTCCTCCTGTCATCAAGACACTAGTAGACACATACCTGTACACTTGAATGCAATATTAACTGCAACAGCAAGTGGATAAGTGAAGACAAATTGTTTAAAGTCTCCCAAACTCAGCAGTTTTCATCTTGGAACTTGTGGTTTGATTTATCCTGTTCCACATAAGCTTCTGAGTCAGGAGCCTGTTTTGTATACAACTGGACACAGACAGTCCCTTTTCTAAATCACCTTTTGGGAACAAATGCATTCAGTAAATGCTCCTACTCCCTTCTGTCCCCTAGTTCAGCTCACAGCATCTCATTGGCAATAAACAACAACTCATCTACAACACTAAAGGAATGATCAGAGACAAATGTGTCTGTATTCTTTGCTCTTGTTTAAACAAAAAATAATTTTCATGCATTTGGAAACAATTCTGTTTCCCACTTGGTAACAGAAATCCTGTTGCTGGCTTTTAGTCAAGACATTTTCTATAAACCTAGCCACATGGAGAGTCTTACTAGACTATAAGAGACAACACATGCAAGACGTTAGTATCGAGAATCTGCCATTAGCTACTGAAACATTCATGTTAATAAACATATCAAGGATTTTTTTCTTGTTTGTTTATTTTGCCTTTTTTCAATGAAAAATTCTGAATTATTCAGTAAACCTAAAATTAAACCTACAGTTGCTTTATACACATAGCAGTGATAAAGTGCACAGTAAAACTATCTTGACAGCAATAGCAAGTGCACTAGGCTTTTTATTAGATACTTGTATAGAAGCTGAGTCCAGCTGGGGTTAGCAAAAGTAGTCATATTTATAAGTGTTTTATCAAGAGTTTCATTTTACAGTTATGTGATGCAAAACATGAAGAAATAGATTAATAACTGGATTAAAAATAATATTTAGGTGGTTTTAATTTATTCATCTTCCAATACCAAATAATTTTTTTTTTAAATACAAATGTAACTGCCCTTTGTCTTCTAAGGAGGCCTACCTATGTGTTGGTTTCTTTTTTTAGAATGTATTATTGTTATTGATATAAAATTGCTATTTAGACTGTGTAAGTAGTACGACTACAAAGAAAACAAACCAAAGACAGGTCTGGGCTACCAGAGTCATGAAGCACCATCAAACTGCTGGAGAGAATCTGTGTATGACCTGAAGCAGCTGCATCCTGATGATGGGGCACGTATCTTGGTGTTCTGATGACAGACCTTTTGCTGCATGGCCCAAATAACTTCTGTAATCTCTGCTGCAGAAGCTAGGCTGAAACAGATTTATGGTAGCACCCATTGTGATGATTTGCGATGTCTTTAAAGCATGACAAGGCAGAGACTGAGGCATTAAGACCTGAAATATCTCTATGAAAGGGTTGTGTAAACTATCATGGTCAAAATCTAGGCTGTATATTATATGATATTTTGCCTAAATGTGTGAAGTTTTATTGTTTAACTTTGTGTATGGGACCAGATGCACATCTGATGGCTTGGTGATATGGTCTGATTGACATCAACTGTGAAACCAATCTATAGTTCATTCTGGTGTTACACTGGGAAAGAAAGTCAGATGGGTTTTGGTCTCTTGTGTGCAGTCTTTGTTTCTACACTGTTTTGGCTTTGTAAAAGAATGAGAAGGTTCCACTACCTAACAAAGAAAGCTTTGATTGGGTCCTGGCTAACAGAGTAAGAAAAAATAATGTTCTCAACAATGATGCTTTGTTCTCTGAATCTTTACTTTTTCAGATGGAAAAAAAGTTAAATATAACCTGGATGAGGTTATTCTATAGACCTACATGACAACATTTGATTAACTACATTATTTTTGTTTGGTTTTCTGTGGAACATGATTTACACAATCACTCTGAAGTTTCAGCCTAGCCTTCACGTTAATTTCAACTTAGTTTGATAGGAGAAAAGCACTTAGTGATAGCTACCTGTTAATAAGTTTTGTTCAAATAGGTATTTGCATAAAGGAAACGTCTCCTGAAAGTGCTTGGAATGAACACAAGATCACAGAATAGTTCAGTCTGGACCACAGCCCATATGGGCGACTATTTAAACCCCTGCCCAGAGCAGGTCTAACCAAATCTATTTGAACACATCCAAAGATGGAGATGGCATGTCATCTCTCCATGTTCTGTTCCTGTATTTGACCACCCAATAGTAAAAAAGAGAAAAAAATATTATGCAATTGAAAATTTCAGTGCTCCAACCTATGTCCTTTTCCCTCTTGTCCCATTGCTGTGCACCTCAGAGAAGAGTCTAGATCTGTTGTCTCTGTATCATCTGACCAAGTAGTTATAGAATCTAACACTACTAAGTCCCACTAAACCATCTCTCTGATCACCATGTCTACATGTCTTTTAAATACCTCCAGCAATGGTGACTCAATGCTTCCCTGGACAGCTTTTGAATGGACACATTAAAAAAAAAGAAAAATTTTAAACTTCCAAACAATTACTCCCAGATTAAACACTCATCAATCCAAAGCCTTTTCCTGTTCCTTCTGATACAATTGATAATGGCTTTTAAAAAATGTGGTGGGTATTATCTTACTATTAAACTTTACAGATTAACATTTATCCTTCTCCTGGCACAATTTTCAGAATGCAGTGAAACATTCCAAATGATGTGGTTACTAGACTTAAATGGATAAATAATACATAGGAAATGGCATGGCTAGTAGATTTGTCAGCTGTAGCAAATAATTGGGGAAAACCTGAGGCAGATAATTTCACTAGGATATATCCCAAGTTTCTTCATAGATTTGGCTTGAGTGCTCTTTGATCTCTGCTAGTACAATGTGTACGATTCTGAAGCATGTCTTTTAAACTCACACTTCAGAGATGTTTAAAAATGAACTAAGTAAATGATTTCTCATACTAAATAGAACTTATTTTCTTGTGGAAATGATCCTATCAATAATGCAGTACATTTCAAAAGAGATAAGAACGGCGGAACAGGAAAGGGAAATAGGTCATTACTCACAATAAAAACATCGTTAGCATAAACAGCTTAGCAAGCTTTAATCTTCTTGTATTATTACTATATTGTAATATAACACTGTTATTGCTGAAATACATCTGAGCGGTTGCAGTGTAAATAGGCTCTCCAATACATGTGTCTTCATGTAAGAATATGGACAAGCAAAGGCAGCTTACCAGTTGTTCAACAGAAACTTCTGTGTTTTAATTTTGTGTTTCTATTTCAAAGATATATGCAATAGAAACTAAAAAATTTCTGCACTAGATGTTTTCCATACTGTACCTGAACACTGGAAACCAATTCTCATTCCTATGATATGTGATATAGAGATACTTAAGTACCTTTACAAAATAACAGTTGTCATTTTTTTTACTGCAGGTGATATTTTAATTTCACTGTTTGTTCTTTTTACTATTGGCATTCTAATTGTTTGGTCCTGAATTCTCCTGAAATTAAGCATGAAGTTGCATTTAGACTCTCACAGTGGATTATGACAGTTTCATAGCGCATGTGAATTTTGCTTTGTTCCTAACTCAGTAGAACATTTAATACAGCCAATAGTACAAGTGTGATGAATCTCATGAGTGCAGTATGTGGAGTATTTACAAGTCAGTGTGTAATTTTGACAATTATTGCTACATACTGTCATATTTAGATTCTCCCATATAGCTTACAAGATAAGACTTCACAATAGTGTTATATTTCTCTGCTGTTGATTAGCCAAACAAAAGGCAATGAGTGAACAGCTACTGTTGGACTTGCCAAACTTGATTCTGTATTGACTTGACTTCCACTCAGCAACCCTATCAAAGATAATGCAAATCAGCATTCTCTGAGCTCTCTTTATCATGTTGCTAAGATTATCTGTGAGGATTAAATGCTCATAAAACATGTTATAATGAAGGAACCTGATGTCTTCCCACCCTCAGTGTTCATTTAACCTCTTATACACCTTGCAAGGGCATAATGGCTGTGAGCTCTGCAGGAGCTTTTTCACACCCTGCAATGCATGGGTGAAATTGGACACAAGTTTTAGAGACAAATCTGAAAATAACTTGAACACTTTTCTGCAAAATCCTACTGCTATCATTGAGTAGAAAGTGGCATTTAATTTATACAACGCAAAGATAAAGGATGTTAACTAATGCTTGGACAGATCCTTCCTCTGTCTACATAAAGAAAGGGCAATTTGTTGAAGTCATGACCATAACTATTGATAGACCAGCCAAGGAATGAGCTGGAGGCCTCTGAGACTGCAGAGGAGAAATAAATAAGGAAACTGATTAAAATTTTGCATTCTCTAGAAGGACTGCTTTGCACTGCAGTTTCTCTCTGTAAGACAGTTAAGAGTTGGAGATTGAGGAGAGAGCAGTGAGGTAAAGGTGAACTACTTCATGTACTACTACTACCTACTCCTGAAACTTAGTGACTTCTTAAAGTGTCCAGAGAAGGGCCCTGAGGATGATCATGGAGGCTGGAGCACCTCTCCTATGAGGACAGGCTGAGAGAGTTGGAGTTGTTCAGTTTGTTTTGGTTTTTTTGCATATCCCTATCATTTATTGTTTATTTTTTACCACAATACTTGAAAGTGAGCAGTTCGCTAACATGTGTTGAGGTCTTTCTAATGTGGCACTCTTTTAAACTTCTCAGATTTATTTCCCCAATATGCACTAAATTGATTTGTTTGAAAAAATGTTCCATTATCTTATAATGTGGAAGAAATACGTTTAAAAAAAAAAAATCTTAGCAAAATTTTATGTTAATCAGTTTCTCACAGATCACATTTCAATATTCCTGAACTTCTTAAAGGATGATGCTGTCAAGAGAGACTGGTGACTGGGCTGATTTTTTTTTTCAAAGAAGGTACAAAGCTTTTTTTCAAATATATGAGTCCTTACCAGGCAAGAAGGGTTTGTATTGATCTGTATAATGAAGTGTACATTTCATTTGTATTAAGAGTACAAGAATGAGTCGGTTAACACCCTTCAATGGAGTATGTCAGCATGCCTAATACTGACCTAAAGAACTGTATTTCTGGAGGTAAAAGGAAGGACAAAACCTAGAGTACTTGGAAAAAAATATGTCTTTATCAAAGTCCCTGTGATTTGCACATTCTCCCCTCTCTTCATATCAAACACAGCTGCAGTGTTGTTACAGGTGAAAAAGATGTGTACAATTCTGTAGAATGTTGGATTCTTTGTAGGAAATATTATCCTCCTTGAAGTCAAGGGTAAAGCTGACCTGGACTGTGGTAGGTCACCTTCCAGTGTTAGCTTTCTGTGGTGACTTCTCCTTGCTGCTTCCCTCATACCAACATGATGACTAACATAACAAGAAAGAGAGGAGGATGCAAAGATATATTTGAAGTGTGGGTTTGGGTTTTTTTTCAAATATTTGATGGAATGTGGGAGGGAGTGGTGAGAAGCCACATTTCTTTCAAGAGAAAGTGCATGAAGTGAAACTGGGAGCTACAGAAGAAACTCTTGGAATAATACCTTTGGAGTTGCATATGTGCTTTCAAGAGCAAAAAGGAAAAAGTCTAGCAAAAAGAGGCCTGAATGTTGCTGTTCTCTGATAAAGGCAGTCTTCTACTTCAGATTTTAAGAATATTGTCATATTGGGACTGTTCAATAACTCTAATTTGGCCACTAAATTCCTATGACCTTTGCCTTTCCTAATGATTGTGACAAAATGCTGTCTGCAATCAGCAAGACTCAATCGTTGTGGGAGTAATTTGAATAAATAATCAAGTCTGTAGCTCATCCATCACCTTGACTGATTTCTCTATTCCCTCTTCACCTCTTCATGACATTTGGCAGGTCACTTGATATAAAATATGCAAACTGTGAACTGAAATGGCCCAAGTCTGTGGAAATATGCTGACTAAACTTGTTGTCTTACAGTAGCTGCACATCTTTGCATGGCAAGAACACATATTTTCTGTAAGTTCTTTTTCCTTGCCACCTTTACCCTGACTAGGGTAGTATTTATCACATTTACATTCACAGAGCTTGTACTTACAGACTTACTTTGTGAACATGAGGGTTCATTCTCTTGGATAGGTACTAAAAGATTTTTTTGCTCCCATAGACCATTCTCCTGTTCTCCTCCTCTTTTTGTGGTCTTCCTTTTCCTGTCCACATATGTTTGTATGTATTTGTGTTCCTTACATGCCTGTGAAAAAGAAATTGAGTCAGGATGTCTCAGCATCAAATTACTTTAGAAAATGGACACTGTTCTGTTAGCTTCTGTAGGGAAAACTACATAATTAGGGGCAAATTTACCCCACTGTAAAGTTAGGAATGATTCTTGGTGCTAGAACATATCAGATATCACCTGTGAAATACCTGACTACAGGTTAGGAATCAGAGTCTTATCTGCTCTCCACAAGCAGACCTGATTCCTGGATTCTGGGTTTAAAGTGGGTTTGGGAAGGTACAAACACTGTTTAAATTTCTGGATATAGCTCAAAACTTTTCTCTAATAGCACAACTCAGGACTGACCCTACTTGCTGATTTCTGCCATTCTTATCTGTGCTGGTACACTCTGTTTGTGATAGCTGTATTATAAGACAATAATTTCATAAAAGCATTTCAGAATAATCTCGCCAAAAGAGGATTGCTTGGAAGGTCTTTCTCAGTGTTCATTTCAGTTATCAACAGTCTTAGCTATGCCTTTAAAGATAACACTCACAGAACTGCCTCTCCAGTCACAGAGAGTGTAGTGAACTAGGTCTCAGAAGTGGAGATGCAGATGTCAGCCTGGATGCTCATTACTGTCCTCTTGCTACTACAAGTACTTCAAAAGTACAACCAATAAAATATTAAATATTTTCAGTCTGAAAAAAAATTAAAATATATATATTCTCCTCACCTCTTCTTTTCAAGGACATTTTCAGCCAGCTGGATCCAGTTTGTCCAGTGGTTGTACAATCAGCTGCATATAAATGAGGAATGAAATGGGGAAGATTTCTTAAACCAGTTGAAGAAGTAACACAGGCTGAGAAGTGGGATGAGCTACCCCAAGAAATTTTGTGTTACTATGGCTCTATTGCTACCAGTAGCCACTGCAGGCAGCTAAGCTTCTTTGTCTACATTATACTGCATGTGAAGTTCTTTGTTAGGTCAACAAAGAAAGAATATATTGAACTTTTGAATTACTTGACTGTTATTATGCTAGATAACAAATTTGAACAAAGTTTCACTATGTTGAAAAGATGAAAATACATAAACCAGGAAAATTACTCAATAATTTTGCACAAATAAAACTCAGTATAACGTGATTTAAAGTAAAGACGCTTTTAATCTTCAGAGTTTACATCTCTGGGTATTTCATGATGACTAAAACAATAAAAATAAAATAATTTTTAAAAATTTCTTCTTTTGGGAAGATGTGTTCATAAAAGTAAACTAATAAGCTAGTGTGGTATGATGTATATCATGAAACAATTGATAGTGGTGGAAATCTTCATAAAAATGACATACACATTTGTTTGACAAATGCTTTATTGCATGACTCACAGCTATTAAATAATTCCCAGTTTAATTTTCATTGTGTCCTAAACAGTCAATAGTAATGATTCTATTCCCTTGGTCTCTTGTATTTTCATCTATGCTCACAAAGAAAACTTCCAATTTTTCTGTTGTTTCCTTTTTCTTTTTAAATGCATAAGGCTTGAGGTGAGGAGAAAATTTTTCACAGAGAGAGTTGTTAGCCATTGGAATGGGCTGCCCAGGGAGGTGGTGGAGTCACTGTCCCTGGAGGTGTTCAAGAGGGGATTGGACATAGCACTTGGTGCCATGGTTTAGTAGTCATGAGGTCTTTGGTGACAGGTTGGACTTGATGATCTTCGAGGTCTCTTCCAACCTTATTGATTCTATTCTATTCTATTCTATTCTATTCTATTCTATTCTATTCTATTCTATTCTATTCTATTCTATTCTATTCTAGATCAGGCTGCCCAGAACCCTGTCAAGCCTCACCTTGAATATCTCCAGGGATGGGGCCTTAACCACCTGCCTGGGCAACCTGTTCCAGTGTTCCACCACACTCACAGCAAAGAACTTGTTCCTAACATACAATCTAAATCTGCTGCTGTCTAGTTTGAAATTATTATCCCTTGTCTTATCACTGCAGGCCTTTTGTAAACAATCTCTCTCCGTCGTTCTTGTAGGCCCGCTTTAGGTACTGGAATGTTACTATTAGGTCTCCCCAGAGCCTTCTTTTCTCCTGGCTGAACAACACCAGCTCCCTCAGCCTGTCTTCACAGGGCAGGTGTTCCAACATCCTGATCATTTTTGTGACCCTCCATCAGGTCCATGCACTTCCTGCATTGAGGGCTCCATTCTTGGATGCAGTACTTAGGTCTTACCAGACCTAGGTCTTACCAGAACAAAGTGGCAGAATCACCTCTCTTGATCTGCTGGCCATGCTTCTTTTGATGCAGCCCAGGATGCCATTGGTCTTCAGGTCTGCAAAATCACACTGTCTGCTTATGTCCAGATTCTCACCCATCAGCACCCTCAAGTCCTTTTCTGGAGGGCTTCTTTCTATCACCTCATCCTCCGACCTGTATTGATAGTGAGGATTGTTTGGATCTCACTCTCTCTTCCAAGCCAAATAACTGGAATGCATGTGAATAAGGAAGTTCATTGTGTGAGTTAAGAGCTCATTTTTTATCTCTTTCCAGTTGCCCATAATATATGGTGAGCTTCTTAGACTAATTCTGGGGTTTATCAACATCATCCAAACAGTATAAAACCTTAGCATGCCATAGGCATCAGCCTGGGGTGTCAGGGGACCTTCCTTGTGACTTCAAACCACAAATTACCTGAAAGACTAGCAGAGGCTGTAAGCCTTCTCATTAATATCTCCTGGTATTGCACTCATTCTGAGATGTCCCTTTGCTGTGTGATAGGGGGATACTCCTTAGAGCTAATACTTTAATATTTTGTTAGCTTTGTGTCAGGTAATAAATAATTTTGTTGATGTGTCCCTGCTGCACTTGGATGACTCAGTCATATCTTCTCCTGGTCAGTGTATCAGGACTGCTTTGACCTCAGGAGCCCTCAGCTGGGAACTCGAGTGCCACCCTGCTTTGTTTCTGGACACTGATCAGAGCGAGGCAAGAAATAGAAACACAGCTGTTTACTACAGGGTCACCTCAGGCATGCACAAAGCATTTGGAGAACTCTCAGGTCAAACTGGGACGTTGCATATTAGGGTAAGTGACTAAATAAGGGCTTTCTGGGCTAAAGTGTTGAACAGGCACCTGATTTCTGATCTGGACCTGTATTTCAACATATCAGAGCCGCTTAAATGCATGTGGCTCAACAGAAATAAAAGAAGTCTGCAGAGGCAAAATGCTCAACCCAGTGATTCATTCATAGGAATGTTTCTCTTGATTTCAATGGATGTAAAATTAGATCCCAAATAAGTGATTAAATAGCATAAATCTTGAAAATGGCCTTTATATACAGTGTATTATCAACATGAACATGGTAAGAAAATGCAGTGAATTACAAACATGCATATGGCAAGAAACAGATCCTTTTCCACTTAAGCTTAATATATCACTGTAACACCTGACTTCCTTTCTCTATTGCAAAATGGTTAAGCTTCTTATCAGAGTATGTATCCGTAGTTATTATTACCAGATTTATGTATTGCCACATCACTTGCTAGTACTACAGTAGTCAAAAATAAGGCTGCCATGTTGCAGCCTTGCAGTTAGTTCAGGAAAGATATGTAACATTCATACTAAAGAATGGAGAACAACTGTTGGAGAACAATGTTAGCCTGTCAGATATACAGGATGAAGCCTGAACCATGACCAAGCTCGTAGACAACGGAAGAGCTGTGGATGTCATATACCTTGACTACAGTAAAGCTTCTGGTACCGTCTCCCATAACATCCTTGTAGAAAAGCTCAGGAAATGTGGCATAGACACTTGCTCTGGGACGTGGATTGAAAACTGGCTTGACAACAGAGTTCAGAGGGTTGTGATCAGTGGCACAGTCATCTTGGAGGCCTGTGGTCAGTGGTGTTCCCCAGGGAGTACTACTGAATCCAGTTTTGTTCAGTATCTTTAGTTTGCTGATGATACAGAAGTGAGCAGGGGTGGCCTAAACTTTGTTAGGCTGTGCTACCATTCAACAAGATCTGGACAGGCTGGAGAGTTGGGTGAAGGCAAACCTCATGAGGTTCAATAAGGACAAGTGCAGGGTCCTGCATCTGGAGAGGAATAACAGCAGGTACCAGTACAGGTTAGGGGTTACCCTGCTGGAAAAACAGTTCCATGAAGAAAGACCTTGGACTCCTAGTGGACCAGAATTTCTCCATGGGACAGCAATGTGCCCTTGTGGCCAAGGCAGCCAGTGGTGTCCTGGGGTGCATCAAGACAAGTGTGTCCAGCAGGTCTAGGGAGGCTCTACTGTGCCCTGATGAGACCACATCTGGAATATTGTGTCCAGTTTTGGGCTCCCCAGTTCAAGAGAGACAGGGGTCTGCTGGAGAGAGTCCAATGGAGTGCCACAAGGATGATTAGGGGACTTGAGCTTCTCCCCTATGAAGAGAGACTGAGAGACCTGGGGTTGTTTAGTCTTGAGAAGACTGAGAGGAGATCTGATCAATGTCTTTAAATATCTGAGGGGTGAGTGTCAAGTGGAGCGGGCCAGTCTCTTCAGGGGCATGCAGTAGTAAGACAAGGACCAATGGATACAAATTTGACCATAGAAGGTTTCACCTCAACATGAGGTGTAATGAAGGCAGTAGCTGTGCCGAAGGATCATCAGGAGCATGAAGTTTTGAATCTAGCTATGGTATGTGTAAACTGCATGCTGAAATAAATATCTGTTATGATCGATTCCTCTACTTCTTTGTTTTATTAGTTACAAAAATTAAATGTTCTAGTTTCAGAGCAGATAGGTGGCATTTTCTGAAATAAATATTTGAAGTTTTACTATAGAAGGCATTAGCAGTCCTTATGAAGCAAAATTCAAGACCTCTTCATCCACTGTAGATATGCAATTTTAGTATGTCCATCTTGGAATTTCTCTTAAAAGTTCACATAATAAAGGACAAGCAAGAAAAAAATTAAAGCTGCAGAAAAGAATGTCATCTTTGCTGGTTATGGATCAGTGTTATATGTAGGAAAGGATACCGTAGATCACAAGATATTTTCATTGTCAGCAAAGTTCCATGACATTTTTGCTGTCATAAATTAACTAGTTGTTAAAAGCTACTGCTGATAGGATTATCAGCAAGAGGAAATTATTCTAGCTCTGTCCAGAAATCAAATTGTTATAGATGGAAAGTACTGTAACCTTGAAAACTGGCATATATGTCTTAAACCAGAAAAAAAAAAAATATCAATAATTGGCTTTTCAATAGAGTTTTGCATCTAAAGTTAGTGTCTAAGGTGTAGGCATTAAAGAGATAGTAGGCTTTGATCATTAAAAATTTAAGGAATTAATCCCATGACAAATAGATTCTACTAAAATGTTTAAACTAAAAACTGGGCAGCATAATCACATGTATACAGATATTTCACTCACTTCAAAAGAATCAATACCAAATCTGAAAAAATTAACTTCTGACATAAAAAAAAAATAAATATTTTTTTGAGAATAAAATGAGAATATTGAAAATGAGAACTGGTGCTAAACAAATTGTACATGCTGTACTTTTTACAGCCAATCTAAATTTTGCATCAAGTATTACTCAACTCAGAGGAACTTGTACACGTGAGAAAATATTCTCTGTATGTTCAGTGGTACACCATTGTTATCAAAATAAATAACTTAGAATTAATTTGTATCATGTATTATGTAAAACACAATATCACATTAAGAATATTTTAAATTGGACTAAAATGTATGACTTAACATGTATTTTCTCTATGTCTATATAGAGACAGGTAATACATATTTCAAAATATTCACCAGTCTTCTAGTCTGTAATACCCCCTCAATATCAACACAAACTTCCTATATTTATCCCAGCACACAGTCCTGTTTTTTTCATTCTATTCTTTTATAGAAACTTGTAATATAAAGAAGCCTTTCTGCATCTCTTGTCATGAAGAGCAATGTTTGTTCTCCTTCTGACTGGCTTTGGCTTTCAGCCCCATTTCAGATGTGCTTTCCTCATGAGGACAGAGTTCTGGAAATGTCTTTTAGAGGTCACCTGGTCCAAGGTGGGATCTACTAAACTTGCATCACTGCTTGCATTCATAGTAAATATAAGTGATCGCACATCCTCCCTGCACATTCTGCTACAGCACATGACTGTCCCTGAGATTGAGAAGTTTCTTTACAAGGGCTGTATTAGATCTGTACCACTGTAAAGATGCTACCTAAAATTCTCTCTATAGTGGACAGAGAAAAAATTATTTTTTTCTTTTCAACAACCTCTCCTATTTGAAGACTATTATCTTATCTCCCTTCAGTTTTCTCTTTATTCTGAGCACCCTTGCTTCCTTCAGTGTTTCCTAGCAAGGTGTACCTTATAGTGAACCTTACTCACCTCTGAACTTGCCATGAATCCATCTTAACTGCTTCAGATCAGATATATTAATCCAACTAGTCCTAGCCAATGGTGATTGGTCTACACTGTTCCTGCCACCCTTATCCAAGTTCAGTGTCACAAGCCCTAAGTACTGTTAAACCAGTGCTGCACATTAATAATCTTATTGCATCTACAGCCTTGATGAAACAAAGCAACGTAAGACTATTCTTGTCTCTTTGGTGGTATCTGTGACTAGAGTTTCCACTGACTTAATAGTGAGTCAGCTCTCCACTGGATTTTCCTTACGCTAATAATGTATTTACAGATGTTTTCTTTCTCCTGTTTGTGGTCTTTCCTGGTTGTACCATATTTCTCACCTTTGCTCATCTAATTTTGTCCATACATACTTACACTATTGCTTTATTCATATTCATGTCCCTGATATACTGACCTAGTTTCCAATTTATTCATGCTTCCTTTTTGTGTTTGAGGTTAATGAAGAGGTGGAGATTTAGCCATGCTGATCTCTTGCATAAGAATAGTTTGTGACTGTGATCTTAATAGTGTTTCTGTGAGGAACTGCCAAATTTCCTCTTTTCTTTAGCCTTGTTTCTCAGGAGAACTAACCTAATCATTCTCTGAGGGAACAGCATTTCTCAGAAGCTTTTAACTCCATTTATTCTCCATTACTTTCATTTAAAACAATCTGTCCTTCCTTATATGAGACAAATGGGCAAGCTATCTAAATAAAAACAGCCAGGATCAAGACCATAAAAAGAAATAAATCATCTGTTGCCTGTGAAATAAGTCTTCAACATAGGTTTGTTCACATAGGCTCCGATTTTAAAATGTTTGTGTATATTTCAAAAGTAAAATGAAATTGTGACTCATGCTGGCTTCAGAAGTTTCAGAAGAAGAACATGCAAATACTAAAGAAGAATATACAAAGGCTGTTGTTCCCTTTCAGCAACTTTGAAAATTGGTATTACAAGCAAGAGTGTGAAAAGTTGCCCTGTTGCAGAAAACAATGAATGCAACTCTGCTATTTATGTTTTACATTAAGAAATCACACTACATTATATTCTTCCTGAAATGTGTGCATTCCTTTGAGCTTTTGTGCCTTTACAACAGCTGTAAGGCTCTAAAGGAGATAATTTTTTAACATTAAATCCCATTATATATCATGTAAGCTTCTTCGATTCAGGATGTAGTTTCAAGTATCCATATACAGGCTCATAGCTTGCAGCAGTCAGTACTGCCACTTAGAAGTTATTATCAAGGGATTTATGCTTTGTAACTTTCTTGTAATCCTTGAAGTCTCTCTAGGGAAGTCAGTCATGTTTCTCAATGAAAAATCGAAATAGTAACCATCTTCTGAAAGTTTTAAATAGATAATTTCAGTATTTTTACTAACATTGATTGCTTAATTGCATTTGAGTCTTAATATGAGAGTTTCCAGTTTAAGGTAATTGACTAATGGATTGCCCATAGCAATGTGTAACTAACATTTTATATTACTACAAAACACTGCTCTGAACCCATCCAACTTACTCTGAGGAGATAAAACATGAAAAAAATTCTACTGCTCGGATAGAGTCAACACCCACTGAGTCCCTCACAGAAGATTGTGCAGCCTTTCTTGCACACAGGTGAAGACCTATTAAATATTTCCTGTGCTAGGTTACAAATATATGTCATACCAAAATAAAATTTTGGAAATTCATTAGAAATTATCAAGGACTGAGAATAGTTTTTGAGGGTGAATGAGAAAAAGCTTACCCATTACAATGAGTCAGAAAGGAATTTAAGCTGTTGGCAGTCAGAATATTGCAATTGTGAACATTCATGGGTGTTTTTGCAATTGTTTTCTCATGAGATCAAGTCTTGAGCACTCAAGATGAAAATTACGAAATTATGAGTTAGTACTTGAATTAATAAAAAATGCCTCTGTTACTAAGATAATTTTTATATATGAGAGACCTTGCCACTTCAAATGAGTGTGTACTTCTGTAAGTTGTGCATGTGTAAACAATAATAAGATATCTGCTTTTTGTGAGGTATTTAAATTCTCTTGACCTGTAAGACAAACTATTGACCATGGCAAAGATAAGGTCAATATTTTTTTAAAGGGCAATAAATCTCTGTCCTCACTGAAACATAGTCAATTAAATGTAAAACCTACCCTAATGTAAAGCTAACATACCTATTACAGGCCCTGGAAAAGAAAGCTATTTCATGAGGATTTTTTTTCCTTTCAATTGCACTGACTGTTTTACAGACAAGGAACAAATAATAGTAATGTAACAAAAAAAATCAGGAGAATTTAATTGATATGGTACTAATGGACTTGAACAAGTGTCTTAAATAATAATTTATAGAATGTTAACTTTAGCCTCTATAACAACAAATTAGCCACAGCCCTGATATTATATAATGTAGATTTGAAGCTCTAACTTTGTAAATGTAGTGAGAACCTTGTTTAGTTATTCCCAGTCTTTGCCTGACACTGTTCAGTCAGCTTCTGAGGTTCCAAAATAAGCAAAGCTTTACCTTTGGTGTCCTGCTAAAAACTGCAGTAGTTCAGAACCAGATCAGTGAGCTGCTGACATCCAGACTGCTGGAGCAGAGCATACCATTCACTGTGGAAACCTCCTGGCATGCCTCAAACTAAATTACAAATCTCTGTTGGCCCATAGTTAGAGGAAGTTGCTGTTGTGTTGTCTGCCTTTCAGAAGTGTATTTCATTTCTCTAAAAACTAAAAGACCTCATGTGTGGTCTTTTTATGAAAGACCTGGACTCTGATTTTGCTGGTATTCAAGGAGTTTCCAGATTGATTCTGCAGCTTCTGAACTCCCATCACAGATGATGATTATTGCCTGAGCTCTTACTGATGTCGCTTTGATTTATTGTGATGGACATACAAGCACACAATAAGTGGCTTTATTCCCATGAAGGCTGTCACAAACACAGAAATATCTCAAACATTTCCAGACTTTATATTTAGTCAGTTGCTGAATATGGATACTTGTTGGTTGTGAAAGGATGAAGTTTGACATTTTTGTGGCAGTAAGATTAAAAAAATGTATTTCAGTTTCCATTAGGTGGAAGAATGAATTGCACTTCATTGCTTGTTGAGACTAAGTACAGTCTCTAAAATGACTAAGGATATCTTCAAAGGAATGAGACTGTGATATCAGTAACAAACTAAACCAAACTGACTTTCTGTCTTTGAAGGTACAGTAAAAAATTCTTCCTGAGAGTAACAATAGCAAAAGGTTAAATACTTAATAGGGAAGCTCCCAAGTAAATGGTAAGCCATGCCAAGTGGGAAATATTATTTCATTAAATCAATAAGACCATAGTTTTGAGAAAGCTAAAGCAGTGGAGCTGACATAATAAAGTTATTCCCAGATGCAATTCTGTCTGTCTGGAGGCCTTTGCAGATTACAGTAAGTTTGTGCTGGAACAATGAATCTAGAGCCCTTATAAATGTATTGTACCTAAGCAGTACCAGGAAACTTTTGTGCCTAAGCAACATGATTACACCAATGACCACTTCTGTGGAGCCCAGTCTAGCTGCTTTAAGCTGTTTTTATTAATAGATGTAAAGTATTTGGAAATTTACAGTAACACATTTGGGAGGGCAGTAGATATAGAGCAGAAAAGATCATAAGGGACACTAATATGCAAAGATATAATAGGTCAACTCTTTTATCAGCAGACCCTGATCATGACAGATGCACTAGGTGAAGTTCAGAGCATTAACCAATGCATGCATTCCTGGGAGTGGGGCATAGGCTTCTTCTGGCTTCTTCTTCCCTGGGTAGCAGCCCTCAAGAACTGAGGGGTCCAGGAGGGTTGGACCTACTTCAAACACGAGCTCTTGAAGGCACAGGAACTGGCAGTTCCCACGTGCCGAAAGGCAAGCCGTCGGGGAAGGCGACCAGCCTGGATGAGCAAGCAGCTCCTGGAGGATTTAAGGGGAATAAAGAGGCTGTATCACCTTTGGAAAGAGGGGAAGGCTTCTCGAGGTATGTTCAAGGAAGCTGTTAGATTATGTAGGAAAAAAATTAGGGAGGCAAAGGCCCAGTTGGAACTGAAGCTGGCCACCTCTGTGAAAGATAATAAAAAGCATTTTTACAAATACATTAACACTAAAAAGAAGGGCAAGAAGAACCTGCACTCCTTATTGGACCTGGAGTGGAACACTGTGACTGAAGACGAGGAAAAGGCTGAAGTCCTGAACACCTTCTTTGCCTCAATTTTTAACAGCAAGTTCAGGAGGAGTGGCCTCATGAGCTGGGCGATGGGGTCAGGGATCAGTGTAATGCCCTGGAAATCCATGAGGAATTAGTTTGGGATCTGCTGAGCCACTTGGACACCCACAAGTCCATGGGACCAGATGGGATCCATCCTAGGGTGCTGAGAGAGCTGGCAGGTGAGCTGGCCAAGCTGCTCTCCATCATTTTCCTCCAGTCCTGGCTCACCGGTGAGGTCCCAGATGACTGGAAACTGGCCATTGTGGTCCCCATCCATAAGAAGGGTCGGATGGAGGAACCTGGAAACTACAGGCCAGTCAGCCTGACCTCAGTGCCAGGGAAAATGATGGAGCAGATTATCCTGGTGGCAATAACTGTGCACCTGAAGGATGGCCAAGGGCTCAGGTCCAGCCAGCATGGATTTAGGAAGGGCAGGTCCTGCCTCTCCAACCTGATCTCCTTCTATGATCAGGTGACCCGTCTGGTGGACGTGGGGAGGCCTGTGGATGTGGTCTACCTGGACTTCAGCAAGGCCTTTGACACCATCCCCCCCAGCAAGCTCCAGCCCTGGCTTGGACAGCAACACTCTGAACTGGGTTAGGAACTGGCTGGAGGGCCAGGCCCAGAGAGTGGTGGTGAATGGTGCCTCATCCAGCTGGTGGCCAGTCACCAGTGGTGTCCCCCAGGGATCAGTGCTGGGCCCCATCCTCTTTAACATCTTCATTGATGATCTGGATGAGGGGGTAGAGTCAGTCATCAGCAAATTTGCAGATGACACCAAGTTAGGAGCAGATGTTAGTCAGTTAGAGGGTAGAAAGGCTCTGCAGAGGAACCTCGACCGACTGGACAGATGGGCAGAGTCCAATGGGATGTCATTTAACAAGTCCAAGTGCCGGGTGCTGCACTTTGGCCATGGCAACCCCATGCAGAGCTACAGGCTGAGGTCAGAGTGGCTGGAGAACTGCCAAACGGAGAGGGACCTGGGGGTGCTGATTGACAGCCACTTAAACATGAGCCAACAGTGTGCCCAGGTGGCCAAGAAGGCTGTTGAGGGTTGAAGGGGAAGGCCACAAAGCCTTCTTCCCCCGCCCTGTAAGTAAAGGGAAGAAAATTGAAAGGAAAAAAAAACGCAGCTGGATTAGCAAAGGGATTGTGTGCTATATTTACAAAGCAGTTTAGGAGACGCAGGGAAATATATACAGAATTTGCAGTATTTACAATATATAGACAAATATACAACAAAGTAACACAGAAATGAGATTCCCTCCTCTGCTGAGGAGGGTTCCCCACCCCTGTACCCCCTTCTCTCCCCCTTTTCCCCAGAGAGGGTTAGAAAGAGAGAAAAAGAGCAATTGTTAATTAAAAGCAGTTAGTCAGGCCTTGTGGTTATCAGTTCCAAGGTCAGTCTGGCCAGAAGCCCAGAAAGCTGCGAGCTGCCAACAGGAAGGGGGAGAAGTGCAAGACAAGACTGCCCACAAGTCTCTGCTGAACTCCAAGTTCAAAAGTGCTTTCTACCAATCTACCAATGAAATTAGTTTAGATCTGTCTTTCGTTTATAAACATTCAGCCACAATGTCCCCTTTCTTAAAGGGACAGCCTCAAACGGTCACAAAGGCCAATGGCATCCTGGCCTGTATTAGGAATAGTGTGGCCAGCAGGAGCAGGGAGGTCATTATGCCTCTGTACTCAGCACTGGTTAGGCCGCACCTTGAGTACTGTGTCCAGTTCTGGGCCCCTCAATTTAAGAAGGACATCGAAACACTTGAACGTGTCCAGAGAAGAGCAACAAGGCTGGGGAGAGGCCTTGAGCACAAGCCCTATGAGGAGAAGCTGAGGAAGCTGGGATTGCTTAGCCTGGAGAAGAGGAGGCTCAGGGGTGACCTCATTGCCCTCTACAACTACCTGAAAGGTGGTTGTAGCCAGGAAGGGGTTGGTCTCTTCTCCCAGGCAACCAGCACCAGAACAAGGGGACACAGTCTCAAGCTGCACCAGGGGAAGTTTAGGCTCGAGGTGAGGAGAAAGTTCTTCACTGAGAGAGTAATTCATCATTGGAATGTGCTTCCCAGGGAGGTGGTGGAGTCACCATCCTTCGAGGTGTTCAAAAGGAGATTGGACGTGGCACTTGGTGCTATGGTCTAGTCATGGGGTCTGTGGTGACAGGTTGGACTCGATGATCCTTGAGGTCTCTTCCAACCTTAGCGATACTGTGATACTGCGATTCTGCCTTTGTACACAGAGCAAGCAGCCTGCAAAGCTGAGCATCTGCCTTAGTCTCACAGCCTACCATCATTTGCAGCTGTTGTACTTGCCTCTGAAGAGTGAGAAAAATCCAGCCCTGGTCATGTTATAACTCTTACAAGGTTAATTTATTGTTCAGTTGAGAAGTTCAAAATGACAATTTGGTTTCCAAAAGGCGTCAGTAGTCATCTGCTAGTTTGGTTTTTGTTTTGTTTTTCATTTGTCTAAATAAAAGCCTCTAGGTACACAAGTATTTGCAAAGTAGGTTTCTGGCAATATGTGTATTATTCACCAGATACTAAAGTCCTTTTTCAAACAGATGAACATTTGCTGTACACGTAAGTTTTTAAAAGTTCACAAGGGTATTTAAATCTACAAACAGGCATAGTCAAATTAAGCCCTTAAATATTTTATAATGGGATTATATCACTCAAATTTAGTTTTTCAAAACATCAATATGCATCAGAGTTTTGTAGTCTTTTTTCCCAGAGTAACACAGGCAGACATATTTGAATAATTCCCATCCTATTAGAAGTACCTAAAATAAATTGAAATTAATTTCCTTCTGAAGACATTTCTGTTTATGAACTACATGGAAACCCTAAACAATAGCATAACACCATCAAACTACATGTTGTTTTCAGTTTTTTTATAAAAAAGCTTAAGAAGTCCCTGTCCATCACTGTCCACTGCATCCACATCTTTATGCCTATGCAAAACTACCAGAGCCACACATTCAGAGTGTGTCTGAAGGTATTTCTAACCCTCTTTGGCAGAGATATTATAGTTCTGGTAACAAATATAACAATACAGGGACAGAAGGAGCACTATCACTTTAAGTCAGACCTGCTATCTATTTTAAATACTTCATTTGTTGGGATATTTATTTTAGTTGCCTAAATGAGATTAAATTCACATTACTGAGTGTATAATGCATATAAATTAATAACTTTCTAAAACATTAGCTTCTGTTTTCAAACTAAATATTGTGAAGTTAGTAACATTTGGAAAAATTAACAGATCCATTTGGCTTTTATTCTTCCTTGACATCCCTTATTTTTATGACTTTTGATGCAGGTGGATGCAAAAACTTCACAATTCTGCAAAGATAAAATCTAATATAATCAACAGAACCAAAAGAAATTAATAGCAGAAACTTTTCAGTTACAGCTTGCCTTGAGAGGAGTGGACAGGGCTCCAAGTGCAATAATTTTTATTGGGTTGACCAATATATTATAATACAAAAGCTTTTTAGGACTGACAATTGAAACAAGAACTTCAGAAGTCTGTAAAGTTATAATTGGTTTGTCAAATTAAATCAGATATAAAATATTGGGTGTCACAACCTCTTCCACAGACTGGCTATTAAACAACCATTTGTTACGAGATTCTTCTCACAAAACTTTAAATATCTGCTTTGTAGCATTTTACATCTGATGTAGTCCCTCTACCATCACTTTATATCCATGTTAAAAAAAAAGCCAATTTAAATTTTAATTCATAGGATTTATTTTAGTTGCCTACTTTGACATGAGATGAATAGCACTCAAGAAGAATACTCTTTTCTCCACAGATTATGAAAAAAAAAAAAAAAAAGGCTATGGGTAGAAAAGGTCAGGTATTTATGTCTACATTATACAGCTCTGAGTTTGGGTAAGTTCCTTTGCATAGTCCACAGAACGTAATGTTCATAAGCATTATTTTAGTTATTGGATTCACTTGTCAAGTGAATAATGGCTTCTTTGAAAGTAAATTGTTTATCTGAAGTAAAAAGGGTATATTGATAAAGAAAACTTTTGATTGAGTTTGTTGTTTGCTTTTTAGGACAATCTTCCAAGACCATCTAAGATATTTCTGCTCTTATTTAAAATTAAATGCAAAATTTCTCTGAGAGTAAAAGTGCATGTATTTACTGACCAGGATCCATTGATTGGGTAAAATGAACAGCCTTTGTGTATGGGGAAGAAAATCCTACAACAGCAGTTTCAGAGTTTCAAAATACAATGAGAGTTACAGCAAGGCCCAGTCCTGGGGTAGATAATCTAATACAGTCAGAAAGAGCATATGCCTGCCTTATTTTTTGTTTGTGTTGTGTCATCTCTGCTAGATTACAAAATCTCTAGTAAGAGGTGGGGACACTGAGCCTATGAAGGATGCCTTTCAATTGCTTACATAGGAAAGGATAATGTGATCATAGGCCTTGGGCTGGGAAGCAGAACTTGTGTAAACAACGTTCAGGGTATTCCTTCATTTGTACATTTGGAGGTTTAGTGCCTTAATTAGGTGAGTATTGTATACCTTTTATTCCACACATTAAGAGGTTGTCTCTTCCAGCCTTGGAATAAAACCAGCTGTTAATTTAACAAACAGAACTGGGATGTCAGACTCACAGAGATTTCAGAACTACCTCACACAGTATTCTTTCTTAGACCTTGTGGCTCCTTCAGTTTAACTATGTATCCGGTTGATATAAATATCTCTACATGATAACAAAGTGTTCTAGGAATTTTACAGAACTGAATTGAGAAAGCATAAAGGAGCTGCAATGAGCTATCAGAAGGAAGAATTGTACTAAGAGTTTCTTCATTTTTATTTGCATGCTTTCTGCATATATTTCATTCAATTTCTTCACAAAATAAAAATCCTGAGGTTGGAACCAATGGCATTTGCCTGCCCATGTGTCCCACAAAGAAATGCTGCACAGAGTTCAGTAGTTCTGCAATCAGTCTGGGGGGTTTTGGCCCCTTGTGTCCAGTCACAGTAGGATGTGCCTCATTCCTGCAGTTCCCAGTGCCCTGATAGTCTGGTCTGATTCTCTCAGTAAAAATCTGCTTGACGGCTGCTTCAGCCCTTCAGTCACCCTATCTGGGTTTCTGTGTGCCATCTTACCCTACCATGCTCAAATTCTCCTAAGGATGATTAGGCTTTTCCCCCTATCTACAATCCTGACTATCAGCCTTAAGAGGAAAACACTCAGGAGAGCTCCTTGAGCCAGTGATAACTATTGCAGAAAAGCACTTATGTGGTGTTATCATTATGCCCATAACTCTGAATTTACAGCTTCAGTGTGGTTCTGCCTTTTTTGCTAAGTTTCCATATTTTCAGGACTGGTACATTGCTCTTCACATGAGGTACCATGTAACCTTTGTTATTTTTGGTGTCTGAAAACAAGCTTTGTAGAATTTGTGACTCTGGATTCACAGAGTCAGGTCATTTCCACATATGGATATGTCATCAATCAGGCAGAAGACATGATAAGATTAGTACAGAAAAGCCATGAGTTCACTGGCATTTGAGCAATATTTGTGAGGTCCAAGAGAAGCTTTTTCTTAAAAAAAAAATTCTAATACTTCCTGGAGTCCCATCCACACCTTTATCCAATTCTGTGTAATCACTGAGAAATAATCTTCTATATAAATTAGTATAACATATCCACCATTTTATATTTTGTGACCATTCTTTTTTCTTAAGAGGTTTTTTACGTCAATTCGTTCTCCTATTTGACAAAGGTGAATAATTTATTAAATTGAGGTCTGAATCATATCTTCTAACAACCTATATAAATAATAGGCATCTTCAGGTCTCATTCAACATTGATTCTAAAAGTACATTCTTCTAATTGGCAGAGTAACTTTTACCATTTACTATTTGTAGTGAGACAGTGGCTACAAACTTCATAGAATCATAGAATCAAGAAGGTTGGAAAAGACCTCAAAGATCATCAAGTCCAACCTGTCACCCAACACCTCATAACTACTAGACCATGGCATCAAATGCCACGTCCAATCCCCTCTTGAACACCTCCAGGGATGGTGACTCCACCACCTCCCTGAGCAGCCCATTCCAATGCCTAACAACTCTCTCTGTGAAGCACTTCCAACTCATTCACTAACTGGGTGCATATTGTGCTGGTCATTCTAAACAGAGCAAAATAACAGACTTGCACAACTCAACTCCAGAATTCAGTTTGGACGTAGTTCAGTTTAAGTGCATGTCATACATGTTTCTGTCAAAAGATGGTTGTTGTACCTTTCCTGATATATATTTAATGTCTCAATTAATGTGTACTTTTTCCCGCACCAGGTGTACAATATCCTGAATTTTCTAGAACTTATATTAAAAGTTAAGCTATTCACAGTAATGGAACATCAGCTCTATTTTGTCCATTATCCAATTAACCAGAAGAAAGTCTAAGTCAATCTTCTTCCGTGTCTACACAGATGTAACAAATATACCTTTCTATTTTCTTTCATACAACATAAGTAAAAATTCTATTGATTCCTTCAAGAGCTCTAATCATGATCCAGAAAATATCTAGAAGACTTTGCTGTTTACATCTTTTTCTGTGAAATCCAGAAGCCTATTAATAGAGCTCTCTTCCAGTACTATGGAGCAAGACTCTGCAAAATCACTTCTTCAATATCAGTGACTCTTTACTGATAATCAAATGCTAATCAGTAACAATAAAAGGGGTTGCAATGCAAAGCCAGCAGGTATTCCTCAATCTCTGAGACTGATGATTTACTACTGCTGTTTCATAGCAAGCTTGAAAGAGAGAGAACGACTGGAGAACACTTCAGATACACTCAGCTATTTGATGATGGTTAGGATGAGGCAAATACGTATTATCTACTCATCTGTAGAAGGAAAAAGAAAAAGTTTGCTCTGATCATTGGTTGATTTTAATATGTAAAGTTAAAATATGAAGATACAAGAAAATGAGGCACAATTTGTAAGAAAGAATATTTTTTAAAATATTTATATTCTTTATATTTAAAAAAATGCCATCACTATGGAGGAAAAGTTAATAAATAACCTGGAAAACAAAGGCTTCTCACACATTTCTGTATCTCATAGTAAAATTTCCACAGTAAAAAGATCAGAAGAAATTTAGGATAGAGTTCTTATGAAGCTAAAGTTGAGCTGAGCGATATGAGAAATGTCTAACAACTTTGATTAGGAAAGACTATCCTTTTTGTGAGGCACATAAAATCATTCTACAAAATAACTCATATGAAAACAAAAGCCAAGTGGTTAGTCTCGCAATGAAATTCTGGACCAGGAATATTCAGTTTCTAATAAATGAAGAAAGAAATCAAGTGTTTCATAAAAGTAAATAATGTAGTGGTAAAATTAAAATATGTGTTTTTCTCTGCAGAGCAGTTAGCATTGAAAATATGAAATTAATTATCTGCATTTATTAAACAGAACACAAAACTCTAGGTTATTCAGTC
This sequence comes from Melanerpes formicivorus, assembly GCF_026170545.1. Lineage (NCBI taxonomy): Eukaryota > Metazoa > Chordata > Aves > Piciformes > Picidae > Melanerpes > Melanerpes formicivorus. Next base: position 8,671,507 of record NW_027142355.1, on the reverse strand, counting down.
TAGTGACTACCTTTATAAAATAACACTGTGCCTAAATATACTCAGCTGATTGTTTTGGAAATATGATCTCTGATTCACAGTGGTATTTACCGCTGCTAGGTATTTACGATAATTTGTGGAAATTATGGCAAATTTTTTTATGAGTGATGAACACCCAAACCACACCTGCGATTTATTCTTATGATACAAGCATAGAAAAAAAATTACATGAAGAGACTGCTATGGTAGCAGAAGCTATTCTTAGCTAGTCAGCACTATCTGCAGAAACTGACTGATTCATTTTGATTGCCACTCAGCAGTACTGAAGGTAGAAGTCATATGTAAATGGGCTAGAAATGGATGCCTGTATTCATTAATCTTTCATTAAACTCAATCTCAAAATTACCCAAAGGTTTTACAAGGACTTTTCAAACTCTAATTTGGCCCCTGGCCTTTAAACAAAATGAAAGCTATTGATTGATGTTCTGGCCAGGATGCAAATGAGCCCATCAGTTCCTGAATCAAGCTTTATTGGTTTAGATGCACTTTCTTATATCTGAACAGGAAAGCTACTTGGAAATGAAAAAATTTATAAAGCTTCATGGTAAGGCTAATGCTGTGTAATTAAGCCTCAGTGAAAACAAAGACTTATTTCCAGAAATTAACAAAATTTGTTTTACTGTCCTTTAAAATAGGAAAGGAAAAAAAAAAGCAATAAAAAAAAAAAATCAACCCAAACCAACCAACCCAAAAACATCAAACCCTACCATTTTGAAAGACATGTAAATATGTATTTCCCAACCTAAAATACTACTTCCCTATGTTCCCCAACTCTGAAAAGCACAGATTTCTGGATGTTGCAGATCTTACCTTCATATTCTTTATGGAATGAGCCATACTCCTAAAATAAATATTGCTGTGCCTTTATATTCAGAGCAGCAGGTTAAATATTGAGCCATTTTCTGCATCACAATATCAGGATTTTTTAATTTTATTTAAAAAAGGAGGAATTAGTATTAGGAGGAATTAGCATTCCTTTATCTCTGCTCCATTTCAAAAGCCTACCAGTAAAGAAGCCCTGAGAAATGGACCTGGATTCTCAGTTCCTCTCGGTATGAGGTCTCACTCTCCTTTTCTAGAGACTAGAGCTACTAGTCTCCAGGATGATCTCATCAGAAAATCAGCTGCAGCAGAGAGAGGAGTTCAAGAGAAAGCAATCAAAAGTGACTTTTTTAGCTCCAACTATGAGAAGGAAAGCCAAGTTACATGACATTTATTTCACATTGAACTAAAAAAAGGTCAGAAATACTCATAAATATAGAGATAACAACCTTCTTCAGCTTTCATCTCAGTTAAATATCCTAGACACAAAAGAAGAGTTAGGCAGCCGTTAGTTATATATTCCTTCTGAAGAAAGACTGAGAAAACTGGGGTTGTTTAGTCTTTAAAAGGATGAGAGGGCTTATTATCAACATGTATAAAGACCTGAGAGGTGGATGTCAAGATGAAGTGATAGTCTCTTCTCAGTGGTGCCCAGTAATAGGACAAGGAACAATGGCTACCAGCTAGAACACAGGAGGTTCCACCTCAACGTGAGAAAACACTTTACTGTGAGGGTGACAGAGCACTAGAACAGACTGCCCAGAGATGTTGTGGAGTCTCTTTCTCTGAAGATTTTCACAGTTTGTTTGGATGTGTTCCTGTCTGGCCTGCCCTAGGTGATCCTGCTTTGGTAGGGGAATTAGACTCAATGATCTCTACAGCTCCTTTCCAACCCCTAGCATTCTGATTCTGTGATTCTGTGACTTTCTCATACTGTGACTCTCAGGTCAATGACTTCATAGGCTCTCAATCAGGGAAGGGAGGATAGGCTTAGAAGATCAGTATCAAAGACCATCCATGAAGTGTTGTGAGATTCAGTAACCCTGAATTCAGTTCTTCACACTTTGAAGGAATATTCTAATACCTAAGATGGCAGTAGCAATTGGGAACATAATGACCTTTTTAGATATCTTCAGTGACTTACTTCAGGAATTACTCTCCATAAATGGGATACAATACCACCATTTGTGCAGAGCTAGACTGTGAGGACAACTACAGACACCACTCTGTGGTACTTTACGCCAATCATGGCTTAAACCTCTGTAAACACATAATAAAGACAAATAATATAGATCCAGAAACAGTTATATTGATAGTTTCAGCATATTTGTTAGAGAGATATAAAGCACTGCAGTTTCTTAAATAGGTTTTGGATCAGACTTAAACTCTTCTTGTGACTATGAAAACTTATCATTGCACAACTGCTTAATGTAGTTGCACTTAAGCTTCATACATGTCCTGCTGTGCGACCCTGAGCTTAGTTAGGCATTTAAGAGATGTGTAAATGTACCCTTTCTTGACATGACTGAACAACTCAGAACCTATTTAAAAGCTCCATCTTATCATGATGTAAAATATAGTGATCCTTCCTTAATACAGAACAGTTCAGTTAGGCTATGAGGAAGATGCAGGTTGTCTCATCCCTCCAGATGAAGTTGTATCTATATAGTTTAAGAAAGCAAGAGAATTAATGCCCTGCCTACTGGAGAGAATGAGAGTGCATAACTTTGGAAGGGGAAAATCTTGGTGAATAATTTTTTTTGTAACCTATGTAGATTTAGTATAGCTAAAACCAGTATTGTCAAAACTAACAGAGAAACAAGGAAGGTGTTGTTCATTCAGTACTCCAAATGGATTTTGGCTTGAAATTACTAAGAGAAGACAGTATAGATGGAGTAATACAGAACAACTATCCCTACTGTGATTCCCAAAGCCAGACTTAGAATGACTAATTTCATAAAATCAAAGACACTCAAGAGGAGTGCAAGGGAACACAAAATGCAGTCATGTTTACCAATATGCTGCTGGTGATATTAAGGTGTTTCTAATTTTTTATTTTCAATTGCTGAAAATAAAGGAGTTCACAAAGAACAAACAAAAAAGCCTGAACCCTGAAATTAGTGATGTCTTCTGAATACTATTGGACTCAAAGAACTCTATTTCATATATTAAAATTGCTAAGTGGAAAATATCATCATGATATGAAGCATGTGTTCTTTTTCCCTGCATGTATCTGCTATCCAGGGATTAGATGTCAATAATTCTGATCTTGACATGTCTGTCTTCAATAGACAACTTACCTGAAGTCAGATGTATTTGCAAATTTTTGCCACCTGACATCATTTTTCTTTGGTTGACAAAAAAAAAAAAGAAAATAAAAAAAAAATCTTCTAAGCAATTAAAAACATCTGAGTGGTGCTATGAGCCTGATCTGCTGTAAATGTTAATGTGTATTTACATGAACTCTGGAGAAGGAAAAACGTCCATGCTAGACAGGCATATAAAGTGCTTCTGAGATTGTTTAACCCTTAGGTCTTCCTATGACAAAACACCATGGCTATAGAAACTGAATATTGTTCATCATAGTCATCAGACTTTCTCAGACAGCATGGTAGAAGTGGTGGAGTTGCTCTCTATCCCGTACTTGTCCTGTGGATAGCTTTAGTTTGTAGAGTTGTCAAGATGGCATTGTTCCACAGTGCTCAAAATCCATTTTGGCTCCTGGGTGTGTTTTTCTGTTAATCGTCTGCCAATCCATTGTATAAATCTTTCCATCCTATTTTATATAAAAGTTTCCAGTCTAGCAAAACAGGGCTCTATAGGCTCCTTCCAGACTTACTGTCTCAATTGTGTTGGCAGGATCTCAAGCTGTGGACACCGCATGACAGAATGCCTGTTCAAGAAAGGAAAGTTCAAGAAGGGTAAGACTGAAGTGTGAGGTAGATATTACCACAGCAGAAGCAGCAGCTAAATTCAAAACAGTTAGCATAGCTTTGAAAATGGATAGAACCATGTGGAAACAGGATGGAGAAAAAAAAATTGGGATAATCAGTACCCAAGGAATGAGTTTTCAATGTGCTAGTCTGTCCTTCCTTCCCAGCAGAGTCCAATGGGGCAGGTAGTAATGCCACCATCTCCTTTAAGAGATGGTGGCAATACTACCCTGGAGTCTGATCTTGGCAGTCTTTTTCAGAGCCACCAGCAAAAGGGAGCGAAGAGACTGTTGCTTCCAGTGCCTGAAATCTTAGCAATCTGTGGAACAGATTAGGTAAAATGCCTGTGTAGGATACACTGAAGAGATTGTAGATATAAATTCTTGTTTGAGTTCTTGGAAATAGATCTATATAACAGTCTGTGATAACTGCCATTCCAAAATGTATGAAGTGGCAGACAGGTGCCTGTCACCCTCACATATTCTGGACTTTGTTTTATTAACAAGTTAATGTCTTGTGCTTGTTTAAAATTTTATCTATTATAAGGGACTGACCTCTCTCCTTTCCAGAATCAGAGCACACACTGTCTAACATGTATCTGCATAAATGTGCACACCTGTCCCTTGGGAACAGAGACTGCATTACTACATATGCCACAGAATATAAAACTTACAAGATAAACTAAGCAAAATCATATTCTGATTGTGTTTTATAGGTGTAAATGTTAATACAATGTGATTTAGGTTATTTTTAATGTTCACATAATAAAAGGAATTGTCTCAGATCTTCTGTTGAAACAAACAAACCAACAAACAAAGCCAACAACGAAACCCCAAACCTTTAAAGTTTGGATTGACTGTGTGCAATTTCAGGCTCAGGTACATGTAGTGTCAGTCTGGGGTAGATGCAGAAGGACCATGGAAGGAAGTGCAGCTGATGCTTAGGTTTTGCAAGTATAAAATGCAAAGCCTGCAGAAACTACACTGGTTTTGTTAGTTTTAATTCATATTGCTGAGCAATCCTACACCTAATCTGGCTTTCAGTTTTAACTAAACTCAAAGCTACTTTATTTAAGACATTTTTTCTACTTAATGATTATCATTGGTGTAATGAAAGCTGCTTAACAAAACTGGTTACTTTATAGAAACACAGTTTATGTATGGCTAAGTCTAAATAGACATCATGTCTCCCTCTATATCTCTCTTAGCAGTGTAATGTCTGTTTCATTTGGCTGATCCTAACACAGATGATTTTCATCTGCCACACCTGAGTAAATCTGAGCATCAGTTGCTGTGTTCAGTGAGACAGAGACATCAACTGGAAAGTAATCTTTCAACAAACTCACATTACATAGAATAACAGAATGATAACGATTGGATGGGACCTCTGGAGCTCATCTAGCCCAAACCCCATGCTAGAGGTTATCTAGGGAATAACAATTCCATTTCAGCAATGGGAAAGAAATATATGAAAACATGATGATTACAGGATAGGTATGTCTACAATTTATAAAACACTCCTAACAATGATGGCCCATAGAGGTGAAAGCAAGAAAACTGTTCACTAGCTTTATTGCATCTCTAGGGTGTGCAATACTCCTGTACTGCAGTTTATTTCAACACAAGAAAAGGTATCATCTCTCCAGTTGCTCCCACAAGTCTAATATATTTAGAACCTTGTGGGTTTATACATTATTTAATGGAGGCATCCTGGCTGAGGTAGGCTCAAAGAAGATTAAGTGCTGACTTAGACTGTGCTTGTCAAAAATTGTGTATCTCTTGAAGATGCCACTCAGAAACTTGCTCATTGATTTTTTGTCACATCTCTCAAAAACTTCATCACTTTTATTGACTAAAATTTGCATATACTGGTACTTGCACATACAATTTTATATACTCTCATCTATATGTCTATCTGAAAGATTAATACAGCTGTTAAGTCTGAGTATGAAATTCTTGTATCAACAAGTTTGTTTCAGATGCGGGAACAGAAACATACAAAGTCTTGGTAAACATTTTATTTCTGTATTTGACTGACAGTTAAGCAGGTGAGCTTTTCTACTTATAAAAAAAGATTAGCTTGGCATCACCCACAGAAATTTTTTTTGAGTATTATATGCACAAATATTGTTTAGACAAGTGATCTATAAGAGTAATAATCATTAGTGTATATCTCCCACATTTCCTTTCTTGCAGTATATGGTGCTTCATTTAAGCCTGAAGGTATAAGAAGAAGATAGTGAACATGGTGACTGATGAGGTTCTCACAAGGAGCTAATTTTAAAAAGCAGATATTCATAATGGTACCTTGAGAATCAAAATGGTACTTTGAGTTTCTTTTTACAGAAGACAATAATCTATGGTTTCCATCAAACATTGTGCTGCAAGGAAAAAAGATGGTTAAAGTGGTTCATTTAAATATAGTGGAAAATGTCCAGCCTTAGGGCATCATCAAGTTTATGAAGATCACACAACAAATTGTAATGATGCTAAGGGGAAAGGGAAAGAATTTAATTACTCAAAGTAAAAGTTCTCTCTATATTACCTTGGAGACACATTTCAAAGCATTATGCTTTCTCTGCCCACTGAGATTCAAGATGTTAGGAATAAGAAATGTTTCTTTTTCTAGCAGTATGTCAAAGAAACTGATGCATGAAATGCAGTGGTTAGCTGTGGCAATCACTTTGAGAGCTTGAGTACTGTAGACTGTTAGTCACATCATCCTGTGAGGACATGGTATTTGGCATCTTTATCCAAGGATAAGATTTAAACCTATGAATTGCAAGGAAGAAATTCTCTTGTGTCTAAACCCAAATGTAGAATTAAATAGTTAAACTATTTTCCACTTACTCTTTGATAAGAACACATAGATATATCATCTACATTGCAGTTTTATGCTATTTTAAAAATTACTTTATTTTGACTTATATTCTTTTGTTTACTCTGGATTTGTTAAAAATGTGAATAAAAACCCTTAAAACTCCTCCTATACATTTTATGTACACACTAAATAAGAGGAAAAGACAAGCTTATTTTCAACAATCTGTTGTAAACCACCTTTAACAGCACTTGGCTTTTTTTATTTTAAACTCTTTTCTTTCAGGTACTCTTATGATATGCATCCAGCAAACTATGTGCCATAAATTCTTGCCTTAATGCAGGCATAGCAAACAAACCATTGTCTTGACTCCTGCCTGATAAATTTCACCATAATGTTGCTGTTCATTCTCAGTTAAGAATTTTGCCTCACATGTGATTTTTCTTTTCCCTCTGGGTTTCATGGAACATCACTTTGGTAATTACCTTCATCAAAGAAAATTTAAACGAGGAACCAGCATTTGTAGGCCATTTTAATGTGTCTTGTAAAAGAATGTTTTCTAAAATAGGTGTATGTTTCATTTGTGTTTATAATTCACCTTTATATAGTATCCCTTGTGAAGGCAAGGAGTGATTATACTGAACCAAAAAGCAAAATCTTTACTGAAGATCACACTATCTGGGCTGGTTCTGCTGGTCAATGGTGTTTACATCACAAAATCATGGGACCAAGTGAGGAAACCAGAACAAGAGCACACAGTCTCAAGCTGCACCAGGGGAAGCTTAGGCTTGAGGTGAGGAGAAAGTTCTTCACTGAGAGAGTTGTTAGCCATTGGAATGGGTTGCCCAAGGAGGTGGTGGAGTCACCATCCCTGGAGGTGTTCAAGAGGGGATTGGACGTGGCACTTGGTGCCATGGTTTAGTCATGAGATCTTGGGTGACAGGTTGGACTTGATGAGGTCTCTTCCAACCTTGGTGATTCTGTGATTCTTTGAACGTGCAGGGACAAGTAAACATATACCATGCACACACATTTTTAGTATGTACACATTAATAAGACATTGCTGTTTTAGAAAGGTCATCTGTTTTTCTCTCAAACATCTGCCTTACACATATAAAAAGTACCACGTTTACCAAATCTTATTGTTGAGATGTAAGTAGTAAGTTGGTGAGATGGCTAACAAACTTAAATGGGTTTTCTTTAATATATTGTTTTCTTCTAAAAGGTCTCAGATAGATTATGCAGTAATTCCACTGTCACATAATCAAACAGAAAGTGTTTGGTCTTAATTATATTTGATATTCAATGCTGAAATGAGCAGAGTGTGTTTTAAATACAAATTTTTACATGGGAATAATGGCATGCAATTTAATTTGCCTTTAAAAATATTGTCTGGTTTTGCTGCTATAAATCACAGTTTGCTCTAGGGCAGAATTATGGATTATTCGAAGTGTATCTTGTCTTGGAGAAAAAAAAAAATTCAATAAATTCACACCAGGAAGAGCACTTTTATATAAAGATACCAAAATACTGTATTAATTTTTTTTATTATTATTGTGAAACTTCAGGGATATAAAAATATTTTAAAAGCCAACCCACCCTTACATAGTTAAGATTCTGGGAATTCATATATTATTAATTATCTTGCAGATCAAAAACATTTCTAGACTTAGCTATTGAAGTCTCATTTAGTGACGAGTGCTTACACACTGTCACTGTCTAGACAGAGCTCTTGTGGAGAGAGGGAAGTCATCTCCCTGAAGAGAGCCACATGTGGAACTGCTGCTGCTGCTGCTGCTGCTCAGGAGTCCTGACCTTGCTTCCTTTCTAAATGCTCTGCAGTTTCTCAGCCTAATTGTACTTGAAGCAATGAAACTGATGTGTTCCATGTGACATGTGCAGGGAACTAATTGAATTTTTTAAATGCAATTTCTATAAGTACTGAAAAGATAGGTATGGATTTATTTTCTTCTTTTCTTTCTTTTAATAGCATGCAATCATTGAACTCTTTTCCTGGCTTTGAGTATCTAATGATGAAATTCCACTGTGGCTATTTGGCTAACAGCTAAAAATTAGAAAATGCATGTGTGACCTTGACATTCAGAGATCTATCATAAATGCAGTGAAAAGGCTGGATGAATATATCCCAAACTTGCTTTTTTTTATTGACTGCTAGTCAGAGATGACAGAGATGGAAGACATAACCTCAAGCTTTGAATTAGTGCTTTTGTAATAGAAATGGGGGAAACAACCTGTATAAAAACTTTACTATAAATTCTGAATCTCAAATTAATGACAATTAATATAAATTGGAAACCCTAATATTAGGATGACCACAAGCAGTCTGGAACTAATGATGGGCATTGATGTTATTGCTTTTATTCCAGTGGCAGAACAGTCCCAAGATAGATAGATAACATTCCTGTAAATGAGTTTTTGCATTCTTCAAACATACAGTTTCTCTGTGCTTACTCTTTGTCAACATCAGGGAATGCATCCTGAGATGCAGTCAGCTGCAAGTATGCATCAGAGTAAAACAACAAACATTTGAAAATCAGTAATTCTAGATGGTGTTATCTGTGGCCCAACCAATTTTGTAGACGACCTAAAAGCCACAGGCCAGTTTATAATTTCAGGTAGCCACAGTGGTAACAAGAATTGTTCACATTACTTCAGGCAGTAAAACTGCCTGGTGGTGAACAGGCAATCCCAGGGCACAGATGGTTTGAACACAGGTTATAGAAAAGGCTTTCTGAACTTTCTACTATGAGCTCCTGTATCTGGAAGAAAGGAAGTGCACATCCTCCCCTGGCCCTGTTCAGTAATGTGGAGCAGATATTTCTTTATTTCTTGCATTGACTGGAGCATTCATCCATAAAACTGTTGCTGAACCAATTGATATATCAGCTATCACAGACAATGGAATTACTACTATAAGGTGGCACCCTAATGACAATAGCTTAATGAGAAACTAATGAACCCAGCACCCAGCATTCATTGAGTGGCTGGGGAAAACATGGCCTTCTCATTTTTGCAGCATTTAGATGTAACAGTAGGTTATGAAGTTTCCTCTTACCAAGGCCATTCAAGTCATATCAATGTGAGGAGAAGGGGAGAAATTGTAAGAGTATCTTGTTGAAATCAGTCTCTTCACTGCTGGCATGCTTTTTGGAAAACAGTATAACTGATTGCCAACAGGTTAAACACAGTCAAAAAAATACAGGTCAAACTGTACTCTACTTTGAAAAATTCAAAAGGCATATATTTGCTGAGGACATGGAGTTCAGGACAAGAGGCAGAGACTCAAAAAGGATATTTGGGTAGAGTTGGCCCAAATTTTCCTAAACAGGGAGAGAAGTTCAGGAGGAAAGGGGTGAGACAGGACAAGGGGAGACAAGCATGGAAAAGAGAAAACTGAGACATACCCTCAAGGCCAAATACATGCTAGGAATGAAACAGGGAGGGAGTGGGATGGAGACTGATATCTGTCCTCCCTCATGAAAACAGAGGAATAAAGGTTTCTGCCTCTCCAACTGTGTTTATTTCCCCAAAGAAACTAGGATCAGACTTCTTGCATTGCTTTTCTCCTATTGGAAATAAGATTAGAGGGATCCCTTTGCCACTGAGAGCATCGAAATTCCTCTCTCTTCTCCCTGTCTGAACTCAAAGGGTTCAGTGGGTCCTACCTCTCACTTCAGGTAGAGGCAGGTGGGGAGGTGGGAAAGGGAGGACTGCACATTTCCACTGCCTTGGGTGTTCTCTGAGGTTGTAGAGACTGGGGTCTCTGATACATTAGAATTACCTGAGCCCTTCTCTCTGCTACCATGGTAATGACATCTATGACACAGGTATATGCTGTAAACAACTGTCAAGCTTCACTGTGCTAGCTGCTAACAGGCCTGACAATTATAGATTGTAAACTCCTGGCCTCAGGTAGGGAGGATGAGGTTCCACCAAGGTAAATGGGGCTATTTCACCTCCCAGAACTGTATTGTTTCTTCCCTGTGATGGTCATCAAGAAGAGGTTTTATAGAATGTTTTGAGTTGGATAGGACCTTAAAGATTACTTAGTTCCAACTCCCCCACCATGGACGGGGACTTCTTCCTCTAGACCAGGCTGCTAAAGGACTCATCCAACTTGGCCTTGAACACCGCTAGGGAGGAGGTGTCCACAACCTCCCTGGGCAACCTGTTCCAGTGTCTTACCACCCTCACTGTAAAGAATTTCTTTCTAATATATAGTCAAAATCTATCCTCCTCAAGACTCACAGAATCACAGAATCACCAAGGTTGGAAGAGACCTCAAAGATCATCCAGTCCAACCTGTCACCACAGACCTCATGACTAGACCATGGCACCAAATGCCAAGTCCAATCCCCTCTTGAACACCTCCAGGGACAGACTCCACCACCTCCCTGGGCAGCCCATTCCAATGTCTAACAACTCTCTCAGTGAAAAACTTTCTCCTCACCTCAAGCCTGGCACAGTATGAGACTGTGTTCTCTTGTTCTGGTGCTGGTTGCATGGGAGAAGAGACCAGCCCCCTCCTGTCTACAACCTCCCTTCAGGGAGCTGTAAACAGCAATAAGGTCTCTCCTGAGCCTCCTCTTCTCTAGGCTAAACAATCCCAGCTCCCTCAGCCTCTCCACGTAGGGCTTGTGCTCGAGGCCTCTCACCAGCCTCGTTGGCCTTCTCTGGACACATTCAAGAGTCTCAATGTCCTTCTTAAATTGAGGGGCCCAGAACTGGACATAATACTCAAGGTGTGGCCTAACCAGTGCTGAGTACAGGGGCACAATGACTTCCCTGCTCCTGCTGGCCACACTGTTCCTGATACAGGCCAGGATGTCTCTCTTATGTATCTCTTCTGGTCTGTTCCTCATGCTCTGTGTGTTATTGTAGAGGCATTTAATCTGGGGTTCTATTAAAGCTGACTTACTGACAGGGGTTCCCTTATCCTCCACTTGAGTTGCTTGCTTCCTGGCCTGTGGTCCAACACCAGGTCTAGGGTGTCATTGGCTTTGATGTGGGACAGATTGATCACCCCTTCTCCCAGCAACTCTAGTTTAAAGCCCTCTTCACTAGATTGGAAAGCTTGTAGCCAAAGATGTTCTTCCCCTTCTACAAAAGGCGTACTTCCTAAGCCTCCAGAAGACCAGATTTCTGAAAGCAAGTTTCATGGCTTAGGTAGCCAAAGCCCTGTCCATGATGCCACTCCCTCAACCATTTATTGATTTTTCCCTATTCTGTCAGCCCTTTCAAACTCCTTCCCTTTAACTGCAAGGATTGATGAAAAAGCTATCTGTGCTCCCCAATCCTTCACTGCCATTCCCAGTGCCTCTGAGTATTCTTTAGGCTGCTTACTGCTGTGTCGTTGCTTCTCACATGAAACAGCAGCAGGGCATAACAGTCAGTGGGATGTACAAAGTCAGGCAATCTCCCTATGCATGCCCCAGGGAAGCAGCACACCACTCTAGATTGTGGGTCAGGATGGCAAATGAATGTCTCTCAGAAGAGTCACCCACTATCATCACCTGTTGCTGCTTCTTGGTGGTTGTAGTAGTTATATGACAGCAAGTCTGGCTGTCTTGCTTGGGTCTGTTGGCCTAGCAGATGCAGGCTCCTTGTCCTCCTCAAGGTTATGAATTGGTTCTGTAGGGTCCGCTTAGGCTTTGATGCAGGTTTTTTCCTCCTGCTAGCTCTAGCTCTTGCAGTTTGCCATTCTGTACCATCGGCTTTCCTTAATTCTGGGTGTGCTGTTTAGGGAGTTTGGGGCTGTTTGGCTAGAGGCTGTAGGTTCAGTGCAGATTGCACTTTAATCTAGCTGTTTGGCTAGAGGCTGTAGGTTCAGTGCAGATTGTACTTTAATCTAGTTGTCTGTCTCCGCTTCTGCCTCCCAGATACTATGCAACCTTTTGACTGTCTCCTGCAGCTCAGCCGTCTGCTGCAGAAGGTCCTCCACCTGGGCATACCTTCTGCAGGCAAGTTTGCCCCCATCTCCACCCCAGGAGAAGGATCAAAGAACTGCCCACAGCTCAGGTCTGCACAGCTGTTTCTCCTTTCGGCAGTTCCATCTGGGTTAAGGCATCTGTCCTCACTACCGTGGGTGGTGCACAGCACCGTGCAAGAGTTGCAACACTTGGTCAGCATCGAGTACTCACTGTTCTGCCTGCCTCCTCGGTGCCACGTCAGCCTCGCTCACTCGAGTGAGCTGCTGGGTTCTACCAAAACTATGTGCTCGGATCCTGCGCCCCTGGTACCTGAAAAGCCTGCCATCTGCCTCGAGCTAGCTTGATCTAGCATGCAGCACTTACTGTTTCTACTTCTTAGATCACTCTGTGACCACGCCTTAACTCTTGCTGAGAAGATTGGAGCATTTAACACCTACTGGAGAAGTTCTTTTCAAGCCTTGGTTTCTTCCACACTGGCTAGAGGCTCTACAGTAGTACATAAGCACTTTGATTGCCTTAAAATTGGTGTGGCTCCTCACTGTGCTGGAGAGAAGAGTTACTGAAACCTCCTTCGTTTCATTTTCACGTATTGGAGTCTGCTTATCTTACTGGTCTGAAAAGGCTTAAGACCCAACGATGTAAATGAGATCTATGTTAACAAAATTATATGCCACTGAACACTTAAAATAAAGATACTTTTAACTAATCTTTGGCTTCAATAGTTTAACAAATAGCAAATCCTTTTGAGGAAAAATTACAGCTTTGGTGGTGGTGTCTAGGTGGTGTTGAGGACCAAGCATTTCTTTTCTACATGTCTTCACATTTGCATCTGAATATGAGCCTATTTAGGTAACGTTATGTTAAAAAGCCCTATTTCATTAATATCACAAGAAAAATAAAACAAAATCCAAGCACTTTATCTAATCTCCCTGAAACCCGTCTAATCTCAAACTGTCCTCGTTCTCCAAGTCTAGACAGAACTTTAGATAGTGATATTATGTGCTTACTAGTGCTTAAAATCTTTGCAGTGCTGATCCCTGAACCTGCGGTGAAAAGACTTTTCCAAGATATTATCTTTGTGCATTATCACCCTGCGAATGTTTCTCACCCTATGTTCACTACTCGATCATCTCTTAGCATAAGATCATGTGATTCTCACTCACCTTCTGAGCTTTTATACTGTTGGTCAGTCTTTCATTTACATTCCTTGGGACAATGATAGGAGCCAGATATAAAATCTTTCTTTCTGAATGTCACAGGACAGAAAGATTCCAGTGAAACCTCAGGTCTCCTCACAGCTCCAAAAGCATACATAATTAAGGCAGATATGATTCTTTGTGTTTGCTTCTGCATCTACCTACTTGCTATTTTTCTATCAGTTCATTGCATAGGCCTTCCCGAGTCCTCTGGAGACAGTTCAAGGCAGGCCTGGGAAGTCTCTTGCTCTGATGTACTTGTGCTTTATACAACAGTCATTCCCACACTCCCTGGACTTAATTGATTCTATTCTAAAGGGATATAACTACTTGCCTACAGAGCACCGTTCTTTCTGAACGACAAGATTGCTTTCAATATGCTAACACGTCCCTCATGAAAGCATCTATTTCTGAAGTCAAGACTAGTGAGACCAAAGATGTCTCCATTGTGGCAACACAACTGCTGGCAAAGTGAAAACTTGTTGGTAACAGGGACAATAGCAATGAGTGAGGAGCTGGAGAGGTAACCTGACAACTTGATTTTCTTTTTTTTTTTAGAAGTACAGATACAGGGTAAAAGAACACAGAATTCATATGCCTGCAAGTTGTAGGTTTTAGAAGACATTTGCATGGATAATCAACTCTTAGTTCCAACAAGAACATGGAGGCTACACAGGCATCTATATGTGTAGTAGAGAGAGATTTTTCTACATATGACACTAATGTAATGAAGCTAGAAACCTTAAATTAGATAACGAAACATCTCCAGCAGCTCCATTCTGACAGGGCAGTCCATTATGTAGCTACAAACAAAGGCCTACCGTATACACCTACTTTTATGACCATTTTCTATGTGTGTTCTCTTTTAGCAGATCAGCTATGGCTTGTTTCCTGTTAGAAGATTTTTTGTTGTTGTTGCTGAAGGAGAGATGAGATCAGCTACCAACTATGACTAAGTCTTGTAGTTGTCAGGGGATAAAAATCCAGCAATGTATACATGCCTAAACTAAAAATCAGATGCTTGTGTATGTGGCAAAGGTGGGCTGGTTCCATTTGATTCTCTTATCCAAGGTTATCTTGTATTATAAGCTGAGTCAGATAGTAATTGAACAGATTGGGGCCATCTAGAAACACCAATCCTTCTGTTCACCTAACAGTGTCAGAACAAGGGGGCAGTTGCCTCTAAAAGCCACTTACATATTAATCCACTCAACTGTTTTCTGCTTGTACATCTGGGGATGAGGTAGGATCAGACTCTAGCCATGACCTCACATAATCCTCCTTCTGTAGTGACATCCTTGCATAATACAGAAGAATATTTGTGGTGTAAGGGTCACATGTCACAGCAGCACAAGAAGTCATAAGTGCCATGACTGTCAATGAATTTTTAAACAACTGTGACTGGCATGGAGCCTTACACACGTCTGTCATATGGCCTTGTAAGAGACAGTTTTAGGAAGCCCTAGGCAAGGTTGTTCCCTGATGTAAGGTCACTGTCATACTCTAATGATGTCCCTGAGAAGTACTCCAGCAGACAATCATCACATTCAACCATCAGATAGATTATCAGAGTGGATGTTATAACAGCATAGCATTGAGTTTAAAAGGAAGTTATTTTCATATTTGAGCCAAGAAATTTTTTCCAGTAACAGCAGGAAGATTCAACTTGGATGCCTACAAACTATTATAAGTTAGTAAGGACTAGGCACAGGGCCAGTGAAAATAGATGGTATTTGTTTTAAAAAAATACATTCATCCCTTTCCCCTCATACTTTTTCTGTTGTTTGTCTTCCTGGACTGTAAGTGCTTAAGAGCCAAGCTTAGCTTATTGCTTGGTATAGGTCATTTCACTTACTCAGTAAATGACTGCTAATGGTAAATAATAATGATATAAAATATTGACACCTTTTCATACACATCTAGATCTGTCTCTTGTTGAAGTACTGCATTTGTTATTGCCTTGTCTGACCACATGTTCATCGTGCAATCTCTTTAATATCATCATGGCAGCAACACAGCTGGTTTATGAAAGCTGTTAGCAAATCGCTGGTGTCAGGGCTGAAGAAAAGAGACCAAAACCAGGAAAGCCAAGAGTTCTTTCTAAAGGGCATAGTGTAAAAATCTCAATGAGGGAAGGTGAAAAGTCAAGAAATTTATTTAACCAAAGATGAATCCTGAGCCAAGGAACAGGCAGGGACAAAGCAGAATATGGCAAACAAGATACTATCAATGTCCTACAATAGACAAAAAGCAATGGACATAGTGATGAAATTCCTGTACTGCCAGTTGGTCTAACATGCCAACTCTTAATCTTGGCATTGGCCAAATGGTTGATTTGAGCTCAGTTGTCTTGATGGATACAATAGTGTCTATTACACTCTGGCAAGAACTTGGAGTTCATATGATGTTTTGCCCAGAAAAAAAAAAGTAATGAGATACACACCTCTTACGTGTTCCTGCATAATGATGATGCAGTGGGACATTGATATATGTACAGAACTATTGAAAACAGGCAGTGTTTTGAAAGTCTTTGCATCTTCTTATAATAATAAACAGTAATCACTCAATGTCATTTTTCTGCATATTATCTTCTGACTCTTTAGACGGATGCTACATTGGCACAATCTGGTTTCATCAGCTTTGAACAAGCTGCTGTAATCCACTTCCCTAGAAGTAGTAAATATATAAAAAATAGCTTTTAAAAAAATGAGTATTGTAACAAAGATTCAGCAGGAATGATTGTGCAAAACTCTAACGCCCATATCATTCACAAGACCAGACTAATACAATGGATTCCAAAATCTGTGAAGCAATTTTCCCCGCCTTGTTATTCTTCACTTTCTACTTTTAAGACCATTTAATTTCATTAGTATTCTCTCACTGTGTTGTCAGTCTACATTATGATGGATTTTTGGAAGGCCTCTAATAAAGGAGTACTTGACTGTGCTACAATCCTCACCCTTTGTACCTCTGTTCAGATCCAAACAGAATGAATTTCTAAATGTCTGTGAGTTGCAGGAAACACGAATTCTTGATGAATCTTAGGATACAAGTCTAAACAGATGACAGTACTTTCCAATCTGCTACGGAAACAATATGTTTTAATTAAGAATAAGGTTTAATAAAATTTTCACTCCTTGTACAAAAACGAATGGTGATTAACAGACAGCTGACAAGCCAAGTCTAATAATTTCTGATTCAATGCTTTTGTTTAGTGTTTTCAATCACTCTCTACAGGGAATTAATTACTGGAAATGAAAAAAAAAAAAAAAAAAAGAAAAAAGAAGGCTCATGCCATTTGAGAAAGTGGAAGGTAATCAACTGTATAAATTACAGTGACATATGCAGGCCAGCTTGTGGTCAAAATTTGCGCAACATCCCTCAGCAAGTTTTTAAATTGGTTACATTGAAAAGCATCTGTGTAAAATCTGTCTCAAGTAGCTGCTCCATATTTGTAAGTAAGCACTGAGCAGCTATATTCACAACAAGATGGTATTCTGACTTTTCTTCAGTTTATGATTTATGTTTTTTAATGACATTTAATTATTTACAGTGACCATTATTATTGTAGGTTTAAAGTATACGTTTACATGATCCCTCCATGCTGCAAATTGCTTTTTAAATAAGCAAAACATCTTCTAAGGACAAATATACATGGAAATAAGCATGTGGAGAACAATCTACCAGTGATTTAATGTGAGGGATGTGAGCAGATGAACAGAGAGTGTTATAACCCTGCTCCTAGGAGCTGCTTGCTGCAGTAGGCACTCACCTACCTAACCAGACCAAAGCTTCATCCAGCCTTGCTGAGGCCATTCCAGCTAAACTGGTATAACAGGTACTCCAATAAATACCCCTAAACAGGTTTAGTGTAAAACTATTTTTTGTTTTGTTTCGTTCTTTTTTTTAAAGGCAAAAAGGAACCACTTTTTTTTGTGGTTTTTTTTTTTTTTTGTTTTGTTTTGTTTTTGTTTTTTTTTTTTTTGTCAAACATTGTCCTCAAAGAGATGCTAGTTTGAAAATTTACCTGGGAAAGTTTACTTGTCAATAAACTTGAGCAGACAGTCCCTTATCTGAAAGTGGACCTTTTCCTTCTCTGAGTGGATTGCCAATTAACTTGAGTTACTTAACAGCTTTGTAAATGTTAATCTAGACATCTCATGACCAATTGAACACAAATGTTTGTGTTTTTCTCAAAGTCTAAGCCAATTGGCAAGCAATGAACTTGAATTTTAGCAGCTGCAAGTGAAGTACTCTAGAACACACCCCCTCTGTGCAAAGCAAAGGTTGATCTTTCCCTGCAGAAAACCATTATCAAGACATTCGATATTTTGTCATCATGATCTTTGAAACACCTTCCATTCCAGTTTGTCTATAGTGTCACTTAACCATTCTACTCACCATTTGCAAAACATAACAACTTCATGTGCATTTCTGATAGTCTTGTGCTTGTCGAGGGATTCTTTAAGACTGTCTAATATTGCCTTGATAATCAGCATTTAAGGTGTTTAGTTTTCATTGAGCTTCAGCTGAAGCAACCTGTTCAATGCAGAAGACTTACTATAGCAGTTGTGTGTATTATATATGTATACACACACACATATATATAGTCATATGTATAATGGAGAATACAGTGTTTGGAGAAATGGTTCATTAGAGAACAGTTCAAATTGAGAAATACAGTCACAATCTGGAGAAAAGGAGGCTGATTGGATATAAGTAGAAACTTCAATGAAAGGGTTGAATCACCATCCCTGGAGGTGTTTAACAGACTCATGTGGTGCTAAGAGACATGGTTTAGCACCAGGCTTGGTAGAGTTAGATAATGGTTCGACTAGATAATCTTAAAGTTTTTTTTTCCAACCAAAGCAATTCTATGATTCTATATATGAAATTGTGTCATTAAAAATTTAAATTAAACAGACTCAAAGTTCTCCAATGGAACTCAAAAAATCAGTCAGAAAGAAGAAATAATTTCAGGTATTTTGGGATCACTATCTAGAGCCAAAGATAAGAACATATAATTTAAAAATAAATGCATCCATGATAGAGATTCATTTGGATCTCATTTCAGTTCACTTTTTAAAAGCCTTCTCCAGTAAATTTCACTGGGAGCTAGAAGAGCAGAGGCCTAAGAAATACGGATTAGAATAAAGTGCAGAGACTTATTTCCTAAGTTCTGTTTTAATTTGTCTTTCATATTATACAACATGCAATAATTAATAACTGGAATTATGTACTAAATCATAGAATCATAGAATCAGTCAGGGTTGGAAGGGACCACAAGGATCATCTAGTTCCAACCCCCCTGCCATGGGCAGGGACACCTCACACTAGATCAGGCTGGCCAGAGCCCAGTCCAGCCTGGTCTTAAACACCTCCAGGGACGGGGCCTCAACCACCTCCCTGGACAGCCCATTTCAGGGCTTCACCACTCTCATGGTGAAGAACCTCCTCCTCATGTCCAGCCTTAATCTCCCCACCTCCAGCTTCATTCCATTCCCCCTAGTCCTATCACTACCTGAGATCCTGAGAAGTCTTTCCCCAGCCTTCCTGTAGGCCCCCTTCAGATACTGGAAGGCCACAATTAGGTCACCTCGGAGCCTTCTCTTCTGCAGACTGAACAGCCCCAACTCTTTCAGTCTGTCCTCATAGGAGAGGTGCTCCAGCCCTCTGATCATCCTCGTGGCCCTTCTCTGGACACACTCCAGCATGTCCATATCCCTCTTGTAACAGGGGCTCCAGAACTGGACACAGTACTCCAGGTGGGGTCTCACCAGAGCTGAGTAGAGGGGAAGAATCACCTCCCTTGCCCTGCTGGCCACCCTTCTCTTGATGCAGCCCAGGATCTGACTGGCCTTCTGGGCTGCAAGTGCACATTGAGAGCTCATGTTGAGCTTCTCATCCCCCAGCACTCCCAAGTCTCTCTCCTCAGGGCTGCTTTCCAGCCACTCACTGTATGTATGTAAATTTAAGACACATCTTTATTCTTTTTTTAGCTCTAGAAAGTAAAATGAAGTTTCTCAATAACTTGGATAAGAGTTCAGTGCTGACAACTATATTTTATTTTTATTCACTCTTATTTTTAAATAATATTAATAAGAATATAACTTTGCAAATGCTATGAAAGTATGTATTATCAGTTCTGCAAGCATGACTCACACATTTGCCTCATCGCCTATATCAGTACAAGTTTGTCACAGATCATAAAAGGATTCAGACTGTGCCCTTGATTTGTGACATGAACAGTCTGTTCAGTAGAGGAAGAGCAAAAAAGAGGTATCATTTATTATCAACATTGTTATGATCACTTTCTCTCACTAACAGGCAGTTACATGGGAAAAGAGACTTTTAGTGAGTAATTGCTTTGTGGTATTAACAAAAGTTCTACCCAGGCCTCAGATTTTGAGACAATTTTTATATTCAACTTTTCTTTTGAGTTGCCTTGCCCTCAGTTTCCAAATAACTTATTTGTCATCTTATAAAGAGATGTGGCTCTGAGTTCTAAAAGACAGAAGGACTTCCTTTCTCCTACTGCTTTTCAGCTTTGTAGTAAAGGGCTTTCTTTAGAACTTCAGGTTTTCTTGTTCATTTTCTCTCTAAGGCAGCCCTTCTTCTGTCACACGCTAAGAGATAATCCTGTAGTCAATTGCACAGGCAATATTTCACTCGAAATCATTGGGATTTTTAGACAAGAACTACACAATTTGGTCCTATGCCACCAAGAGCAGTTTGGCTAGTTTTCAGGGAAATGCTGATACTTAGCAGATAGAGCTACTTGAGTGGATCAACACAACAAGCACTAGACTGGGAAACACTGCGCTCAGAATTCATGGTTTACATAAGGAGTGACCAAGATTTCCAGGATCAATTGCTGAAGTTTTCCCTTTAAGCCTATTAGAATACTGTAGATTAAATTCTGAGTATCAGTAGAAGTATCCTAGAGATGCCTATGCAGCTCATGCCTGAGACTTAAACTGACAGAGAATATATCTTGAGATTAGACAATAAGTGCAATCATGATCTCTCAAACAATTTGTGTTGCTTTTTCTCACTGCAACTTTTCTTCATGTATGGATGTAAAGTGCTGTTATTGATTAGCTGTTCTGAATTTTTTCATGCACTTTCTCATTTGCAAATGTACCTGTGAACCTGGTTAAAAAGTAGGGCATACTGTTGAGATGTGTAAAAATATTAATGTATTAAGTTGTGATCTTTGTAAGATTCTGAGTGGTCCAAATTTTTCCACTTCATCAGGAGCAAAGTACTGTGTACCTTTCAAGCAAGTGCTTAGGACCTGATTTGAAAAAACAACAACCAAACAAAAGCCCCCAGACAAATCTGTATTGCAAGATTAAAAATAGAAGGATTTGTCAACATGCCCTGGAAATCCTTTGTTACAGAAGTTATGAAATAAAAACTAGGGGGTCTGTTTAAAGGTACTAGAGAAAATTGTTATTACACACATCCTTTCATCAGTAGTAACACCTCTCTTCCCCCACACCCCAGTCCATCACTTTATGCTGGGTCATTATCACGGAGGAGAGTTTACTGATTTGAATATCAGCACACTAGCAAAAGGAAGGGATGGTATGGGGAAGGACCAGTTTAAGCCGACGCTGGTTTTGAGAAAAGGTCAATGATCTCATTGCCTTACAATCATGAGAGTCTGTCACTACTTCTATTGATTAGGTCAAATCTGCATCAAAAATTGTTTTGCCACCTGCAAAAGAGGCACTGTAAATACGTTTTATATTGGTTCAACAAGCAGAATTAATATTATGAATTTAAATATCTCTTTGTTAACTCATGAGCATCAGGCTGATTAAATCCAAAGTATTTTTAATTCAGATGTAATTTCTAGATGATTCATGAAAAATGCTGTTTCTAAAAATGAAGATTTGATATGCTCTAAAGTCAGTTTACTCTGGTGTTCAGCTGTCCTTACAAAGTTCTTCCTTACCACAATTTAATCTGCCTTCCTGTAAATTAAGACTTTTATGCATTTACCTTTGCTGAGACAGCAAACAAGTTACTTCTGGAAAGTTGATACTTATCATAATTTTCTATGCTGATGCAAATCATTATTGTAAGGCTTTTATTATTACATGGCTATTTAAAAAAAATCAAACAAACCAAAACCAAAACAAAACAACCTTGCATGGATTTTGAACATGGGAGCATTTCCTAGCAACTAATGAACATCTTCCCATAGGATAATGTTGAAAGAAATTGCTCACTTTCATGACACTGTCAGGATTGAATTTTTTTTTCAGAATGGAGCAAATTACCCTTTAGTTTCCAGTATAATTTTCTGTAATCTTTCATTACTCCTGGATGGAGAACTAAAGTGATTGCTGAGTCATTAACAGTAAACAAAGAAACATGCCCCACAAGATGCTTTGTTGCTATGACTTAATTGTAATTTCAAGGTTAACGCAGACTTACCTGAGAAAGAGTGCAAGTTAAAGAATGTGTCTCACTAATTCTCTTACCGGACTAGTATAAGCAGCTTTTTACATAATGGTTTGTGTAATCAATTAGCAGAGTATTAGCTATAATAGATAACATTCTTACTAAGACTACATTAATTGGAGCTTAAACACAGCTAGTCTGAAACCTATATTGAATTTATATTATTATGTAAGCATAATGCTTCCATAGGCAATTTTCTTCATGGTGTTTTTAAGGAAAACATCTGAGATGCAAACATGCTAATTTTAACATGTACTTGGAAACCATACATTTCTTAAAACTTGAGCATACCAGGCCATATTACAAATAATAAGATTATGAGCAGCAAAAGACAGAAAAGATTGAATACCTTTTAATTTATGGAAATAGAAGAAGTAGTATTGGGAGCTAAAAAAATGTCTGCAAGAATTTAATGGATTTATGTTACTGCTCCTCATTTTACCTCATTAGACACCAATTAGTACTAGGGTTCTCTAATGTAACTTTTCTTCAGCAAAAATAGAGACTTGTATGTCTTTATGCCCATGTTTGGGTGGGTTTTTGTTTTGTTTCATTTTGGTTTGTTTTGTTTTTCAATCCGCCAGCTTTGAGCCATACATTCTCTCAAATTAATTATGAATTCTGTCTAAACACATATTTGAAATTCTTTTTAGTTGCATGGGTTTGTGGTTTCCTTATCACTTTGTTCAACAGTTCTTCAGCATAATCAAAGTTTAATATGTCTCTCTGGTATATCAACTACTGAAGTAATCCCATGGGCAAACGCAGTAAATTTTAAAATCACAGATAAATATGAAACTAAGAAACTGCAGATTTACAAGCATAGTTAAGTGCAGTACAATATCAGAAAAGCTGTCTATTGCAATTAAATGAAAATGCTACTGTCTTGACTTTGGCTACCAACAGTAGCATCACTAATAATAAGCTGAATGAGCCACAATGTTCTGTTATCTAGTTACAGTGCCGAGAATTATTGCCCATCTGTATGGCAGGAGACAAGTGCTTTTCATTGTGACTGAAATGAAGTGGTAGAATGAGGGCTAATATGCTCATAAATGCTCATGCCAAGCGTCATGTAAGTGTCTGGGGGCTCACTAGGCAGGCTACCTCTGAAACTTCAGATGCAGAGTTTACATTCTTTTGAATTCATATGCCCATTTTTATTGAAAACCTATTTTTATATTGGTAGTGTATATTTTGTCTTTATTATTTTTCTTTTTGTAGCCTTTAAATTTCCTATGGGGAATTTAAATATTAGCCGTATTCTTTATCTAAAAATATCAGTCAAGAACATTTAAAAATATTTTTCCCAATTTATGCAACATTATTTTTGGAACATATACTTTAATTTCACCAACAGAGGTCAGTAAACCACTGGAAGAGAGACATAAGTGTTTGTCAAGAACACACCCATTCTAACCTCTTTCTGATAATTTTGTTCAGTGCTTTTTTGGCCCGTTCAGTAAATAATAAGCTTAGTTAGCTAAGAGGAAAAAAAAAGGAGAAGAATGCATGCAGAAGGATGCATGCAGGAGAATGAGTTTTATTTATGAATTACACAGGTTACTTCTCAAGATCTTTCAGCATTAAAATATATTTAAAATACCTGTTAATAAGCCAGGAGCATACATAGGTGTGTAGGTGTGATCACTATGAAACGCATTTGTTGAAGTTAAAATAGGCTATGATTTAAATGGTAGCATTTCGAATGATCTGCTGAATTCTACTTTTCAAGCTTTATGCTGTTGAAAACCAACCTAGTGGAGAGAGAATATGAAGAGGAGGATCCCCAAGAAGTAACTTAACAATATTAAAATACCAGATAGCCACCCAGGAGAAACCAAAAGCCGCCACAAGCTTGCTCCTTTTGGAAGCAACACTCAGCTAATGGAACTACCTTAACACGTCATTTTCCAAGTTATATGTGTAATGAGAAACTATTTTTACAAATCGTTACTTTCGGTATACTGTGTTTCAGCCACGTGGCTTCTATTAGTGTACAGGGGAGTTTCACAACGAAAGCTGCCAGTGCAGTACTGAAAGTGCACCTTTTATGTCGAGCTAATCCCAGAGGGGAGTCAGCACTCCTGCCGGTGTCCTTTTGACCTTTATCCTTTAAATGCATTTTGCCTCAGTAGCAAAAGGTGAAAACCTAGTTTTTATGTTTCAGAACAGATCGCTTTAACAGCAATTCTCTATGAAGCTAAGGAAAGTAACAAATGCTCCTGTGGAAATGTTGAAAGTCCCTAGTTCAGCAACCAACAATAGCTTTACAAATGTATTTTTAGGATCACTTTTCTGGTAGCTCTTTGAAGCTCACCCTCGCTACCACCCCTTTCAACAGCTGCGAGCAAGTGAAGCCACTGGAGTGGAAGATGTTAATTATCATCAGCTACTGGAATTTCTCCAGGGACCATTTGTGGTTAGAAACATGCTTCCTTAAAAAGCTGCACTAGGCACTGGGATCTGTCTCTTCTGTAGCTTACCTAGCTCTCTCATTTTAAGCAAAAGATATTATCAATTAAAATTCCCAGTTCTTCTTTTAGGACATGATTGTGTTATTTTCCTAAGCAATCTTAATTGTAAAATCTTTCATTTCTATGGATAGAGTTCCAACAATAGGCATTTTCATGTATATGTGAACTTCCCAGGGGCTAGGTTTAGCATACAGACTTTGATTAAAACCTGAACAAGTCTAAAATAGATAAAAGAAAGGTAAATAAATAAACAGAAAAAAATAGTTAAGAGGCACATTGATGGACACAACTGTGGTTATCTTATTTTTTTTTTTTCTGATGAGTCTCATGAACTTCCTTTTCATGGTCAAGAAAAAGTTATCCTCATGTCATTAAAAAACAAGATGGTCACAAAAATGGTCTTTCCTCTTCTGCTTTAACCTTCTACTATTCATTAGCATTTTGAGTCTAAACTAGTTACCATCAGGAGCTTGATATGTCAGCAAGCAAGATACTCCCTACAGGGAACCAAAATAATAGCAGGAGCTGGCAAAAAAGTCCTCAGAAAGGGAAATAAAATCAGGTTCTAAGCCTACCTTTTCAGAGACTGCTTAAAGAATGTTTAATAACTGAACACATCCTTTGAATATCCCTTGTGTGTACTCTCTGTGGTAGTCAAACCTAGTTACCACAACCACACCTGCAAAAAGACCAAGTCAGGTCTGTCTAGATGCAGAAAAACTACTATGAACTCAGTAGTCCGCAGGAACTGACTCCTAATATACCAAGATGAACACTGAGGTAATTGCTCTTATGCTTTGCTATGGATGAGAATCTCCTATCTTCCCTAGTACTCTTAAGAATTGACACGCCAGATCTTATATTGGTAATCTAAGTGAACCGAAGGAAATCGGTTCCCCTGCTCTCCAAGAATATTGTCCCTTTCCTTCCAAGTGCACAGGAAGTCCCCATCCACTCCTAGGAGGAAGCGGTAAATGGGAGGAAGGAAACTAAATTTAATGGTCAGTAAACATGTCAGCTGTGAAAACAGTAACCACCAGTGACTACAACAATCCATCCTTCTTATACTTAAGGACAATCAGTACAGTGGTATTTCAGTTATTTCGGGAGTTTAGAGTTAACCCCACAATTACTGGCCCATTCCCTCCTGTGTATGCTGTTAGTGCTGCTGTATTGTGCACTTTCCCCAGTGCAACATCAAACACAGTGATGAGAAGCAGGTAAGAGACAGTAGATGGATTGCCTAATTCTGCCACAATGGTCACTGCTTAATGGCACACACCCTTTTACCTCCATGTCAGCTGCTGTAGGCCTTTATCTTCTATATCTAATAGAAGCTGTGTTCTCCAGCTGGCATTGAGAGTAACAGTGAAGATAGAAGTGAGCACACAAACACACAACTGTTATATACAAAAAAAGTTTAATTGAAATACCTGTATAAAAAATATGATCTCCATACATTTCACACTGTTAAACAGAAGAAAAAAAATCCAAATCCAAGCTGCATAAATGCAACCAGATCACAGAAAACACAGCTATTAAAATAAATTAAGGTTATGACTCTGCCACTCTACCTTCCAGAGCCAATGCACGGACACTGTACAATGTCAATAATTTAAAACCTTTCCAAACAGCATTACTTTACATTTCTGGTACATTAATACCAGACAAAAGGCATACTGACTAACTTTAAAAAGTCATTCTATTTCCCTTAAATTAGACTTTGTACAACAATTTTCCATCTTCCAACAAAAACTGGTAAGGTCAGAAATTATTTTTTGTCTTTTTTTTTTTTTTTTTTAAACAAAACAAAACAAAAGAAACCAAAACCAACCAACCAAAACAAAACAAAAGTTGACAGGAATGCAGATAAAAGTGCCATGGGCAAATCACGAGAATTCCCATGGGGAGAAGGAGGGGAAAGCACAGTGTTGAATAACTCTAACCAAATAAATTAGCCAAATAAATAGCCACAGCTGAAACCTGTGGGAGGTCTTCTAAACTCCAAACAATAAATAACTGTATAGTACATGGGAAAAACAAAACCAAACCAAAACCAACAAGTTTACATAAACACATTATACAGGTATGGAATAAAAAGTAAAGTCTTTGAATATTGCATTGATTGTGCATTCAACATGCCCATACATACTTTTAAGACTCGCAGGGTGACAAAAGGCCAGGGGGAGTTGAGAAAGGGGCTTCTCATGCCCAACGGTAGAGATGATAAAAGGAAACATGAATAAATGTTTCTGATAAAAAAAAGCTGATATACCTGTTCGTATTTCTGTGCAGGCTATAGGAAACATTTCAAGCAGCAGAGGTGGGTAGGATTTGGAAAGGGCTGGGGGGGCAGGAGTGAAATGTCTGTGTTCAAGTATTCCATCACCAGTGGATGGGACTACTTCATTCAATCACCGAACATGTTTTCCAATGCATCATAGGAGCTGCTTCCCCCAGTACCGAGTCTAAAGGAAGCAAATTCCTATAATGAACTGGATCTTCTTTGGACATACACAGCTCAAAAAACAAAGTCCCACTGAAGCAGCTTTCAAAAAGGCACTCAAAAGCAAATAAAATCTAGTCCAGGCTCTATGAGAGCAAAAAAGTTTACCATGTATTCAAGAGGTCACTGCTTTCTTAATAAGGTCAGTCATTGACTAAGTACTGGCCTGCAACTCCCAAACATCAGCGTTTCCAAAGGAAATCTCTCATTCCAAAGCAGAAACCAGCAAAGGGGGAAAATAAAATCAAGTCCCTCAGACAAAGATTCAACTACAGAATAATGAATGCATTTTTCTAGCCCCTCCTACGTATTGGCAGCAGCACTGTGGTCTCTGCTTGTAGCTCCCCTCCCAGTGCGAGGTCCTTAGTAATTCACAGACTCTCATTACTTGAACTTGTGCTAGATACATCAGTATCAAGGGTCCGTAGCCTTATGTCACAGTCCTCAGACTTCACTACTTCAGATTTGTGCATCCATTGATGGTCAAAAATTTGCTCAAGTGTTGGTCTGTCTGAAGGCCTCAGTGAAAGGCACCATTTGATCAGTTGTTGACATTCTGTAATAAAAAAAGGCAAGTTTAGACTAGGAAAGTAAAAAGATAATACCGAGTATAAAAAATAAATAATCCGCCTGTACAAACTAGGAGAAAAAAAAAAAAAGACAACAAAAAAAAGAATGGGGGTGGGGGGAGAAGTAGCCCCCACTTAGCTCCTATAAAACTCACCAGGTGAAATTCTTCTCCTGAAATATAATCGTCCCCTCAAGATTTCTTCATCTTGCTCAAAGGGGATGTCTCCGCAAACCATATCATACAGCAGAACTCCCAGAGACCATACTGTCGCTGACCTCCCATGGTATCTGTGGTATCTGATCCACTCTGGAGGGCTGTATACTCTTGTTCCTAAAAGTAGGGGAAAAAAATAAAAGTCAAAGTTTAAAATGTTTCCCTATTGTTCATCTCCCTCTAGTTGGTCTAAATTAAATTAATAAACTTCTCTCTTGGGAATTAAAAAAAAGTTTTTAGTTTTCGTATGTGCCAAAGCTATTAGCGATGTAATTTCGGGTCATCTGCAGTTACACCATCAACAGACTTGGCCCATGCGCTTGTGCTATTTTGTTGCAAGGCATAACACAGCCCCATCAGCTGACTGTTTACTGAGGCAAGCTCCCTTTCACTGACCACGTGGCGTCTGCAGCATCACACCAAAAATAGACACAAAAGGACAAAGGGGCCTGGCGGGGAGGAGAAGAGAGGGCAGCAAGAAGGTGAAACTCAGGTCTACCCGCATTACACAGGGCTAATCTGCTTTATCCAATTCTGCAAGGCAGTAAACAAAATAGGGCTGCTTATGATTTCTACGTTTTAAGGCCCCCCCCGCACCGCAAGCGTCTCTGCGGCAGCTTTACCCAACCTCCCCCCCCACTCCCCGCCTCCAGTACCCACTGGCTCCTTGGATACCAAACAAAAACGGGAATTCGTGATGCTGAGGGTCACGTGCAGCAGGGCTTCGGGTTTCACAACAAACAGATGTGAGTGTGGCAGCTGGGGTAAGGGGGAAGAGTCTCCTTACATCAGTCACACTGAAAGGGCTGGGGAAAATACACCCTCCTGTCACATGCAGGCTTATTTTCAGCATTCCCACCTCAAAGGCATTGAGCCCAGCCCTGAAGCTACTATCAAGTAATTTTGAGGGAACACATTTATCCCCATTGCTTTAAAATCTGCAATGCAGGATTTCCAGGACACTGGTGGAAAGGGAGGGGAGGAGCTACTGCCTTAAGTTAAAAAAAGCACAGCATATAAAAACTGCATATCCACACATGGAAACATCTGACACTGGTGAAGCCTCTATGTAAACAGATCGCCCTCTAGGAAAAAAACCCACGGTTTTTCCAAGACAGAGAAACATAAACTGCTGCGTCACCGCCTGGAATCGCTTCTTTCCTATGCAACTGAACACCCCTAAGCTGCTTTGGGTCCAAAGGTTTCCACTGCCAATAGACCTGATATAAATCCCTGTGTCAGGGTCATAATTTGCTACTGTCAGGCACCAGAAATGGGACAAACGGCAGCAGTTAGGGAGGCACTGCCCCGGGAGCGGTGTGAATCTGGGCAAATTCGACACAGGAAGACTGCCCCTCATACAGGGAGGGCACATACCGTCGAAATCGGTATACACCGTGTCCTTGAGGAGGGCCCCTGAGCCAAAGTCGATCAGCTTCAGCTCTCCTGTCCTGAGGTCAACCAGCAGATTCTCGTCCTTGATGTCCCGGTGCACCACACCGCAGCCATAGCAGTGGCGCACTGCCTCCAGCACCTGCCGGAAGAACCCGCGGGCCGTCTCCTCGTCCAGGGCACCCTTTTCCGTGATGAAGTCGAAGAGATCCTTCACCAGTTCGGGCCGCTCCATGATTATCAGGTAGCCGTCGGGCCGCTCATACCAGTCCAGTAGCTTGATGACCCCTCTGAAGCCGGACCCCACCTTCTTCAGGAGGACGATCTCCAGAGGCACCATGACGCCGCTCTGGGCAGAGGAAGGGGGGGTTAGCGGGGAGGCGGCGTGGCCCGGGGTGCCCCCGCGATGAGGGGAGGGCGGGAGGGAGGAGAGGAGGGCGGGGAGGAGGGCGCGGCCGCCGAGCCCCCTTCGCCGCTGCCGCAGTCCGAGGGGCGGGCGCGGCGCTGCGGCGGCGAAGCCCCGCCAAATTCCCCCCCGACGCAGAGGCCGCGCCAGCGGGGCGGACCCCGCCGCCCACACAATAGCCCCACCGCGGCGCAGCATCCCCGGAGCCCCCTCCATTCCCCCGGGTACTTACAATCGTGCCCCACTCGGTCACCCTCTCCTTCACCACATGCTTCACGGCGACCTGCGGGGTAGGGGGAAAAAGGCACCGTGAGCGGTGGGGCGGGTACAACCAGCGCCCCGCTGCGGAGGGCAGGGCTGGGCCGCGCCCTCAGCCTCACGCCCGCCGCCCACGCCCGTGCGGTACCCCCGCGCCTCACCGGCAAGCCGTCGGCGATCCTGTTCCCCGCGTAGACGGTGCCGAAGCCCCCGCTGCCAAGTACAGAGCCCACCTGGTACACTTTGTCGAACGGCTCCTTCTCCACTTTCACTGAGGAAACGAGAGGGAAACACAGCGCGTTAGTGTCCGCAGCCGCGCTGCGCCAAAAAATAATAGGAGCCCCCAAATGCTTTGCCTGGTGGATGCGTATTGCGTGCGTTACTCTAATTATACCCAAGACTTTTTCTCCTCTCCTTTAAACATATGATCTTCTTCAAATTATTAAAACCAAACCAAAACAACAAAAAACGGCCAAAAAAAACCCCAAAAATAAACATCACCCCGAAGTTCGGGGGCAGCGAGGCGTCGGCTCTACGCACCCCGGGCAACAGTGGGCCGGTCTGCGCCCCGCCCGGTGCACTGCGTTCTTAGGGGGACACCCCAGCCCCGGCGCTGGCCCCGCAGTACCTGGCTGAAGGATCTTCACCGGCAAGTGGTCCATGCTAGTGGGGCTGCAGATGTGAGCCAGCGAGCCGAACTTGGAGAGCAACATCTTCCGAGGCGGGGGGACGGCGTGTCCCCCGCGGTGGCACCGCCGGCGTCCTCCCGGCTCAGAGCTCGGCGGCGCAGCGCGGCTCTCCTCTCTCCGGAGCCGGTTGGGGGCGGCGCGCCGCTCAAGTCTTCTGCGCGGCTCCTTTCTCGGCTGGGAACGCCAAACGACGGAGTCCTCGGGGGTCCCCGCCGGCACAGATCCTCGAGGCGGTCACACCGAGTCCTCTGGCGAAAGACAGTTGGCAAAGGCGCCGCTCCCGCTCTCCCTCTTCCAACTGCCAAGAGTCGCTCAGGGATCAGGGACGCGCGGACAAAATCAGAGTCCTCCGCGGAAGCAGGCGGGTCCGGGGGCTGCAGTACTGCGCGTGAAACCCGCCCCTGCGGGGACTGTCGCGGCGGGGAGCGGGCTGGGCGCCGCAGTGGAGCCGTGGCGGGCGCAAGAGTCTCGACGCCGCCGTGCCTGCCCGCGCGCTTCTGAGCCGGCGGCGCCACCGAGCCGCCTCTTAACTCCCAATATTTTGGTGAGGGCACAGCGCGCCGAGCGCTCCGAGGATATCCCTCCGCGGGGGAGGGGGGAAAACACCTCTCCCCGCCGCTCCAGTGGTCCCCTCCCCTCCGCGCCGGGGCGCCCTCGATGCGGCGCCTGGGACTGCAGCCTCTCGTCCCGCCCCATAGTGCGGACGGGCGGGGGGAGAGTTGGGGGCTGGGAACTACTTATTTGTAGTAACCGGCGCGCAGAGTTACAGAGTGTCTGAAAAACGCATCACACATTACCGGCAACGAGGAAAAAAAAGGAAAAAAAAAAGGGGGGGGGGGGGGGGCGGGGGG
The DNA here is from genome assembly GCF_026170545.1 of Melanerpes formicivorus. NCBI lineage: Eukaryota > Metazoa > Chordata > Aves > Piciformes > Picidae > Melanerpes > Melanerpes formicivorus. Next base: position 8,639,911 of record NW_027142355.1, on the reverse strand, counting down.
AGATTCTCCTATTTGCGTTAACATTTCCGCCCGCCCAATCGCGGGGCGCCTTTTCAAAGGGCTACTGGCGCGGCCAATGAGGAGGGGCTTCATTTGCATGCGGAGGAGAAGAGCCAGGCGGCAGGGCGGGAATGCCGCGGCGCGCCGGGCCCGGCCCCGACCCCGCCCCGCGGCTGTGGGAAGGTCGCTCTGTTCCGCGCTGGCCGAGACGCTGCGTTTGGGGCCACGCGGGGGCAGGGAATAGGTTGCAGTGCCATCGTTGGGCCGCACCGAATCGTGGCTTCGGCAGACCCAGCCTGCAGTCTGGACAGACTCCGGCGCGGTCATGTCTAAGCCCGTTTATCCAGAAAGCTGGTGCTCGCCGAATACTGTGTGGCGTGCTCCCCCACTCTGGGCGGCGATTTCTCTCCTCCCCGCCGCTGCCCCCTTCGCCTCGGCACAGCCTGGCGGCGTGCCAGCGCAGGGGACGCCGGGCGCCTGTCTCCTGTGCCTGCTTCTGACAGTCAGCTCCCTTGTGCGGAAGCCCTGCGGGGCCGATGCGGCGCGACGGCGGGCGCCGGTGCCCCGGCGGCACGCCTCGGAGGAGTTGAGGGCTTCCCTCCCCACCCCCAGCCCGGCTCCTGCGCCGCGTCGGGAAAGGACGCGAGGCTGTTCCACTGCTCCGGCCCTGCTGCTATTCGTATCGCTGGTGCCTCAGCAGCCCGGAGGCGCTGCCCGCCCCGCAGGGGGCGCTGCATCAACAGGAATCTGTGCGGGGCGCGGGCAGCCTGCGGGGGGGTCGGCCTCCCCCTCCTCAGTTTGCTTCGGGGCAGCTTTTAAGTGTCCTCTTCCGACGAGGCTTTTACGGCGGTTTTCCGTGAGACACTTCTCTATGAGGCTTTCACGTCCGCGCTCGCAGCGGGCTCAGGGAGGCCATTAACAGATGTTGGGGCGCTACCGCTGTAAGCCACCCTGGCCCGCCTTTCCTGAGGGGAGGTCGTGCCACGCAGCTGGGAAAGGCCGCAGAAGAGGCAAGCCCGAGGGCAATCAGGGGATCTCGCCGAGTGTCTGCCCAGCAAAAGCTGTGGGACACTAATTCAGAAATTAATTAATGCGGTGCTTGGTGGGTAACAATATCTTAACAGTGTTCCAGCAGCTATTTAGGCTGCTGCCCAGATCCATGTAAGCGGAGAAATACCGTGTAGTTGCGCGGGGTGAAGCCAGCCGGGGAATACCATGACGTTTGCAGACAGCTGAAGCGGTCAGCATCTCCACATTCCCGGCACTGCCACCCCCTTTATACCACTGCAGTCCCAGGTGCATAATGGGAGTGTGTCATGTCTCCTCTGTTGAAAATAGTGGAGTTGGAGATACTAGCATTGCTCGAGGATCCCTACATGAGGGTATTTTTGGACGGTCACTTGGAAGAACCGACAGCCCTTCCTACCCTGAGCACTGGGGGAGTCTCGCAGTTGGCATTGTCTGATAATAGTAGTGCTGTAATCACAGACAGTCGTGTCCCTAAACAAAGCAAGGGCTTCTAGGCAGAGGTAATATCTCTTATGCGATTAGAGCAGCTGATGTGGAGGTCAAGTTTTCAGATTTTTTTTTTTTTTTTTTTTTTTTTTTTTTAAGCTGGATCATTTGGGCTATAAAAGTTTCAGTCTCTCCTACAGGAGCAGACTAAACCACCTGGTTTATTGAGCAGCTGGGAAGTTCAGAAGTTTTCATGTTCACAGATAATATTTTTTTCCTTGAAGCTAATGATTTGGATTTATCACATAAAGAAATAAGAATGCTAGATATTCTTCCTCTTAGCCATCTGTGATCATACGGACTAAGTTTTTAGCAAGTTTCTCCAGATCATGGCATATGCATGCCATACTTACTGCTGAAATGTAAATAAATACAAACTGTAGGAAGATTTCCTCATCTCACAGTACATGTTCCAGGTTTCTTTTAAAGAATTTAGTTGTTACCTGACTCTTGCTATAATCCTTGTCAGTGGCTTGTCTTGAGTATTGTTTTAAATACTTTGAAATCTCTCTTCCAAACTGACATATCTGGTTATTGATATAACACATATTTTTAAAGACAGAAAACTATTAAATACTAGTATATATAAGTGCTAATTATTTCAGGAATTTACACTGCAGAAGATTATTAATTCCTGCTTTTTTACATAGCTTAGCATGAAAAATCATGCATGTATCACTAGCAGGCAAACTTAAAACCATTAGGCCTTTTCATTCCAACTGCTTTTGCAATTTCTTAAATCCATCATTACATTGTCAATCTGTGGTAAATAAGGGGTATATTTGCCTGGAACCTGTTCCAGAAAAATAATATAGTGTTTCCTTGAAGTCCTGTTGAGTTTAAGTTACATCTTCAGCTGTATCAGCTGTAATACTTTGAGTCAAGAAATAGAGCATACCTTTACACATCTACATTTGAAAAAATATAAATCTATAAAACACCATGAACAGTGTCTAGTATTGATGTAACTCCTGATCTGATTTGTATTTTTGCAACAGTGTAAAAGGAAGGGTATTTTGTATTTAACATTAAAGAAAACAAGGTAGTTACTGTAAAAAAAAAAACGTGATAAGGAGGTATTTGTTCTTCGTTCACTTAATTTTGGCAGACAGACATTTAATTTGTATGCAGTTACAAGGACTCGTGGTTTGACAGAATTACAGATGGATCCCAGACATGGAATTTACCCTGTCTTTACACATAACCCTTTCATAGGTTTGTGGTGCTCCTTTTGATCTGGCTTGAAACATGCAGTTCAGTGATCCTAAACAATTATAGCTGCAGAAATATTTTGTAAACTAGTTTTGGCCTCTTTAGCAGTAGCTTTGACCTATAAATGGAAAATCATTCATAGGTAGCATGACAGTTTAACGTATACATCATTTTCCTGTGCAAAGGTCCCTGAGCATGCATAGGTTTGTCAAGCACAGAAATATAGAAGATCCATGGGAGTTTCCACTTGCAGCATGGAGGCAGTACCACCTTCAGACTACTTTTTAATGCCTGGAACCCAGTCCAAAGTTTAGCGTGGTACACCATCACGTACCTACACTAGTAGCATTAATGTGCTCTAATACAAACCTATATCCATTGTAGGTCTTCTGGATGGGACTATCAAAAGGCATCTGTTCACATAATGTGACTGTAAGGAATCCTGCTAAGAATGTTCTACTAGTAAAAGTCCATTAAAGCTGTTAAGACTATTGGTATTCTCGGATCCCACAACCTCCTTGTATGTGAAATCTCGTAGTCTTTCTAATGACCCTTCATTAATCTCTCTTCTGTCTCTTCTGTTTGATAAGAAAACAAACTGACCATGGTGCTTCATATGTGGCTTCATACATGCCAAATAGAGGGCAGTAATCATGTCCTTTGACCTGCTGGCTATGGTCTTGCTGATGCAGTCCAAGATGTCCTAGATTACCATAAGGACACACTGCTGACTTTGTTCAGGTTGTGGTCCTCTGGGTTCTCTCTTGCAGATTCAGCTTGCACTCCTTCATAAGTATATTCTGTATATTCTGATGCAGGACCTTGTATTTATCTGTTTGGAAATTCAAAGCAGATGTATCTGTTCTATACTCATTTGTCTTGTTGAGGTCTTCCTGAATGGCAGCTATACCCTCCAATATAACAGGAGCCCCACCCTGATTTGGTGTACTTCCTAAAGGTCTCATCATGCAGACCATGGAAGAAATTGTTAAATAATATCAGCCTGAATCACCTGCCAAGTAGACTTCAAACAGTTATTAGTTACCCTTTAAGGCCAGTTATCTGGTCCATTTTTAACCCACTTATAGTGATTGTAGGCCATCTGTATCTCCCCAGTTTGGCTGCAAGAACACTAAGAAAATACATCAAATGCCTTGCTTAAAAAACCAAGCAGAACAACACCTACTACTCTAACTTCACGCAGAGAGTGTAATGTAATTGTAGAAGGCAATTAGAATGTCTAGGCACAGTTTGCCTTTGGAAAGTTCAAGATGGCTGCTCTCAATGGCATTCTTGCCATTGTGTGAATGGAAATGGTTTTCGTGTGTATTTGCTCCATATTTTTCCCAGCAACAGAGAGAAGGCCTATCAGTGTGGCATCACTCAGATCCTCCTTTGTACAATTTTCTAAGACAGAAATAATGTTTTTATAGTTGACAGAAACTTCTTCTGATTGCTCTGACCTTTCACAAGGGACAGAGACTGCCCTTCCAATGACCTTTGTTGACATTTTTACTATTCTCAGAAGTATCCCATCCAATCCCATGGATCTATATTACATTTTCAGTTTGTTTTAATAGACCCTAACTTGATTCTTGCTACTTAACAGGGAGCATTGGAGCCAGTAGAAACTGAGACAAAAAAGACATTGAGTACTGGTCTGTTGTGTCACAAGGTCACCTGCTATATTCGGCAGCAGGCTGTCCCATTTTGCTTCAGAAGTGTTGTTATCCTTGACGTCCTCCATCAATTTTAACTGCATGCAAACACTGGCCCTTTAATCCTATCCTTGCCTATCTGGACAATGCTGCTGTATTCCTTCTTGTTGTGTCCCCACTTCTGCCTCCCACCTTCTTCCGTTTTATTGTTGAGCTCAGTTATGTTTACTATGCTACTAAGGCAGACCTCTGTCATATTTGTCTATTTGCTTGCCAATTAGGATGGTTAACATATACATCTGACTCTGCCAGGTCTTGCAGACAGGTTACTAGGGCTTTTAATAGCAACTTCACTGCTTCTGTTTTGACCAGTCTGTCTTAAGAAGCCACTCTCTTACATTTCCAGATAAGGGACATTCTTTTTCCTATATCACTCAAACCACTGAGTGAATTAAGTCAAAGATGATGACTACCACTGAGAGATTAAACTTCTGTTTTATTTAATGTTACTACATTAATAAACAGTATTTTTCTTGCATCATGTCTTGGTGGTGTGTACCTATTGTTTAATCTTCTGCTTTTCTTAGACACACAGATACACAATGTTGTTTGTACTTATATGTTATTGCTGATGATACATGTGTATCAACAGAGATTATCTATTAACTCTCTGCCATGAACATTACTAGAAATTTAATCTGCCTAGTATAATAGAATTACTGTTTTTCAGATCAGGATATATACAGAATATACAGATACATGTTAATAGTCTGGCAACAAGGAACAAGAAATTTATGAAAACACCTGTTAGTAGATTGTCACAGAAGCAATGCTGCTTTGAGAATTAGCATTTGGGATTTGGTAGTAGGAAGCTATGAATAAATAGGTGAACAAGATATGATCAGACTTTAAAAGGTAATGCATATTTTAGTACGCCCTGGATCTTTGAGAAATGTCTTAAACTTCTGTTACTAGTAAGCTGATAGTATGTATGTCAGCATTCATCAAGAACGGCAGGTGAAATCACAAACAAATAGTTAATAGGTTGTATTTAATGTCAGGATTAATGTGCCCATCCATATAATTTGTTCTTCATGAAATGGCTTCAGCTGAAGCTAGGATGGGGGGGAGGGGGTGCATGTGATGTGTGTGGAAGAAGAGGGAAGGACGCAAACCAAAGATACTTCTGTGTTAAAGATTATAATTTTATTTATTGCATAGAACCTTAATGATACGTGATCTGCATTGGAGGCTATTCCATGGTAAAAGTACCATAAAAAGTAGAAATGACAAATAGCCTTTGCAAATAAAAGATTATGGAGAAATGTGGTAACCATGGACAGGACTATGGGACACTTGTAGAAATAACCACCTGTCTGGTGAAGACACTGGTAAGCTAAGGGTGTGCACACTGCCCTTTTGATGAGTATTAGTTTAAAAGTAGGCAAAGAATGGAACCCCTTTGATAGAATGTTAGCAAAACCAGTACTGGGGTACTGTTGAAAGAAGGCTGAAAAACTGGAAAGACTTTCAAGGAGAATATGTGGCCTAGGACTGGTGTCTTAAAACATGAAGTTAAGTATCTCAGTGTAGTTTGTTAGTTTGGAAGAGGCATTTTACCGTCACATTCTAGAAGTATCTACTATTCCCCCCCCCCCCCCACTTCATAACTGGTAGTTATTTAAGTCACATACAGGAAGAATTCCCTAGCCTGGGAACTGAAAGAAAACAAACTATAGAAGTAAAGTACAGGCAGGTAACAGGGGATAGCTGTGATTGTAGTCATCTGTTAATTGAAGGCCTCATACTGAAACTGGATTTAAAATAAGAGAAGATACTCTCGTGTATAAAAAGAACTTATGGATTTGACACTGAATTTGCATTAGATACCATGAAATTTTGTCAGGGGAAGTCAGACTTGAAAGTATCTGCAGCATTAATATTTATGAGTCAAACTGCATAGCGCTCCACAGAACTGAGTTCTCAGGACCTTCAACTGTTATGCAGGTGGCACATTGTGTTCAATAGAGAGATTGCACAATTTCAGCAGCTGTTTTCTCCATTTCAAGAAATGTATTAGAGAACTAAAGTGGGATCAAGGAAGTTAAATAAGAATGACTGAGGACATGAAAGAAACCCTGTTTTTAAAGATTAGGCCTTTTTTTTTCACTCTAGAGAGAAGATTAAGAAAGGGGATGTGGTAAAATAAAGGTCTAGATACAGTAGATTAGATGACCATATTCTCTGTCATCTACCATGAACATAGGAACATCACGGAAAATTAGAAGGTAACATTCAAAACTGATAAAAATCCATCAACGTTTAATTACCTCTACTTATAATAAAGCTCATACATAGATCACGGAACTCACTGCCAAGTCACAAAGGCCAAGAGTGTATCAAGATTAAAGAGAGTATCAGGCCCGACCACGTGGCAGAGGAGCAGGAAGGCAGCTGCAGTAGCTCTTGTCCAGGAAGGCAGGAGCCAAAAAGAGAGCTAATGGCTGCAATGTCCTCCCTTTTATACCCTAGCTGAGCAGGGAGGGGGGAGTGGAACAGACTCAGTTTTCCAGGGGCACTTGCAAGCCCTTCCACCCTTTGTTTTGAGGATGAACATTAACTCATCACACCTTCCCGTTAGAGAATTCATGTATGACAATTTTAAAATTTGAAGGAAAAATATATGAAAGCCTTATGTGAGTTGTGACCATAATAGCAATAAAATTTCAATCATTCCATTGGATATGTGACCTCATAAAATATTTCAGTAATGTTAATTATAAATTAATTTCAAAAGTCAGTGATAATACTAATGTGTCTTTCTATACCTGTGATCAGCTAGGAAAGCTTAATTGCTTTGCAATTATTATGATGATATTAACAATGACATTAATAATAAATAAACTGAAGACTTGCAAAAAGACACTTAATATACAGAGCTGTCAGCTCTTCTCTTGATTTGTGTTTGAATCTTGACACTAAATTTAAAACAAAAGTTACATTATCAATATTGTGAAACAAAATGTTTTATGTTTATGTGGTCAAAAGCTAGTAATTTCTACTAAAACATATTTTTCTAATTTTAAAAACGAGCAGTCATTTAAAAGACATTAAAAGGACAGGTGGTGGTGGTGGTGGAGATAAATCAGGAATTGTTAAAATGTAGTTGCAATATGGACGTGATGGAGTAAATTCACATTGTAAAGTACTGTAGGTGGATCTGCTTTGGAACAGCAGTTTAAGATTTCAAATAGTTTTATGGCTATGTAAGCTACTTGTTAAAGCTTCACTAGCCAAAACTTAGCAGTATAAAAATATTCAAACCTTTCTACTACCTTACCATTACTCCCTGTGTACCTCAATTTCCACTTCATCTACTTCAGCTCCTCAACCACTCTGTAATGTGGAAATTACTGTAAAGTTACTGTAATCACAGAAATAAGATCTGTCCTTTGCACTGCATACAAGAGGGAATCACCAGATTACTTGAAATAGGTGTGCCCCAGCTTTCTGATTGGCAAACTGCTGGTGTTCCTGATCTTTGCTGAGCTAAGGGAATGCCATTATTAGTTAATCAGCAAAAACTCCAATCCTGCACCTGCATCCCATGTGTAGTCTTCTGCAGAACTATCACTAGTTACTGCTATTTGCATCAGTATCAGACAGTATTATTAGCAAACTGAATTGGCGTGTGTGTTCAGATATCCTCAACACTGTGATAATGTATGTAATTGACAGCAGAAGTTCATGTAGAGCAGGCTATATACCAAGTATATTTTTCTGTAAGTGTAATTGCTCTTTTCAGCATAGGTTGCACTTTTTATTTTTTTGAAGTCAGATAAAATTTTTGAGAAGAACAGTTCCATTGAGCATATGCAGAAAGTTGATACTTGGATTTTTAATGTACTATTAACATTTTAAAAATTATAGAAAGGAATGAGTATCATTAAAGAACCTTTGGCCAATGCTCAACTGAATGCAATTCACCATTTATATTATAATTAAAAATGTAGTGACTGTCCTTGCTCAGTGTTTTATTCATGGATAACTAAGGTATGTACCATAAACCACATATGGCTGTGTGATCAAAGGACACTTTACTGCAGTTTTCATCTGTAGTAGTACACTAACTATTTTTTCCTTTTCTGTTGCTTCCATGGATTTCATAAAGATTATCATAGTTTATGTTATGTTAATCAGTATCTTATTAGGGTGGTTTGTTGTTTTTAATTGCTTCCTAAATCATAGAACATAACGACAAATATGCTACAATTTAAATATTACATTTTATGAAAGGACAATGTTGCTCATATTTCAAGCTGGTGAGTCCCTTATGCCTGATCTAAAAATATGTCCACAGAAAAACAAGTAAAGGTAACCAAATTGGACAACAAAACCTGGGATGTATAAGACAATGGGTCTATTTTTAATATTTTGAGCATATTATTTTTTTATTCCCATCTATATATTTTTAAGACCAGATATGAGACTTTCTGGCTTTGAATATATATGGAGAGCCTTCCAAAGATTCTGAGAAGTCAGAACCCAACCCTGGACTTCTGTAAGGCCTTTGACATTGTCCTCCACAACATCTTTCTGGACTCTTAGGTGGATGATGAATTGTTTGGATTGTAGTATCCAGAAGGTGGTAATCAATGGTCCCATCTCCAGATGGAACTGGGTGGCAAGTGGTGTCCCTCAGGGGTTTATACTGGGACCAGGATAAGCTCAAGAAGTGGGCATGTGGTAACCTCATGAGGCTCAACATGGCCAAATAAAGGCCTGCACACAGGTCAGGGCAATTCTTGGTCTCTGTACAGCTTGGGGGATGATGGGATTGAAAGCAGCTCTGTGGGAGAGCAACTCAGGGGTACAGGTGGATGAAAAGCTGGACATGAGCCAACAATGTGTGCTCACAATCCAGAATGCAAATCACATCCTGGGCTGCATCAAAAGAAGCATGACCAGCAGGCTGAGGGAGGTGATTCTCCCCATCTAACTCTGCTATGGTGAGACTCCCCCACTCTGGAGTCCTTGTCACACAAAAGTCATGGTCTGGTTGGAGCAGGTCCAAAGGAGCACCAGAAAAATGATCAGAGCACTGGAGCACCTCTCCTGTGAGGATGGGCTGAGCGAGTTAGGGTTCAAGCTGCACCAGGGCAAGTTTAGGCTTGAGGTGAGGAGAAAGTTCTTCACAGAAAGAGTTGTTGGCCATTGGAATGTCCTGCCCAGGGAGGTGGTGGAGTCACTGCCCCTGGAGGTGTTCAACAGGGGATTGGATGTGGGACTTTAAGTCATGGCTTAGTTAGTCATGAGGTGTTGGGTGACAGATTGGACTTGATCTCTGATGTCTTTTCCAATCTTATTGATTCTATGATTCAGCCTGGAGAAGAGAAGACACTGGGATGACATTTTTGCAGCCTTTCAGTTCTTAAATGAGACCTATAAGAAAGATGGGGACAATCTTTTTAGCAAGGCCTGTTGTGACAGGTAATGATTTTAACTAAGAGAGGGTAGATTTAGACTATATGGGAGGAAGAAGTTTTTACAATGAGGATGATGAAAGATTGGAACAGGTTGCCCAGAGAGGTGGTAGAGGCCCCATCCCTTTAAACATTCAAGGTCATTTTGAACTGGGCTCTTGCGAGAGACTAAAAGTTGTCTCTCCTGGTGTGACTCAACAAAGATAAAATCTCTTGCTGCTTGCCCAGACAATCTGTGTTGGGCAGAGCCACTGGAAGGAAGGTGCAAAGATCATGTAGGAATCCTGTCTACCAATCCTGGATGCAAATCACCTTGTGATTGCATCATGATAACACTGGACTGCAGCTGGCCTACAACAATGGCCCAAGAACCCAGCCATCAAGCCTTCAGAACAAGATCATTTTCCAGCCATCAGATACCCCAGGAAGGGAGGATGGTGAGACAGTGGATTCACCACCTGTTTCCTGATGTGTAAGGAGTGTGTGGGCAGGTAGATGGAGAAGGAGGCGGAGGCTTCCCCCCTCCATTCAGACCCCTGCCCAAACACACAGGAATACACAGATTTCCTGGGGAACGATACCTGGATATTTACCTAAGGATGATTTCCTGGCCCCTGAATTCCTGAGGGACAATACTTGGACACATACCTAAGGACTAAAAACTGTATAAAAGACTTGAGCCACTACTGGCTTGACAGAAGAAAAAGGCAGAAGAAAAACGGAGGACCAAAAACATAGATCAAGGAAAACACAGGACAATGCCGCTGAAAGCACGAGAGATGGAAAAGCCCAGGACAATGCTCCTCCGGAGAAAAGAGGCCGTGGAGCCTGGAAGAAGCAGACTGAACCCTCTCTCCGTGTCCTAAGTTCTGCCTGCTGCAACTCATGGAGCTGAAGAGGCTGCCCAGAGGACCACATCTCTTCTCCCGCCAAAAGCCTCAGCACCGTTTCTCTACAGACCCAGTATCTCCTGCAGCACCTTTCCTCCACAGACTCAAACTGTCTTGGGGGGGGTGAGGTAATATAATTCCTTTCCTCTTCTGTCTCTCTTCTCTCTCTCCCTATCTATTTTCTCCCTCTCCCCTTCTCATTTCCACTTTATTTATGTAATAAATAGTCTAGCTGTTGATATTTTGGCCTCATTTGTGCCCCTAATTTCTCAACATGGGAATATTGAAAAGAACTGAGTCTCTTTCCCTCTCTGGACTGAGACAGCTCTGAGCAGCCTGATGTAGTTAAACATGACCCTTCTTGCTGTGGGACAGTGTGACCTGATAATCTTTAAAGGTCCTTTCCAACCTAAGGCATTCTACAATTCTACAATTGAGTGTTCTGTTCATATTTATGTACAGTTAGGAAGTAATTTAAATATATAAAAAGGTGCCATTTTAGATGACAATCGTATCCTGTATGGCCTCCTACTGCTGCTCAAGAATGATACAACTGTAGTGCAAGTCTTTTTTCGTCTGCTGTCATCTGCTTTGTAAAAACCTCGGATACGCTGTTATCTGAAATTTTTCAGGCATCTAATAGTTTAGATGCCTGAATAGTTATTTCTTTTACCTTTCAGTAACTGTGTGTCTGTAAGATGTTAGGTGTGGTCTCAATTTACTGTAGATTTTCAGATGCTCCATGGGTGATACTGTGAATCTTAATCAGATAGTGTCTTAATCAGATAGTGTGGAAATAGCATGTGGGACAGTCGTGACTGTCTAACTTGTGCTTTTGTCTACACAGAAAGTAAGGATATTGAGGTCCTTTTCAAGACTGTTTATGTCAGTGAGCCCATATAAGTCCTTACACTCAAGTCCTAATAATTGTTTAGCTCTGATGAAATTCCAGCAGTGATATTCACCCCAAAACTTTGTCTTTCAACCCCTCCCTTTCTGCTGTATGTTGGAAATTACTTGTGATCATATTCTGATGAAGACCGCTACTGGTAGACTTATTTCCCCATTCCTAATTTAATCTTTTCTGCCATCTCATCAAATTTAATGAAATTCATTTCAGCAATGAATCTGAGACAAGAAAGCAATGATTGTGCAAAGCATAAAGTATAGCATTCATCCTGACTGCTCACCCTCACCTGAAGAGGAAAAATACGCATTACTTGAGTTATTTTGACAATTGCTTTTGATCAGCCCTCAGTACAACTGTGGGCATTCATCATGCAGAAGAGTATGTCTGTGGAGGCATCTGACTCAGAGTTTGGCACAGAGCAACAACATCTACTTGGGAATGAAATGTCCTGTGGTAAAAGTACTACAATAGTCCAGAGATCAGGGCCTTACAAAAGAAGGGGTGATCTGTGTTCTAGACTTTTGGCATTATAAAGAGGCAGAGCTGTAGATTCCTAGGAAGGTCTTCTAGTTACCAGGCTGATTGTACTCTGAAGGCATTCACCCTCTGAGTCGAAGAGTGTTGTTTTGAGCACAGGATTCCAAGGGCATGTCTAATGACTTTTATTGGTCTTAGTAAAGTGATTCTTGAGCCTTGAGAATTTAAATTCCAAATGAAATCATAATTGAAGCATTCTGAGTGTGTCCATCCTGGTTAGGGTAATCTTGTGTGATGGAGGAATATTGGACTCTAAATCTTGGTCTAGAGGTAATTTCTATATTTATCTTATAAAAGGACTCCGCTGTACTAGAATTTAAAATGTAAATCTCATGTGAGGTGAAAAGGAACAAAGTTATCTGCATTTATAAGAACAATAAAAAAAAGTATTGAAGGATCTGGTAGTAGTACTGAACATGCTATAAAATTGTATTTTAGCTGGTACTGACGTAGAAGCTATAGATTAATTGATAGGTTGATGGAACTGGAAACTGAAAAAAGATTGAGTGGCTTGGACTGCAAGAAAGTGAGTGAAAATCAAAAAGTGTGCCCAGCAATGCCTGGGCTACATAATGGTGACTAGAATTTCTTTCTGGATGGCACCCAAGGAGGAAACTGATGACAAGCACCACACTCTCTGCTTCCACAAATAACAGGGACAGCAAACAGTATTCTGCTTCTTCAGTCTGTCATAGTGATACTGAGCCTGACAGCATTTTGTAGTTCAGAATCTATGTTTGAAATGCATGTGAGAAAGACTGTGTAGATAGTTCTAACAAAGATCGGAGGCTGAGATGTTTAGCACTCTTAAGCAGCCTCTGTTACTATGTAGAGTTTAGGTCCTCTCCTCATGTGGGGAGCCACTGTGTTGTTCACTCTTGTTATTCTTGCTTCACTCAGAAGCACCAATATGTTGTTCTAGTTGGGGGAGCTAGCAGTGAATTACCTGACTTGAAGAAAAAATTTCAAGATAAAGGCAGTTGTCTTGCTGTAACCATTCAATGAAATAGCAACCATGCTTCCAGAGTGACAACAAACAGGAATGTGCGTGACTGTATATAAATGTAGGCCATATAAATGCTAGCTACAACAGACTGCCCAGGGAAGTGGTTGAGTCACTGTCCCTGCAGGTATTTAAAGATGTGTAGACATGGTGCTTACAGATAGGGTTTAGTGATGGGCTTGGCAGTGTTAAGTTTACAGCTGGACTCAATGATCTTAAGAGTTTTTTCTAAACTAAGGGATTCTATGATTCTATGAATAGAATTGATATTTCATGGGATAAAACAGTGCACATTCATAATCCCTCCTTTAATTGATGGTCCCATTGCATCTGTGCTATTGGTTTGCCTTGGATCACAACATTTCTCTTTTTGAAGAACTGACAAAATTCCAAACAGGCAAGACAAAAAGCCAATTTTGAGTCTTCAAAATATGTTGAAATTTTCAAGGATCCAAGTGACTCCTCATTATTTTAGAATTCTTGTGAGAAAGATTCTGAGGTGTTTATTTTTAGTTGTCTCTCTTCAACACCATCCTTATCCAATCTTGGAAACGGAAATGCATCATCATTATTTTATGGTATGAAGACACGCTTAGCTTTGCTCTAAATACAGAACAGAAATATGCCTGACACCTCTGACTATTCTTGCATGATTAACAGTTCTGTCATCTGCCTTTTCTGATGTAATTGATATTCTTGCCACCTCTGTAGCATCATTCACAAGAACCAGGATTTCTTTTACTCCTGATTTTTACTAAAAATCAGTTGTCCTTAGGCCAGTTGAACACAAGATTATGGTTTTTTTTCTGCCTATAGTTTCCCCTGTTACATGGTTTTCTTAACTTCTGATTTACATGTCTAGATTCCATTTTTAATTACTGTTTGCCATCTGTCTGCAGAGAAATTTGGTATATGTGTGTTACAAATACTTAAAAAAAGACAAATGTGAGAATCTTAATAAGTTCCTACATTTTGAAAATGTGTGAAACACTTGGGCTGAAGGTAGTGTCTCTGTAGTTTTAATCTAAAGCTTCATAATTTATAACCTGCCCTATAGTCTAAAGGAGTCGATATTGTGCTGATTGCCATGCAACTGCTTTTCATACCATTTCATAGAAGATGATTTGGGTTGTTTGTTTGGTTGGTTGGTTTTGTGAAATCGATTTAAATTTATGGTGTGAATTTTGAAGTCCATTTTTAGGTGTGTAAAAAGTATCTGTCTGAGGACACTTACGGACTTGAGGCACCAGATTAAAATCTAATGTTTATGAATTTCTTCAGTTCCATGCCTTGCCCCAGAGAAGGTTGCTGCAACCCTTGGAACAAAGATGCGCTTACTGATGCATCTGTTACAATTTTTAGGTCTGATCATTAAGATGAATTAATTTTAAGGCTGAATCATTTTAGCAGAGATTTTACATAGGAAAAATAAGTCTTATGTTATAAAAATATAATTAGTTATGGTTTCTTTAAGTTCTATGCAAGTAAAAAGAAGCAAAATATAGTGATACTGGTTCTTCCAGCCCACCTCTAATAATTCAGAAGAGAAGCTGTTAATGCCTTGCCATTTGTTGTCATATTATTGGACAGGTTCGTGTTTGTTCTCACAGTGCTTCAAAAGGATTTCAGAACCCGTTCTAATTTCTCCAGTGAATTCAAAAGGATTTTCATTGCCATAAGAGATATTTATATGAGATTGTTGTAGATATGTCTGCGCAGTTGTGGTCTTGCTGTCCTACCACTTCTTAAGATTCCCATTGCACACTTTATTTTGTTGGAGCGAATGGGCCTTTTTCTCACTCCTTTACACCCAGGACAATGAGATAACAGAACAAAGTCTTATCAACCTTGAGGGTCAAAGTTCTGGAAAATACACTTAAATGAGTACAGTCAAGTATCTTGATTTCATTTGTAATTTTGCTTTTCAAGTTATATTGTACTGCTTGCCTATCATGGTTGGGTTTTTCTGTTGTTTGGTTTTGTGTGGGTGGTTTTTTTGGTTTTTGGTTTGTTTTTTTTTTTTAAATTGTGTGTCCATGGTTATCCAAATTACTGAACTTTGCAGTTTGATGGGAAATCATAATCTGTGAAAGGATTATATAAAGACCAAATGCAATTCATTGCCTGCTCTGATTTCAGGCTTACTCATTACAGATAAAGAATGTCATAACACATTGAAGTCTGCTGCATAACATTGTACAAACTGGCATGATGAGCTTTAAGAGTGTGATAAGTAGTCATAAAATGTATTAGAAGTGAATGGAAAAGCTTTCCTCTTATACTACTTGTCACAGTAATGAGTCTGCTCTTAACTTCAAATTTCTAAATGCTGTATTAATAGTCTTTAGTAACAATGAATGCCATACCAAGTCCAAGAGTAAAACAGCCTATGATTCTGATGGTTCCTGTGTCTGCTCTTTTAACAACAGTGAATAGCTGCATTAGCAGCTGCATCAGCAAATAGTGTACCTCTCCTCTAAACTCTCTGCAGAGGCTGAATGTGGTTTACTCCTTGTCTTGATGATGACATCTATTCTTCCCAACGATGTGATTGTACAGTGCTAAGAACTAAAAAAGCTCTGCTAAAACATTTTTTATGCAAAGTAGTGTTGCTTTCTGCCAAAGTCTTTGACCTTGTATTAAGACTCATTGGCTCTGGCAAAGAGGTAATCTTATTAATTTTTCTTTTGTATGAAATGGGAAGGACAAGAGAAAAATAGTGTATTAAAAACTTTCAGGGTAGTCCTCCTTACAGATCCCTGGAAGTGTGACTTGACCCAATGGTACTATATTATGACAAAGAGAGTTTTGTGTCTTTCAAACACTGGAATTTTTGAAATAAGAGGGAAAGCATAAAGGCCAAAGAGCATAGATGTTGTGTGAAAACACAGTGGTGCACAGACTTCTGGATTTTGTCTGGATTGAGCTCTTCCACTGCACCTTAAAAATGTTTATATTCTGTGTGGACTTACTTAGAAGATCTTGTGCTCTGGGAAATCAAAAGAGCAGCCTCATGGACCCAGATGCTGAAGCAGTCAGGAAAGCTGGGAAATGACAGCATCGTTGCATCACCTTCAGTTAAAGTATGTGAAGTGCTAGGATGGATCTGATTTTTTTTTTTTTTTTTTTTTTTTAAATCTATCTTTCTATTAGTATTTTGTCTATCCTCAAAACTGACACTCTTGCTGGAACTATAGATCTTTCCTTTAACATGGATTGTGTTTTTTCTAGAAGAATATCTATTTTCCTAATGGTTATCATCATACCAAGCTATTTCAAATAGTTTATTTAACAATGAAAAGAGGTTTTGGTGATGTGGCTTGAAGCAGTCTAGGAAGCACTTAACCCAGTTTAGTGCAGAAGAATTGGTAAGGGAGTGCTGTCATGGAAAAATGTTAATCCTGTTCTGCTAGTGACACCTGAGTTTTGTAAAGTAAATTAGATTTTTACTTTACCAGCAGAACAGTGATTCTGTCTGTTGCTGCAGCACTCCATTTTGTAGAACTGTACATGTGGTAATCTCCAGTGGCAGTGTGATGATGGATAGGTGGGAATTGTACCTTTGGCTGGCACAGGGTATACCTATTCTCATTTCTAGCTCTGTACTGCTGTGGATTGATAGCACTTGTCATGTATACCTATACCAGCTGAAAAACTTACTGCTTCTCTTCTGAATACAACAAGCCTACAGACATGTGAGTGTTCCCTAACCCACTGCAAGAAGAAGGGTTAACAATACCTACTATTTAAGTCTGTTATGTCAAATTACCTATTTTGACCAAAATGAGCTAGGGACTCCTTATGTGTCTCAATCTGGAAGGAGCAGCCTGTAGCTCCGTACAACTAGATTGCAAAGTAAGTTTAGATTGCTATCCTCTGTGGCTAAACTGCATCCAGTACCTAAAGCAAACCTCTTTATATATACTTTTAATATTTTGATGAATTTATAGATATGTTTTCTTTCCTCCTTTCAAGATAGTTGTGCCTCACTTAGCAGCATGTTCTGAGTCATATTTTGTTCTTTGTCTCCCTAGGCCTCTTTGACCTCTTTGGAGATAGAAAACATGAGTCACAGATTACTGGAGGCTGGGAGAATGTATAGAAGTTACATATTCTATGTTTCCTGGGTTTGTATGCTATCCCCTAGGCATCTGCTAAGAGAAAGTGTTGGGAATTGGATACTAGGCTAAAGAAATCTGTGTGTTACCTGTTATGGCTGTTCTTATGTGTTAGTTCTATATGGCTTCAAGAAGACAGTGGCTACTTGTTGTTCAATATGGAGAGGCTTTTCAGTTTTCTGGCTATGTGCAGTCAAGAAGAGGCAGAAGTTCAAGAAATTTGTTAAAGTCTGAAGAAAAGTATTTGGCCTTTCACAGAATCACAGAATCACCAAGGTTGGAAGAGACCTCAAAGACCATCAAGTCACATAAAGTATGCAGAAATGAGAGAAAGAACAGTGAAAACAGGGAGTACACTGAAGTTCTGGGGCAGGTGCTCTAAACTGATAGAGAAAGAGTGAAGGAACAAAGGCCAAGGCATGAGCTAAGGAAGACACTGTTTGAAAAGGAAACACTAAACACTGTAGCAAAAATACAGTAAAAACAATAAATATGTTTACACAGGAATTTAAGAACAAATATGGATAGTAATTTCTGAAACTTATTTTTGAAACTTCCATTTTAGCAAATGGAAGCACTATAGAAAAGCATTTTATAAATATTATGAGTCCTCATTAAAAGGGCAGTGTTTTTATTTATGCACTAATTCACCTGTTCAAAATGCTTCAGTCATCAAATCATGGAATTTAGAATTGCAGTGTTTGTGTGTATGTTTGTGTGCACATGTGCATTTGTGGTTTGGGTGAAACTGGTATTTTTTTCATTTTAATCAGACAGAGGTTGGGTGAGGGTGTTTTCTTTCAGGCATTTGTTTATCATAGCTTATAGTTTGCTTTGTTGTTCAAATAGTATGTGACTCCACCCTTTCTCACTACTACCAAGCAGGCATATAAGGCTGTTTTAGAGAGTTTCTAAGTCTGGTATGAAGTTGCTTTCTAACACTTTTAGGAGCAAGACTTTGGAGGGAAAATGGTAACCATTGTATCATGACTGCAGAAGACCTGTCTGTTCACAAGGAAACATGATGTTGAAAGCAAATACATATACTAACCTCTTCTTTTTTTCTTTCTTTCTTTTTTTTTTTTTTTTTTTAATTGGAAATAAATTGTCTTCTTTCACTCCATTCTGAACTTTTTACATAGTTAACCTCTGTGAGTCCAAGATTGCAACTGCTGTATTTAAGAATGTGTGGATTTGATCTCTTGAAAGTATTTCAAAGGAATATGCAGGCAGTAAGTGTAAGCATACCTTCATTTCTCCCACAGACAGGCTAACTGAAGTGGTTGCTCATGCTGGAAGGAAACAGTGCTTTACGCTAAGGGGTGTCACAAATCCCACCCAGTATCTCCGGTGTAAATGCAGAGCTCCAGGAAATGATCTGTTTCCTTCTATCCCAGTATTCTCTGCAGGATGATACAACTTTACTGTCTTTAGTATAGAACAGTAGTTGCAAACAACGATTGGTTCCTGAAAAGTATGTGTGAAAAGGAAAATCAACCCTGTTAACTACTTCTCTGTATGAAACTGGGGCATGAACCCAAGCAAATTTATTTTGCTCGGATCTTTTCTATTACAACTTTTATATATTTTCGTAAGTCCTAAAATGGCAGGAAAGAGGGAGAGTGAAAATGACAGTAAATTGTCAGTCTGTTTGGGAATGAAACTCAGTGGCAAACATAAATAAATAAATAATTGTGATCTATGTTTCAGTGGTGGCTGCTGGAAGGTTTATTGCAAGATTATGTTGTATTTCAGTGTAACACATAGAGAATGTCATCTGTCTCCTCTGTTATATTCTTTCCATCTCCCCTCAGTAGTGAAGTCACCTGTTCTTTTGCCAGATGTAGGTTCATGCTCAGAACACAGAATCCTCAAAACTGGATTGTGTAGTACCCTAGCAAAGTGTACTATACCTGAAAGCAGAAGGAGCAACTATCCAAGGGAGAGGTTTCATCAGAGGTCAGGTAGCAACATTTCTCATAGATGACTAATAGTAAGGGATGGGCAAACCTTATGTTATTTTGAGGTTCTGTGAACCTTCTGAACTATACTTTTGCTTTCACAGGGTTTATGAACTGTTCCCTCATTCACCTTGCCCTTTTCCATATGTTTTTTTTTTAGGGTGGAGGTTTTGTTGACTTTTTCATTTTTTTTTTTTCTGTAAATGAGAAATCCCTTTCTGTGTGTATAAATGACTGAACAATCTTTCCACTTAAACAGCTTCTCAGCAAACTACTAGGTATGAGCAGTTTCCATTGATACTTTCTCCTCTTGTTCTCAGTATTTCCATTTTAATGATATTTTCTTCATAGTATTAAAGCACAATATGGACCTTCTGAGTCAGTAGCAAGAGGAACTACAGTTTATTCTTTGATAGGTCTATCTAGCTCCAGTTTTAAAAAGGTTTTGTTTCTTTCCTTTACTCTTCATTTGATCTGAGTAATCTGATTTTGTATAATTCTATGGAGTATTCTTTTAGATTGTGTTTGTGTAACATTTGTCCTTTCTGCTCCCTTTTTCAATCACTCAACTGATCTTTGAAAACATAAATCAGAATCAGGACCTTCCTGGTTTCCTTAAGTCCCTTGTGCCATTGAGTCAAGTCTTTGGGTTTCACAAAATTTCAGATGATTTTTCATTTTTCTTTTTCCATTGTCATCTATAGGAATGAATGTCCTCAGACTGACTCACAGAGATAGGTTTATATGACTATCTGCTCACTTAAACTTTTGTTAAAACATGCATGTATGTTACATGTTTTAAACGGATTTATCTATTGTGTGTACTGCTACCTCTTTGTATTTGGTGAATTGTAAGGAGAAAAAGTCCTTCTGCATTGTACTGGGATGACTTGTTTAGTGGTTTTTTGTTTGAATGTATAAATTGAATTTATTTATTTATTTATTTATTTAATTAATTAATTTTGGGGATAGTATTTTGGTAGATTATTGTTGTGTTCCAAAGTTTAGCCTTAGTGGATGCTGGTTATGTTAATGAATTCTAGCTGACCAATCAAAGAAGAGTCAAAGCTATTTTCTGTTAGTAAAGTATACTAATTAAGGTTTTAATACACAGTTTAATTGTGTTGGTAAATGTTCTAGTGTTTCTTTTCTAAACAATCTTTGAATGGAAGAGGAGAAGTGGGGGATTTAGCAATTTGTCCAAGATGAAGACGTATTTTCTAATTACACTGATTATTCATTAGCATCAGTGCTTATAAGAAATCCCCTAAGGCATAAATATATAATAATAATAATAATAATAATAATAATAATAATATGAAGTAAAGAGTAGAACTTAAACCAGAAATTTAAGCCAACTTTGATGCAATCTTCACACATTTTTAAGCTGACACTAGGACACAAAAGAACTAGATGTGGCATTAAAGCATAGCCTGTACACTGCCATGATATAAGAGTTGTCCAGAAACCCTTGGTGCAATTATAATGAATTAAATATGCAAAATAGGCTGTGCAGGATTTCTGTATTGTTTACAATCCTGCCATAATAGGATTTATGTCCTGCCATAGAAGGATTTCTCAATGGAGAAAATTACTTTTACAATAATTATAGATTTATAATCTAAGCAAGTATATTTCAGGATATAGCCTGAGAAAAATTGAGGCTCTTTAGTTGAATTCAGTTCTTTATGCAAGAATATCCTTTCGTTTGTGTTATGGCAACAAATGTAATATTAGAGCCACTGACAGTATTGTGATTCACTGCAAGTAAAAGGATAGATTGGCAGATTTTTATTCCCTAAGCACTTTCCCACAACAGCTCTTCTGATGACAAGCCAACCTAGCAAGTTTTGGCTTGCAGTTTTGGTGGTTTGCAAACTGTTTCATTTTGAAAGTATGGGAGTTGCTCAACACTGGGGGCCAGATGATGATCTGAATTATGCTGGAATTACACTCATGCTTCTCTGGTTACTATTTTCGAACAGATGCTAATGTACACTGCTGTTAGATCATGATCCAGTCCAGTTTCCTATACATTGTAGAGGGTGGCAGAAGAAAGAAAATTCAAGTAAACTCATCCATGGCAGACTTTTGAATGGCTCTTTTTTTTTTTTTTTTTTTCTCCTCTATTAAATCTAGAGAAAGCCTAGGGCACATATTTTGCACACCTACTGAACTGCCCTGTTAAGATGCGTATCTCTGCACTGACTGTAGAGGCAGTCTGATTACCTAACTATCTTAGACCAAACCCTTAGCCTTTATACAATTAGAAGGAGGCAAAAAGAGTCCCACTGTAGGAAAACTGACTGTAAAAAGGAGATTGTGTGTTCTTTGCCAATGCCTTTGAAAGAAAATGGTCCTTTATATTAGCAATATTTTTTGCTTGAAAAGATTTTTTTTTAATAGCTCAGATTAATGTTAAAAGTTTGCTAAGCCTCAGAATTCATTGTAATGTTATCCTGCAACAGAAAATTTAAAATAATATTTTTCAGCAAAAAGAAAGTGCCTGAACACTAAATCTAGTGTAAATACTACCTTCTGCTGTATGCTGATTCTTCCCAACCAAAAGAAGTAATTGAGTTCCATCATGGAAACTTCTTTTATGGGTACCAGAAATCAAGAAGCTGGGTGTTTTGATTTGTTTGTTGTGGGTTTTGGGGTGGGTTTTTTTTGGTTGGTTGGTTGGTTGGTTTTTGGTGTTGGTTTTTTCCTCAGGTGATTGCAATTGACTGACTTTGTTTTTCATGGAAGTGTGAGTTCTGATTGAAAATATTTATAAAGCCTTTATGCTGCTCTCAGTGTCTGACATGAGATAACTAACTTCATGCCACAGTAGTTCTTTCTGTGAGGTTCAAAGCTTACTGAGTAAGTGAGGAAATTAAGAGATACTGTAGGAAAAACTGCAAAAGCATGTCAAATGTAAGCTAGCCAAAGAAGATCTAAGGGAGACTGGAATGTTTCTTATGAATATATGAAGGAACTAATTACTGTTAGATGGGAAAGGAAAAGGGGTGGTGATTGCCCAAGGTAAAAGTCATAAATCAGTTTAGTCTGAGAATCTAAAAGTTTTCAAGAAAGAAATTATGCTCTGAGGCAGTCTTCTGGGAGAGCAAAAAAGCTTAGCTACCTTTAAGAGGTACTTGATACTTTTGAGACAAAGGTTGTATGGTGTTAGATTACAAGAAATTGCACTTTGTGATCCAAGAATAGTGTTTTGATAAGAGGCCTTGAAGGCTGTAGGATACAGAATCAGAATCACAGAATTAACCAGGTTGGAAAAGACCTTCAAGATCATCAAGTCCAACCTATCACCCAACACCATCTAATCAACTAAACCATGGCACTAAGTGCTTCATCCAGTCTTATTTTAAACACTTCCAGAGACAGTGACTCCACCACCTCCCTGGGCAGCACATTCAAAAGGCCAGTCTCTCTTTCTGTGAAGAATTTCTTCCAAACATCCAGCCTAAACTGGAAAATTGTTTTAGAATCATAGAATTGTTGGGGTTGGAGGGGACCTCAAGGATCATCCAGTTCCAAGCTCCCTGCCATGGGTAGGGACACCTCACACTAGATCAGGTTGCCCAGAACCACATCCAGCCTGGCTGCAAAAACCTCCAGGGATGAGGATTCCACCACCTCCCTGGGCAACCTGTTCCAGTGTCTCACCATCCTCATGGGGAAGAATTTCTTGCTAACATCCAATCTGAATCTACCCACTTCTAGGTTGTTGGGTTTTTTTTTTTTCTCATTCCTCCTAGTCCTATCACTCCCTGACACCCTAGAAGTCCCTCACCTGCCCCCTTTTTCTCCTCAATTTCCAGAGCACCTGGGCTCTATTGGAGTATCCTGCCGCCCCAGGTGTGGCCTCTTGGCCCTCCCCTCTCACTCCCCTTTTTAATCCCCCCTAGGAAAGGCAGAAGCCCCAAGCTGAGCCCTTCTGGGCTGGAGGATCCTCTTCTCATCACCGGTGAGTGCCCATGGTGTGCACTGGGTGATGGTGGTGGTGACAACAAAGGCCGGGGGGCCTGGTGGCCCCCCGGTTAGCTAGGAAGACTACTCCAATATTGATGACTACTCCAATATCATCCACGGGTGCTGGCTGAGCCTCCTTACTGGGGCTGACCTCCTCTGTGTGGTATCTTGGCTGATAAGGATCTTGCCCCTGGCTCTGGGATGGGTGCAAAAATGGTAGTGGTGGAGCAGGAGCTGTTAAGTCATATGATATTATGCTAATTACAGTATTTTTATCTGGAAGCCCTTTGAGTCTGCTCTCATCATTCAATAAAGCTCTGCTTTTGTGCCTCATTTACAGACCATTTCTTCCTCCTCACTGCTTCTTTTCAGAAATAAGGAAGGAAAGGAGGAAAAAAAGCAATAAAGCATATCTGGAAAATGTATTCACTTATCAATCAACTCTGAACAGGAAGCCCTCAGGAAGAGGGGCAGGTTGGAAAGTGAGAATCATAAAACAAATTTCATAGAGAACAGACAGGACAAGACTGCATCTTCTCCATTGTGGTTATGTTTCATGGTGGTAAGTGCAAAGGAAACAAAGTTCAAGCTGGCTTGGAAATCTCAGTCACACTTCTCTGCAGAAAGAATCAGAGTAAGGGACACTGTGATATGTGAATACCCATCCTTCATACAGAATTAACCAGGTTGGAAAAGACCTTTGAAATTGAGTCCAACCTATCAACTAAACCGTGACACCAAGCACCAAGTGTGGGGTGTCCTTGCCTATGGCAGGGGGGTTGGAACTAGATGATCCTTGTGGTCCCTTCCAGCCCTGACTGATACTATGATACATCCCATCCAGTCTCTTCTTAAACACCTCCAGTGATGGTGACTCCACTATCTCCCTGGGCAGCACATTCCAGTGGCCAATCTCTCTTTCTTGAAGAATTTCTTTCTAACATCCAGCTTAAACCTGCCCTGGTGCAGCTTGAGACTGTGTCCTCTTGTTCTGGTGCTGGTTGCCTGGGAGAACAGACCAACCCCCACCTGGCTACAACCTCCTTTCAGGTAGTTGTAAACAGCAAGAAGGTCTCCCCTGAGCCTTCTCTTCTCCAGGCTAAGCAACCCCTGCTCCCTCAGCCTCTCTTCATGCAACACTCCTGTATTCTCTGCTTCTAATCAAATCCATTAGTAACTTTCAATATATAGCTTAGGACACTTTCCTTCATAATAAAAACACATCTGAAAATATTGCAAATTGTTGATAACTTCCTTGGAATTGTGTGAGTGAGGAGATAGTCTATGGTTTGATGGAGAAAACAAAAAATTGACATTAGCATCTTGTCTATAGTGGGAAAATTTGTTGCCTATTATAATTTAGCTGTAACTGCAAACTAAACTGTAGTTTAAAATAATTGCAGAATTTGGATTAGTGTAAGACACTTTTAATTATACAGGAAGATTTGGGTACTAGTTCTAGAAATCACATAAATGCATGCTTGAACACATGCTTAGAGACATGCTCTCAAACTACTGAAATATTACCAGTTGAGGTTAAGAGTCAGAATTCAATCTGCAGGAACAAGGGCACTTTGAGACTATAGCTTGTCCCTACTTCACCCTATTGTTAATAAGTGGCTTGCTCTAAAGCACATCCAAGCTTTCAGATAAGTCAAAATAATGAACAGAGGTCATGACAAAAGTCTTACGTATTTGGAATTGTTTCCATACGTACCTATGTTCATATCATAAAGTGTTCTGCACGTGCTTTGAAAGCAGACACTATACAATGGCCACACTTAGAAGGATCACTAGAATCCTTTCATCAGAGACTGGCCTAGCAATATTTTAGGCAACTAGGATGTATAGCTAAGTCAGTTCAGTTTTCTTGCTTGTTTTTTTTCCCCCCCCACACTACGTGTGTTTATTAGCTGTATGTGATAATTAATGGCTAGTGAAGTGTTACTTAATTCTTCTTGATCATACTAAAGGTTTTTCTTTAAATGTGATAACTATGGCTACCATGGTTGTCCTTCTGCTTTAAACAGTTGTCTCAATTGTGTACATGCTTTTCTCTATGTGTATACCATTCTTGGATCAGCCAGATGTACCTGATGAATCCTGTAGTAGTGGTCTAAACCATTCTCCCCAGCTGTCTCTTTTATTTGCCAAAGATTGCCCTGTTCAAAAAAAGAAACAGAAAAGAGTATTTGCCTAGTCCAAGACACCACCCTACAGCACTGGTCAAAGCTATGGTTGTTAGAGATATGGATATTAGAGATAAGAAGCTTGACTTTTTATCACAGGTGGATTTATTCAGTGACTTTTATTTACTTCTTCCAGGGTCCTTTTCAAAGTCAGTAATCTCTCAGAAGGTGATAGGCATTGCTCTCCAAACTAATTATCCTAAAATCCTTAATGCAAGATTCATCATAAATGTCTGTTAAAGACCTAAAAGAGAAAATATCATATGTCTACTCTTTAGCTATTTTATTAATCTTTTATCTATGTTAAATTTATCAATATATGAATATCTGACAATTACAGGTTAAAGTATTCTTAAGGAAAGATTTTCAAATATATGTGTATAAGCTAATGTCTCAAACTTGTGGTATATTCATCTGACTGAAAAGGCAAAACTATCCCAGGATATTAATTTAATCCATTACAACTAAAGAACACAATGAACATTTTCAATAGCTTTAAATGTTACTGAAATGAATTTAATCATGTTGAACTTAAGAAGAAACTTCTTTACTTTGAGGGAGACAAAGCTGCCTAGAGATATTGTGAAGTCTTCTCTGAAGACTTTCAAAACCTGCCTCGGTATGTTCCTATGCAACTTGATCTAAGTTTGGCAGAGGGGGTTTGGACTAGATGATGTGTGAATTTCATTAGTATTTATGAGTTTTGATCCCAGAATAAGCTTAAAAACCATAAAATTTATGTCATTTTGGACTTTTCTGTGTTGTTCACATAAGTAACAAGTTAAGCAGAATAACGCAAGTGTAGAATTGATGTATGACATTCTTGTTGTCCCCTGTGCAGTTGATATGTAGCTATATGAACAAAGTTGCATTTATTGCTTTCAGTCATGAGACTTAAATTTTCAAGTGGTTCTGAGTTCCAATGATTTGAGTACCATAACTTGTAAAGGACCAGCTTCTATCATGTTGAAAGAATATTTGAGCTTGAAGTGTGCACAAAATTGTGGTTCATCAGATAGGAAAATGGAAATTAGGAAATATTAGTTAAATAAGCCCCAGACTGTCTGTTGCTTCCAATAATTTTGTCAAAATTTGGTCACCTTCAGAGAGCATTAGGTATAGAATATAAATTGCTCCTTCCAGCCCCTAAAGTGTAGTTCTGTGGTAGCGCTTGTGGCATATACAGCTCACTGGGTGGGGGAGAAAGTGATACTGGAAGGTTTCACAAACATGCACCTTCTTCCAGAATTCCCCAGCACTCTTTTTTCAACAGTACCTGTCATGAAGGAGATCATGCGGAGACAGAACTTCAGTTTACCCATGGAATTCACCGAAGACATACAGAAGCAGTTTCTTTTAGCTCTTGACCTATCTAATGTGTTCAGTTGGAACCACTGCAGATATAATTGCAAACTCACTTGTCATTTTTCTTAGTTTTTATCATAATCTATGCTATATTACATCTGCTCCTGTTCATCTTTTCTCCACCCTGACAATTCTGTTTCAGGCACAGCAATACAGGTGAGAAGATACTAGAGATGGACTCAAAATAGGATGATGTGAATGAACTATTAATGTGTGATTCTACAACACATAAATGGGGTGGAGGGGGTGTAATATTAAAAATATGTACACTTGAAGGGTCAGAAAGAATGTGTAATAGTTTGTTTATATGTCCTCTTTGAAAAACATACTGAAGGGTTTTATTAAGGCTTTTGGTGTTAGAACTACTGAGAGTATCATTGGACTAACTTGTAAAGAGAAACAGGGAAGAGGTTTTAAAGGGCTGCATTGATAAATCTAGCCACTTACACATGAGAGTTTTCACTACTATATTTTGTAACTAGTCTCCAAGACTAAACATTGATTGATAATAAAAAGTGTGATCTGGAGCTCACCTCTGAGAAGCTTTTCTTCAGACTCACTGTTACCTGTACTCTGAACAAGTGAGGTAGAATTTCCTCCTTAACCCCAAAATTAAATGTTTTCCATTTAATCAACATTTTTCTTGTAATGTGAGAGGATGGCTTAAAGTAAACAAAATCACCTGTGGTATATTCACAGCTTGAGTGTTTTCTTAATTACGAATGCTGTATATCAGCAACAGCCCTGGAACCTTGTCAGAGTCTCCTGCTGAGATGTGCATGAGTTGCATTTGATTTACAATAATGTCTTAGCAACAAAAATTCTATGAATTGATAAATTGCTGCATATTTATTCTGCTTAAAAGTTATGTCCTTTGACAGTGTTCTGTAGGAAATGTCTCAGCAAGAAGAGAAAAAACACAGACTTCAAAAACAAAGTACAGTTTCAAACCAAAGCAGAGCAATTTTTTTATTCTTGATGCTGAAGAGGTAAGTCATAGTAGGTGTTAAACCCTTTATGAGCAGCACACATTAACCATTGCAACATCCAATTACTGTTATTGCTGTATGAGTATAACACAGCAGTCAGTAGGGCCTACCTCGTGTATGTATCCCATAGCAAGAATACTAAAGAGTATTAGAAGTGGACCACAGTGACGAAAATAATACAGCCTCTAATCTACATCTTTAATGGTGTCAAAAAAGTGACTGGAACAAAGATGCTCTTATCTGATTCTTTGAAGAGTTAGATTGCTCTTCCTATGGCCAGCTCTAATTGTTTAAGAGGCATAAAACCTCAAAGTTTTCAAAAAATGGAAGCTGGGTGATTTCAGAGAGCAAACTGTCATTTAAAGGCAGACAGTTCTCCCTACCCCAATCCACCTCTGATATACAAATATTGTAAGCAAGACAAACTGCTTTTTTTTTGCCAAAGATAGTGTTAGTTTGTCACCAAGACTGTCATGAAGATGTAAATAGTTTTTAACTGTGGGGGAACTCATAGCTAGTATTTTAAAGTTGCTGGCAAATACTTGTGCAAGCTCACAATGGGAAAGCCATCCTGAGCCTTAATGCTGCTTAACATAGGAATTTAGGGTTTGGTATTTACAGTAAAAGAGCAACTTAATCCTGTGAGACTATGGGATATTGGAACTCACTCATCATGTGACACTGAAAATGTCTTTGCTGGTACACATACCAGCCTTTACCTTGTGTTGTCACTTTATGGATCTTCATGTCTAACAGCAGAATGAATCTTAGCACGTGGCATGAAGAAAGATCCTTCTCAGCTTTGCAACATAACAGGTTGTTTATAGCCACTTGCTTTTTATTGGAGGCTAGGGAAAACATAAGGGTATACTACTGAAACAGTTGATCTGTTTATAAAATGTCATAGCACAAAAGCTGGGGAGATATGCATTGCCACGTGCACTATCTAAAAAAGGCAAAAAATGACCTACCAGAGACTTATGTGAGGTCTTCAGGATAGTAAGCTACCACTTAATTCTTCTGCCCTCCAAAACCCATTGTAATTTAGCCAAATTATCTATATGTCCCTGAGTTTGGTGATGTCTTGGGTGGACTAATGAGGACATGTCCAATATGACAGAGCAGTAGTAGATGATTCTGGCTTTCAGATGGTGAGAAAATTGTTCACTAGGAGTAATTATTTTTTCCAGTTATGTAGTGGAGATTCAGGGATTAAGGGTTATTTTTGTTTTGTTGTTTAGTTGGTTGTTCTTTTCTTCTCAGATATTTATTACTTCATATTTGGTTTAATTGGACGTAGAGCAACTCTTTACAACACGTTGTCACAGGGCTATTGGTTCTTCCATGTTCCTTTCTGCATACGTTATGTAGAATCTTGATACCTTAAATATGCTTCTCAGTATTTGAGCACATGGTATCCCTCTATGGAAGCTTGAATATAGCAGAACCAGTAAGTTGCTTTACATGTGAGGACATTTTCCTCATTTAAGATCTGTGGGAGGATGAGGACTTTCAGCTTGGCTTCACAAGACTCAGGACAAGATGGCACTAGGAAGACGTAATATAATTCCCATTCCGTACCTTTCATGGAACCTACTGTACATCTCTGCTGGGCTTCAATCTAATTCTTATCTCTTTTTTATGCCTTATTACTGAAAACTTGTAACAAATAAACTTCCTTTCAAATCCCTTCCCTCCCTCCTCCCTCCCTCCTCTCTTCCCTTCCTGACTCCCTTCCATCCTTCCTTCCTTCCCTGCCTCCTTTCCTTCCTCCCTCCCTTCATAAATACTACAAGAAATAAAACTATTCTAGTGAATCAAACATTCCCCCCCCCCGCCCCCCCCCCCCCCCAGGGTTTGTTACTTGCATTACATATTATTAATGCCACATAAGTCATCAGTTCAGGTTCTTAATTCAGATAAATCCTATGAGATTAGAGTAAAATCTTGCAGCTGCCCATTAAACAGCAAGAAACATAGAGTTACAGAAACATAGTTATATTTTGCTAAGTTTATTTTGTAAGCATACTGAAATCAAAACGATTTTGTATTCCCATTTTATACACAAACGGTTGTACTTTGTTTAAGGTGCCTCTGCAGTAAAAGCTTCATGCTGCAGTGTTCCGAATTTTGTGAACAGAATTGACAGTCAAGAAAATTACTATGTAATGACTAAGCAGCTTTCATCTATCTGGTTTATTTTTGAAATATGACAAAACCATCACATATGCATGCTACATTGTTCAGAGAACATACATATGCATTAAAGTCAGTTACACTATGTATTTTAGTGGTGTAATTGTGAAATATGTTCTTTCATATTCCTAATTATGGAGTGTAACAGATGGCAAAGTCTTAGTTCCGAGTAATATATATCCTTTAAAATAAGCAGTGTTTCCAACCATTCATCAGCTGTAGAAGAGTTTACAATTTCCAGTTAGGCACTACTCTGGACAGAAAAAAAAAAAGTCATTATTTCAAAGTATATTTTCTTCAGTCAAAATTAGTTAGAAAACTATTTGAGTACTTGCATTATCAAGTGCAACACATTTAACCTAGTTTTGCCTTTTGACAGTATAAGATAGTGATTGAAAGGTAAACTCCAGTAACAGGTTGCAGGAAGAGCTCTCAGAAACATTTGAGATAATAATTGAAAGCTAAACTACGGTAACAGTTTGCAGGAAGAGCTCTCAGGCCAAAAAAGTCTAGTCCCAAGGTAGTCTTGAGAAGAATCCCTGCTGTACCTGTTGGAGTGCAATGTTCCAGTACTGGAAGGCAGGCAGTACAGCTTGCTAAGTGCTGGGGTGTGATGTGCTGGACTATGAGTCTTCCAAAACACTTTATATAGCATTACTGACAAAGTGCCCTTTTGCTGTAGTATTCCTATTTAAGACAGCAACAAGCAGCTCAGGTGACATACTGTAGAGTGATGCCAAACCTTTTCTCAGGCTATTTTCAGCAGGTGGTCTGCACACAGCTGTCTTCTGTGGAGACTAGGAGAGGTTGCTGGTCTCTTTGCTGTGGTCTGACAGTTGCCTTCAGTGCTAGAGAAAAGTTTCTGTATATTAACTTTACTTATATAGACATTTAAGTGAGATTAGTTAGTCTTAGTTACCATATTGCAGAGGACAAACAAAATTATTTGAAACTCAGATAAGGAAAATAATTTCTTGACATTTATAGTAGCTGGTGATCTGTGAGAAATATCACAATGATACCCAGTCAGGAGCAGCACAGCAACCTACCTCTTTCCATTGTCTCCAAATGCACACAATAATGAACTTGTACGTGGGGAAGATATCTGTGGGCCTAGTGTCTTCACCGCAAGTTGCAGTTTGCACTGAGGCCCTGTATGTTTGGAATAAACAGTCTTCACTTAAACATGCACCTGAAATAATCTGTAGATAACAAATAGTTTTTTTCCAAACTGGCTTCCCATATTCAGAACTGGAACTATTGCACAGGCTTGAGTGTGACACTGTCTATGATGTGATTATAAACAGATTCTTCTGTGTTTAAAGTACAGCCTGCGTAAAAACAGAATTTTCTGTACTCTGGCAATGATTTAGATACTGTGCATATCTAGCTCCCTGAACTTTACATAATTATTGCTTCATAGAATGACTGGTGGGGCATTTTCTTGGATTATGGGAGTTTTTTGGTCATGCTGTGGTGATATTTGCTCTGCCTTAATAATATGATGGCACTTTGTCTTCACAAAAAGATGATGGCAGGAATTATAAATATTCTGTCTAAGTGGAACTAATTACTGAAATGAATCAAAGCCTTTTCTGCTAATGCAGTGCTAGTGTAAATTCTCCACCAACTGTAATCAGGAAGAAGTTTTCAGTGCTTGAAAGATCAGATCTTAAGTAAAATATAATAATAATCCATGGTTTTAATTATTTACTTATTAATTATAGACAAGAGAGCAAATTCAGTGGGTTTAATGTGACAGCAAATAATTATTGAGAAATCTGTTCTTATTATGTATGTCCAAAATTCCACAGAAACTGATGTAGAGTTCTGAAAAACAGTTTCCACAGCTTTCTGAGTTGATGTTCTTAATAAGCAAAAATAAACACAATGCAGTAGAATGCAATGCAATGCAACGTGGTACAATACAATACCAAACCTAGACCATGTAACTTTTTGTTTGATCTCTCTGTTGGTATTGCTGAATTGGTGGAAGTGTTTTCTCTACCATTTTGGGTGTTTCTCTTGATTCAGACTAGCTTGAGAAGTGCTTAAAAACCGTTGAGTCTGGAAAGATTTTCTTAACATATGAAATCTAATGCCACTCAGGTGGCATAAGTCTGCCACATCTGCATGTGAATCATTCCCCTTTTCATGTGCAAAACCGAACTCAAGAGCTTCTAGAAAACTTCTTTCATCCCATTCTTAATCTCTGCAGATGTATCCTAGAGAGTAGTCTGGCTCTTGTGTTGCCTGATTCATGTTACAGATTCACACATTCACAGATTGTTTTGGGCTGGGAGGGACCCTCAAAGATCATCTTGTCCAACTCCGTGTGGTGAACTGGACATCTCCACAAGATCATGATGCCAAGGGCTGCAACAAATGTGATCTCAAATGTCTCCAGGGACAATGCCTCAACCACATCCCTGGGCAGCCTGTTCTAGTATTTTAGCACTCTCATTGTAAAGAACTTCTAAATCTAAGCTGCTCGATTTTAAAATCATTGCCAGTCATCCAATCTCTACAAGCCCTTCTAGTCAGTTCTTCCCCAGGCTTCCTGTACGTCCCCTTCAGACACTGAAATGTAGCTGTAAAGCCTTCTCTTCTCCAGGCTGAACAGCCCCAATTCTTTGAGTCTGTCTTCACAGGAGAGGTGCTCCAGCCCTCTTACCATCTTGGTAACTGTCTTCTGGACCCACTCCAGCAGGTCTATGCCTCTTTTGTGTTGGTGGTCCCATAGCTGGACACAGTACTCCAGGTGAAGTTTCACCAGAGCAGAGTGGCAGAATCACCTTTTTCTGTCTGCTGGCTGTGCTTCTTTTGATGCAGCCCAGGTTGTGATTTGCTTTCTGGGCTGCACAAGTGCATAATGTTGGCTCATATCCAGCTTCTACATGATTTGTTGTGTGAAATATGTACAATTTCTTATTCTGCCCTCCAGGTTTGGGACAGAAAAATTATATTTTTCAGCAAAGCCGCTTGGTTTTTGTTTCATCTTTCTGAACAGTTTGGCATCATGGAAGTCTCAAAATGGATCATGAAAAGATTACCTGGACCCAGAGCTGCAGTTTGAGGGGGAAAAAAGGTGGGAACAAAAAAAAAAATGGCATCAAGAGACTTCTTATGACAGAATTCTTCTTTAACTCACCTTCCCTTGTTTTTTTAATCAGGAAAGTTGATTAAAGAAAATTAAGTATGGATCATGCATCCTCTTGATATATATCCAGAAAGTCCCTTTACCAGGTCTCCGTATTACCTGACATATGTATATATCTCTCACCCTACTGCCAGTGATTATACTTCACCTCTCTAATTACTGGGTTTGATTAGATGTATTTGTTATTTTTTTCTTTGCTTTTCATACTTCTTTCCACACTTCAGGAATTCCAAAGTTCATTGGCTACTTTGGTCACTCTTCTCAGAATAAGTGTGCTCACTGAAAGCCACGCAGAAGTTTATTGCAAGGCAGAGAAAGGAAATGTATAGTGCTGCCTGTATCAAAACAGTCACCCTTTTGAGCAATACCTCCTGAGAAAAATCTTTAGAAGAATTGTGGAAATGCCAGACAAAATGTTTCAAAATTTTATTACTATTTTTTTCTACTCCGTTGTTGCATGTGAGCTGTTCTGTATTATGTGGTGTATCTAACAAACCACTCAGGTTGCTCCTGACCTATGTGCACAAGTCCTCCACAGACAGCCCTCATGCAGTTGCCAAATGGTGCCTGGCTTGCTTGGAGCTTGTGTGATTTATTATGAAATTTTTATGTGTCATGTCATAATTCCTAAATACAAAGGGGGGAATCACAGCATTTGAAATGTGCTCTGCATGTCAGAAATGCAGTTTGTACTAAGGTTCTTATCAAGTCAGGCAAAAAAATCAGATGAAGATGGATTTAAAAGGAGTTAAATATGAAGAGAGCTCATTAAGAATCCACCTTAGCAAATAGTGCCACCAAGAAATGCACTACACAACTAGAATTAATTACAACTTATATTGTTTTTAATGGCAAAAGAACTAACAAACAAAAGAACAAACAAAATGTCATGCAGCACATTATTCAGATATTACTGTGAAATGCAATAAGGTAAAGAAAATACTGGATTAACTTTGTATCTGTTTACATTCAAACTGTGGAATTTAAACCATGACCTACAAGGCAGAAATACCAGATGGTTCACTCTGTCAATAAAGGACCACATTGACTTTTATTTCTAAACTGGGAGAGAAATATTCAAGGTGCTGCCACTGAAGAGTGTTTTGAATTGGTAATTTCAGGGGATTTTCATTAGAAAAGTGTTTAGATGTAAGATAAATCATATCACAACTACACTTGACAAGTAACAAATGTTTCTGGTGTTTTAAAATGAAACTAACTCTCTTCTTTCTTAGGTATTTTTTCCTTAAATAGAATAGTTTTTTAGCCCCAGATCTTGTCCTCAGCAGAAGTAAGATTTCATGCTTTTCTAGAATCTGAGTCAAACTGGCTTTGAAAATAAAAGATTCTGTCTTGTTTCAGTAGTGCACATTGCTGCTTCCAATGTACCTTATACGGAAAGAGGGTTTAATTTCTTTGAACTATCACTGCTGCATCTTCTTAAGCATTATATTTTAAAAATGACAAAAATGTTATGGTGGTTGAAGGAGGTGGTTGGGGCCCCATCCCTGGAGATATTCAAAGTGATGCTTGAGAGGGCTCCGGGCAACGTGGTCTGCTTGAGGATGCCCCTGCTGACTGCAGCGAGGGTTGGACTGGATGACTTTCAGAGGTCCCTTCCAACACAAATCATTCTGTTATTTTATGATTAAAATGATTGCTATAATTAATCTGAAGTCTGAAACCTGAAGCTGTACATTTCATGGAATATAGGAAAACTTCATTTCCTTTAATTGTGGTGTTCTGGAGTTCTGCTTACCACACAAATCTCTGTGTTACTGTGGTGTCTCAGGATGGGTGAGGTTGGCAGGTTGCTGAGACAGAGTCACGTAGAATCCACTGAAATTGAGAGCAGCCCTGCAGAAAAGGACTTGGAGGAACTGGTGGATAAGAAACTGGACATGAGTCAGCAGTATGCACACTTGCAGCCCAAAAGGCCAATTGCATCCTGGGCTACATCATAAAAATGTCTGGCCAGCAGACAGAGAGAGGTAATTCTGCTACTCTGTTCTGCTCTGGTGAGACGTTACCTGGAGTACTGTGTCCAGCTATGGGACTCCCAACACAAAAGAGATGTAGACCTGATGGAGTAGGTCCAGAGGAGGGCCATCAACATGATCAGAGGGCTAGAGCACCTCTCCTATGAAGACAGAACAGACAGATTTTTAAATCCTTTAAAAATCAGGAAAGAAAATCTGTGTCTAAAATGGTTTGTGTCTTTGTCTATTGACTTAGCATGACTGACCAGTAGTAGCACAAACATTTGCTATTCTGTCAATTTAAAATCTAATGGAAGAAGACATAGAATGCATGCCTTAAATGGCAGTTGACAACAACTACTTGGTTAAAAAATCCCCCAAACACAAAGCCAACCACAATGTTTTCCTCTCACCCTGTTTTACACACACCTAGATATCATCAGCTGCTGATGCTACTAGAGTTTGTGCTGACTCTGTGTCTGCAGGAACACTGGCAGGCAGCACCATATCAGCAGTTTGAAACTACAGTCATCTATAAAAATGAATGCCTGCTCTTAAGTGCAAGTTTGTTTATTATGGGAGAGTTGTAACACAAAGGCACCTTATGAACAAATGTGATAGTTCTGAAGTCTTTCACTCTGTGGATACGCACTCTATTTAAAAGGAAGATTGTACACAAATTTGACAGTGCGTGCTGATAATGATTCACTTTACGTGCAATACCTGGCTCAACTCAGACAACATTCAGATTAATTCAGATTAATTCAGATTAGCAGGAGGAGGGGTCAAGCTATCTCTAATGTGTATATTTAGCCAGGAATAAACAAAGTGAAACACCAACAGGTTATTAAGTTTCCCAATTATTTAAATATCATAAAGGCCACACTAAAGTACCATGAGTAATCTTAAACACTTGATGCCTAATCCAGAGCCTACTGAATTTAATAGGAAGATGTTATTTGCTAGTCAATGGATTTGAAAACTGTTCCTTGAAATCATTAAGCTAAATCTGACTACTTAATTCCCTCTGCTGTATGGCCAGACCCTATTTTGTATTTTTCACTATCTAATAATATTATTAGAGAAAGTGTTCATGCAAGCTCCAGTGCCTTAAAACGGGAAATAAAAGGGCAAATTCAGTCACGATATAAAGAGAACTGAGAGATGAGGGAAAGAAGAGATCAGAACAGCTATACAAAAAGGAGGTTCATGTCATGTTCGATGTTTCTGGGGATGGGGAATGATGACTAAAGAGTTTCTATGTCCTTTGATGAATTTCTATTAAATGAAAAACATTGACCTTAAATATGCTTCATGGGATGGAATGAAGCGTCAGGACTCTCAGGACTGGTACACTTTGATGCACATAATTAGTTGTACTTTGATTGTAGCCTGAGCTAAGTTCTTGTACTTGAACTAGTCCCATGGGATGGCTAGTCCCATGGGATGGC
The DNA here is from genome assembly GCF_026170545.1 of Melanerpes formicivorus. Classification (NCBI taxonomy): domain Eukaryota; kingdom Metazoa; phylum Chordata; class Aves; order Piciformes; family Picidae; genus Melanerpes; species Melanerpes formicivorus. The sequence continues at coordinate 8,603,320 of NW_027142355.1, read as the reverse complement.
TAGTCCCACACATGTCCTGAGGAGTGATATCCTCTCAAGATCTTGCTCTGCATATCACTGCTTACAAATTCCACATGTCCAAAAAATGTGGAAGTTCTTCCAGTGTAGACATCAGCTGTCTTTTCTGCACAGCATGATCTCACAGCATCACTTAGTATGATAATATGTAAAAGTGGTATGAGTAGCATATAACTGCAGGAAAGAAGTTTCACATTTAATATGCACATGCTCTACACCCAGTCCAGAGAAGATAGTTGATAAAACCAGGATAGGGGTGATGAAAATGGTCTAGTCTTGAGCCTGCTATTAAAATACAGAACTAAACTTGCAACAACTTCTGGTGCAATAAGTTGAAGTTTCTAGGCTTAGTGCATAGGAGAGTCTAAAGTGCTAGATATCATCAGTGCCTTGCCTGCCCCTCTCAAAGGCCTGGAGTTCTTCAGCTGTATCTTTTATGCACCTCATCTGAGCAACACACAACTCTGAACTCAGGAGAAAATTTGAGGCAATGCTTGGACAAATTGTATATTATTAATCATATTTTGACTAAAATATTTAAAGGTTTATAATACTGATTATTTATAAAATAGTAATTTAAAATGTATCCTGTACATACTTGAGATAGTCCATCAAAGGGTCACAGAGATGATTAATTAGGGATTAAGGCTCAGGGAGGAATCCTATCAATGTATGTAAATTACTGAAAGGATAATGCAAAGAAGATGGAGCCAGGCTCCTTCCAGTGGTGCCTGATGACAGAACAAGATGCAATGGGTGCAAATTGGAACAGAGGAGGTTCTGTCTGAACACAAGGAACATTTTTTCCACTGACAGTGGCTGACCACTGGAAGAGGTTACCTAGATAGGCTGTGAAGTCCCTATCTCTGGAAAAGTTCAAAACCTGTCCAGATGTGGTCCTGGGCAATGGGCTCTAGGTGATCCTGCCTGAGCAGGAGGGGCAAGATTAGGTGGCCTCCAGAAGGCCCTTCCAACCTCAACTATTCTGTAGTTCTGTAATTCTGAATATAAGGCAGATAATATTGCAATTTCACTGTGGAAATATAGAAATGTAAATTCAAAATCTTCTCCTCTATAGTCTTCTTTAAATGCATGTGCAAATAAAAAAGATAATGATGTATTCCTTAACAGTGGTAGTTCCAAAGTTTAAGTCTTGGTTTCCAGTGGAATCAGAAATAAATTCATCCTAAATGAATCAACTCAATACATTGTTCTTCACCTATATTAATGTCTTTAGAAGAACCTCTCTCTGCCATTGTTTTACTGTTTCATTGATACCATCTGTTCCTACCCTGTTTTGGAAGTGTGGTAAGAGTGGAGGATTGAGTAGATGACAATATGTTTAAGGCTTGTCTTGTGTTTACTCTTGTGCATTTCTAAATTTCCATATGCCTTGTCAGGTTGTTAACTTTTGTGGTGTGGTTTTTTTTTTGTTGTTGTTGTTTTTTGTTTTTCAAATTACACTTCTCAGACAAATTTTATACTGCAATGATTAAATTCTACAAGACAATAAACTGAGTGATTGAGCTAAATGAACAAAGACGCAAATTATATAGTAGGTTAATGACACGCCCAAAAACTTGGGTGACAAGCTAAAGCAGAATAGGAACACTAATCAGAGGCTTCTCTCTAACCAACAATTATATATACTTGTGAAAAATGCTACTTTTACATTACATTAAATACCTTTCCTTTTTTTCCCTCTTTTTTCCCTTTTTTTTTTTTCTTTTCCAGTTGCAGCAGTGATTTCTTATGAAGGAAGATAAATACTTCATCCATAGTAAGACATTATTGAGCATGAAGGAACTGAGTGCAGCAAGCACTGCTGTATCTAAGAGGCTTTGAATATGAATCCATGCTTTCACAAGGGTGTGGCTGTGTACAGCAATCTGAGGCAATTTGGCATTTCCCTCCATGCCAATAGTGTGCTGCTTGTTTCTAGTAGACAAGTGTCTGCACTGGAGAAACCACCATAAGTGACCCCGTTGTCGGCAGTGGCGGCAAAGGCAAGAAGGGAATGAACACGGAGGTAATTGCCCTGGCTCCACAGAGGTCAGGCCTGGAAAATATTTGTGTGGTAGTGTCTGTGGGAGCTGACTGGGCTTTAGCTAACATAAAGATTTCATACAGAAGACTTCTTCACTGAAGTCATCTTTCTGGTCCCTTTCAAGAAATCTGAAGTAATCTATTTATTTTTTAACAGTGCACTGGTCACAGATATTACAGTGCTGGTGCCATACCGGAGACTACAGGTGCTCTAATTAAAAGGTTTAACTTGATGGGAGATATTGTAGCATTCTCATTTATGAAAACTTTTGAGAAGAAACAAAGAAAATTTCATTTAACACCTTTTACTAACAGAGCCCCAGAACTTTCTGTGCCAGTCATAGCAAACTCATGGACAAGGAGACAATATTTTCCCTGGTAGGAAAAACAAGCAAAAGATGTTAGAAGGGGGTGGAAACAGGGCAGTAGGAAGTGAAGTGATTTTGTGAATATTGTGAATATCACCCAGAGTATTTATTGGAGAGCTACAAAGAAAGCATGGGTCTGCTGATTACTACTTTAGACTCGATTAGATTATGGGATTTTCATATACTTCCTTCCAAGGTATCATCTTAATATTCTTAATATAATTCTCTCTTTATCAATTAATAGTCTTAATGTATCCTATATGTCATTGTTACTGAACACAGAGTGACAACATCAACAGTTAGATAGATACCATTTTGATATGTCATGTTTACAAAGACAATGTAAGGCTTCTATAGCACCAAGGGGGCTTGAAGAGTAAGATTGCTACAATGCAGTCAGTCCCTACACTATGCCACATCAGTAGGCTGATCTAGCAAGGTAATTTTTGCTGATTATTTGTTATTAACATGGTCTGTACCCTGTCAATCATTGCAAAAATGCTCTTGGCCCTCATTAAAGACTCGGTGACTGTATGAAATTAGTTAATAAAGAAACAGTATTCTTAGAAATGGAAACAGTCAATGATTTGATTTATATTAGTAGTATAATACATTATTTTTAAAATAAATTATACTAATGGAAAAATCTCTATGATTTATAAATGCACCTCTAACTGGTTCAGTCTGAAGGAGATAAATATATCAAGAAACAATACTAATTCCCTTCCCTAAATATAACAAAATGTAAAGATACGATATCAAATGCCACACTTGCAATCAGAGCAAAACTCTGTTACCAGGAATATGCAATAAATATTTACATCATGCTTTTTTCGAAGACAGAGACAGTGCAAATATATTTCAAGCAGACTTAACATGTCTGGAATAAATTCTAAAAATAATTTCCTCTGAAGATAGGTTAATTGTTTTGTAGTGCAGTGTTGCAGCTATCAAAGTCTTTCCTGACTGTGAGCTTTTAGATAAGCAAGTGGTTTACTGTAACAGACATATATCTGAAAGCTGAGCAGATGAAAGAGTAAAACCCAGATGGCTGTGGGTTATATATCTTAGTGGAAGTTAAAGAGACATATCAGTGCATGTGGGGGGAAAGGTGTCATTATGTTACTTCCAGTTTTGAGTTACTCCTAGGGGTGACAAACATCTGAGATGTCACTGAGCCAAAACTCACACATGAGGCTGTACAATATGAGCACTCTGCAGCACTGCTGAAAGCAGGGAAGGCACAGAACACCAACAGGCTCCCTCTCTGCCTTGGATGAGACCTCAGGTGGGAGAATGAGGCATGTGTGGAAACTCCTCACCATGCTCTTGTGGTGAAAATTCTTCAGTGTCTCAAGGACTCTTTGTAGCTCATGTATGCTGCAGGAGATGTGACTGGCCTGCTTGCTTAGAGACCATATTACTTATTTAATCAATCAGTTTAGGTATTTTCCCAGGCTAAGGCTTCCAGTTTTTCTAACAAATACATATATCAATCAGTCACAGCTGATAAAACTCCTGAAAATAAGGAATGTTTTCTGGTCATATTCAAAGTCTTATATCTGGTGTCTGCAGATGTCACAGAAATACATTTCTTCATGATTTCCTGTTCAAATTAATTATCTATTGCAGTATTATGACAATACCTGCCATAAGACAGTGCACATTTCCATCATTCAGTGATTTTGATCCCATCTGGCATGAAAAAAGGCATGGAAACTTTCCTTCACATTAAAATGTCTAAGCAATCCTTGCACATGTGCTGCTCTTTTTTTTTGCAGTAATTGCTTATGACATTGCAGTAGACCTTCTTGAGATAAGATGGCTAGTCTGCCATAAAGGCTTGGATTCCCATCTCCCTGCCTTGATTTCACTCCTCTTTATGTTGCTTCTATGAGTGAGTCTTATCCTGAGTAGTGCAGGGAAAAGTGGAGCATTGTCAGCAAGTTTTCTGTTATTAAATTAACAGCTTCTGTTGCAAGTGCATTACAGCTGGGGCTGGTGAAACAGGCTGTGCTGCCAGACTTGAAACAGGAGAATGAATCCATAGTACAGAAACTGTAACAAATCAAGGGTCTTGCTTTGAAACTGTTCATGAATTTCGGCTGCAAGAATAAAGTAGTTTTGCACTTCAAATCAGCTGGGTAGTTACACTGATGGGGTAAGAGATTTCAGATGGTGAGGAATTACTTGTTGATTCAACAGGCATATTTTCAGAGTTATTTGGGAAGCGCATACTTTGAAATATATGTAGGGAATGGAAACTGAAGTCTTGGTCTGTTGGCTTCCAAAATGAGTAGAAAGCTTGCAGTAGGCTTCATTAAATTCTAACACCTCATAGGCAGCAAAGTCATGTGTCCTGGATGCAGAGATTCTGCGTATTTGCAACGGAACCATGAAGTGTGTTTGGGTCCAACAGATAGTGCTGAAGGGGCAAGGTTGTGATACAGGAAATACAAGGTAAAAGAAAGTAGTGTTTACTCTGTTGCTATTTAATTTAATGGGGAGATAAGACAGAAGGGGGAAAAAAAACAACAACTCACATGATTTATGCTAGGAAATCTCACTCCTATAATTTCTCAAAATTCTTGCAATCAAGAAACACCAAGACAAATTTCATAAAATCCAGGAAAAGATCAAAATGGTATCTTCCCAATGTTTTTCACCCACTTTAGGTACAATATGTTTTGAAAATTATCTTGTCTACAACAAGAAAAAACACTACAGGAATCCCAAATATACATTTGTAATTGATTGTGTAACCATACATGCAAGCAATGAAACACTCAACTGTTTGTTATGTGATTTTCTTTTCTTTTTGACTACAAAAGAACACTTAGCAAAAATTACTTTAGTAAGTATTTTGGAAACCAGATTGAAATATGTTTCTATACCAGACAAAACTGTTGCTGGTATAATGTTTGTTTATTTATATTGATATGAGATTATAATCACAGAATCACGGAATCACCAAGGTTGGAAGAGACCTCAAATATAACAAGCATTATTTTTTTTAATTTTTGAGATTGTAGTATAACATCAATATTTCTACTATTCCTGTATATAACTCTGTTGTATTTTTTGCACTAGTCAATATAATTGTGGTTTTGCATATTAATTTGTGATAGGAAAGAATTGTTTTTTTTTTAAAGAGCTGAAAAATATTTTTTCTTCTCTAATAGTTTATTAAAAGCCAAACAGAATGTTCATTGTCTTCTTTCTTTATATTTGTAGCTTGTTCCATCACTGTTTTTAATTTGTAATGAGCAATATTTGTGCAGAGACATTTTGTGTTGAAGACAGCGGAACTCTGCCAGACATTGTACTACTAGCTCAAGCTAGAACTGCAAGAAAACATTCCAGACTGTGCCCTTTTGTGTGGCCATTTATTCCAAGTAGTGATAAAATGACTTCTTTCTAGCTGGTGTTGCATAACTTGAAATATTTATCTACTATTAAAAAACAAACAATCCCCCCCCTGCAAAACAGCAGAAGAGCAATATCTTTCTGCTCCAAAGTTGTTTTTTTTTTTTTATCTTTTGGAAATATAATAAAATTGTGAAAGAAAAATAAGTTTACTAGTATAAATAATGGAGAATCAATTTGCGAATACAAGATATATAAATGATGGAGAATCAATTTGTGAATACAAGAAGAATAAATGGCATAATAAAGACACTGTTCATCCATCATCTGCTCTTAGCATTCCAATCTTGAATTCCTCATTGAAGGTAATGGGAATTTTATCTTGATTGAGAAATTTAGGAATATGGTAGCATTTACATGACAGAGACAATCTAGTTATCCAAGGTACACAGATAACAGGCTTAATAGAATGAGTCCCTTCCTGTTCTGTGGTTTTAGCTGGGCTTTTTTCTTTGTTTGTTTGGGTTTTTTTTCTAATATATCAAATGGAAGTGACCGTGGTGAAATCGCACAGTTGTAATTGCAGTCTGGAAGGCCATTTAAAAGCTATAAATACTGTGATACTGGATGAAGATCTCATACAAACAAACAAGCAAACCCAAAACACAAACCCTAAACAAACCCAAAACAAAACTACATATTCCCAGAGTATTCATAATTTCTAAGAGCATCAGAAAATATATATTTCTCAAAACCCAGATTTACTTGCATCTGATTTAGTACAAAGACAGCAAATGAGAAAATTCAGGACTTCCCGTTGTGCACAACTGACTGACTGACAATAGCAGTAGACTGGAATTACCAATATAGCATGAGTGCTCTCAGGAGTCCAACTTCCCACTCATCTTGTTATGGTGCTGACACAGTGGTCAGTTGAAAGGATCTGCAGAGAGGACCCAAGCTCTTTGAAAAGTAACTAATTACAAAGGAAGCAATTGCAATAGCTAAAGTTGCATACCTTTGGAATTACTCAATTAACAGAATTGTCATCCCAACTAAATGAAACACTTTTAACTTTGACCTTGTAGTCTTAGTACTGAAGCAGTCTTTGTCTTAAGCTTGTGGTGCTTTACACAGAAATTCCACTCAATAATTATAACAACATTTCTTATGATACTGACCATTACAATTAAGAAAACAATCGCAAAAGATTTCTATAAGCATTCAAAAATTTAAATTAGCATTTTGGCTATATTTGTTCCCACTTCTACTCAGTTTTTTAAATTCTTGCAAATGATCATTTGATCACTGGCAGAAGTTTGCAGGATGCAGAATACAGAATTGCCTCACTGTTTATGGAGACATCATATTAAGGTTTTGGAAGTACTGGCATGTCAAGCCAATTAAATAACCTAACCTGCCTATTAAATCTGGAAAGAAAGTTCAACAACTTCCCATGCCCATACTTAAAATACATAGTTGCAATCTGCCTGTAGAATTAAGCTATTTCAGCAGGATTGAACAACCTGGTTAAAAAATCAGAACTGACTTTCAAACCTATATAGCTACAAAGGTGCATTGAGTCAGGCTAGCATGGAGTTGCATCTCACCACAGGCCTCATAGTGCTGTGCTTTGTAGCTGTAGCTAGAACAGTGTTGGAAACACACCAATGTTTTGGCGACTGCTGAGCTGTGCTTGCACAGCGTAAGTGCTGTCACTGCAATCCCTCTCCAAAGGCCAGTAGGCTGGAGGTGGGCAATAAGTAGGGAAGGGACATAGCCAGGACAGCTGACCCAAACTGACCAAAGGGATATTCCATACCACATAATGTCATGCTCAGCAGTAAAATCTAAAAGAAAGAAGGAGGGACGCCATCTGTTATTAAAGCATTAGTCTTCTGAAGCACCCACTGTGTGTAGTGAGGCCCTACTTCCCAGAAAGCATCTGAACATTGCCTGCTAATGAACAGTGGAAAATAAGTCTTTTTACTTTTCTTCGTTTCCACATGGCCTTTGCTTTTCTTTTTAAAAATGCTTTTATCCTGACCCATGAGTTTCCATATTATTTTCTCTCCCTATCCCTTTAAGGAGGGGGACTGAGAGAATAGCTTAGTGGCACCTGACAGACAGCTAAGGTAAACCCATGACAAAAGGACAACACATTTTTACAGTGAATTATAAACTGCTACTCTAAGCTTTATTCCAGTGATCATAAATGGCATCTGACTTCACATATTTCCTACATTATTCTGAGTGTCAAAGAAATTTCCTCTGCATTCTGCTGTAAAAACAAAGAAGGTCTGAGGTGGAATAACAAGTTGGAGAGGATCAAAGCCAGTTCAAGTTTATGAAAGGACACAACTAATAGCTGGAAATAACTAGATAATAACCTGGTAACCTTATGATCTTCTTGGTTTTGCTCTGCAGATAAAAACAAGTTTACTCCTGCATGTGCTTCTTCATGTCTCACAATATTTGGTATGTTTTGCTTGTAGAATCCTCAGTATGGATGCCATTTTACCACTGTGTGTACATAAGAGTTGATGAAACGCACTCTGGCTTTTAGATAGGGAATTTAGACATTAATAAATAATATTAATACTATATAGTTGGCTGTGTACATTGCTTTCCATGGGCTGAAAAATAACAACAGCTCATCAAGGGTCTCACAGTGCTTTTGTGAAATGCAGACTGGACCTGCAAGTGAGATTTGTAAAGACCTGGAACAAGTGGCTGCCTCTGTTTAGTAAACCCTTATCAGCCCTATATCACAGAAGCATAGAATCATAGCAGCATAGAATCGTAGAATCATAGAATGGTCTGGGCTGGAAGGGACCTCCAAAGGTCATCTAGTCCAACCTCCCCACAGTCAGCAGGGACATCTCCAACTGGACCAGGATGCCCATGGCCTTGTCAAGCCTCACCTTGAATATCTCCAGGGAAGGGGCCGCAACCACCTCCCTGGGCAAGCTGTTCCCATGTTCCTCACCCTCACTTCTTCCAGATATCATGTATGTATTACTCTGTGTTAGTCAGCAGTAGCATGTGAACAGAAATTTCTCAGGATCCTCATGTGCTTTTATGTGATTGTTTCCTAATTCACTATTTAGTGAGCATTATTCACATATTTGTGAGAGAGACATGTTTCTAGGAAGACTAGAGTTTCAAAATTAACAAGCTGGCTGCAGGAAAACCTTTTGTGAACTGGGCTGAAAAATGAAAGCAGTAAATCATTGGGAAGGACTAATGAAAAGTTAGTACAGTTGTAAGAAAACACTTCTCATTTACCAGAATGAGTGTAGCTCTTATGCACAGAAATACATTGTGTCCTACAATAAGGCATCATTATGAAAACAAAAATAAATAATGACAATGGCATAAACATTCATAAATGTGTAATAGCTTTAATTTCTTCAGAGAAAAGTCACATTTTCTGTAAAAATATGTGCTTTCAAAACTTTTCACTGCAGAAATCTTGATTAATTATTTCCAGGGAATAATAAAATTGCCCTTTCTGTTTTATTACAAAGCCTATACTTTATTTTATGGCAATTTATGTTTATACAGAATACCTTTTATTACCAAAAAAATATTCCCAAAGCAGCACTGGGAAGAAAGTTACCAGGCATAAAAGTCAGAGGTAAAATGCTGTTGTTGTTCCCTGCCATAGAATGGACTGATTTCCCCAGCGGAGCACATCAGGCTTTCTGCAGGATGCTCCTAAGGGCTTGACACACTGATTTGTTCCTGGGACTGGCATAAAAGTGCTGGTGATTCCGTTCCTAAAATGCCCACAAAACAATGGGTTGGTATTCCCTTGTTTCCTTTTCTGATATTAATTCTATGTATTGCTTTTGTTAATTTTGTCCTATAAACCCTAAATAATATTATTTCATCCAGCATATTCAGACTATTTTGGTGTCACTGTTACACTGTTTCTGAGCAAGTCTAGACTCTTAAAATCTTTCTTAATAAAACAGCATTTAATTTTGCTGCTTCTGAACATTCTCTGCTTTGACAAAATCATGATAGTAATGTGGATGTAGAAACTAAATGAGCTGTTTGAGTCTTTCAGGTACTCAGCACTGGTTAGGCCACACCTTGAGTACTGTGTCCAGTTCTGGGCCCCTCAGTTTAGGAAAGATGTTGACTTGCTGGAACGAGTCCAGAGAAGGTCAACAAAGCTGGTGAGGGGTTTGGAGCACAAGCCCTATGAGGAGAAGCTGAGGGAGCTGGGGTTGCTTAGCCTGGAGAAGAGGAGGCTCAGAGACTTTCTTGCTGTCTACAGCTACCTGAAGGGAGGTTGTAGCCAGGTGGGGGTTGGTCTCTTCTCCCAGGCAACCAGCACCAGAACAAGAGGACACAGTCTCAAGCTGCACCAGGGGAGATTTAGGCTGTATGTTCAGAAGTTCTTCACAGAAAGAGTGATTTGCCATTGGAATGGGCTGCCCAGGGAAGTGGTGGAGTCACTGTTACTGGAGGTGTTTAGGAGGAGACTGGATGAGGCACTTGGTGCCATGGTTTAGTTGATAAGATGGTGTTGGGTGATAGGTTGGACTTGATGATCTTGAAGGTCTTTTCCAACCTGCTTATTTCTATTCTATTCTATTCTATTCTATTCTATTCTATTCTATTCTATTCTATTCTATTCTATTCTATTCCTACACAAGAATGGAATTCAGTGCTTTCTCTGCCTTTGTGGTATGTACATACATAGGCAGTCTTAGAATACCATTTCTAGTGGTTTATAGCTCCAGCTTCTATAAAACATAAATAACTAGGCAATCCTTTCACATTATGGTGAATCAGTGTTCAACCTTCTCAGATCTTCAAGATAGGAGAAGGGGGAGAAACCTCGTGCAATAAGTTTTAAGAAGTCTTTTTGCTATGTTACTCTTTCACCCAAATGGTTTCTTACCTTTGCCTATTCTGTTGATGATAGTTTGTGACCCAGTGGCATCCACAATGTGCTCATGATTTTGGAATGCAGAGGCAGAAATAGCTGTCTGGGTCAGGAGTTGGGTAATAAAAAAACTGAATTAATTAATCTCATGGTTCAGATCAAACTTGGTGAAGCATTAGTTCAAGCCTGACCATTTTTTTTTAAGACTAGTAGCAAGAGCTGAAGCTGCTATGCACTCTGACTCACAAAGTTGAGATCCCTACTAGTTATATGTCATGTTATGGGGGCAGTCCACTGCCATTGTAAGTGTGCTTTCTTTTTCACTGCTGTCAAAGAGGATATGTCAAAGATCAGCAAAGCCACAGAATAAAATCATCCTCCTTTCTCAGTTTAAAGAATAACCATGGAAGCTGAAAAAAAATGGGGAGACTCAAGTAAGTGCTTAGGTTCTTTTATATATTGTAAGCAGAAAATATATTTGCCCTCTTCAATTGGCAAATTGAGATCCTTTGGTAATGCAGTTGCATTTGTATAATTTTATAGCGATGGCTGCTGAACACAGCATTTTTTTCCCCTGCCAGTTTTCTTAATACAAGAAGCAACATACTTTTAATGCAGATTTCTTTGGTATACTGCAGTGTCTCACAAATCTCTTTCTGCAGAGATGAAAGTGTTCAACAGTAAAACTATTTTCTCAGTCCTGAACTCATGTATGAAACCTAACCTCCATCCTCCCCCAAACCCTAAAAATCCTAATGTACACCAAGACTGAAAAGCAGACAAAACTATTTTAATTAAAGGGTACATGATAATAGTTTTCTCATTTCTTTGTTTCTCCCAAATATTAATTTCAGAACACAAAATTATTTTTGTTGCATCTCAGTTAAGTGAATATTGTATTCATGGTGATAAAACACTAGTTCTCTGGTACTGGTGTTTTCCAATATAATTGAAATCTGAAATGTGCATAGCATAGAGTCTAACTGCCATTGGAGATAATTACAATGACCTTACACATTTGTCATAAAACAAATATTCTAAAATAGCCTTAGATGTCTTAGAGGGATGCATAGTTGATCTTATTACACTGTTTCTTGAAGTGTGTAGTAGCAGACTTGGTTTTATGTGAGCAATGCAGATAGTAAAGGTCAGGGAATGAAGATGACAACAACAAATCTGGCTTTCATCACTATAAAGTGAAAGCCATTAATGATAATGTATAGTATTACAGCCAAGACATAATGTAGGGCTTGAAACTCTACAACAACATTTACTTGATTTATTTTAATTTACTGTTATTTTATTTGTGCACTTAAGAATTGGTATTGGCTGTATTATGGGGAAGCAGGAGGATATGTTGTTCCCCACCTTATTTTTTGTGTCTGAAAGGCAGTTTACAATTTTTTTCCCATGGTCTGAATTGCTTCATAAAGCAACAAAACCAGAAAATTATTTGCTTTTTTTTTTCTTTTTCTTTTTTTACCATACCTCACATAACCTTGCTATGATACAAAAAACCCTTATGGCCTGTATATTAGAAGTCATAGATGTACAGAGAATGGGCATTTTCTCAGAAACGGTTGGGGATGGCTTATAATAGCTGCATTCTGAGGAGTAATATCACTGTACAGATTTTTATACAAAGAATGGAAGTAGAGGCTGGAATTGCAGAGAAATTTTTTTTCTTCCATCTTTCAATTTTATTTTATTTTTTCATTACCTCAGTAGGCCTGGTCTAGCCTAAAGATCAGTGTCACCCCTGGGAGAAATGTTACTGATATACATCCTAAGTACATCCTAAGGGCTCTGGCACACACCTCTGCTGAATTTCCTTGGAGAGGTTTTGGATGTTATAGCATCTCACAAGCTTTGTCTTGTCTCCGTGAAAAAGGTTAACAGTGGAATAGCCAGGGCAGGACAGTGCACAGGTCTGTCAATCAGCCATAACTTGGTTTTCTATTTGGTGTTTTGCAGTAAGCCTTGTTACAGTTAAAATAAGCTGGGTTAGCAAAGACTAAGCAGTAGTATTGAAATGGTTTAATGTAAACTGCCTCATTGCCTCATTTTGACAAACAGATTAGGCAACACACACCTCTGTTTTCAGGATAGGGAGTAAGTTTAGGTTCAGGGTGATAAAGAACAGTTGGGTGCAGACAGCTGCTCAGGTGGCATGAGATAGGAGGTCTGTCCATAGCAATAGAGTCCTTGGCTAACAGCTCTGTGCTTGTTAACACCAAGTTGGTGAGGGGTTTGGAACACAAGCCCTATGAGGAGAGGCTGAGGGAGCTGGGGTTGCTCAGCCTGGAGAAGAGGAGACTCAGGGATGACCTTATCACTCTCTACAACTACCTGAAGGGAGGTTGTAGACAGGCGGATGATGGTCTCTTCTCCCAGGCACCCAGTACCAGAACAAGAGGACACAGTCTCAGGCTGCACCAGGGGAGGTTCAGGTTGGATGTTAGGAAGAAGTTCTATACAGAAAGAGTGATTGCGCCATGGAATGGGTTGCCCGGGGAGGTGGTGGAGTCGCCGTCATTGAAGGTGTTCAGAAGGAGACTTGATGGGGTGCTTGGTGCCATGGGTTAGCTGTTTGGGTGGGTTGGATTGGTTGATGGGTTGGACACGATGATCTTGAAGGTCTCTTCCAACCTGGTTTGGTTTATTCTAATAAAGAGTTTATTCTAATATCCATCTGGATCATCTGGCAGTGCGGATTTGAGCCACTAACACCTAGGTGCCTGCTTCACATGAGCACTGCTGAATCAGCATGATAGTTTTTTCCATGTGCAGGCAGCCTACCATTGCATATTCCGTTGCCAGTTTTGACAAAGCAATGAGGATGGCTTCATTGTGGGAAACCCATCTTGGTGTGTTGTGAAGGTGTTTGCATGGGCCTTCTATAGGAATTCTTGTTTTCTGGATCTGAAATCAGTTACTGTCTCACATATAGCATCTAATCATTGCTGTCTACATCTTGCTGCTGCAAGACCAGTACATAATTTCTGTTTTCTTGGTGAGTGGCAACAGCTGCATGAATCTATACTTGACAGTATTTGTGCAACTGCTATATGCAACTTGGGCAAAAATCCTTGCTCTAGGGACATATTTCCCTCATCCCATGGTGAAACACACAGCAAAAGAGGACACATGGGGAGACAATTGCAAAAGACTTAACTGGCCACTTAGAAAGAAGTCAATTCTTGACAGAAATGGTGACCATTGATCATAGTGCTTATCTTGATCTTAGAATAAACCTTTATTAGAATAAACCAAACCAGGTTGGAAGAGACCTTCAAGATCATCGTGTCCAACCCATCAACCAATCCAACCCACCCAAACAGCTAACCCATGGCACCAAGTACCCCATCAAGTCTCCTTCTGAACACCTTCAATGACGGCGACTCCACCACCTCCCCGGGCAACCCATTCCATGGCGCAATCACTCTTTCTGTATAGAACTTCTTCCTAACATCCAACCTGAACCTCCCCTGGTGCAGCCTGAGACTGTGTCCTCTTGTTCTGGTACTGGGTGCCTGGGAGAAGAGACCATCATCAGCCTGTCTACAACCTCCCTTCAGGTAGTTGTAGAGAGTGATAAGGTCACCCCTGAGTCTCCTCTTCTCCAGGCTAAGCAGCCCCAGCTCCCTCAGCCTCTCCTCATAGGGCTTGTGTTCCAAACCCCTCACCAACTTTGTTGCTCTTCTCTGGACTCATTCCAGCAAGTCAACATCCTTCCTAAACTGAGGGGCCCAGAACTGGACACAGTACTTGAGGTGTGGCCTAACCAGTGCAGTGTACAGGGGCAGAATGACCTCCCTGCTCCTGCTGGCCACAGTGTTCTTGATGCAGGCCAGGATGCCATTGGCCCTCTTGGCTGCCTGGGCACACTGCAGGCTCATGTTAAGCCTACCATCAACCAGCACCCCCAGGTCCCTCTCTGCCTGGCTGCTCTCCAGCCACTCTGAACCCAGCCTGTAGCACTGCATGGGGTTGTTGTGGCCAATGTGCAGAACCCGGCATTTGGATGTGTTAAATCTCATGCTGTTGGATTCTGCCCATCTGTCCAGACTGTCGAGGTCTCTCTACAGAGCCTCTCTACCCTCCAGCAGATCAACTCTTGCCCCCAGCTTGGTGTCGTCAGCAAATTTACTGATGATGGACTCAATGCCCTCATCCAAATCATCAATAAAGATGTTAAAGAGCACAGGGCCCAGCACTGATCCTTGGGGCACACCACTAGTGACTGGCTGCCAGCTGGATGTGGCACCATTCACCACCACTCTCTGGGCTCGGCCCTCCAGCCAGTTCCTAACCCATCGCAGTGTGCTCCCATCCAAGCCATGGGCTGACAGCTTGGCCAGCAGTTTGCTATGGGGGACGGTGTCAAAGGCCTTGCTGAGGTCCAGGTAGACTACATCAACAGGCCTCCCCACATCCACCAGGCGGGTCACCTGATCATAGAAGGAGATCAGGTTGGTCAGGCAGGACCTGCCCTTCCTAAATCCATGCTGGCTAGGCCTGATCCCTTGGCCATCCTGTAAGTGTTGTGTTATTGAACTCAGGATGACCTGTTCCATGATCTTGCCTGGCACTGAGGTCAGGCTGACTGGCCTGTAATTCCCTGGCTCATCCAACCGGCCCTTCTTATGGATGGGCACCACGTTGGCCAGCTTCCAGTCCTCTGGGACCTCTCCAGTGAGCCAGGACTGCTGGAAAATTATGGAGAGTGGCTTGGCCAGCTCATCTGCCAGCTCTCTCAGCACCCTAGGATGAATCCCATCTGGTCCCATGGACTTGTGGGGATCCAAGCTGCTAAGGAGAGTTCCAACCACCGCCTCATGGAACATAGGGAAACTGTGCAGCTCCCTGGCTCCTTCTGCTAGCTCTGCAGGCCAGCTGTCAGGAAGACGTTCTGCCCTTCTAGTAAAAATTGAGGCAAAGAAGGTGTTAAGTATCTCTGCCTTTTCCTTATCCTTGGTTACAATGTTCCCCTCTGTATCCACCAAGGAGATGACATGGGAGGTGGTCAAGGTCAGGGTGACAGCCAGCACTGAGAGGTGCCATACTGTGGTTATTCTGAAGCTGGACAATCCTGAGTCTGACTGCAGATGGCACATAGGTGTTCTTCAAATTCATTTCATGTGCTTTCCCCAAATGTGTGGGTATTACTGCTCAATTGCACTTATGTACTTTGGTCTCTCACCACAGCAGTATTACTGATAGGACAGTTCATTATAAAGAAAGCGTGTCACATTTTACCAGTCAGGATAAATCATAGAATCATAGAATCAGTCAGGGTTGGAAGGGACCACAAGGATCATCTAGTTCCAACCCCCCTGCCATGGGCAGGGACACCTCACACTAGATCAGGCTGGCCAGAGCCTCATCCAGCCTGGTCTTAAACACCTCCAGGGACGGGGCCTCAACCACCTCCCTGGACAACCCATTCCAGGGCTTCACCACTCTCATGGTGAAGAACTTCTTCCTCATGTCCAGCCTGAATCTCCCCACCTCCAGCTTCATTCCATTCCCCCTAGTCTTATCACTACCTGTGCAGACCCTGGCCATGTCCCCAGGGAAAGAGAAAACCTGGAAAAAAATAATCCCCAAAACAGCAGTCAAACAGTAAAGACTAAGAGGCCCTGGAAGCAAGTTTCCTTGCCAGTGATGTGATTCTGGGATTCATCCCGGGGATACAGATTCAAAACCAGTTCTGCTGTCACCAGTTCTTTGCTATCTGGGGATGCTATCTCACCTATCTCCCACAATAGCTTGATCAGCCCCAGAGCCATATGCTTCCCCAAGGCAGCAAACTACTCTGGAATGCCAAATCTTATTGTACTCCCAGCCATCTTTGTATCTTAATTCAAGATACAGGCAAGTTTAATGGCAAATAAAGTAGTGATCACAAATTCTATGGCTATGGGAGTCAAATAAATGTCTGGCAATGTTCTAGGTACTAGAGCCTAGTGCTAGTGAACAGACTTCACCTCCAGAAGAAGGCAGGTGAACAGTTTATTTGGAATAGTCACAGCTGCAAAATGACATCAGAAAAGTGTGGCAATGGTGGTAGCTGCACTATGTCAAGTCTGTGCTGAGGAGTACTCTAACAGTTTACTACCACAGGAGGCTATATTCACAAGCATGCTCTAATTTATTAGTACAAACATATCTATGGAATTCAGTGTCATCTTTGTCTCCATTGTACCTCCACATAGAGCTCTGTTCTTGATTCTGTGTTGGTCTAGCTTGCTTTGGTGCTCATACTAAAGCATTTATATAAGAATGATACAATAAATTGAATCATTCTGCATAACTCTGAGTCATTCTGCATACTGGTAATATTGGACCAAGTGTCCCATCCAAATGTACCATCCTAGGAGCATTTTGAATGACAGCAGATAGTTCTACATGTACAGCATTGCCATATACACATTTTCAAATATGACTTTGGTTTAGAGCTGGTCTGTAATATTGGGCAGTCACAAATGCAACATTGTTGGATTTGCTGAATGCTGAGGCCAGGTCTTAGGCAAAGCATACTAATAACATCAAAATCCAAGGAAAATGTCTAAGGCAGAGTCACTGGGTTTGTGTTAACCTCTGCATATTTTATACAAAGAACGACAGCATGTCTCTGTGTGGAAGGATGCTTGTTTGTACTTTCAGTTTGGATGCTCTGTTATTACCTAAGTAGTTATACAAGTAATGATTCAGTAAAGTAGAATCCTGGCACAGAGCCTAACTACGAAGCATTTAAGTGCATAAAATGTAGAAATAATATAATTTACTTTGCATTACTGGGAAGAACTTTTTTCACTTGAAAAAGCTTTTATTGATTTGTGGAAGAAAGAAAGAGAAAACCCATATGCAGTCAAGTTCACATACATCTTCCAACCCACTTACTGATACTGTGTAGCCCAGTTCCACAGTTTTCAATAAGATCACTCACAGAATAGCAGGCTACTGTCTCTATCCCCTGGCTGGCAATATTAAATAAAGAAATAAAGAAATGTATTAGGACATATGTCTGTACAATATGAGAAAGATACCTGCAGATCTTAAGTAATTCTGCATAACTAATATTATTGCTTGGATTGATTAGTCAATGAGCACACAGGCTCTCTGACTGTTTATTTTAATGGACTTGCTTATTCCTGCACAGAAGGGAATTTCATTGTGTTAGAATTGTCTGCTTGTTTATAATTGAGTTTGTTCCTACTATTCAAAAGCAACTTACCATTTAACTCCAGTACTAGTTTTTCAGACTTGAGTCCTTATTCTAAGCCCAGCACTGGGACTTTATTTCTTGGCTGGAAGTGGTGAAAGGGAACATTCATCTACCAACTAGCACATCTGCATTCTCTGTGTGTTCAGATATTAGAGTTAGGCTCTGGAGGGAACTATTTTTAGCCCTTGTCACCAGAGAGGAGGCTGCTGTGGGTTGGAGTGGTTGAGGAAATTCAATAATAAATCTATTCCAGAAGGATCTTGTTCTAGGACAGGAAAACAGAATTTAGATAGCCTACTGACAGCTCTTGTCATGTAACTCAGTAGGAGGGATGTAGTCTCTCATTTATTTTAAACAAATAAGCCCTAAGACTACGGAAGTTTGACTTCTATAGTAGTAAACTGTGCCTTTGCATTCTGAGCTACATTTGCTGGGAAGTCATAAATATGAGGTATATAACTGCCAGCTACCACAATTTAAAATAATTTCCTGGTCAAGCAGTACTAATGGAAGAGGTACTGCAGTCATTTGCATTGTTGCAATACTAATGTTTGAGTTTATTCATATTAAGATCGAAAATGTCAATTGCCTTGCTTGTGGTAGCAGTGTTCTGAGCAAATACTCTGTTTACAATGTTTAAAAATTGTCTAAGTAGTAACTATGTCTCAGCTTGTTATGACTCAGCTCATAAAAGACAATATTCTAATACAATGAAAGAATGTTGATGTCTTTCTTCCAAATTTATCCAGTAATTATTTGAATAGCACTAGACCAGAGTGTCTCTGATTGCTGTTTGTCATCAACCCATCTGGCAGAAAAAAAATAGTGGCGGAGATTTTCAAAGGGGCTTCAGAGGGTGAGTCACATAAATTCTTTTCGTTTGTACTAATGCTGTCCAAGCCTATTGAATGCAATCTGAGTCACTCTTTTCTATAGCCATACTCTTGCTATAAGCTCAGTGTAGGCACATGCCCTTACCAGAGAAGACACTTAACCAGACTATTCTTTTTAAAGACAATTATCTTTACTAATTTCATATATCCGTGGGACACACTAAAAAGCAGTCACTGGGTTATTCACCATTTACTGCCTTTCCAATCATTTTCCCCTGTGAAAAGACAAATCAAAGTAACTGGTGTCTTAGTTTGGGAAAAACTTCCTATATGTAGATGAAACAGCACTAAAAGGTGAAGAATTTTAGGTCTTGTTTTATACTCTTTTCCACTTGGAACCTCATTCTGATATGATGGAAAACTTCTGTTAGTTTAGAACAATAATAATAGGGCACACGGCTACACAGTGCCTATTTGAGAAGCATTAGAACAAGAAGACTGCTTCTTGTGCTAAGCTGTATTAATTGACAGTTGCAGCCTTCCCCATCACTTCTCCTGTTGAACACAACTAATTAGCTTTACATGCAAATATTCAGTTTTCTAGCCAAAAAATTATTATTTGCCATCAAGGCACAAGTGGAAAAACACTATCTTCTACCTCTGCTTTTCCCTCCTTCTCAAAATTAGCTTTTCCTAAATATCTATTTCACTCCCTGGGAACTTAATCACAGTACATTGGATGCTCATCAGGTCTGGGGCTTGTTAGAAGGTCTGGAGCAGGAGAGTAGGCTCCAAAGTCTAGTCTAAAACTCTCCAGTTCCCTCTTTCTTTCTTTGAAGAAAATAGAGCAAAATAAGAATTCTGGAAATTTGGATTCTGTCTGTGACAAAGGTATGACTTGAGAGAATGTAAATCTTTCAGACAAGACTCAGACAAGTCTCCTGAAGGACTTCTGTTATATCCTTGCAGATTCTTGGGACAGTGTATTCCTGGGTGTCTTGATCTTAAATTCTGTAATTCAGAGATCAGCACTAGGACCAGGCTTGCTCAACATCTTTGTGGGTGCCATGAACAGTGGCATTGAGTGCACCCTCAGCAAGTTTGTTGATGACACCAAGCTGTGTGGTGCAGCAGACAGCTGGAGGGAAGGGAGACCATCCAGACTGACCTTGACAGGCTGGAGAGGTGGGAACAAGCCAACCGCAAGAGCTTCAACAAGACCAAGTGCAGAGTTCTGCATCTGGGTCGAGGCAACCCCAGGCACAAATACAGGCTGGGCAGTGAGTGGCTGGAAAGCAGCCCTGAGGAGAGAGACTTGGGGGTGCTGGGGGAGGAGAAGCTCAACATGAGCTCTCAGTGTGGACTTGCAGCCCGCAAAGCCAATCAGATCCTGGGCTGCATCAAGAGAAGTGTGGCCAGCAGGTCAAGGGAGGTGATTCTTCCCTTCTACTCAGCCCTGGTGAGACCCCACCTGGAGTACTGCATCCAGTTCTGGAGCCCCTATTACAGGAGAGATATGGACGTGCTGGAACGTGTCCAGAGAAAGGCCACAAGGATGATCAGAGGGCTGGAGCACCTCTCCTGTGAGGACAGACTGAAGGAGTTGGGGCTGTTTGGTCTGGAGAAGAGAAGCCTCCAAGGTGACCTAATTGTGGCCTTCCAGTATCTGAAGGGGGCCTACAAGAAGGCTGGGGAGGGACTTCTCAGGGTCTCAGGTAGTGATAGGACTAGGGGGAATGGAATGAAGCTGGAGGTGGGGAGATTCAGGCTGGATGTGAAGAGGAAGTTCTTCACCATGAGAGTGGTGAAACCCTGGAATGGGTTGTCCAGGGAAGTGGTTGAGGCCCTGTCCCTGGGGGTGTTTAAGAGAAGGCTGGATGAGGCTCTGGCCAGCCTGATCTAGTGTGAGGTGTCCCTGCCTATGGCAGGGGCATTGAAACTAGATGATCCTTGTGGTCCCTTCCAGCCCTGACTCAGTTCTATGATTCTGTTAGGCCTTGTCTCAAGGACTGAAATGGCATATCTCCATTCTTCTCGTTAGTGACATGTTGATATGAGCTAAGTGTTCTGTTGAAGAACTGGCAGAAAATTGTCAATAAGCCAGACTTAAGGTGCATATGAGGACACATACTCAGAATATTAAATGAAACCAAGAGGTTTTATGATTAATGACCTCCTGCAGTTTGAACCCTACTAATGATGAAGTGATTTTTGAGGCAAACTTGCTGCGATAGTCTAAAAGTAATGTAATTTCCCTCCTGTGATCATGGTGAAGACAGGCTATAAAGAGCATGTAGTGATGGTGCAAGACTATCATGAGGTTAAAAAAAAAGAATGGATATTTTCAATCTTAAACATAAATGTGATATTATCAAGGACTAACATACTAGAGAAAAGGAAGAGGAAAGATATGGAACTGGTGCTACATTTTCATCATGTCACAGGGAAATGTCTTCTTGTCCCATGTTCCAACAAGCATTTCACAATATCCTGCATGGTCATGGCTACCCTGTGAGGACCTTGCCCATTTTTCAGTTCTAGGAATAGCATTATTCAGGTACATCCAGATGGCAAGATGTAGGTTTCATCATAAGAGGAGTTTCATATTTTTAATCTGCAGGGCTACAGTATATGCACACAGACACCCCCCATCCTTCAGCTCAGCAGACCTAGATATGCTGAATTTTATGGGAAAAAATATGATTGATTGTTGTAGTTTAAATGTTTTATTGATGACAATCTTCAGATTTCTTATAAGCAGTTAGAAAGACACTGAATATCCCTTGAATATATTTTTCATACAAAAAAAATAATAGAGAAAGTTAATAAATTTCATCCTCAGAGATCATCAGGTATAAACTTATTTAGAAAGTGACTGTTTTTCAGTTTGAAAATTCAATCAGGAACAAATATTCAATAAGGAACAGGAAACACATTTGTATACATAAGTACTCAGACTAATAGTGGAAGAAGAGTTATTTTAACAAAACATGCTTTGGAGTAAATCTAGGGAGACTCTATTTCCCTTTCTAAATCCTCTACACCATCTCCTTCCCAGCTTCTTGTTCCCACCCTAATCACTGATGATTTCACACAGGAAGCTTGGACACAGCAGTTTTTCTTTTGTTATGCAGTTGAATGATAACGGTGAAGTCAAACATGTATTTTGAGAAACAAAGGGAAACTTACAGAATACACAGTGATGATGGAAAGTTGTCTGTAAAAGGTCCAGAATAGTCATAGTCAACTTAGAAGAAAAAAGGAGGTGGAAATAACAAAGAGGGGACAAAACTGGGAAGCACTGGGAGGTATGAGCTTTGTCTTCTTGAAGAATTGTGGCTGTGTATTGAAGAAAGAGCATTTACAGTCATATGAGTGCATCACTGCTTTGTTTCTGATCTTGCCTGCATTTTTGAGGTGGGCATTCTTCATGCCCCTGCTCACTGTTCTTTGGTAGCCTAATAAAGAATGAAACTAATCTCAGAGATGTGCTGTGGGAATCAACATACTGAACTTGAGCAACTAATTGGACATTCAGTAGGAAGGACCAGAACAGAATCAATTTCAGATATATATCTTCACAACATGTGTGGTAGGAACATGATGTTCTCAGTACCAGCTGTTTTCCCCCACTGATCTGCCCGTATTGTGGTATAAAGTTTTTGTAAAGTCCCTTAGTGTCTGAATGCAGAGGCATTTCCATTCATCTTGCCTAAGTGCAAGCATTTACCAGAGATGCCAATGTTAGATGCATAGCTGGTGGAGACTGACTAAGCTCCAGCTTAGCTCTGTGAATAAACAAGTCAGCAGTGGATGTGTCTGCCCCTGTATGCAGGGGTGATAGGGTGAACACAGATTTAGTCAGAGTGCCAGTGCCTGTATGGAAGCAATATCTACAAAAACACTACAAATTTTAGATACACTTTTAGTAAATCTTTCTCTGTCACACTCTATACTTTTAAAGGCTTACTTAAGAGCTCTAGCACAGATACATGTAAGACTGTGTGATTCTGACAGGAGGTATCACAGTGTACAGTGATGTAAGGAAACTGCAATTTTGGCAAAGGTCTTTTGTTTTTCTACCTCAAAGACTAAGTCACTGTCTCTAAAACTTTAGATTTATAATCATGAAATGCTTTGAGTTGGAGGGGACCTTTAAAGGTCATCTAGTCCAGCACCCTACAGCGAGCAGGGACATCGTCAACTAGGTCAGGTTTCTCAGAGCCCTGTCCGACCATTTTTTTATAGCCAACATTTGTCTAAAGAGTTAAAGAACCTACTTTCCCTACACAATGCTGACAATGAAAGAAAAACAAGCTCAGGAATTAATTGTCCAAGGCCACACAGTTAGATCTGGGATTATAATGAAAGCATGTCAGGTCTCCAGTGATGTGCCCAGACCAATGAAAAAAACTGAATCATAAATAAATATAGAGAATAAAATTAAATCAACCTTTGAGGCAGATGCTGTTCTCAACAGTTATATCTGTAATTTTATTAGAAATACCCCCCTATTTTTACATGTATAAAACAGTCTCCATTCAGTGTATAGTTTCATTAATTTTTATGTTTAAATTTATTAGCCATACAATGCCTGTAGAAAGTATAATAATTAAAAAGGTATTTACAGTAGAATTTTTCCATTCAATAAATATCATGGATTTTTAAGGGATCTTTTAATTAAGCATGGGTATTAAAATAAATACTGAAAGACATTAACATATAGTAATGCCTAAAGTAGAAACACAGTGGGATTAAATCTTTTGTGTTTACACATTTTCAGTACAGCAAACTTTAAAGAGCCCTAAATGAATTCTACAAAGCTTCAGATACGCTGATATCATTCAAAAATATGCTAGCTCTAAGTTTTTTTCATATTTTCTGATTTACTGTAGATTGGTGGAAAATATTTCTGCAACAACTTTAACTATGTAAACTCTTTAATTATGAAGCCTTGTTAATGAATTCAAAATATTGATTCAGGTACATAATGAATATGTTTATGTATGAGCACACATATACATACCTGTGTAAGCATATTTAAAATACAATGATTAGTAATAAGGCTAATATTCTGCCTCTGAAGTCAGTTGGATTCTATTTGACTTCCATATGATAAGTATTTCACCATCAAACTGCACGTTTCCATGCTTCATTTTGTTTGAGAATTCATCTGCTGACACTAAACGCTGATTACACGGTAGGTGGTGTGAAGCTGCCTGTGATGGACATTTTAGATGTTTGCCTTCTCCTGACTATGGAAGGACTAATTAATACATGCAGTCCCCTTTGAAGCAGTGTGTGTTCACAGCTTTTCAGCTGTGTAGTCATTCAGCATCATAATCTTTGCTTGCGGGAGCTAAACTTGGAGAACAGGAAGGGGAGAGGTGACAAATTCTGGAACAAACAGGGCAGTTCTGGTCTGATCTATTCTCCCACATGCCCTATGAGGCCATTCAGTGTTACATCAAAAGCAGATCCAGGAACTGACTTGTAGAGGTTGAGGAAACATTTCCTGGAAAATGCTAACCACACTTAAATACCTGCATATATAGTATAGACTCATAACATTTGAGTAATGTGCTTATGTTTACTGATATCTTCAGAAATATTTACTATACTTATTTCTACTCTCTGAAACTGATTTTAAAAGTAATTTTGATTATGTATTTATTTTGTTATAATTAAATATCTGATGAAACTTATTTGCAGTTGTGTGGGGAAAAGAGCCAAACACACAAGCAAGACACCCTTAAGGCATTACAAATTGAATTTGAAATTCTCTGTTGTTGGTACACAAAATTCCTTCTAAAACCAGTGGAATGATTTTTACTGACTCAAAAGCTGCATATTTTGAAAATACAGGTAGCATTTTTCTCAGAAACATGTAAAAATCCAGACAAGGAGAATTCATATTCCTAAAGTCACAGTCTTTGATAACATAGATTTGATAAATCAAAAATTGAAGATAATTCCTGGCAGTGGGAACTTGAATAAGTGTATGTGGTAATGTAATGAATAAGGAAGTAATAGAATGGGAAAAAAATAGAGATGAATGGGGTGAAATGCATGTCTTGAATTCCAGGAGCAGCATCTACCGTTCATAGCATCATATCAGTAATGATATAAATGAGTATGTAGGGATACACAGGTGGTTATCTATGCAACATGGAATTTGGAAGTAAAGTATATAACCATTCCTCCAAAGTACATTAAGTTTTGACAGAAGGCAATGCTTTTTCCATGTTGAGTCATATAGCCCTCTAGTTAATAGTTTCTAAATCGACACAACCTTGAAAATTGTTTTGTTCAAAATGACAAAAAAAAGAGAGAAAGACAAAATACTCATACTACTTGACTTCTTAAAGAATATGTCCATATCTTATCTTTGTAAAAGTTTTGTTAATTCATTATAATGGAAGAATAGTTACAATTTTTTTATGAGCAATAAGCAAGACCAAATTACCAGTAACTAAAAAAATAAAAAATGCTCAGCTTTTAAATTGACTTTTCAAAGCTTACTGTGTGATTGTTGCACAGTTTATGTTACTCTTAATTTGAGAATGTAGATATAAGTACAGTTTTTTTTTTGTCTCTGGAAAAAAGGTAACAATGTCATATTGGAGCCTTGACAGTCTCTGCAGCTCTTCAGTAAATGCTGGGATTTTATTTTTCTGCTTAAACTGAGACTGAATTCAATCATCTGCATCTATTTCAGTCTAAAAAACCAATGTGAAACAAAAGACAAACTTTAAATTGAGTCTAGGAACCTAACCAACACAAGAATATATCACCATGGTTAAAATAATCTACCAGTACAGAATAAGATTATTCCCCTGCACCCCTCAATCAAAAGCTTAAAGGCTTTTTATAGGACTTTCGTCTACTCTGGACAGGGTGGGCTTGATGGTGTGTTCTCTGTATTCTCCTGGTTGGTGACCAAAAGAGATCTGTTTGCAAATTTTTCATCCTTAATGGTGATACAACAATTTCTGTATCAGTTGCAATGCAGATCCTAGTAGTTTACAGACTACTTTTAACTTGCATTAAACTCTCAAGTATCAGAAATTTTAACATGTCTATCTGCATGCCTGTCTTGGTCCAGAGAAGGAAAGAGACTCAGTTCTTTTGAATATTCCCATGTTGTGAAATTAGAGGCACAAATGAGGCCAAAATGTCAACAGCTAGACTATTTATTACATAAATAAAGTGGATGGATCAGAAGGGGAGAGAGAGAAGAGAGAAAGAAGAGGAAAGGAATTATATTACCACACCCCTCACCCCTCCAAGCCAGTTTGAGTCTGTGGAGGAAAGGTGCTGCAGGAGATATTGGGTCTGTAGAGAAACGGTGCTGAGGCTTTTGCTGTAGAAGAGATGCTGAGCAGCTTCTTCAGCTCCATGAGTTGCAGCAGATGGAACTTAGGACATGGAGGGAGGCTTCAGTCTGCTTCTTCCAGGGTCCATGGCCTCTTTTCTTAGGAGCAGCACTGTCCCAGGCTTTTCCTTCTCTCGTGATTTCTTTCTCAGTGGCATTGTCTTTCTCCTGTGTTTTCCTTCATCTGTGTTTTTGATTCTCCATTTTTCTTCTGCTGTGTTTTGGTTCCCTGTTTTTCTTCTCCATTTTTCTTCATCTGAGCTAGTAGTTGCTCAAGTCTTTGACACAGTTTTTTAGTCCTTAGCTATGTGTCCAAGTATTGTCCCTCAGGAAATCAGGGGCCAGGTGGTGAATCCATTGTCTCACCATCCTCCCTTTCCAGGGTACTTGATGGGTGGAGATTATCTTGTTTTATGCATATTGCTGAGGGTGCCCTTGGTCCATTGTTGTGAGGCCAGCTGTGGTCCAGTGAGCAATGTTATCTTTGCACCTTCCAAGAGTCCTTCCAGTGGCTCTGCCCAACACACATCAGCTATTGTCTGGGCAAGCAGAAAGTGATTTTATCTTTGTTGAGTCACACCAGGAGAGACAAGCTTTTAGTCTCTCACAATGCCTTCCCCAAAATACCCAGTATGCAGGAATCACAGTATCACAGTATCACTAAGGTTGGAAGAGACCTTGAGGATCATTGAGTCCAACCTGTCTCCACAGACCTCATGACTAGACTATGGCACCAAGTGCCATGTCTAATCTCCTCTTGAACACCTCCAGGGATGGTGACTCCACCACCTCCCTGGGCAGCCCATTCCAATGATGAATGATTCGCTTGGTGAAGAACTTCCTCCTCACCTCGAGCCTAAACCTCCCCTGGCACAGCTTGAGACTCTGTCCCCTTGTTCTGGTGCTGGTTGCCTGGGAGAAGAGACTAACCCCTTCCTGGCTACAACCACCTTTCAGGTAGTTGTAGAGGGCAATGAGGTCACCCTTCGTACACATATACTACCCCTGGTATATGTATAACTTAACAGAATCAAAGAATCATAGAATATATTGTGTTGGAAAGGACCTTTAAAGGTCATCTAGTGCAACCTCCCTTCAGGGGGCAAGGGAGGTTGAACTAGATGTAAGCAGGGACATCCCCAACTAGATCAGGTTGCTCAGAGCAAAGAACTGTTTCCTTATGTCCAATCTAAATCTACCCTTCTCTAGTTCAAAACCATTGCCCCTTGTTCTATTTTCCTACTTGGCATTTCTTTATGTTGGGAAATATGCATTGAAAAGAAAGCCACATTGCTTTGGATAGTCAGAATATAGAGGTACAAAGCTGAGAATCTGACCTAAGATAGTTTTTTATGTGTTCAGTAAAATCAAGCATTTAACACCCAGTTATCATCCTATGGTAATATACCAAAAATCATACACAAAATTGATACTGAATTCACATTCTGGGAAGTCATTGTGAGGTTAATCCTCTTCTTTTCTTGATCCATTATACTCTCAGAATACAGATAACATGTAAGCATGGCTAATTTCTTGTGATCCAGGCCATGTGCAGCAACAGATGATGTGAAAAACTCACATTTGTTTGTATGTTGCACATCGGGAGAAAGCATTGTCTTGTTATAGACATTTGAGCAAAGCTTTCAAATGTAAAATAGTGTTCAGGAGCACAGCCAGGGCTATGAATTTCCCAGAGCTCTGCCAGTACAAAGGGCCAGAAGTGGAGCTTGTATTCAAAATGTCCTGAGTGCTTTTGGCCCTAGCTTAATGTTCATAAAATTTGAATGAAGTAAAACTTAAAATCAAGAAAAGAGAAAGCTAGCTCTCTTCTCAATACTTTAGCTTTGTGCCCATTTCCTAAGGGCACTATGATTACCTTACTTGGGGTGACAGAATGGCATTGAGGTACAAACACAGAAGGGAAAGCTTTCTAGTCTCAATCTGTTGGTGTTGGATAACTTTCTTTGCTTATGCTTTGTGACTGGCTTCACATTAACACTACAGTTTTCCTTGGGGAAAACTCAGCAGGTTTTTGTCAACAATAGTTAGTTTCCATGATCACCACACATCCATCTTGGCCAAGGTTACCAGCTAGCTGAGTTTTATAAATTCATCCTGTTTGTGGGCTATGCTCTAAACCAGATCTATGAAATAATCCATGGAAGAAAAAAGAGTCTAACCTAAATGTATATATTTAAATCATTGTCATTACAGTTCTATTGCATAATGTGACGATACAAATTCCCAGATCAGTACAACTGAGAAAATAGTAGCTATAGGACAAGAGGGAAAATAAAACTCCAATATGGGCAAGTCTGAATCTTGTTAATGAATTGCTGTGAAAGGATTTCCAATGTACAATCACACTTTTAGCACTTCCTAAGAATAACCTCAAGTGAGAAGATTTTTGAGTTGAAATAACACTGTAGACTGCACTCTCAAATGTGAAAAAAATGGATACCTGTTTCTGAAAAGTAGCTTTTTCCATCTCTGTTCTATTGCTCATAATGCAGCATTCCTGGAAGTCCTAGCATTAGAACAGACCATTAAAACCAGTACTTTAAGTTACTAGATCTGATTGCTCTTACACAATTGGGAAATTGACTGGAATAGCTTGCAACAAGAGCCTTTTTATGGTTATTTCAAGTGGATTAAGTGAAATTTGAAAGACAGACAGAGGAAGCACTCTGTGGAATAAGAGTTCCCACATAGGGAGCTACTTCAGAATAGTCACTGCACTTTAAAAGTGGCAGTCTGCTTTATTTTGAAATAACTTCTAAAAGTAGATAAGCCTGAGTTTCTTTCATAGCTCTGTTAACATGAAGGATCCTTAAACTGGGTGTGAATGCAATTAAATTTAGGACCTACATTCAGTTATAATTTACACCCACTTTTTGTCTGCATTACACTGTTAGAAAGTGAAAAGAGGCTATTTTATTTGTGAATTATTCTGAATATGGCAGTGGTGTTCTAATAGCAAGCAGTGCAGTGTCAGAACATGTTCTTGCAGATTGTAACACTGGGCTGAGGATAATCTCATGAGGTTTAATAAGGCAAAATGCAGGACCCTGCACCTGGGTTGGGGGAATTTCCAATATCAGTACAGGCTGTGTGATGATGAAATTGAGAGCAGCCCTGCAGAAAAGGACTTGGAGGTACTGGAGGATGAGAAGCTGGACATGAACCAACAATATTCACTTGCAGCTGAGAAGGTCAGTTACATGCTGGGCTGCATCAAAAGAAGTGTGGCCAGCAGATCAAGAGAAGTGATTCTGCCACTCCAGCTATTGTGCCCTCAACACAAGAGGGATATAGACCTGCTGGAGCAGGTTCAGAGGAGGGTCACCAAGATGATCAGATGACTGGAACACATCTCCTGTGAAGACAAGTTGAAAGAATTTGGGGTCTTCAGCCTGTAGAAGAGAAGGCTCCAGGGAGACAGTATAGCTGCATTTCAGTAACTGAAGGGGAACTACAGGAAGGCTGGGGAAGGACTATTTAGAAGGCCTTGTAGCAACAGGATGAGGGGCAATGATTTTAACATGGAGCAGGGTAGATTTAGGTTAGACATAAGGAAAAAGTTCTTTACAATGAGAGTGCTAAAATACTGGAACAGGTTGCCCAGGGATGTGGTGAAGACCCTGTCCATGGAGACATTCAAGATCAGACTTGATGTTGCCCTGGGTATCCTGATCTTGTTGTAGATGTTCCTGCTCTCTGCAGGGCGGGCGGAGAAGATGACCTTTGAGGGTCCCTTCCAACCCAATGCAATCTGTGAATCTGTATGGTTTGGAATCCCACTGATTTTTGCTCTTAATTTTTTTCCCCCAAAAATGTTGATTTCTTGTGGTGTCAGAAAAGGACTTTGGTTCTAGAACATGGAAAAATCACCCGCAGGTGCATTAGGTTTCTAACGGAGTATCCCTGTTGTAAGATGATCTACACTTATTACTGGCTGTGTTACCATAGCAATGCAAATTCTGTTTTTTATGAACATTCTTCCCTACAATTACTACAACTGATGAACACAATAATTATCATAGCTTCCTAAGGTACACTTAAAATAGTAGGCAAAGGAATGCATTCTTGGAGTATATGGTACATTCTTAGAAGACTGTCATGACAAGTGAGAAAGTTCAGCTTATCTTCTGACTATAGGAAAGACATTCAAGATTTTTCAGGATAAACACTATATTGGGATAAGTTACAGCAATTAGCGTAGAAAATATCCAGTTACAACATGATTTATATTATCATTGTTTGAATAATTTTGCTGTTACTAGTCCTGCATACCTACAGAATGACGGAAGAGGCCCAGAAGGGGAACTTGTATCACACAGTGGAATGACTTAACTAAGAGGTTTTTAATATCAGAAAAAAAAATAGGACCTATGGTACAAAAGCAACCAACTATGTTGCAGCTTCACAGATGAGAAGTGGATAAAATAGTCAGTTTTCAGCCTTCCTTCCTTCCTTCCTTCCTTCCTTCCTTCCTTCCTTCCTTCCTTCCTTCCTTCCTTCCTTCCTTCCTTCCTTCCTTCCTTCCTTCCTTCCTTCCTTCCTTCCTTCCTTCCTTCCTTCCTTCCTTCCTTCCTTCCTTCCTTCCTTCCTTCCTTCCTTCCTTCCTTCCTTCCTTCCTTCCTTCCTTCCTTCCTTCCTTCCTTCCTTCCTTCCTTCCTTCCTTCCTTCCTTCCTTCCTTCCTTCCTTCTCTCTTTCTTTCTCTCTCTCTTGCTCTCTCTCCCTTTCTCTCTCTCTCTCTCTTTCTCTCTTTCTCTCTTTCTCTCTTTCTTTCTCTTTCTCTCTCTTTCTCTCTTTCTCTCTGTCTTTCTTTCTCTCTTTCTTTCTCTCTTTCTCTAATCTTTTGCAGTTATTAATTTTATTAATCATATTTAAACAAAAGTTCTCAAACTGTGATAATGCCTCCTTTCATTGAAAAGACAATTTAAGGCACGGATTTGTTCTATCTTGTTTTTTTTTCCTTCTCATTTTAAGAGATTCTACACTGTCAAGGAACTTCTTGCCTTAACCTATGAGATGGATTACCATCCCTATTACATATTGTGATAATACAGAGGTTTCCTCTCTGTTGAGTGAACAGTAATCAACAGATTCATCAGGAAGACCAACTGTAAATGAACAGTAGGATATTGAAGAAGGCATCAGCTGAACAGATCAAGAATTTGCCTTCATAAATGATGAGTGTTTAATTATTGAGGGCATGAATACATTTAAGTGATAAGATAATAATCAATTTTCAACTGAAGAAAAATGCTGGGTAAAAGTGACACATTTGGAATTGTCTGGGGAAGATGAAAGGAGGAATTCTGAGAATATTGAGGATTTGTCTATCTATTGTTACATTTGCCTTAATTCGTATATCTTCTCATTCCAATAAATCAAATTTCTAATGATAATGCCTAGTATCTTGTGACATAAGAACGTTAATGATTTTTTAATTATTATTATAGCATCTTAATTAACAGGACTTCAAAATTCACCATCTGCAGTTTTTACTTTCCAACATTAATACTGCAGCATGTACAATTGTCTCAGTCCAGAGAGGGAAAGAGACTCAGTTCTTTTGAATATTCCCATGTTATGAAATTAGAGGCACAAATGAGGCCAAAATATCAACAGCAAGCCTATTTATTAACAGAATAAAGTGGGTGGATAAGAAGATGAGAGAGAGAGAGAAAATAGAAAGAGTGAGACAGAAGAGGAAAGGAATTATATCACCACCCCCAAGACGGTTTGGGTCTGTGGAGGAAAGGTGCTGCCTTGTTGGTTGCGCTGTCCTCTGCTGGAGGAGGGGTGGGAGAGATCCCAAAGCCCAAGTCCAAGTCCTTCTGTGAGCAGCCTCTTCAGCTCCATGAGTTGCAATAGGCGGAACTTAGGACACGGAGAGAGGGTTCGTCCTGGTCTGCTTCTTCCAGGCTTCGTGGTGATGTCTCTGCCCTTTTGTCTCCTGGTATTTTCTTCATTTTTCTTCAGAGAGGCGTTGCCCAGGGCTTTTCCTTCTTCTGAGCCAGTATTGCTCAGGTCTTTTATACATTTTTTTAGGTATGTGTCCAGGTGGTGAATCGTCCTTTTCACCATCCTCCCTTTCTGGGGTAGCTGATGGGTAAAGATGATCTTGTGTATGCACATTCGAGAGAGTCGTTATCCAGTGGCATCTGCCCAATACACACCAGCTCTTGTCTGGGCTAGCAGCAAAGGTGATTTTCTCTTTGTTGATTCACATCAAGAGAGACAAGATTTAGTTTCTTACAACAATATACACAGAATTATTTAACCACAAAAGGGTAATGAAGAGATATGGAGCTATGACCTACCGATTCCTCATGAAACTGTATTAGGATGTTATCTATCTCAGTGTAAAATGATCAATGAAAAAACACAGAGGTGATCCTTAATTCAGGGGAAAAGTCAAAAAATAACCCAACTTGATATGTTCCTGCATAACCTGGTCTGCTCTTTCTCCACTGATATTCAATACAGCAATAGTGATCTCAGTATAGGTGTAATAACAAAAGTAAGCCTTTTCAGCAGAGAAATGATCAGAAGGTATCTATTGATGGTGCCGATATATTGTGCTTTACCTCTGTCCTAACAACATATTCCCTTTGCTTAGTGATAGCAACACAAGGCTGAAGTAAGTGATGCTTCAGTGATAACTGGCTGTACACATCTTGCAAAATGCTTCTTTTTTTTTCTTTTTTTTTTTTTTTTTTCTTCTTTTTCTAATCATAGAATTGTTAGGGTTGGAAGAGGCCTCAAGGATCATCTAGTTCCAACCCCCCTGCCATGAGCAGGGACACATCACACTAGAAGACTCATTCTGTGTGTAAAAATGGTAGTAGCTGTAATAATGAGACAAAAAACATCAGTGACAGAATACATTGATGAACACCTGCTCTCCTTTACACCCATTTACAACCGTTACGAAAAGAGCATACATTTTTAAAGTCACTATAGGTAGAAGAATACATTCAAGTCATTGCAAAAGACCATCTTGAGGCCTAGTTGCAAACAAGGCTCTCCAGATTTTTGTTGCACTATAGGCCAAAGTGGTCATGTTTCCCATCCCATTTTAGCAAAGTATAAATAGGCAAGCAATGGACAGTGTCTGTCTCCTCAAGGAGCCAAAAAGCAGAAATAACAAACTGCAGGAAGTTTTAGGGAATTGATGCTATCAAAATAATTCTTGTTCCCTCACTTGTATTGTATTTTCAGGAAATATAATTAGAAAATGTGTTAGATTTCTTTCTAGACTTAAATAAACAATATCTGTCATTAAGTACCAGCCATTCATTGTGATAAACAAACAATTCTTTCACCACAACATATCCTACATGATCTTGTCATGCATTACAACATAGACATCAATCTTCAGATATTACTTTGACCTGCTTTTGCTCTGCTCTTTTTAACTGCTCTTTGAGTTGCCATATGTAGTATTAGAGAGACTTTCTGTAGTATACCATTGATTGTTCATCTAACTTACAAAAGGACTTTAATAATTTACACAGCTGAGTCATTAGTTTCTATTTATACAGTACCGGTTTCATATCTTCTATTTTGATTTTGGATAGCCTATATTGCTATGGAGTCACTGCTTCAGAAATCTCTTTTTAACGTAGAAAGTAGATTTCTAGTGAAATCTGTTGTTTTATTAATGTGACTATACACGACAATTTTCCTAATGCTTTCTTAATTTTCTAGTCACTGACAAAGTGTCTAAAATGCCAAGATACTTTGAGTTTAATCCTGTGTGCCAATTTCCTTCTTGTTATGTAAGTAGCAACACATATCTGAATACAAAATCTCCACAAAATTTAACACATATTTGATTTTTGAGTTCCAGGAAAATGTCACTATTTTGCCTGTTTTATTCAGAGTGGCTGAGCTGTGTGAAAAAGGTGTTTCACTAAGGGGGACTTTGGTTAGTTTATTTGTTTTAACATTCCCCAAATTTTCTAATACTAAAAATAATTTCAGAGCCAGTATTGCAAAAGTTGGTCTGTCTGTGAAAACTTTTGTATGTGCAAGAGTATGGTGACAGCACTGCTTTGTGAACCTAAAAGAAGAGTTATGACAGTCACAGAGAGTTTTCTGACTGCTGAAGCATACATCCATGGTTGTATGTACTATATAAACTAAACCAACCTTATTTTCTATGGTTCTTTGTCATGAAGGTCCTGTGATGAAGCAGGGTAGGTGACCACTTCACAAACTGCAGACAACAGTGGTTTAACTCTGCCCAATATTGTGCCAGTGCCAGTGGCTAAAAGTAAATGTTGTCTTTGTAGCATTCAGCAGACTTACTGCCTAAGTTACAGTGGAAGATTGTCCTCTCTGTAAATTCATCTGTCAAGCTCTTTTATTTTCCATTCATCAAGCTCCTTTGCTTTTCATCCAGTCTTTCTGCCTTCCTTTTCAGCTCTACTATTCAGAGACTTCTAGTACTTGAACCTGTACCATGCAACAGTCAAAAAATGTTCCACCAATATCTTTCATGCTCATACTGGTTTACCTGAGATTGGCTTCAGAAATGTGACAAGTAGTATACGATTGTCCATTTAACTATTGCATACCTTCACCATATTCCTCTAACTCTTCCTCCAAATCATTACTTTTTTTTTTTTTTTTTTTTTTAATTTCTATATGATATTAATATAAATGTCATCACTTTCATTACTTTGAACAAAAGATCAAAAACCATAACTAGGTTTTGATTGTAGCACACCCAAATCCATTCTGGAAGCTGGTTAAGCTGAAATTAAATGAAAGGCTGGAAAATAGAGGGGTTAAGAAATACCTGACAGTACAGAACTAGTGAAAGGCACTGGTTGTTTGGCTCAAGGAAAGGGCTGTTTCAGATAGCATTCACCAGCACTGACACCAGAAATCCTGTATTTCAGAAAAGGAAAAACTAACTGTGGCTTATAAAGAAGCTTTCAAATGTTAAGTGTAAATGAGATTGCAAACCTCCAAATTTCAGTCATACTGTGAGCAGAGTGGCTGTGGGAGAGCCGCACTGAACTCTTGATCTACCTACATCAGACCGCAGATGCTCCTTGTTGATGTTTTTACAATGCTCTAGCAACATCCCCTTTCTCCAGCAGTTATTGAAAGTAAATGTATCCTTTTTCCTAACTTTTGCCATGCATATGATTGTATGCAGCATGTTTAAACAAAATCCTTAGGACAATTTTGAATCCTTCTTTATCCAATTATTTCATATAAGTTGCAGTTACATTGGTGACTGAAGGATTAAATTGTAAAATCAAGAAAACATTAATGGATGCAGATTCTTGGGTTTCCTGTTCTGATGCATGAATAACTCTAAAGAGTAACTATAGTGTCACAGTCTGAACTGTGTAATGCATTATGAGATAGTATATAACTACCATATATGTTTGGAATTGTTAGAATTTCTTCCTGCATCCAGAAAAAGTGCATAATTTATAGTTGCCTTTCATACATCCATCACTTATTTTTGTGATTATCCATTAGGAAAAATTCCTAACTTCAGGTAGCATTACTTTGTTGGTGGTTATTTTGTTTGTTTTTCCATTTACCAGCCTTTTTGCACTAGGTTATTACTTCCAAGAATGAAAATTTTTATCTATGGCCTCAAGGAATCATAGAACGTAGAATCAACAAGGTTGAAAAAGACCTCAAAGATCATCAAGTCCAACCTGTCACCCAAGACCTCATGACTACTGGACCATGGCTTCAAGTACCATGTCCAATCCCCTCTTGAACACCTCCAGGGATGGTGACTCCACCACCTCCCTGGGCAGCCCATTCCAATGGGTAACAACTCTCTCGGTGAAAAACTTTTTCCTCACCTTGAGCCCAAAAATTCCCCTGGTGCAGCTTGAGACTGTGTCCTCTTGTTCTGGTGCTGGTTGCCTGGGAGAAGAGACCAACCCCCTCTTGGCCACAACCACCTTTCAGGTAGTTGTAGACATCAATAAGGTCTCCCCGAGCCTCCTCTTCTCCAGGCTAAACAATCCCAGCTCCCTCAGCCTCTCCTTGTAGGGTTTGTGCTCGAGGCCTCTCACCAGCCTTGTTGCCCTTCTCTGGACATGTTCAAGAGTCTCAACGTCCTTCTTCAACTGAGGGGCCCAGAACTGGACAAAGTACTCAAGGTGTGGCCTAATCAGTGCTGAGTACAGGGACACAATGACTCCCCTGCTCCTGCTGGCCACACTATTTCTGATGCAGGCCAGGATACCATTTACCTTCTTGGCCACCTGGGCACACTGCTGACTCATGTTCAGCCTACTATCAACCAGTACCCCCCAGGTACTGTTACTTTTGAAATTGAAGGAAGATGTTCATCCATAATCAAGATTGGAATGCTGTAATGTTTCAAGAGGGGAAGGATTACATCCATTCACTGAACTACTGTGCTATGAGACATTCATCATCTTGAGAGGAATAATAAAGAAAAAAAAAGGCTAACTACCATTGGATTCAGCCTTTGTCCCTCAATAATCCAGGGTTAGTGTTGAACTTCTGGAGTGCCCCGCTTGTCCCTTATGCAACTCCCAGCTTCTCCTCCACAATGATACTTAACATCAAAATCAGAGCGTTCCACTGGAAATGCATCAAAACTTTAAAAGATAACTATGCTGTTAATTTTATGTATAATTTAATAAAACCATTGCCAGCCACACTTTTTGGACTATATTTACAATTGTCTAGAATTTCTGCTAGACTGTCTCTGGTTTTCTACATCAAATAGGTAACCTTGCTAAGGAGAACAAAATACTTTGACAAATCGTAAAACTAAGATTCAGTACTATGAACTGGTTTTGGTACTTACTTAGAATACTTGATCTGATATTTGATCCTTTAATTAATGGTAATCAGCTAATCATGGTTAAAGAACTGTGAAAAAATAGTATGGTTATGAGACAGAAGCCATCTGAAACTTTATTGAAATCGGTAATAAAAAGCACAATAAAAGAACAGTACTCGTACTCACAAACTCTGTGTCAAGAAAGGTATTGCATTCAAAGACTTGTTGAAGACAGTATAAGTGTTCTCACTGTCTGTTGAGAGTCAAATACTTATAAAGCAGATCCTTCCTGCTCTCTCATAGTACCAAGTTACCAAGGCTTTAGTGTTCTCCACGTCTAAAAGTAGAAGCATTCAAGCTGCAACTCAGAAAAAAGGGTTGTTAATATAAAATATAAATATGTTGAAGAACATGTTCAAGTGAGGAGCAACATTTTGGTCCATTCATGAAATTGTCATTCATAATGACTCTGTAAGCTGAGAAGAAGACCTCTATTACTTCTTGTATCTTGAGAGCCAAACCTGTACATGACTCTCACTAATGCTTGCAAACTTCGCTGTTGAGCAATGTTAGTACAGTGTTGGCTTTTGTGCAGTCATTGCCTCCTGTAGACAAATATTAATTAAAAAAAAATTCACAGAAAAGAAAGCTGCAGTTTCCTGATTTCAACATGATTTCATCTGAAGTGATTGCACCTTTCCTAAGTGAGTTATTACTTTAGTTGAAGTGAATGTGCCTTTTTAGAAGAGAGGGAACCTATAAAAATAAATAGAATAAAGATACTTACATAAAAACCACCCCTTCTGTACTATTCCCTCCTACTTGGTCTACAGAACAAGGAAATAAACCATAAATTATTCCTTAAAGAATAAAGTAGAAAGTTGAATATAATTAGCTAGGACTAAGGACTAACTAGGAAAAAAAGAAAACAGCAGTACAAATCCCTTGAGAGATCACCATTTGTGTACAGTGGTTATATTCACTAGGTACCCAGACTTTAGGATGACCTGCTGAAAAATGATAGATGGGGAAAGCAGTGAGGAGTTTTGTGGTATTCTGATTTCTCCCCTTTTCTTTTTCTTACTAACCTAAAATATTTGATGATAAAATTTATATTGTCTGTTACAATTTGATTTTCTTTCACTTGTTCTTATACCTGGAAAATTTAAAGAATGTTGTGCTTTAATTTCCTGTTTTGTTTAATGATCCTTGGAGGACCTAGTGATGTTCTGGTTTAGATTCTGTTTTCAAAAGAGGTTATAAATGTGCTTACTTTATAAAGTGTGAATGTCCCTTGATTGATTTCCTTTTCCCTCTGTTTATAATTGCTTTGTGGATCGAATTCAATGAAAATATTAGATGTTTTCCCTATCAATTCTCTGTGTGTGTCATTTCTAGCTTGCAAAGTAAGCCTGAAGAAAAGTCATGTGTGCAAGGTAGAATCTTTTCCAAGTTTAGGAAATTAAAAGAAGATATAAGCCCAACATTTACCTCATTTCTATATTTTGTCAATATTATAAACTTACTTGCAAAACAAGATAAAATGGAATATGTTACTTATTTACAATTTAGGGTGTCCTGATTGCTTTGTGCTCCTTTAGACAAATATGGTACCTTTTTTAGCTATCAATAGTTTGATGAAATAAAATACTTGCCTTGTCTGTAGATATTTTTTTTTAATTAATATGTTAATTTACTGAACACTGATATCACCTATTCCTATTTCTGAGAATTCCTCAATGTATCATAGAAAGAAGTTATAAATAAGGAGGGAAAAGGAAACAATGACAAATCCTGACTTTACACCAGCTTTCTTGGTTTGCTAGAGTCCTGCTGTGGACAGTGAAGAAAAGGAGACCTATCTTCTCAGTGTCTATGAATTCATGGGTCACCTAATTGTAGGCAGCCATCAAGATGTGACACCATGGTCTCCATCTTACCAGTAGCTGAACTTTCCTGCCATCCTATTTGTGGTAGCACAAAATGCTTGCCAGGTTGTGCAATTTTGAGTTTGGTTAGGTCAGCTCCCTAATTCAACTGAAAACTAGCATGAAAAAAAATGTTGGTTTTAATCAGTTCAGTACCACAAAACTGAGAGTTGCTAGATCTAGCACAAAGGCATGTATGGTGTACAGAAGAGGGGCAAATATCTTTTCCTTTGGATTCCATATTGTTGCTCAGTTAGATCAGATAAACCATGCTGTGAAAATGTTGCTCCACTCAGACATTCCAGCTCCTTTACAGAGGAATGATTCTCTCCATTGAAGGATGCTGGTGAAACTAGCTTCAAGAGGCTAATGTCATCTTGTAAACAACCTGCTACTTAAATGCAGTAAAATAGGAAAATATTCATCATCATTCACTCAGATCTGCATGACTACATACATCAATATATTAGGTGCCTCTAAAAAGCACAAACCCAAACAAGGATATGTCACTACTGCTTATAAGAATCTATCTTTCTTAATCAAACTCAGATTAACAGATCCTCTCTGAAGAAAGACAACAAAAAAAGCTGGCTAGTAGCCTGGAGCATTCTTCTTGGCTTTATTTTTTTTCACCACCATCAGAGGCTGCCTCTGATTTCACACGGAGAGAAATATGCAGAGAGAGATTTAGCGGATCCAGATGCTGAAACAGGAGACACCCAGATGTATCTGCATGTGGAGAAAAGATTGATAATGGCTGAACAAAACCATGAAATGGGTAGACAGAGGAGAGGAGAAACTGGTCTGGCATGCAGAAGAGGAATAGCAAAAAGAAGAAGACAGGTACAATGTGAAGGAGGAAAATAAAATTACATGAAGTAAAGTCAAAGGAAAAGAAGCCTTATATATTCTTATACACAAAAGTACATAGAAATAATTGGATGCAAAAAAAGAGTAAAAAATGCATATATACATTTCACATATGGAGAGAGAAAGAGCAAAGACAGAAAAAATATAGATCAATGGTCTCTTCTAATCACATTCCTTCTGTGTGAAGATCAGTCTTAGAAATCAAACTTATCTAATCAAAGTCATCCACTGTTTCCCACACAGTTGCACTGATCAGTCTTATGAACCTTCCAAACTCACTGCTTTTTAGTAATTTTCCTAAATCTGGGATTTATTGATTTTTTACCTATGTGAAAGTTTTGGTTTATTGAAATCTACTTAATTCTCATGTATCGGTTCAAATTTAAACTAAAAATTTTGAAGGTTATTTGCTTACAAATCATCTTCATGAACTGGCAATGTTTCACTGTACATTTTAAGTTCTACTACAAAAGGATATGCTTAATGTTATCAGGGAAAAATACAGAGAAGTTACTCTCAGAATTTTTTAAAGAGTTTGGCTATAGGCACAGTGTGTACCCAGATAACTGTATCACTGGTGATACTTACGCATGCTGCATAGGATACTTCAAGGCATTTAGTAAGGAAAACAAAGGGTCATTTTATGCAGACTTAGTAAAAAATTCCTCAGAACTTACTATTGGATGTGATTCGGAATAGACATCAGACTGTTGCAGTTAAAAAAATGTTCTTACTGGTTAAGGGTAGAAAAATTTTCTAGGCTTTCTGTATCAAATCAACTCATGACATTAGCAAGTCATGTTACTGAATAAAGCCAGTCACTGGAGCAAGTCAGATGGTGCTATTAGTGTAACTTCCACACCGTGTGAATGTCACTAACCCTTTGTGCTTCCCTGGTCTCTCTGTATTTAGAATGTCCATGAGAGCTGCAAGAGC
The DNA here is from genome assembly GCF_026170545.1 of Melanerpes formicivorus. Lineage (NCBI taxonomy): Eukaryota > Metazoa > Chordata > Aves > Piciformes > Picidae > Melanerpes > Melanerpes formicivorus. The sequence continues at coordinate 8,562,632 of NW_027142355.1, read as the reverse complement.
CAGACAGGCAATCCCTGAACCATTCTTGTTTGTTGTCCTCCTGAAGAATGCGTCATATGGTGAAATGAAGTGTAATGAGAAACAATCTGATCTCATCTGAAATGCCATATTTGGTGCATTTCAGGTAGATATAAAATTATAGTCCTGTCATAAAACATGATGAGAGTGGTTTTCCAATATGTGCTCAGGTACATGTCAGAAATGCAGATTATATTCCCGAGAAGAGCATGGTGTAGGATTGCTTGGACATAGCTGCCGATTTCACCTGAATTTTTGTTTAAAGGCTTCATCTTCCAAAATATATTCCTAAAGCTTGACTCCCAGCTCAGTAAAGTATTTCTTCTCTATTCTATAAGGGGATTGTGAGAAGCTGGAAACATGCCATGTCTTACAGTCTAGCAAATTAATATCTCTCCTTGAGTTTTACTATTCTGGGATCCATGGAGTTACTTTTGATCATTCCAGAAAGTTTATTGTGAAAGTCTCCTCTTCATTCCAAATTTTGGGCATTTTAAAAGTACTTTTATGTTTTTGTGCTTTATAGCAAAAGCAGTACAAATTGGTTCAAAAAGAGATCCATATTAACATTTTAATTTTATGTGGATTCATATGCCCCAAGTTTTGCTTTGAGTACTGAGTTCAAAGAACCAAAAATTCAAAGGAAAGCTCCACCCGTATCGTTGACTTTTGTCTGGGGAACTTTTTTCCCCTTTGAGTACTAACCAGAATAGTAATGAATAACAACTGGTTTCCACCCAAATGATGAATGACCCATTTTTGCTGTAACTTAGGCCTTCTGTATCTGGGAAAGCTATAAATCTTAGTGATGGTTTTGGTAGACCAGGTTTAAACTTCAATCTTCCTCTGCAAGTCTGATTTAAATTTTATTTTTTTCCAAAAAGCTGTAATCTATATAAAATTGGGAAAAACTGCATGATATTTTTGTGAATTAATGTATTTATTTACTTTTATAGGAAGGATGATTTACTCACTTTTTTTCCTGTGATACTTTTCTGTATGGTGTGACTTCATCATTAAGTACTGAGTGCAGCTTCTTTCACAGTCGGCTGTCAAAGAAAATATTTACAAGTGCAGCTGAGGGGAGAGAGACTGCTATAAATTTATTGCTAGTTACACAGATATGTCATGATTCTTAGTGGTGCCATGTCTAATTTAGACCAAATGCAATCCTTTGTATAGACAATCCTCTGACATCCCAATTAAATCTGCAGAAAGACTAGTACTTAGATAGAAATGTATGATCTTATTTTGAGATCTCAGTGTTAGTACCAACTTGCCAAAACTCTTTGGGGAAGAGCTAAAAGTCAGGCCTTCTTCTACAAGGGTCTTATCTGTGCCCCACATTTTTGTTTCTTTTGGTTTCAAGAACCTTTTCAACAAATTTATCCCATATGTTTACTTAAGCTTATAAAGATCATGTGTGCATTTCCCTGGTAAGAATATTTATCTTTTTTATCATTTTTTTTCCCTTAGTTTTAGTTTAGCTACCAGAAATTTAATTTTTGGGGCGGCTTTTTCTGCAGCTCCACTATTTGGATTGTTTGATTTTATATATACATATATATATCTATATATTTTATAGGATGGGATAGGATAGGATAGGATAGGATAGGATAGGATAGGATAGGATAGGATAGGATAGGATAGGATAGGATAGGATAGGATAGACCAGACCAGGTTGGAAGAGACCCTTGAGATCATTGCATCCAACCCGTCATCCAACACCATCTAATCAACTAAACCATGGCACCAAGTGCCCCAATCAAGTCTCCTCCTAAACTCCCCCAGTGATGGCAACTCCACCACCTCCCTGGGCAGCCCATTCCAATGGCAAATCACTCTCTCTATGAAGAATTTCTTCCTGACATCCAGTCTAAGCCTCCCCTGGCACAGCCTGAGACTGTGTCCTCTTGTTCTGGTTCTGGTTGCCTGAGAGAAGAGACCAACCCCCACCTGTCTGCAACCTCCCTTCAGGTAGTTGTAGAGAGCAATAAGGTCTCCTCTGAGCCTCCTCTTCTCCAGGCTAAGCAACCCCAGCTCCCTCAACCTCTCCTCATAGAGCTTGTGCTCCAACCTCTTCAGCAGCTTTGTTGCCCTTCTCTGGACACATTCCAGCAAGTCAACATCTTTCCTGAACTGGACACAGGACTCAAGGTGTGGCCTAACCAGTGTGGTGTACAGGGGCAAAATGACCTCCCTGCTCCTGCTGGCCACACTGTTCCTAATACAAGCCAGGATGCCATTGGCCTTCTTGGCCACCTGGGCGGCCTGATAGTTTCTTACTCCTGTGCATTTAGCTTTTGATTAGTTTACATCACTGATTATTTCCAGAATTCTAATTTAAAACTACTTTTTCACCCTGTATATGATGCATTCATGTACTACATAAATTTCCAATTACTTAGCAACTTGCTGTCTCTAGAAAAGACAGCTTTTACTATGTAATAATTTAGTCAGCACAGACTTTGTTTCCATTTTAAGTCAATGTGAAATGTTAAGATTTTGCAAAGAAACAAATTTCTGAATAATCTGATGATACTTAATAAAAATAATGATTGTATATATTGTGATGTCATAAAATATTATATATGGTAATTACTTCAAGTAATAGAGATTGAAATTTTGCCTTTGCCTGTCACACTTTGTACACAGAGACTTTAAACTCTTCAAAGCAACAATCTCACAATGATCACAGCAGATCAACTTCTTTTGCCACAATACTCCTCCTAAATGCCAGTGGGGGATCCTGAAGATCATTATTATAGTCTTTTTACATATGATTTGATGTGCCATATACAGAAATGCTGGACTTCTTAATAGAATTTTAATCAATGAAAAAAAGGTGAAAATATGCTATATTTATAATTCTGAAGATAGCAGCTTGTATTCAGTCACTATCTTCTTCAATCCATTGGTCTATTACACACAGAATCATAGAACTCCAACTCCCTTGCCAGAGCAGGTTCACCTAGAGTGGGTTGCACAGGATGATGTCCACTCAGGTTTTGAGTGACTCGAGAGACAGAGACTCCACCATGTCTCTGGGAAGCTTGTTCCAGTGCTCTATCATCCCTCAACATAAAGAAGTTCCTCATCATGTTTAGATGGAACTTTATATGTTCAAGTTTGTGCCAGTTATCTCTTGTCCTGTCCCTGGGCACCACTAAAAAAAGTCTGGCCTCATCAATCTGACACTCACCTTTTATGTGTTTATAAGCATTTGTAAGATCCAACCTGAGTCTTCTCTTCTCCAGGCTAAAAAGCCCCACATCCCTCATCCTTCATAAGACATGTTCTAGTCCCCCAGTAATCTTTGTAGCCTTTTGTTGTACCCTGCCAAGCAGTTCCCTGTTCCTGTTAAACTGGAGAGCCCAGAACAATACTCCATATGAGACCCTACAGTCCTTTGGGTCCATTTCATAAATTGGTATAATCTGATGAATAGTCAGGCAAGATAGATGAAGTGAATTTTTTGTACTCAGACAAGTTTGTACTCCTGCTTTTTAATGTTGGTGTGGTGAACAGAAGAACGTGATACCCATGTCAGTTTTAATTTAGTTAATAATAACAAAATAACAAATTTCAACAGGAGGAAAATGTACAGATATTTTCTTATGGCCCATGGCCAAATTAGTGTAGTCTCATCTTTATTACTCTTGCTGGATGTACAAACCAGATTAAAACTAGTACAGCTATGGCTCCTGATACTGCAAAAATATCTCAATTTGCAGTGTGGTCAAGTCCTTAGCTCTTGAAGAGGCAAAAAATGAGATCACTATATTTTCACAAAGAAATAGTTTAATAACATGAAGGACTGTACTTGCATTTAATTTGTTTTATTTTGTTAATCTTAAAAAAACAAAACAAAAGTCTTCCAAAATATGTACTAATCTCAAAATAAAGAATTACTTGTTACTTTCTGGACTGGAAATAAAAGTCCAGAGGACTTTCTTGTATTCATATAGCAAATGAACAAACTTCTCATTAGTGCTGTGTACAAATGTAGGTATTTACCATCTATGTGTAAAATAATAGCTATTAGGCATCTTGCATGAGGGATTAAAATATCCCTTTGGTTTCTGTGTACAACAGATTGGTGTAAGATTTGAGTAACCCTTCAAATGTTTGAGGTTAGAAAGCCCTGGTGGAACAGATGATTTAATGTATTGTTTCATCGTCAGTGAGAATCTGTATGGGATTCATGAAAGTCAAAAGAAACTCCACATTTGTATAAATGTTAATTCTCAATAAATGACTACTCATCAGCAGACAAGTGCACAATTCAGTATTTGGACACAATCTGAAATATTGCCAGCCTTTTTTGCTGATTTCTCATACGTAATTTTCTGCTCCTTAAATAAAAAGGCAAGTTATGTTGAAGATTAGTACAACACATTTTCACTCTTTTCCTTTAGTGTTCCTTAGCAAGTTTATAGCAGGTAAATAGGTTAATATTTTGAACGAACCATTGTTCATTAAAGAGATTTAATGATTAAATATGTTAACACAGTTATGTCTTATCTATTAGGCATGAAATGTATTCAAAAAGGACATACATGTTTCATAAGGGTTCCTAAGAGTGAAGTGTTACAGACTAATAATAGAGCAAAAATTAGAAGGAAAATTGAATTCAAAATCAAAATGCACCAACTGGGAATTTATTTTCTAAAAAGACTTCAATAAAATGTAATTATTAATTTTTCACTCTCTTCTGATTTTCTCTACAAGGAAGAGTTACTTTTTTTGTGATCCTTTATATGTTTTTCTAGCTTTTTTTGGTTTAGTTACTTCATTATATATTATGGAGAACATACACAGAAGTCCTATAAATTTGCCCAATAATTTCCACTGTAGCTGTCTAGGTTTTCTAGTTTGCTTATATCATTGCAAACCTTAACTCTTTGAGCTGAAGTGTTCCCTCCTGTAAGAACAATTTCACCGGTGAAGAAAGGCAGAAGAAGTTTTGGTAAAATGGAATCTTTCTGGCTTTTTTTGAGGACAAGAAAACTGCATTTAATTGCCAATATCAGAAATGCTGGTAAGTATTGCACTGAGTTATCTTATATTTTGTGTCTAGCAACAAATATAGGGAAGTCATTCCGATGTCAGAAATGCACTTGTTGGCCAAAGTGTAAACAGTCATAAATCTCAGAGGCTTATTAGAGCCACATTGACAGTAGAGATTATTGGTGTAGAGAATCATAGAATTGTTAGTGTTGAAAGGCAGTTTAAGGATTCTCCAGTTCCACCCCCCCTGCCATGGGCAGGGACCCCTCACACTAAATCAGCTTGCTCAGAGCCACATCCAGCCTGGCCTTAAAAACCTCCAGGGATGGGGCTTCTACCACCTCCCTGGGCAACCTGTTACAGTGTCTCACCATCCTCATGGTGAATAATTTATTTCTAACGTCCAGTCTGAATCTACCCATTTCTATTTTGTTCCATTTCTCCTAGTCCTATCATTATCTGACACCCTAAAAAGTCCCTCACCAGCTTTCTTGTAGCCCCCCTTCAGATGTTGGAAGGCCACAATAAGTCTCCTTGGAGCCTTCTCTTCTCTAGACTGAATAGCCCCAGTCTGAATAACTCTCTGTCGGTCCTTATAGGAGACGTGCTTCAGCCCTCTTATCCTCGTGGTCTTTCTCTGGACATGTTCCAGATTGTCCAGACCCTTCTTGTAATAGGGGCTCCAGAACTGAATGTGGTACTCCAGGTGGGGTCTCACCAGAGTGGAGTAGAGGGGGAGAATCACCTCCTTTACCTGCTGGCTATGCTTCTCTCGATGAAGCCTAGGATGTGATTGGCTTTCTGGGCTGTAAGTGCACACCAGTGCTCATGTTGAGCTTCTCATCCACCAACACCCACAAATCCTTTTCTTCAGGGCTGTTATCTGAAGATATCCCTTCAGCTGGGCATGCTGAAGTCCAAGACTGGATGTTTGAGCAGGATTTTCCTTAGAGTTGCTGCTTTCAATTGTCAGGAACTATTGACATATTTTAGGTGCTGAAAAATGGTTACAAACTTGTCTTTTGTTTCCTCTATAGCTGCCTATAAAGGAGGATGCCCCAAGGCATAGAATAATGGGGTGAAGAGCTAAAGCAGGGGTAGAAATTGCGAGGACATTAGGGTGAAGAGCTAGGTGTAAGTTAGGTGAAGATAAATATTTTGCTTAGGAATGACTTAGACTCTGATGATATTCTTCTGTCCCTGATATGGCACATGGAAATAATAATGCCAGTAAATTTCACACTGTCAAAAGCTTTTCATGATCCTCTCCACTATACTCAGATATTATACTGATATCAGCACAAACCAAATCATAAAGAAATAGAAAATGGTGTGTTCAGGGGTGACTAAATGCACAGTGAACACAGGACTCCATACTGACTGATGGAAACTACAAATGTCAATTACAATATTCAAAGAATCTTTCCATCGTAACTACTCAATAAAAGGTGCCCTATGGAAAAACAATCATGAGATTAAAAGAAAAAAAATATTTAAAAATGGTCTTGTACTTACAAAGTCCTTATTCATAAACTGTCCTCAAATCATAGCAAAAAAGGTGATATGAGCATTCACAAATTAGTATGTTCTGAGGTTTCCATTTATCAATGCCAACTGCCTATTTTACTTACTTTTCACATATTGTCTTGAGCATAAAGAGCAGGCAAAGAAAAGACCTTTTCTTCTTGGCAAAGGTCAGTGTGTATTATAGTGCCTCATACCATTGTATACAGTCTAACAATCTTTCTTCATCTGAAGACAGACTTTTTTAAAGACATGCCTTAATCCACATATATATTAACTGCAGAAGTTAATATTATTGGCAAAAGAAAGAGAACCTGATGTATTTTTATGTCTTGTTTTGATTGATTTCTCTTTACTTTGTAGTGTATTTTATTTTAGTCTACTTTGTGTGTGTGGATGTGTCCTCATCTGACTTTTGGCTCAAGCATAACTGCAGAAATGAAGGATATGCCTACTGAGATCACTTCCTGCTGAAGTCTGGTTTCTTGGCTGGGAAACTGGCTTCTCTTGTTCCTGCTGGAAAGTATTTAAATGGGGATGTGGTAGTATAGTGGCAAAGTTATTCCAGGGCATATTCGTGAGTATAAATAGACATACGAATGAAGTTATGCTAAAGAACCAGAGAAGGCAATGAACTCAAAACCTACTCATAACAATTTTTAATTTAGATTTTAAGTTGCCTTGTTAGGATTCTTACAGGGTAACTCATCACAAAAGGGTGTTATTCCAGCCAGGGAATGCCCATCATCTATTTCTGTTCATGAGGTGATTTTTTTTTAATATCCAATGATCTAAATGTCTCAAAATGTTACAGTGATACACCAAATCACAGAGCACAGGGAAGAGAACCACTGCACTACATTATTCTTACAAAACCTAACATATATATCAGAATTCCTCTGAGTGCTCTTAATGAACATGGTGTCACTGTGTCATGTGTTTACTCTTGTCCTGTTGGCTTCAGTACCAGCGCTGAGTGCAATAAACAGAAACTCAGAAAAGCTGTGTCTACAAGGTGTATCCATCCTATATAGCAGAGTCCAGAGATGAAGAGCTGGGAAGAACTGGGAAGAGCACTGATGCTTGGCTGTATCATTAGACTATTTATATTTCAGCTCAGGCTGGTGTGAACCATTCCGTGCCACCTTTCCTAAAGGTGATACTAAAAGGGAATATCAAGAGTTAATTCTGTAATCACTCACTCCTGGCCACCTTCAGGTGCTCCTATTGCTCTGGAAGAAATTGCAATTAACTGTTTGGTTCAGTGTCGTGCCATTTGCAATCATTGGGGTAATAGTTACCTGCACACAGTAAATATGCATAGGTGTATATTTAACATGTGTACATGCTACATATAAAATTATCTTATTTCTTTACAGTTTAAAAAGTACTTCAGTTATATAACGGTGTAAGTGGCAATGATTTTTATTGGTCTTTCTGTGCTCAAATGCCTTGTCTTGGTTTGATGTCTAGTTCATAATGTGTTTAAGTGAGAGTGAAACCGAAACAGTGATAAATGAAACCCTCTCCTTTCATCAGTCTCTAGTTCTGTCGAAAAGCACTTAGGTTCCAAGCTTTGCAGCTTACAATGGTCTGAAAAGCTTGATGTATTCATGCAATGTGCAGAGAAGATTCCAAATACTTCAGAATAGGTATTTCTTCAGTGTCTGCTACACAACTACATACAAAACAGTGTTCCAAATATTAAGGAAGCCCAAGCCCAGCATCCATAAGACTTATACCAAAAAAAAGTACCTCACAGTACCTCATGATGTGTATTGAGTTTGATATTTAACCTGTTAGTTCTGTGCAGTGCAAAAGGCTACAACTGGAGAGAGAGCCCAGTATCAGTAACAAAGACACTGTACAGACCTGTGGGGAGAAGTTGCCCTTTATGTAGGCATTCGGTATTAAGGAACATTTGTTCACAAGTCCAAAAAAGATCCAGTTTAAGTGCATCTTTTCAACTGGCAGAGTTTCAGCTACTTCTGATGAATTAAACTGACCTTTAGAAATACATGTCTAGGCTGGCATTAAACTAGTGCTTCTGGTTTTTTTAGAGTGTGTGTATATATGAAGAAAACAGTATGCAGGGCACTGAGCTATTGTTTGTGTCCAAGCAGGTGCCAGTAGCAGGTACACTCTGCATGCACACCAGTGAACAATGGCAGCTCCTCTGTTACGGTCTCTTCCCAGATGCAGAACAGAGCGTCAAGCTGTGCAATCAACATCAAAGGAAGGAACACTGTGATCTTTCTTAAGGCAGCTATGGCATTTTAATGATCGAAAAGGTTATGTTGAATTATAACAATATGATCTCTAATGGTTCATATGGTCTCTAATGCAAATATCAGGGATGTAAAATGACAACAAGACCAAACTAAACCAAACCAAACCAAAAAAAGGACGCAGATAAAGCTTCTCTATACATAAGCAATGCCAAGATGTAGAAATACACATTGGCTATCTTGGTACAGGTGGGTGGAGATTACAGTGAACTTATGTTTCCCCAGATCAGTGTATGCTCTTAAAGGGGATATGTTCGTTGGCAGAAACAGCTATGAGAATGCTTAATCATCTCTCTTAAGAGGAAAAGACTGAGAGACCTGGGGCTGTTTAGTCTGGAGAAGAGAAGGGTGAGAGGGGACCTTATCAATATCTACAAATATCTGAAGAGTAGCTGACAGGAGGATGAAGCCAGTCCCTTTTCAGTGATCCTCAGTGATATTCAGGATAAGCAGCAATGAACTTAAACTCAGTCACAGGAAATTCCATCTCAACATGAGAAAAAACTTCCTTACTGTAAGGATGACAAAGCACTGGAAGAGGCTGCACAGAGAGCTTGTGGAGTCTCCTGTGGAGGTCTTCAAAACCTGTCTGGGTGTGTTCCTGTGTGACCTGCCATAAGTGATCCTGATTTGCAAAGGGTTGGACTCATGATCTCTGGAGGTCCCTTCCAAGTCCTAGCATTCTATGATTCTGTGAAGAATGTCAAAGAAGAGAGGATCTGTGAGCAGATAGAACATATATCAAAGCACTTTCTCATCTAGTCAACGTATCTTCACAAAATCTAATATAAAAAAGAAAATTTAAGTCAGCCCTAAGAGTATTGAGCCTGCCTTAGAGCAGGGCTTTTGACATTTGCTTTGTATCAAGAAGCATACAATCAGACACACAAAAAACCCCCACCTCACAATATAAAACTCAGCATGGTTGGTTTGTGCTCCTGGGCATTCCTAGGAGCTCCTGAAGGTCCAGTCTACTTGGCTTTTATCCACAACAAAGGTTTTTCCTCATGACCTGTCTAAAGCAACGCTGTCTCAAGAATGGCCCCACATGGCAACAGCAGGCAATAAAATCTTTCCTGTATTATTTCCCCTATTATGTTTCCAGGTGATCATTGAGTAACACGGCCCTCTCTGTGGCTCCATAATTTGCCTGGATCCTCTGAACTATTTGCAAACCAGAAACTGTCCTTGTGAACTCTTTGTACACACATACTTCTTCCTGTCTACCCTTATCCCTTACTCATGTTCACACTTTGTCATTGTTGTGGCCTCTGGAAAGCTGCGCAGAGTAATGCTGCATCTCCCTTAGTGCTGATGATTGGGTATGTGAAGGGTAGTTTTTAAATGATTTAAGATATTTCTGCTTTCAATTGTCTGTCTAAAATCTGAAAACATTGTATTCAAGAGAAAAAAAGAAAAAGACTGCATAAAATGATGCTATTTCAGTCATTAATGTTTCGTATTTTTTCTAATACCTCCAAGAAAGGCAGGCAAATAAAGCAGGCCAAAATCACTCCAGAAAAATTTCCAACTAAATCTGCAGAATTCTGTCAGTGATAAAACTAATGCTATAAATATCAATTAATCAAAGGATTATGCATTAAAGTATTCCAGCCAAAATTTTCTTCTTCTGATTACAAATTTATATTTGTGAAATGCTTTGAAGAGGACAAGCACTGTTTAAATACCACACATTAGTCATTGTTATTATTATGAATATTTTTGAAGAGTTCATTTGAAGAGTTCCATGTGATTACTTTTTAAAATAAATTAATAATGGAATGACAAATGTAGAGTGTATAAAAGCAATCTCAAAACATTACACCAACACAGTGTTCTATTTTCTTGAAAACACACAGTGTTTAAGTTTTTTTTCATGTCTCTACCATGAATTAAAACATCTGTCTGGTATTTCTAAGAATCTGGAGAACAAATAGAAATGAGAAGTAGCATTCCTGTCTTTTGATTGTACTTTTTATTAACTGAAGATCAGACTACAATCCAAGATCCAGGAGCAGTGAGGTCTTTCAAGGAGAGTGGCCCAACGAATCTACACGTGAAGTGTGTAAGAGCATGTCTGCACCACAGCAGGCAACATGGTGCCAAGAGTCCTCAGCTAGCTCCAGAAGGTCTTGTCATTCCAAACCACACAGCTTAGCACTCTGAGTGTGAAGAAAACAAAATAGAGTTAGTCCACTGCTATACCCTAGCAAGTCAGACTCTGACTCTGATTCTCATTTTGAGTGTGAACCCTTTGCAGTCAAGTCAAAGATCTTAGCAAAAGGCTCCATTATTCAATGTAGAATTGCCACAAAGGTGCAAAGATAGTCTCCATCTGATTATTTTTTTTTTTTCAATTTGTCTTAGTGTAAAAATGGGATATTGTTTTAAGAGACAGATTCAGATCTGGAAGTGGTCTTCATAGAAGAATGAGAGTATTTTCAATGGGGATTATTTCAAACCCTTCTTAGTTTATGCAATTGATGACTACATTCTCTAGTCTGTTAGATGTTTTCCCCTGACCACTCTTCTACCTGAGTAATATTTTTAATTATTATATTTACAAATGGAAATATCTTTACATACATATAGATTAAAAATAAAACCCAAAACCCAGAAAAACCACCAGAAGATAAGTTGTAAAATGGAACTTCACTGAGCTGTTTGCAAACAGTGCCCATGAAAAATCTGGAAAAAAAAATGATTGAAAAAAAATCTGAAAAAAAAGTCATATAAAATGCACACTCACAAATCAAAATTTAAAATTCAGAAATAGTATCTTGAAAATAAACTGCCTTTTAAACTTGGTAAGAAAAAATAGTATGCAGACTAAGCAAGAAATAATTTTGTTTAACTAAGTAATTAATTATAAGAGCCTTTATACAATTTCTTTCAGTTCTTTTAGGTCAGATGATTTCAATTAGATTGGAAGATGATAACTATTAGGATACACTGTCTTCTCATCTTCATTGCTTTCCCCCCTAGCTTTTTGCTTCAGCAATTTAAAAAATATATTCTCTATTATGCAATTTAGTAATCTAGTTCCTCTATTATGTTGAGATGCAGTGAATCCAGACTTTTGTTTTGAAGTTTATAGTTTTGTAAATATTATTATTTTTTGGGGGTAATTTTGTGACACGGACACATGATCTTTTCAAGCTATTTCCAAGCATGAGCTTGGTATTAATTAATATTCTGTAATTAGGGTCAAACAGTGCTTTAAATAATGATACTTAAGTAGTCATAAATGTCCAGGAGATGTTTTGTCTGGGGCAATTACTTAAGAAGAAGAAAATTGCAAAGAATATTTGGCTTATTGACATAATGTAAACATTTACTTTTCTGGTCCTGCCAGATATAGTAATGTAATACGAACATCTGCTTAGTTAAACACTTTGAAGTTCCTCAGAATAAAGCTTAAGTTCTTGTGAAGGAAAACTCTGCTGATGTCATGGTGGTAGAAGTATCAGTCTGTTACAGATCACATAACTTCTGGAAGTTCATTGGAAGTTCATTAGAAGTTCAGATGACAGGTGTGTAAAGGAATCTCATATTAAAAAGACTTGATTTGAAGAATGAAGCCTGTAAATGGACCTGAAAAGAACACGTCAACACATAACTCTTTTATCCCAAATTTGGTAACACCTTTGCCACAGATAAAGTAGATTATGCAATAGTAGTTCAGCTAAAATATCTTTGCTGTAGACAGGATTGTCTGATATTTAGATGCAATACTTACTAGAATAATAGTTTAGAATTGAGAAATCAAAATTGCAAAATAATACTTAACAAAGCCTAATGGTCATTAAGAATTTAATAAAGCACTCTTGTGAAAGAAGGTGATGGCAATCATATTTCCCATTTATGTTAAGTTCATGCAAAATTAGTAGAGGAAATAAGTATATTCCAAGGCTCATAGAAAATTATCCTTATTCTTGACAGTATGGCTCTGCAACTGCCCTGGCTACTGGTATCTGCAAAGAAAATGGACAAGTGAGAGGTGAGGGTAAAGGTAGATCTGGAAGGCTGAAGGATCTCAAGGTTACTGTACATCCACTTGATCCTAGGGTTCTACTGTGAGGACAGATGTGGAAAGTGGACACATGGGGAACAAGGCTAAACTGCATGAACACAATTAGAAGATATAACTTCTTTTTATACCTGAGTGGGAAGGTCCCCAATTTATTTGTTTGTTTGTGGGTTGGGCTTTTTTTTTAATACCACAGACAATTTGTTAAAACCTTACTGCTAGGCACTGCAAAATCTTCTAACTGAGGTCTTACTGCCAACTGTGAGGCACAGCATTTACAATTAACTGTGGCTTCTTGCAGTACTTGAGAACTCTGGGCCCTGCCTCTGTAAGGGAACTGTAAGATAGAAAGCTTTGGAGAATATTGCAGAGCTGTTTAATCCCTTCCAAAAGTATTTCTTTAGGATGTTGTAATCAATTTCTCAGGGATTCACAGTGTATATACAGCTTTATCATTGTTGTTCCACCATTGAGTATACTGGATTGTAGAGATGCTGACTGAGTTGCCCAAGACCAAACTTAGCTGATCTTTTAAAGGTACTTTTTAAATTGACTTATTAAAATCTGTACTTCCATATATATATATATAAACCCAAACACAAAACAAACCACAACAAAACAAACAGCAATTTAGCATGTGGATTTATATAGAAAATGTGGATGTTTCTGATTCGATAACAGCAGAAACACCTATAGTAACACTTTTATACAATTTCTATGCTGACAATATGAATATCTCAAATCTTGGTATTGTGTTAGATATGCTTGATAGGCTTTTCTTGTTATTCTGCTCATCACCCATTACATCTGGACTTTTTCATTATTAATAATCTGTGTGGCCATAAATAATGTCCAAAATTCCTAATAGGACATGTATATTTTTAAACATTTTGGCAAAAATAAGTCTTCCCATTACTCTCTTAAACTGCAACAGTCTCAAACCACATGCTAGTGACACGATATCCTTGAGCAACACAAAGGCAAAATATGTCCTATCTTTCTATTTTGCCAGTGTGGGTTATTTTGGGGAAAAAAGGATATCCAGGTTTCCAGTGGTAGTTTGTATTCACCTCTAGCTTTGCAATTGCCCCAGCAACACCAGATTTTAAACTAATGGATTCTTACAATTCAAGAAATTAAAAAGCAAACATTTTAAACAGCTTTTCATGGTACCTGATGGCACTTTTAGAAATGTGTCTTACAGTATCCAAGGAAATTGTTTTTATAGACAAAAGGCTACAGCAAGCACTTGCAATAAAAATGTTGATGCTTTAAAGTCTTTTGAAGTGTCTTTTTGTAATAAAGGTGACATTTGCCACCCACACAGCAGTGGTCTATTGCAATGTTTTATTGCCAGTAATTTGGGTCTCCAGTTGGAAGGTAATGAAGCCTGACCACAATGATTTATACACAGATATATATATTTATACTGCATGTGTGACTCAACGTATGAAAATGATCTGAGCTATTCAACTTAGCTCAGTTGCTTCATAAGTGCTTCTCAGAATCTGACTTAAGTTACCATGAAAACACCTGCATTTCATAAGGGAATTGTATGTGTAATAAATTAAATTCACTTTTATCTTTTAATATCCTTATGTATATTGTAGCTTTTTTCTTCCTATCATACAACAGTTATTTAGAAAACAATTCTGTTACTTCAAGATGCATTTTTCTCAAACAGTACTCATTCAGCACAAGCTTTTCTACAAGGATGTAGTATCTCATCTGCCCTCGGCTATAGTAAATACAGTGGTAAGAAAGGAAAGAATTATATTTTATTAAGTTATTTAAACCAGAATTAGATGACTGTTGAACATGAAATTTTCATCTGTATGGGATCTGAGATTTTGTGTATGTCCTTGCATCAAATGTGACAAAACTGCTGGTTTAGGAATTAGTTACCACCCTATCTCCAGTCTACTCCACTAAACAATGATGTTGTTGATGGCAAGTGAAAATGGCAAACAAATGAATAGATGGTTGTGAAAAAATCCTGGAAAGCTATGAGTTTTGCTTGCTTGTGTAAACTCTGTAACACAAAGACAGCCTGTCAACCATAATTTGAAAAAATATTGTGGTTGGTTTGTGTATAGGTTAACAGCATGAATCGCACCTAAAGTCACAATTTATTAGACTCCAGGCATGTACATTTATTTGTCAGATAATTTCAGACTACACTCTTAGTTTAAAAGCTAATACTTCAGGTTTTATAGCTCCTTCTTTATTTGTTCTGCTTGAAAAATGATCTCCTTTTCCATTTGTTTGCTGGTGTTAGCTACAGTCATCTCCTTGAGAATGTGCTTATGTGTTTGACATATGTTGGAAAAAAAAAACCTGTGTGCACTATATCTCACCTACAGAGCAAACTGAAAAAAAAAAAAGAAAAAAGTGGTTGTAGTGTCTATTTCTCACTGACAAATGTATGTAGTGTTTTAAAAGAGGTAAGCTGGCATTCTTTTATAGTAGTAAAGCCACCACTTTCCTGTAATAGAAAACATCTGTCTTTTATTTGAAGAAATACTAGACCTTTTTTGTTGTTTTTTTCTGGTTTTAAAGAATGGTGAAAGTCAACTTGCAGGCAGAAGATTTCCAGCTGACTTGAGCAACAGCAAAAATTGATGAGACTAGTGCTAGAGGGGCTTTGGCAGAGCTATCCATAAATGGTGATGTATTGTCAGCTCATCATTGCAGAAACAGCGTAAGATCTTTCCTCACTGCCATCACACTTACTCCAGGAGTGAGGAGAGAACTTTCTTTCACATTTTAGCAGTGCTAAATAACTTTTCCTCTCGAGATGCTCTTGACATTACATGCTGCTTACTGCGGGTTATGACTAAGTTTAGAGAGAGACTAAACTTCCCATAAAACAACCAAAATAAAACCTGAATTCTTCACTTTGGTAATGTCTTTTATCACTTCATGCAAAGCATGTCATTCACTGAGCTTTCATACATTGTAATTTGAGTACTCTCTTTCTGTTTTGCCAGGATGTGTGTGCAAGCATATCCCCAAAGTCGAGCTTCAGGCTGTTCACAGGTAAGCTGGCAGATCAGACAATGGGCTCTCATCACAGCATTTTCCAGGAATGATCTTTAAAGAAGTACAGACTCAGCCATATTGTGCTTCACTTAGCCACAGATCACTTGAAGCTCAGACGGTAGATTCTGGAAAAACATGGCTATATCCCTACCCAGTCTCTGTTATGGTCTGCTGCCCAGGTGTAGATCTCATATGATCAATGAGCTGTTTCTCATGTTCTGACAATCTGAATACATATAATCTCTAGTACACTTGAAACCAATGACATATTGCTGAAAAACACTTGAGGCACTTAATGCTTATGTGGAAAATCAAGAGAGAATGATGTTATCAAAAGCATGGTTTCCTTTGCTTATCTCCATACTCAGTAGTGAGAGTAAGACATCTCCTGGAGGCAGTTTCAGACAGGAAAGGAGCCTAGCTGGGCTTCTCAGTTGCCTGTTTGTGAAGTCTAGCTCCCCTGGAATTAAAAGAACCCTATAGGGCTGGCCGCCTTCACCAAAGCTGGCCTGGGTGAACAACCTCCCTTCTGGACCAGAGCAGGGTGTGAGAAGGCAGAAAGACACTTTTGCACTGATGCACTTCTAGGAAGTTAATTTTATAACAAAACCTGTATGGCTTCT
The DNA here is from genome assembly GCF_026170545.1 of Melanerpes formicivorus. Lineage (NCBI taxonomy): Eukaryota > Metazoa > Chordata > Aves > Piciformes > Picidae > Melanerpes > Melanerpes formicivorus. The sequence goes on along the minus strand of NW_027142355.1, from coordinate 8,546,097 downwards.
AAGCACACTAAAAGATCACTCTCTTAGCCTTGGGAGAAATTATAGGCTTAAGACCCTGTAAACAGAATAGTAGTCATAATAGTAGTAAGCACTGCCTCCTTTACATTACCTCTTTGGAAATAATTTCATGTCATGAACTACTGATAGAGATGTATCAGACAAACTAAGCAGAGGAAGAACATCAATCAATTATTCCTGTCAGAATAAATGGGATTACTTCCAATTATAGTTGGATTCAATCAGTCCATGTTTAATTTAGAGTCAGGTCGTTCCATCGTGTGCTATGCTTCTGGGATCTCTGATAAAGAAGTGGAAGATCATGCCTTACTTTAAAACAAACATTTATATTTGTGTTTGCTAGCACTGTGCAAAAGTGACCACTCATAGAGATCTCTCAAGGGAACTGCAATGCAGTTACAGCCCACTTATCTCACAATGAGCTTAGGGACTTAAATAAAAAAAATCTTTAATGGGAGAGAAAGAAAATCTTTACCATTCAAAGTTGCACACTGTTATTCTTGCTTTGGCATTCTGTGACTGCTCCATGACTTTTCAACAAATAGTTTTCATTTCTGATGCCAACAACTTCTGATAGTAAAATACCATGCATGTCAAGAGCCTAATGCATTATAAAAATTACATCTACAAGCCCATTTCTGTGTATCACAAATCTAGTTGATCAAAACTTACATCAAGTTCCTGTTAATTTGGAAATATACTTAGCCAGAATATAACTGTGTGTAATGCAAAGCTGGGTATTTGTGGCTGGCCTAAAAGTTGTTGTCAGCAGGAAGAAGATTAATTTCATTTACTCTCTTTGTCATGTCTCACTAGCTTCCTGTCTTGTTTTTTTTGGAGGGTGGGGGGGACTTGTTATCTCCAGTGGACTGCTGCTGTCACTCTCAATTCACTTTCTACTCAGATATTTGTTATCTCATGGGTCTATCTACACATTTTCCCAGTATGACATTTTTCCCCTCCTCAACTATAGTTGTTACCACAAAGCCTACACTATGGGAGAAAGCCTATACTGAACTTAAAAATTTAAAGAAAGAACAAATTTGATTTATACAATCTCACAATAATTCTGCTGTCCAAGTACCCATGCTACCATATTCAGAATAATATGATACATAGATGAGGAATTGCTAGGGGCATATTTGGCATATTTGTCTGTATGTGCCAGTTTGCAAAGTGTTCCTGAGTCAGAGGATGCTCCATGTCCTGACTGTAGTACTGGGTTTTCACATGATTACTCACTGTAAGGGGACACCCAGGCTCCAAAACGTTTGTCATATGTATATATATCCATGTGCATCTGGACATGGAGTTTAAATTGCATTATCTTCACCTGACATAGCAGATTGCTCTGTAATATGGCTCTGTAGACATTTAGGGACAAAATGGGAGGACTGGGGTCAGACTGCCTTGTTCCTTCCCCAAGGGAAAAAAAGAAAAGCTATTCTACTGTTTTATACCCTGTGGCTACACATGGGTTACTTTTAAGTGCTTTGCTAAATTGCCATTAACAATTGGACTAACTGAATGAGTATAAAGTGCCACATAAGGGACAAAAAGCCATCCTTTGTGACAACTGCTGTTGAATTTAAAAGAAAAATATTGGAAAAGATCTTCCAGACATAATTTAGCAAGTTTTGTGGTTTTTGTTTTTGTTTTTTTTTTTTTGTATATGTGGCTCTAACTGCTGAGCCAGTTAGATGAACAATCTTAATTGTATTGACCACTACAACTTCATCCAAATAAGAATCTACCTGGCATAGCTATCACTAATTAGCTAGTAATCTAATTGAAAAAGCGTATTGCATGCTAGTTCGGAATTCTTAGCTGCTTTCCACATTTACTTGCTTTTGGAGAGTTGTTTTCTCTTTTAATTTTGTTTTATTATTTCTTTCACTAACATATAGCTGTTAACAGCTGCTTTCTTCACTTGGTTAGAACTGTGCTTTTTGAAGTGCTGTTGTTGCATATAAAGAGTTAGCAAAAATTGTCTATTTAATATACAAGGGATACAGGGGTGTGGAGTTTCACCAAGGATCCCTCTGTGTGTGCTTGTGCATGAAAGTAGAATTACACTTGCACTGGAGAAATAAAGAGCTATTTATTGTGGATGTCAATGGATGCCTTTACGAAAATGTTAGACAAACATCTGCCAGGATTGCTATAGCTATAAGCAGATCAACCCTTGGGGCAGGCAGATGGACTCAGCGACCTTTCAAAGTACCTTCTTAAGCTTATTTTATGATTCTGCAAAACATAGTAGCATCATAGAAGCACAGGTTTCATATAATAGGGCAGCATCTTCTTCCCTTACTTGGACTGCTAAACTGTAATTATTTCATTAATTCATTCAGTGATTGAGCTGTTTCCAGAACTTCATTGACTGAAAAGTCCACAAAAGGATAGAAACTCTGAGACAAACTGGCATCTCTAAAGCTCTACATTTTGTTTTTCTTAGTAAGCATTAAAAAAGTGAATGGACCTCTGTGAGAGTGTGTGATTACATAATAAAGATTTAGAAATTAGGTGGAGATAGAGGAAAAAAATAATTAAAAAAAAATGTTTTGGATATAAAACTAGTTGTTATGATCAAACAAATAGAAAACGATCCAGAAGAAAGTTATCATCCTGTCCCATATATGACTGTGTGCAGCAGTGGTAAGGCCAAACCCCAACTACTGCGTTCAGTTTTGGGCCCCTCACTACAGGAAGGGCATTGAGGTGCTGGAGTGTATCCAGAAAAAGGTAAGGAGGCTGGTGAGGGATCTTGAACACAACTTCTGTGAAAACCAACTGAGGAAGCTGGTGTTGTGCAACCTGGAGAAGTAACCTCATTTCTCTCTACAACTACCTTAAAGGAGGTTGTAAAAAGGTGAAGATCCTCCTCTTCTCCCATGTAACAAGTGATAGGACAACAAGAAATGTCCTCAGGTTGCACAGGGGGAGGTTTATATTGAATATTAGGAAAAATTTCTTCACCAAGAGGGTTATCAGTCATTGGAACAGGCTGCCCAGGGAAGGGGAGTTGCCCTTCCTGGAAGTGTTTAAAAGACGTTTGGATGAGCTGCTTAGGGACATGGTCTAACAGTTGTGTACAAGGAGGTATTAGGTTATGGTTGGACTTGATCTTAACGTCTTTTCCAACCAGACAATTCTAAAACTAGCTGAAAGTCTAGTAAAGATGTGCTTTCAACTACTGTTCTCTAGATCTCAACAGACAGAGGGTAATAATATTCTAATACATCTCCTACTCTATGACTAAATCCAACAACATAGACCCTAATCTGACTAAGAAAAGTATGTTGGACACCTCAGCTCAGGTTCAGAGCTGACACACACCTACAGGTATCATGTGCAATTGACCAAGACCTCATTTAAACTGTAAGACACGTTCCAGACAAAGCACTGTAGGTAGTGATTATGTGTAATGGAGGTTACCCAATGATTTGAGGATTTAATCTTCATAGATCAGACACAGGAAAATAGGAGGAAAATGTCAGATGTTTAATTTTTTCTGTTTATAGTACAGGCATATAAATTTTGAAAGAACATCATGTCTAAAAACAAAACCACATTAACTTTTTTCTTTTTTTCTTAATTAGAGCAAATATTTGAGTTCACTCTTAACACTAGATATCTGAAATTACTTTAAAGGAGTAATGGCTTTTAACGTCAGCTGACAAATGAAGTGCTGTGTATCTCCTGATTGTTCAACAGATTTTTCAGCAGTCCTACTTAAACTGTCAAGGTGGAGTAATAAAGGCTTAAATGGGTCTAGAAAAGATTTATGAAAAGAAGAAGAATGGAATATTTAAAATAGATATGAAAGTCTTTAAAAATGTGTGGAACAACTTATATAATTACAAATCTTACATAGTATATAGATGCAATAAGAAACTCCCCAGCCTAGGTCAGTTTGAATGATATTTTTTATTCCAAGGTCAAGCAATGCTGAATGTTGCTGGAGAATGTTCTAAGTAAATAATTGCACAATAATGTGTTACAATAATGCAATATGCATTAATAGTTTAATTTATGGGCTCACTCTGCATATAAAATATGTCTTATTGCCTTCATATACCTTATCTTATAAGAGAATTGATTTCACTTGAAAACCCTGTCTGAGACTAATAATTCTGTTTGTGCCTTAGAGAGGCCAAAGAGAAATCAGGAGGTATGTCTGCTTTCTTGCCTCACAGTCTTACTCCAGAGCCTGCACATCCCTGGAAAATGAATTGTGCATTGTCGTTTGCACTGGCTATCCCTTGCAGGGTTTCTGTTTAGCTCTTCTGCAGAACTGTTTAGTCTCAAGAGCAAAATATTGTAAACTAAGACCACTTCATGGTGTAAATAGGTAGTGTCATTCAAGTCACTGTTCAGTGATTGCTAAAGAATTTTGTCAAGCTGTTTTTCTTTTAGGTGTGCATGATTTGCACCAAATCTATGTGGTTTCATACAAACACCTACTTTTACAATCTGCACAGCAGGTATGGATGTACCCTATACAGATGGTGGGAGGAAGGAGTTAACCTAGCATAAACTGTCCAGCTGAATAGCAGTGCAAACACATTACTACAGGGATGTGAAGCACCCTCAAGCTCTTCCACATTTGTTGCCCAGGATTTTTAGTGTTGGTCAGATCTTAGTATGAGTTCATTTCAGCCTAAATGCAGTGTGACTTTGGCAAATCTTATCTGAATTAAACAAGAATTCTTCTACAAATATTGAACTGTAAATTTTTGCCTGTATTTCCATGTAAAATTTATTGTCATTTTCAGTCCAGACCATAGCCAAACAAAGGAGTAAGTGAATAAAAACAGGAGGAAGAGAAGGAAGGAAGAAGTTCATGGTAGAAATTGACTAAACTTATTTTTAATTTCTAAAATCTTCTATATGGCAGCAGTTCAGTATTTGGTCAAAGGATCAAATTGATGCATTTTATCAGTATCCTGACTTCTTAGATCTATAAAATAGTATGAGGGAAAGTTCAAAACTTGTAATATTATTACATTGTACTTTAATTATTTGATAAATGAAGGCTATTGTCTTTATTGTACCTATCACCTGAGGAAAAATATATCTTAAGAAAAGTATGATGATTTATGTGAGCAAAGTCTTCAGGAAGTGTCTCAGTCATATTTTATTTCACTGAACGTTTGATTATTTTTTTTTACTCTTCTAGGTTACTTAGAAGCCAGGTAAATTTAAAGTTAATCAGAGAGCTTTTTATTAACTTTGGAAGAAGGTTTGGGTTTTGCGTATTCTAGTGAATTTATATTGAATTCTCACAATATTATCTTGATACCATAAAAATAATAAGGTATAGAGGAAGACATTCAGCCCTGCTTTTCCTCAGGTATAGGTTATGCTTTATCACCATCAATATCTCTGAAAATCTGTCAAAATTTATAGTTGTAAAAGGCTTTTCATTTGGAGATTTCGAAACTGCTTGCTACAGACAGGAGCCCACAGGAAGTTATTTTATGAGTCTAAAATACCTATCTTGGTTGTATTATGTCTTCTAGTTGTGGGTTTTCTTCCAATACAAATGTAAATAATGTCTTATCAGCACTGAAAAGGCCAAATCACCTTATATTGTTGAAGTGGAGGGCTCCGCCACCACTGAAACCTCCCCAGCTGTGGTGTCAGCTGGGTCCTCCATCCATGAACACAGCCAAGGTAAACACTTTTGATACTGGCATGACCACTGCTCACCTGCTAATGCATTGATACTCAGAATTTCTTCTGTTAAAAATCCAAAGGCCTGTCTAGCCAGCCAGATTGCAGTGCTATGAGGTTAAAAGTCAGCTTTGACTCCAGAACTTGGTTACTACTTATCATTTAGGAGTTCTGCTCTCTGTTGTTGATTTTGCTGGGTGAAATGACTGCCACCTTGGCAGCACAGTTAGCTTGGGCAGGCTGTCTGCTTACAGAAACTCCTGCCCTGGACTGCCTGTCACAGCTGTTGAGGGTCCAGGTCAGCCTCATTCCATCTCTTGGTAGCCAGGATTAGCAGCAGGGAGCCCATAGGAGGACTGCAGAAGTCTCTTTTGGTGCTTGGGATAATAAAGGCAGCTATAGATGAGTTAAACAAGCTGTAAGCAGAGCCCAGATGTAAACTTTTATTAAATTCTAAACATCTTCTGTGCCAAATATTCTATCTTGACCACCCCATAGCTGTCTGAAGCAAATGGAGCTCATTATTCACTTTCTTCTTTCTGTTTTTTTTTTTAAACAAAAGATGGCAATGCTGTTCATAGACTGAGTTTAGACTAATGTACACTCTACTGTAAATAATCATGAGCTGAACTTTCAGTCCAGCCATTTCCTAGCTCTCAAATATTTTTATGCAATGTAGTTCTCAGAAAAAGTTTGTATGTTTCCGTTGTTATATCATTTAATTGTCAGGATTAATGGTGTCAGGTGGATGAATAACCTGCCAAACTCCAGGAAGCCAAAGAACATGTGGCCTTGCAAGCTTGTGCTATTCTTGCTTTATTGAAGAGTAAATATCTGTCATAGAATGTGCAGACTGTGGTATTGGTTTAAGAGTCTGGTGTATCAACAGGAATGTTTTATAGTTTTTGAGTTCTGACATAATACACAGTTGCAGGGTCAAGGCAACATATTTTTGTCTGATTTTAGATCTTTCTGGTATTCATCATATATATAACTGCTATTATTTATACATTAGCAGGTTTATTTCATTCTTTGTGTAACATGAGTTTCATGCTGTTCAAATGTACTTTGAGTGGACTGGCATTAGATGTTTACAGCTGTTGGTACTCCTTAGTGAGACAGTCTAAAGCAGAAATCAGTAACAGAATTTTCTGTGTGTAAATACAAAATATGCACTTTATAAGAGAACTGCACTATTTTATGTTATAGGTAAGGCATAATTAGCATAACCTTTAACTGTTACAGATCAGTGCAGTTCCAATTTCAAAGAGAATGATACTGTCAGAGATGGAGGACATTTTCCTTGTGGACGATTTTTAGAGATGATGCTCTTTGCTAGAAGAGAAAGCTGTGAGTTCCTTTACACTGTAGAGAAAGGACCCTCTTGAGGACAGAACATCATTCTTTCTGAGGTAAAGTATGTAGGTCACATAAAGCCTCAATTTTGCCTCTGACTCCTATGTTTAGGAAGCGGATTTAGTGAGTGCATTTTAGGCCTTACTTGCAGAACTTCTCAAAAAGAATTATGAAAGGTTGGGTTTTTTTTCATTCTGGGGATGATCTGAATCCTGTTGTCCAGAGTACGATATGTACCAGGTTATGCTCAGAGTTCAGTTGATGTTGGGTTGTCTGGAGAGAATACTAATAAGCAGCATCCTTTTGGATCACTCCACTTTCTCAAAAGTGCCCATCTTGTCTTTAATTTTTTGTTCACTAGTCATGTACACTGCAGATAAGAAAGGAGGCCTCCTCTCCAGAGAGTTGTGACTAATACAGAGTTTCTTGATTAAATGCTATAAGGCATTAAACACCCTAACCACACTCCCATCAAGCAATGCTAGTACACAGAAGAGTGGGACGGCTCTTAAAATAACTGTAAAGTGTTTTTTAAATATGTACACATTCATTTTGAAGTCCAATAAGGGCCAGTACACTAACAAATGTAGAAGTTATTTTTGTTCTTGCTGTTAAGCTCATGATCACATAATCACCTACCTCAATAGTTGCATCTGCAGCTGGTAACATGCTGTTTTATCCTGCTCTTCATAAAATTGAATGAAACTGTAAAAGGTTCTTTATGAACATTTCTGTAGACAGCTTTGATGTAAGTCACACTTTCAGTCCCCTTTGTACAAAGTTCTGTAACATCTATAAAGCTATGCAATGTATGTATAAAGTTATCTATGTATATAAAATGCCAAAAATATTATCTATGTACAAATAACACAAATATGTAGTGAAAACCATAAGGTACTGTAATGTACCTTTCTATACAACTATTTATTATCTTTTTCCTAAGGGGCAGTTTGTTTTCTAGACAGGCATCATAAAGAACCCTAAGAAAACAAGGTGAAATAAGCAAATTACCTATTTACCTACTAAAGCACTAATATGTGCTTACTTGTTTATACTTAGTTTTTGAGAAGAGTAAGGAGTGGTGATCATAAAGGAAATTTTATTGACAAAAAGACTAAAACTGATATATTTAAATTGCATTTAACTTTGTAGCAACAACATATGATGTGAATTATGATTGTTATTTCCCTGAATGAATTGATTAAGAGTAAATCTTAATTCCAAAATACTTACACAGTTTGTCTTGCTCAAAGACAAAAAGAGGGAACTGTTTGTATGTAGAAATACATCCTGTATAAGGGTACTTAGCATATCTTGTATAAGAGTACTTAGCATAACTCAATAAAAAACCTAGAATAGAATAGAATAGAATAGGATAGGATAGGATAGGGTAGGGTAGGGTAGGGTAGGGTAGAATAGAATAGAATAGAATAGAATAGAATAGAATAGAATAGAATAGAATAGAATAGAATAGAATTAACCAGGTTGGAAAAGACATCAGAAATTGAGTCCAACCCATCACCCAACACCATCCAATGAACTAAACCAAGCACCCCATCCAGTCTCCTCCCGAACACCTCCAGTGATGGTGACTCCAACACCTCCCTGGGCAGCACATTCCAATGGCCAATCACTCTTTCTGTGAAGAACTTCTTCCTAACATCCAGCCCAAACCTCCCCTGATGCAGCTTGAGACTGTGTCCTCTTGTTTTGTTTCTGGTTGCCTTTGCTTTGTTTGTACAAGTTCTTTTTCGGATCCTGTTCCTGAAAGTATGAACTGTATCTGAAGCCTTGTAAAAAGTTTTGCTATGTACTTTTTTGATCTAATTAATTATACCACTTGTTGTTCTGCTTGGGAACTTTGCCCTGCTTATGGCCTAGCTGTAGCAAAATATTATTCACACAGTAGTTTTATAAATACATACAAAATGATTTTGTGAGCATTGAGACTTACTACTTGTGCAACTGTTTTAATTTTTCTGTGAGAATTTCTTTTCAGATGCTATGGGGATGTTTTCCACATGATTAAGATTTCTCATATGTGTCCAGTAAGAGATCATTTCTTCCAAAACTAAAGAAATATTTAGAGATCTATAGATGACAAGGAAGAAAGGCATCCACACCCTCATCTTAGCACAATTCATATTTATCAAAGCTGATCTAACAATAAATTCATAGGCCCAGACTAATATATCTATTTAAATTAACAGAAACCAAACCAAACCAAAACCAACAAAAAACCAAACCCAAATTACTCCAAATATTTTCTTGTTCCAGCTGTTCAAGAACTTTTACATCTGATGGACCAAACCCAGTTGTTTCAAATGATTGGATCCTGGAACTCACAGAAAAAAGTATTCAGTTCCAGAATTAATATTTCTGAATATGATAGGAAAATACACTTTCTGTGCCACAAGAAATGATTGCTTTGGACTGAACTGGGCTGAGCTGACTTTCTTTGGAGAGCGTAATGTTTCTATCTCCACTGACCTGTTCTGTTCACTGCTAGTCTATCCTTTTTAGGATTGTAAGGTACTCAAAAGTAAACTGAATCAAATAGACTTACAAATAATATTGTTTAGAGATCTTCAGCTCCTAATTTTTTTTTAATTTTTTTTTTTTTTATTTTGGAGTCATTCTAGACATGTGCAGATCTTAAGGCTCATATATTCCTCTTCCTAATAATGTAAACACAGATGTTCTCATGGTATTCCCAGACAAATGTCAGGAACATGTGGCAAGAACATAGACCAAAAACAAACACTGAAATAAATGCAGGAGCTACATACATTTTAGTGCACATTCAGAACCAAATGAAATGTTCTAAGCATTCCTTCTGCCTGTCTCTCCCTCTTCTGCCTGTGCTTTCACTGAATTTTCTTCTCCTTCTGGGTTGTAGTAAACAGTATTATGCTTAACGTAGTTCCTCTATCCTAAATGGCTACTTAAGGTCAAAATTTGAGTTATAACATTTGCTTGAAAATAACATGTTTATAACTGGTACAAGGACATTGACTGATATTGATTATAGTATAGAGTTGTGCCAATTTATGGGATTGTCCATACATTCATCTATTTTGTTTCAATTTCCCAGAGTAATATTGTCTAAAATTACATACTGTATGTAAATGAGTGCCTTCTAATACAGAGAACAAATTATTTTATAAGAGCAGAGACTTCCTTTTGATTTTTCTCACTCAGTTACCAGCATATTATGAGGACAGTTTTAAAGATATACTTAAAGATAGCATCAATAATAAATGAGATACAAATGTAAGAAATAGTCACAAAATTCTGGGCTCTGGGCATCCTGATCTAGTGTGAGAGGTCCCTGCCCATGGCAGGGGGGTTGGAGTTAGATGATCCTTGAGATTCCTTCCAACCCTAACAATTCTATGGTTCTGTGATTCTATTTCTTTAGGCTATTGCATGTTTCTTCAGCTTTCAGGATCAGGACTTGATAAGGAAACTTTCTTCTATCACTTTTTCCTCCTCTATTAAAGCAAGTATCTTGTCTGTCCTTGAAAACATTATTGATAAAAATATATAGAAGATATTTCTCATGCTTTTCTGGTACCTTTTTAGGAAAGACTCATTATTTTTCTTCCACTAGGGAAGTATATTGTCTCATAGCGACATATGATGGAGAGTAGCATAAAAGCTTAGAGGTAGTTAAACATCTCTGTCTCCTTCCCTTCTTGGTATAGTCACTGAGATAAGCAGGTGTATCATTTACAGCTACATTATTTCCAGTAAGTTTAACAATGGTGATTATTTTTATCCTATAGCAGGCCCAATAGGCCAGTTTTCTCAGTGTGTGTCCAAAGGCTGTCACAGCTGTCCAGTGCTATTTTTTGGACTAGACACTGCAAAGCTAACTAAGATTTGAAACAACCTTAATAGGATGCGTGCTCTATTGGAAAATATTTAAACAGCTCAGAACCATTTTTTAGTTTCTTATAACCACTAGAAGTATGTAAACAAACAAGCAAAGAAATGCCTTTAAGAGATCTTCCTAAGCACATTGACAAAGGTGGTGAATAGGAGCAGGCAAAGAAGAAATTTTCATAGATTTTCCAGTCTGAAGAGGCTGTTGGTAACGAGAAATGGATTAAGAGAGACTGCTTAACTGCACACAAAGGAAATGAAAGACTGTTCAGAAAGGCATTGTAAGGCTATGCAAAGCCTTACAGAACAAGACTGTGTAAAACTTTCAAGATGGTTTTCTTCCTGTGAGCACATCAGAATATGTAGATGCAACTATATAGCAACTATGTTCCCTAATGGGATGCCAGAATCACCTGCATTATCATAGTATTACAGTATCATAGTATCAGTCAGGGTTGGAAGGGACCACAAGGATCAGCTAGTTCCAACCCCCCTGCCATGGACAGGGACACCCCACACTAGATCAGGCTGGCCAGAGCCTCATCCAGCCTGGTCTTAAACACCTCCAGGGACGGCACCCCAACCACCTCTCTGGACAACCCATTCCAGGGCTTCACCAGCCCTGAACAGAATGGAATGTTAGGAAGAAGAATAGGAGAGTGGAAGGATTCCAGGAATCTGAATGAGATGAGAGGTTGTACAGAACTTGGAGTCTAGCATAGTCAAAGAAGATGCTATCCCTCAGTCTTTCTAGAACTTAGACTGAAAAAAACAACTGCAGTTGCCTTTGAAAACTGCAAGCAAATGATTATTTACATTTTAAACAGGAATTATACAAGGGATCAGTGAGTTGTGCATTTCTTTTGTGTAACAGGTTAATGCACTGTAGTGGCTTAACCTGCCTGATCCTCCCCAACACAGAAGTGAGGCAAAAGTAACACACACAACCCCACCCCGGGTTTGAGACAAAACCTTGACTGAGCAAACGAGGTAATAATACTACAATGCACAATTACCTTAGCTTAGCCTATTCATAGAAAAAAAGGCAACATAAAGCGGAAAACAGAGCTAACCAACTCCCACCTGTCTTGCCACCATCCCTGCGAAAAAGTGTCAATAACCAGAACCCGGAACCCACAACCAGCAATTGGAACAGGAAGCCTCTCATGTTACAATCTGAACTTCAAGCCCCTTAATACTTTGCACTAGATAGCACTTTCATTTTGAAGCTGGCATGAAGCAGAATGGTTTTGAATAACAGCAGCAAATATTCAACTTAACCCATGATATTTTGTTATATATATTCAATAATTAAATGTTTATAGTGGAGCTAGTAACCACTATCATTAAGGGATTTTGTGCCTGCCCTAAAGAAAAATAAAATTTGAAAGCTATATATAAACCAAGTAAATAGGAAAGTTGCTTTCAAGAACAATAATAACAAAAATTGCAGTGGCAGTAATTTCATTCAGATATGCACCATAGTATAGTATCATAGTATCAGTCAGGCTTGGAAGGGACCACAAGGATCATCTAGTTCCAACCCCCCTGCCATGGACAGGGACACCCCACGCTAGATCAGGCTGGCTAGAGCCTCGTCCAGCCTGGTCTTAAACACCTCCAGGGACGGGGACTCAACCACCTCCCTGGACAATCCATTCCAGGGCTTCACCACTCTCATGGTGAAGAACTTCCTCCTCACATTCAGCCTGAATCTCCCCACCTCCAGCTTCATTCCATTCATTCCATAAACCATCATCTATCAACCAGGGATAGCAGGATTGCTATATGCAAATAGTTTGTGAATGCCTATAGCATATGGTGATTTTCACTGCTTTTTCTTCAGTGTATTCATCTTTATTGTAGTACTACAGGTCAATGGGATAGACATTGATATCCTGCAAATATTGAAGAAGCATGCACTCCAACTCTAAAGGGGGCAAAGGAATTGTATTGATTACACAGTTCTATGTTTCTGACAATTAAAGCTCAACAAAGCTTCTGTAAACTGGCAAAATGAACCATGGTTATTGAAAAATGTACTTTAAAACTTCAAAGACAGAAGAAAGGAAACTGTGAGAAGTGAAATCCCCTTCCCTACATTTCCTATAAGGTCTGAGAGCCAGTCAGGGAATCCACCGTGTGCTTATAACCAGGTGCTTAAAATTCAGGTACTGACCTATGAGACTTTGTGCTTCAGTATCTCTTGAATCAAGGACAGGCAACAGGGAAGAACAGGGAGCAGCAAAGCACTGATATCCTACAAACCTTACAACGTTTACAGCTGTGCACTGACACAAGTTCTGTTGGTAAGATTTTCAGAGACATGGCTTGTACTCTGTGTGTCAAAGGCATTTTTATACTGATATGATCATATATTCCTACAAATGGTATAATTGTGTCCTTATCAAGTGTGTACACAGTCATCACCTTTAGAGTTCCCAGGTCAAAGGAATCCATCAGAAGCTGAACAGTTTTGTACTTGGCACTGAATATATGCTGCTATCAGAGTTTCTGAAGCTCATAAATAAATTTTGACAGAGTTACTTTGCATGCTACATATATGCCTAATATGTAGGCACACAGCACAGATTTCAAATGTTTGAAAATACAAATTGGCTTTTTTTTTTTCTTCTTTCAATTTTCATTAAGTCATGAAAAACAAGCGTTACCAAATGTGCATGGTGACTGAGGTGACAAGTCATCTTTAGTTTCTGTAAAATGGCATAAATTAGAAGAATTCAAAGCTTTCAATGATTTCCCAATATATCTATTTCAGGGCAGCACAAACTACCTAAACCAGTAAGTTGCTAATGACTAACGCAAGCTAATAGCTATTTGTATAGTTCAAGGTAATTGAAGGACAAGCAATTCAGTTGCTGAAATAGCAAAAGTAAGTCATTAACTCAGGAAAGATCTTAGCTAAGTTGGAGAATAAAGAAGTAACCATAGAATTACTTTATTTTTGTAAGGCAAATGCAGACATATTTGGTTTTAATGAGTTTTGTTAATTAATAAGGTAGACTATTTTAATATAGAAATATAATCCCTGATGTTCACTGAAACTTCCTAAACCTCTGATGCTCCAGAAAACCCTGTTTTCACAGAACAAATGTGAAAGGAGCAGCCTGTGTTAGTGGTCTAAACAACCATTCTTGAAGAACAAGAAAAAAGAACAAGCTGCTTATTATTCGAGAGCTCTACAACACTGCAGACTTTTGATTTCCTCCTCATGGCGTTATAATATGTACTATGGTAAAAAAACCCTTAAATGCTATTTCCATTGATAATCAACCAGTTCTTCAGATACTCCTCTTGTTTACAGGTACAAATCAGAACTATCTAGGTGAAATATGTTTTTTGCCCCAGTTACCTTTTGTAAAAGGTCACAAGGCTGTTATCCTCCAGGAAGATGTTAGACTAATTTTACTAAAGCTCTAAACAGAGGCTCAAAGATCTTGTTAATAAAAAAAAAATATTCCCAAATATTACAATGAAAAGTCACATCAATATTTAATTATGTTATTTCTTTGAGTTATATTAATGACCCCTGGAAGTATCAAAGCCCCATTTTGGCTAAATGCTATGCAAACTAACAGAAACAGCCTGTGACACAAACAGTTGTTACAGTAATTGCAGCAGCACATCCAGCATTGAAGAAGGAAACAATGTAAGTGGAGATGAGTTTTTAAAGCAGATAATGGTATGTATGCTGAGAATCAACAGGATATACCTTTGTAAACTCATCAAAAACTGGTTCAAAAAGGGTATTTCCAATATATGTGCAAGAAGAGGAACATTCTGCTTGTAAAGCATCAGCCCTTCCCCCTGACATGTCCTGTTCCTCTGATCCTCTCTTTGAGCAGTACACTGGCTCTATGGCCTGCAGTCCTAACATCTAATGTCAACATCTCTTCAGACCTGACTCACTCCACTACTACAATCTTTCGATTTCTTTTGTGTGGTCGGTGTATAATAAGAACAAACAGCCTGCTAAAAAATGACTCTCAGCGTTTCTTCAAAGCTCAGTGTTACAGTGGTTCTTTGATATTATGTTCATGGCATAAACATATATCACTTACAAAGTTAAAAAGTTATCCCTGTTGTAATTAATTTTTTTGGATGTTCTGATGTGTACTTTACAAGAACATATCCTTGTTTAATTTAGCACTTGTTTTTGAAACAGGTTAATTAAACCAGAAGAAATACATTTATTTTCAGAATACATAAGGTTTATTTTAGTTTGGTCTAGGTAAATTACGAGGAAACTTGAGATAAATGAAGCAAAACAAAAGAAGAAAGAAATAAAAGCAAAGCCAAGGAACAGCTGTAATTTACATGCATGAAAATTATTATTGAGCTCCTAGAGACTTGTGACTTTCAAACTTGTAGAAGCCAAAGAAGCGAGTATGATTACAGTTTTAGCTACCCTGGAGAATGCTTCACAGTATTATCCAACATAGCATGTGTAGAGACAACTTTGCTCCTGTTTCTTTATTTTCTAATTATTTTTCTCTCTATTGTATAACATTCCTGCTCTGACAGGAGCGTTGGACTTAAAGATCTCCAGAGGTCCCTTCCAAACTCTAACATGCTGTGATCCTGTAATACATGATACAGTAAATCAGCGATAGAGTAAATAGAGTGTGTGGAGTAGAAGAAAGGGAGAAATTCACCAAGTATTGCATTCCATACCTATCATAAACAGTATCAAGTATATTTCCAAGGGGCATATATGAATATCCTTCAAGAGCTAGATCCGGGGTGACTTTATTTGGTTTGCAAACCCTAAACTGACAGTTGAAATTAGGAAGTTTCTTTCAAAATGTGCGAAGAATTTTCTCCGTATTGCGTTTTTCCTATTTTCATAAAAAAGGTTATGTGTCCAGAGGAGAGATCCATGAAAGATTTGATCATCTTAACACATGACATTGCTGGTAACTAGTGCAAATCCCTGTGGAAGAGCAGTGTAAGGTACTGTGCTGAAGGGATTCAAGTCTCCTAAATATATAATTTTAAGTGACCTCACACTCATATGCTACAGTGCCTAAACTGAGGTGCGGCGAGAGACTCTGAAGTGACTAAAACTGTGCCAGACACCTGTTTTAATGGAGTTCAGTTATGGATTAGCCTTAGGTTTCAGCAAATTTCTATACAATAGCACTGGTGATGCTGCACACAATTTTATCTCCATCTTTTCTGAAGTTTCCTGAGTTTTGGGGAGATATGAAAAGACTTCCAAGCCAGCTGTATAAAGGCAAGCTTAGGTCTGGAGAGAATTGGACCTTCCTCAGCTGGCAGTTATGGGGTCTTCTCTTTACAATTTGCAATTGTACAATTTACACACCACCAAAACAGGCATCCTTAATCCATATTCCTCAGCGCCCTCCTTCCAGTTCTAGACTTAGCATGAGCATATATTTGTGATGGCAGAAATGAGGTAATTTCTTTGGAGAAAGCATACTGGCAATATTTAATGCACTGGATACAGCATAAACTACTGTACCTGCAGTGTATCTGGGCCTGCAAAATCTGGTGTGGCCTCATGTACATTTAGTTGAGGTCTTTCAGCTTAAAGTTTCTATCATGGCTCTCTACTATGTGGCACAGACATAGCCTTAAGCAGACTCCCACAGGCGTATGAGGAGGGAGGGGTCCTTTTCTGCAAACCAGTATGGTAAACCACATCTTTAATTTTACTTAGGCACTGTGGGCCACCTCTTCACTTAAGTCTCCCAGTATGCTTGGTGCCATCCTGCTCCAGACCTGTACAGGTGCATGAGGAAAAGGAAAAGACTGCCTGTGTTCTTTTCCCCACTTGGCACACCTTGCATTTTGCCTTGAGCATCAGTTCCAAAAGAGAATATCATACAAATAAAAGCAAAGCCTTTCATTCCATCGTGTCATTAAATAATAATCCCAAAGTAGAAATTATGTATAGCGTCTGTAAGATTTATCCGTCATATTAAACGTTGTCTGTTTTTAATGTTCACTTGTAAACCCTCTGGCTTTCATTGCAATAAAACTAATCTTCAAAGTTCTGAAGCAATATGAAGTTTCCCAATGCTCCTTAAAAAAACCTCACCCAGTTTCGAAGGTGTCCAATTTCAGAGGCTGATTACTTGGCTGAATAAAATATCTTTACTCACCTGTTCGAGTCACACACTTATGTCATTCAAAGAGCTGCTTTTTTATTGCATGGAGAGAAACTATGACTGACCACAATTGCTAGGGAGGTAGTTGTCCACTGAATGAGCAGCTGAGAGGATACAAATTGGTTGCCTTGAATAATGTACAAAAGTAGCACGTACTTCGTTTGTCTTTTTTTTTCATTGATGTTTTTATTTGTGTTACAATTGTGCCTGATCTAGACCAAGGCAGGCAATGTGTTGACACATGTAGTTACATTTCTTTTCCCAAATGAAATGTTTCTTTTCAGACAAGAAATAAGAGGTGGGTGTGACCAGTAGAACGGGGGGGCGGGGATGGGGGGGGTGGGTGGGGTGTGAAATGGCGAGGTAAAACTGAAAAGATTGAAAAGATCGTGCAGCTGTACAGGTAATGAGTGCCTAATAGATTTGATTAAATATTTTGGTTTTAAGTAATTATATAACTCTTCCTTAACTCTCTCACATTGTGTTTGCAAAGCTGGCAGTAGGAAAAACATCTCTCTGTTTGCACATTTCTTCTGGAAATCATTTGGAAACAGTAAACAGCCATATGATGCCATTTTAATGCATAGTATATTTTTCCCAGAAGTCTGTTGCTGTACAGCACTATTCCTCTCATTTCTAGCCCTCTAATCTGGTACGGAGGCACTCATAAAAAATGCAGGCTTTCACAACACTTTGCTGGGATACCAAACTCAGTGAGACATATTTGAATTATATAAACAAAAAGGGAATCTATTTCTACATTTGCAAAATGTAAGCATAGAAACAAACCAGATACATACTGACTGGTTCCTCCTATCAAATCCCCCCTTCCCCCCCGCCACATTGGGGGAAAATGGAAATTCTGCCATGTGGAATACAAGAGCACAAGAGAAGATTGATGACATGACATCTCCAACAAACTGAGTGTAAAAATTCTACATGAATAAAGTTGCTAACTAAATATCCAAACCCATATTTAGTAAGTTGCTGTAAGAACCCATATGGTTTTTCTAATGCCTCAACCCTGTTCCATGCATTAGTCATGTGTAGTGCTTTGCTGAATTGGGGCCAATAAGAAGACATTGTTGAGTAACACAAAAGTATTTAATCAGTATCAGGGATCCGAAATACATGTCTTTATTTGGCTTAAACTGTTATCTTAAAACTCACATTGAACTATTTCTAATGAGTTTTCTTCTTACTCCTTTTAGATTTTTATTCCTTTGGACACTGCATGCTTAAGATGGGAATAATGTATTGTGTTAAATATTATTTTAAACTGGAAGGGGTTTTGGTTTTTTTGTGGGGTTTTTGTGTATATTTTTGGGGGGGTTGTTAAATTTTTAGGGGGAGTTTTTGAGGGTTTGGGTTTTTTTTGTTTGTTTGGGTGCTTTTTTTGTTGTTTGTTTTTTTGTTTTTTTTTTGGTACACTACTACTAATCTCTTTTACAGAAACATGAAAAAAATAGGAAAAAAAGCTTTCACGTTTGATTTGGGAAGAAGCCAGTGTCAACATGACCAATGATGGGAACACTGATGATATGTTGGGTGCGTCTTTCAAGTTCTGAAACATGTAGAAGCCTGTTAAATGGGGCTGAGAGATCCTGAGAGAAGAGCTCACCTGGCAATAAACCTCAGTGCAGAGAATAAGGAGGGGAAAAAAAAACCACAACCAAAACCAAAACAACAAGAAACAATACCATAACTTGTCAGGTTTTAAAATTCACTTCCTTCTGCATGGATCTCAAATCAGAGTAGCAAAAATAAGTGTTGTGAGTGAATATTCTGGACATCCCTGATATGAAAAATCATGAGGTGCATTTTCTCTCTCACTAATATTATTTGCTGTCTTTGAAGTGACTCATGGGTTGGTTTTCTTTCATAATTAAGTACTTTGTAACTTATGTTGTTTCATTACCTATAAAAAAGGCCTAACAAAGACACGACCTCTCTTATTTTACTTGGAGTTCAGTGTTCACAAAAAATGTTGGCTTGTCTACCAGACGGTCTAGTCTTAACTGAGTTGTAGCATACACCATACACTCATACTACTATGAAAATTTAAAGCCAAAACTGTCCTGTAAGGATCTCAACTCCTCTACTTTTAGTTTTGTGTAAGTGCTCCCCTCCTCCACTTCTTGCCTGTGTTCCTCTCCTCCAGTCTCAGAAGGTGAGAATAGTTTGTACTATGCAAGCTCAGTACTATGTTTCGCTGGTGAAACTGAAACAGGGTATGTATGTTATATCCAAGCCAAAGTCTGACTGTGCTTTCTTGACTATAGGTGGAATAAGATAGCAATAGCAGCCAAGAGGTGTTGCCACAGGTTTTTGATCAGGCTGAAGGTGCAGAATTTCACCATATTATGAAACTATACACTGAAGTTTCATGGTTGTTCTCTAATTTGTATCCCATGTAGGCATTTATGCCTTAGTGCTGTCAATTCTATTTTTATCTTATTTGGCCATTTCATCTAAAGTGGCAAGGTATATTACACCTTTGTTTTGATGTGTACATATATCCTAGTTGCCAATTAGTACTGTTATTTGCCTCATGATCTGGCCAGAGAATTTGGACTGTAATTAAAATGGCTTTTGTATTTGGTACCAAATAACCATTATGGCTTCCTCTAACTAGGATCAAAAGCCTACCAAACAGATATGAAATAACTTGTTTTAAAAGTGCAATATATGCATGTTACGTTTACTCACATTTGCATGGATCCTACCTATGTGTTAAACTGATGAATTCCAGACAAGGTGGAGTTTTCAGTCGTTTCTAAACTAATTTGATTCAGTGTTATTGAAACCCTGAAGCCAAGCTACCCTTTCATAGTCATTGTCCATTATTTCTAGAATAAAATAATTATTTTTGACAGGGGGTAAGGGGCTGTGGGGGGAGGAATTTGACAACTAGAAGACTACAGGTTAAAATGCTTAAAATGATAGTCTTCTACAAATGCAGATGACTTGAGAACTATGAACTAGGAGCCTAATTGCACCAGAAAGAAATGATCTTATGAGAAGTACATCAGGGAAAAATAAACCATAGGAGAAAATACATCTTGCAGTAATGCAGAAATACAGACTGTGCAATTCTGGATGTTAATTTAAAACTTGTGCTGTATTGAGTATCACCAAAACTATCACTTCAAAGGTAAAACAACAAAAGATTATACTTCTTATATCTTTGCCTGAGTCTGCTGGTTTAATCCTGTCTTTATTAATCCATTAAAAAAAAAAAAAAACCCAAAGCAATTCATTCTACATTACCCTATGGCTCCTTGGGGTTTCTTAAAAATCTTTAAATGCAACTTATCCTGGAAAATTATTATTTCTGAATAACATTAAGCTCCTACTACAAACAACTCCCTTCTGTCAATTCCCCATACCTCTCTTTTGAAGAAGAGAATAACTGACCTTTAATTCTTAGAACTAGCACTGAAATATATCCAATGATCATCTCTTCATAATGAATAAAAATTGCAATAAACTAAGGACTGTAAAAATACAGTACATATATTGAATCTTCTTGGGTTTGTCCATCCATCTCTCATTTGCTGTATGCACTGTCAATCTTACTTAACCCACTGTATTCCCTGTCTGATTTGGACTGCCAAATTACAGTCATTCAGGATGGAAGGGCCTTTGGAGGGCTCTCACTTCAGGAAGAATCAACTCTCAATATGGATTTGGCTCCTAGGGGCTTTACCAGCTCCACTGAAGGTGGTAATTCCTTGACCTTTCTGCACGACCTGTTTCAATGCTTAGTTATCTTCAGAATGGAAATCCTTTCCCTACATCCAGCTGAAACCTCTGTTTCCTACCTATTTGATTGATCTGTTTTCTATCATTCATGCCCCACTGTGTAGGGTATGGCTTCATCCCCTCAAACCCATGTGCACTGGGAGCTGCTGATCCGTCACAGCAAAATCAACCTTGCCCCAGGCTGGACAAGTCCAGGTCCCTCAGGCTCCTCTTACAGGCTGAGTGCTCCAGCCCCAGCCATTACAGTGTCCCTGTGCTGAACTTGCTCCACTTTATCAGCAACCTTGTTGTCCCAGGGGCCTATACCTGGATGCAAGAATCCGGATGTGGTCTCACAAGTGCCAAGTAAAGAGGGATAAGCACTTTCCTTCATCTATTGTCTGCCCTCTCGTACATACATACAATATGTTGTTAGTCTCCACTGCTGCCAGGGCACTCTGGTAGGCCTGACCTCTGGAACGGCTTTAAGTGATAGTTTATAGTGATTTGGCAACTGGTGCTTTGATTGTTCTCCTCTCACTTCACAGAATTTCCCAGGTCAGAAAAAATGAAACTAGGTACAGAATGTTCAAACCCTTAGCAGGAAGATGTAAATGTTATAATTCAACTGAAAATCATACGCCCTTTGATGTGGACAGCACAGATTCTTATAACGTACGTGTTAATTTGTCACCTTATGCTAGATGATTCAATCAGTATAAATGTGAACAACAAATTATAGGAATCTCTACAAGTCCTTTGGTCATTTAGTCATTTAGATTTCTTGCAGTCCTATACTTCAGGCTCTGTTTGTATTGATCACCTCAATGTGGAATACTACTCAAACCTGTCTATTGTGGATGTCTTCTTTTGATGCTTTCTGTCAGGTTAACATTTCAGTGGATTAAAGCTCTGTATATTTGGGCAACTTTTGTCTAAGATTTATACTCCGTTTATATTATGCAAGACTGATTACACTGATGACAAGAAATAACTGGCCTGTGAACTGATTTGCCTGTCAAAGGCTTTAAGATGTGTGAACACATATGACTTCAGTCATCAAGAAAAGAGACTATAAGGAATTGTAACCATATAACCTGAAATATGAAGTGGGACATAAAGCTTTCCTATACAGGTCTACAAAAATATTAAACACCAGGTACATAAATATTTCATTAAAATATTGCAGCACATGAATAAACACCTGTGTTTCTTTTTATTTTTTTCCTTTTTTGTTTGTGTGCTTGTTTGTTTGTTTGTTTGTTATGACCAGGAGTGAGTTACAGCTACGGCAGAAATATTCACAATCATTTATTTTTTAAAATTACCTATTAGTGATTACAGGTAAAGGCCATCTCAATGATAATTTTATTGCATTATGTATGTATGTAAATATGTACATCTAAGGTGTGAAAGGAAGAAAAAAAATCCATCCTACTACAGAAATATTTATATGTGTGTGAAATGTGCCACATAAGAGAAAATTGTTGAAAGATGACAGTATATTGCAGTTATTTTTAAACAAATGGTAATTAGGTTTTTTGTTTGTTGTTTGGGTTTGTTGTTTGTTTTCTTTCCTTTTATCTTGTATCATGCATTTTTTAATAATTTTAATTTTTTTTTAACACTGAGCATTCTGGAGATGAGAGAGATTGTGACTGCTTTTTTCCCAGACTGAACTCCCTTTTTGCACAAATCTTAGAAGCACCTCACTTTTCCCCCCTCTCTCCCTCTTTTAGAGAAGGCTGCCAATTAGCCTTTATCCACAGCTAAACTGTAGCAGTTGTTCTAGCATCCAGTGACACCTCACCAGCCAGGAAAAGGGATCAGAAGAAGGAGATGAAACCAGTGGGTTAAAGTGAAAATTAATTTAATGAAACAGCAAACCTGATGTTAATACTAATGCAAATATAAAGTATTCAAAGTTATACTCATCCCACTGAATGTGTGGCAGTCACAACAAACAGGAAAGGAGTCCTCTAGATCAAAACAGCAAGCAAACCTCTCCAGGAGTGAACAGAAGCAGGAGAAGAAGGAAGAGGAAATGCTGGAGGAGTCCCTTCCCTCAGCAAACCTCTTCCTTTATAATGCACATGATGTTTATGTTATGGTATACACCAGCAGTTCCCCTGGGGGAGCTGCCCTGGCTTTTTCCCCTCCCAGTTTAAGCTTATGGCTGACTCAAATCTAACATCCTGTAGACCATGGCTGGCCTATGATTTGATCCCAGCAAAACCAAGACAGAATGTCAGCAGGACCATATATAAAGGTAGACAGTTTTCCTGTAAGAATTTCCAACTGTATGAAAAAAACAAATAAATCAAACTTCAAGGCCGTCTGCTGGGAACAGAGGATTTTGTTTTCTGTGGTGATTTGGGCAAGTTGCAATTAAAGACTTAATACCTTCTTTCTGCTCAGTTGCCTTTGTGGCCTGGCCTTCCATGATAACCACTTATTGTATCACTGCAAAGGACCATAGATATCCCTCATTGTACTGAATAATGGGAAATATCTCTCTAAGAAATCTGGAACACAGAACAGAATGAAAGCAGGAGGTATACAAACAGTCTAATGGCTAATTAAATAGACTGTCTACACCAGGTAGCTCTAATAGACATCATGGCACCTTCTCTTCAACAACTGCTTAAGATGCCAATGACTGGTAGCCCTGTAAAGTAAGCAGTCTGAACTGTTCATTGTTCTTTCTCTTTTCTTTTAATTTTCATGTTCTTTTCATCATCATAGTTGTTCCTATATCAGATTACCTGAATAAAGTTCATCGTTAATCTTTGTAGCAATACAGCTACAGGCTATTACAGCCAAGAGAATCGTATGGAAAATAACCAAGGTTACTTTCTGTAAGACAGATCCAGACTTTGAATCTCCATAAGAAAGAAAAATCTTCTTTGGGATCCTAAGAAAGTAGAGTCACTAACATTACAAATTGCTGCAGCCTACAGGACACAGGCATGCAGCTGATCAAATCCAGTAGAAATTTCTGAAAATGAAAGTAATTTGGCATATTTTCATATGGAGGAAGTTTACGTCCACCACAAAGTGGAACTTTAAAGTCAAAATGAAAAAAATTCACTGTCAACAACAGAAACACAATCCTTTAAAATAACTGCAACTTGTACAAACAGAAATGCTTTTGAAAAGAAAATTAATTTTAAAAAATAATAAAAAATTAATGGTATTTAACTACTCTGAAAATTTCCTACATCAGTATCCAGAAAGCATGTCTTTATATATTTAACTGCAGCCTGTTGGGGTGGGGCTGGTTTTCAGTCTTTTAGATAAAATCCAGCTATTTTCTCTACTTCAAGCTGAAATGCAGCTGGACATCTGCTACTGTAAAGTAACCAAACTGTTATTGGTTTACTTCCATAGTGTGTTTAATTGTTCTATAACCAGGCTGGGTGCACAATGCAATCCTCCTCATGGCTACATGTGTTTCAGTTGCTTCTGAAGGTGACAGTGATATACGATGTTTGTGTTGATCAAGAGCAAACTCCCCACAAAACAGTAAGTACAAACAGTGCAATAATATGAACAACCATTCATCTATACAAGCTGGCAGGTGGAAGATCTGGTTTTAAACACCGAGAATGTAACTACATGAAGTGCTGAATTACAGACTTTCTTGATTAGGATGTGATTCTAAGCAAAAATGGAAAGGTGCTTCCTAGAGTGGAAATATTCTCTGTTAGGGAAAAATAAAATGTATTTGTCTTAATTACAGAGGCTTTTGAGTAGGACCTCCTTTTGAAAAGACTTCCTTTAAAATGAGATATTCTGTTTGCAAGGAGTCAACAGAGAAAGTAACTGGCAAGTGAATATTAGAATATGAAATACTGTTTAATAACATACTTCAAATAAAGATTGGGTAATTCACAATGCCGAGGACGTCCACACTCCTGTCTCCTAGTATTAAAGTTACACCGCAGTTTAAGTACCTGTACTGGTGCTATAAATAATAGCACTGAAGTTGGTGTAACTAATGATCAACTAATTACTCACAGGTGTGTATTGGGACAGCACACTCTGTCCCCCAATGTAATTTCTTCTTTTTTTTTTTGTGTCTTTTTTTGTTTCTTTCCCTTAAAGAACTGCTAGATCAATTGTCCATTTAAATGCTACCATTATTCTCAATAATATGCATGTGTCCCATAGTTTTGTTTGTATTGCAGTGTTTTGGCTTCTCAAAAATGTTGATCAATATATCAGCCAGTAAAAAAAAACAGAAGGATTTTTTATATTATCTATAAACCCTTCCTATACTTTTCTCTGGGATTTTATTTTTTTTTCTAGAGATATGCATTTCTTCCTGGGCCTTAACATCTTCTGCTTGCTTTCTGCAGGCAGCAAGTTCACCTGTTATATTTTTGTCTTAGAATCATAGAATCAACAAGGTTGGAAAAGACCTCAAAGATCATCAAGTCCAACCTGTCACCCAAGACCTCATGCTTACTAGACCATGGCACCAAGTGCCATGTCCAATCCCCTCTTGAACACCTCCTGAGATGGTGACTCCACCACCTCCCTGGGCAGCCCATTGAAATGGCTAACAACTCTCTCAGTGAAGAACTTTCTCCTCACCTCCAGCCTAAACTTCCCTGGTGCAGCTTGAGGCTGTGTCCTCTTGTTCTTGACAGTATCCCCACAATCCTGAGTAAGTTATTTGGGCTGTATGTAGCTGCCCCAACCTGTGAGTTGAGGGAATCCATGAGATTTTTCACTGTGTGAAAGAAAAAATGAAAACACTTACAGAAACATACTCATGCAAAAATTTTTCCTGGGTGTTTGTAGATAGCTGTTAAGGCATAATCCATAGCTGTATCCACTATGTGTGCACTTAGCAGTACTTTATGGTCATACTGGATTAGGCTTCAAAGTGAGATTCAGATCTTTAGGAAATCAGTTCATTAACTTATGCCGTTTCAAATAACTTGGAAATAAGGAGGAATTAGTATTTCCAGTTTTCAAGGAAAGGGGTTTGCAGGCTGGATGCTGCCCCTTGAGCTGTCTTCTGTGTCCCTTATAGATAAGGCCCTGAACTTCAAAAGGCAGTATCCGGTGAAGAGAAAATGAGTAACAGTGGGGAAAAAAAAAACAAAACTGTAAATTGGAATAGTTTCCAAAGTGACTCACCTAAAATCATAACAAAGATTCTGATCCCTTGAAACTGTTCATTGTGCCAGTATTGCACAGCTGAGCTCTCTCACTCTCTATTTCACAATCTCACTCTACAGCAGTTTACAGAACATAATCACGGTAGTGCTCCACCCTGAAAATAAAATAATGAAATCAACCTAAGGTTACATGAGGGAATTCAGCTAGCCTGAAGAGTGAAAACGAATTGGAACAAAAGAAGGAATTACCTCCTATGTAGGTGTATTCCCTCAGGTCCCCTTGGAAAGTGATTTAACTTTTTGACATTATCTTTTTAGTCTTTATGAGGAAGGCTACAAAATGTTCATGGGGTTGGCACCATGTGGGCAATCTGAACACAACCCAGACCATATTCTACACTTGCAAAGGACCTAAACACCAATGGCATAATTTCAGCAAAACCTATAGGTTTTGTGTGGCAGAAATCTTGAAATTAGTTTTAGTGCTAGCAAAAGGCAAGAATTCTGAAAAATTTCTTTAAGTAAACTGAAACAAAATAGAGTACATCAGTAATTAAGAGAAACCAGAGAACCTCCAGGCTGCACACTGCTCTTTGGAATGTTAGGGCTTTTGTTTTGTTTTGCCTTTACCTTTATTTGGGAGAATGAAACTTGAGATGTTATGAGGAACTAGTATGGGAAGAGTCAGGTGTATGAGTCAGCTATTTTACAAGTGCTGATGAAGAAGCTAAGATTTGCGTCATTCCGAGAGAAACCTTGTTTCACAAGGGGGTCAAGATTGTTGTTGAAATGCCTCATCTTGTCAAGGACCGCCTGTAGTGGCTAAAAGTATTTGTTACATGAAATCAACCATGAAATTAATATGAAAAACAGAGAGACTGATAAACTTGTGTCTGTCATTAAAACCAAAGAAAGTATGTTTTTTAGAAAATTGAAATTTCACTCTGAAATAATAATTTCTCACACTGCTGAGAAAAACAAACAAACAAACAAACAAACAAAGATTAGCCTTCATTCTTATCCTATGTGGCAAAAACAGTGTTCTAGAATAGTAATTTCACTTGTCAATCATGGTATTTTAGCCACCTGAGGCTTTTGTACTTTATATATATATATATATACACATACACACACATATATATATACATATATATATACACACATAAAAATACATTTACATGTGCAAATACATATATATGTGTGTATATATATGTACTCCACATAAAGC
The DNA here is from genome assembly GCF_026170545.1 of Melanerpes formicivorus. Taxonomy (NCBI): domain Eukaryota; kingdom Metazoa; phylum Chordata; class Aves; order Piciformes; family Picidae; genus Melanerpes; species Melanerpes formicivorus. Next base: position 8,518,897 of record NW_027142355.1, on the reverse strand, counting down.
TGTATGGAGAAGGCTGAGTCCCAGATTCAAGCCCAAATTTTCTTCACATCTTCACTATTTTAATATAAGCCTGGTCTGAGTCAACAGCATACTAAGGTAAAACTTACAGGCTCCTACATCCCTTTGCATAAACTAAAATATATGCCACCTTGCAGGCTACTAGCATCAGGCCTTGCCATTTTACTATGACCTCATACTGACTTTCGTCATGTTGTTACAGAGCTGATACCATGCAGGCATCTCAGCTGAGGGTGTATGTTTCAGAAGGCTTGAGGCTGGAAGCCTTTACCTCCTTTTCACATAGAAGCTGAATGAATGCTATCATGCAAGATGAATGCATGAAACTAGGTTGCAACAGAACTTGGCCAGTGACAGAGATAGATATGGAAGATAGATTGCCTTTCAGTGCTAAACTTCTTTGGGCCTTGAATGTATGAAATTCAAAAAGTGAGGTGTACAGCCAATGAAATGGAGATTTCGGTTAAAATCCTTTCTTCTTCCCTCTTTTTTATATTCAGGAGTAAAGGCAATAAAATTCTTTGTTTTCATTGTTAATAGCCTGTAAAAAAAAAAATCTATAGCTAAGGAAATAAGTAAACCTCCAGATATTTGGGAATATTATTTTGATATTTTGATTCTTTCATATCAGCAAACTTCTTAGATTGAGTCTGATATTACCTATCTGATCCCTCCTCTGGTGTGAAGGAAATAAGTCCTGGTGATCATAACAGGTCATTCTAACCTTAATAACCTGTGTGTTATTGAAGTCTAACACCAATGCATGATTCGGTTAGCTGGGTAGCACAACTTTGGGCAGCCTAATAATACTGATACTTCAGAGTCAATGAGGAATCATTACATATATCACAGCTGCATATTTTAATATTAAATGAATTACACTCTAGAGGGGCTTGTTGCAACGAGAACTTCTGGTAGTAGCTCAGATGCTTATTGTTAGTATGTGGGTGTTTAATGCTAGCTGAGTTTAGTTTGTTTTGTTTGAATGGAGGCAGGAACAGTATGCAATATTTTTACTATATTGATTTATTGATACAGCAAATAATTTCCTTTCTAATAAAGAAAAAAAATATGAATAGTTCAGTCCACCTGTCTCTTCAAAATGCTTGAGTTCAGCTAAGTCTGAAGTATTTGTCAAACTTCAGCTTGTTCTTCATTGCAGGGTACCTGTCACAGAGAGATATGGAATTAGAGAAAGTTTCCTGATAAAGGGAAATTCCTTTCATAAATATATCTCTTGAGTCTTTGCTTCTGCACTCCTAGAGTGTGAATGAAGTAGGAATGAGTGAGGAGGAGGCTCTACAGGTCAGGAAAGATAAGGAAAGTTGAAGTGGTCTGTTGCGCTTGCCACTGGTGTAGAGCGTTGGCAGAATGCCTAGAGGTGCCCTACCTTTAGGGTTATATCTATAACATGTGTTTGTGCTTGTTCTTCATGGCAGCTGTACTCAGGCTGGCCCTCATATAAAAGTTGTGTGACTGCATTCACACAGCACCAATCCTAAGCATCTCAGAAGCATTCATTAGCAAGTACAACATCACACTGTCAGCAGTTACATAGATTTTAGTTTGCATGAAACTCACAATGTGTGAGCTCATGTCTGCTCAGAGCATGCTGGGTATGCTGCAATGTGTCTGTTATGTGCCAGGTAAATATTTTCCAAGTGGTCCAAGTAGCCCCAAGTAAATATTTTTCAAGTAGTCCCAAAGTAAAGCTCTGCTTCAATATGGCGTGTGATTGGAGGAAACATCTTTCCGAGTTGCCTTTCAAACTTCTCTGTAATGTAAAGCAATGCTAGAATCTATATTTTTGTATGTGGAAGGTTCACCAAGAGGTACTTAGAAGTAGTTTTTGTTAGCTCAGTTTGATAAACACTTAGGAGTGTGAGTGGTGCCTTTCCAGTTCCATGGGACTACTCATGCATGAAGACTATTCATATGTGTGAGTGTTTACCAAACTGAACTTCATCACGAGTTCAAAGTTCACTCTGAAAGCAGAATGAATTTTGAATCTCATTAAAAATAAATATGTGTGGCCTGTTGATCAGATGTACAAATTGATAAATGCAACAGTGGAACATGGCTTTGACCAAGAAGGCAGGAAGAGAAGGAAATGATTCCTAGTGACTGTAGCTCACTCCAGGGCTTACCTCAAGGCAATGCCTGAGGGCATATCAAATTTTCAAGAAGCCAGGATCAACAACTTTCTACTTTCCAGAGATCTTTATTGTTGTTAGATCAGAGTGTGTGAGTCTGAAGCTGAAGAAGGTCACATTAGAACAAAATCCATATTTTCTTGAAGTAGAACATGGTTAGTACAACTCAGCTTTGAGACTGACCCAAAAAAAATATAAATGAAGACTAGACCCACTAGGTATTATTTTTAAAGACCTAGCTTTGCTGCTTTTTCTTTTCTTGCACCATAGAACTTTGGAAATAAAAATATGTTTAAAGCAATTTGTAATCCATACTGTGCCATTTGCTTCTTCATTATATTTATTAATTAGACAAATAAATTTTCTGGTAGTTTTCCTAGGGAAGAACACGGACCGTAGAAATTAAATGTGTGTTGGAGATACTATCAACTCACTGAAGATTATGAAGTTTTAAGGTTTTAATTCCTTTTAAAATGATTTTTTTCCTTTTCATTGAGAGACAACTCTTAATCCTTTTCTTCATCATCTTCTGTCCTATAACCAAAATACGTCAAGAATTAATTTTTTGAGGTATCTATCACTTCTTGTTGTCAAGACTCACTTTTAAGGGGTCTATATTTGTTGGCAAAGCATGTGTGAGACCATTTCAGTGAAACAGGTTGTTCACAATTAGCATTCAGGTGAACACATTCTTAAGAAACATCAGGAAAAGCATCTGCACTCTGTGATGAAGGGCAGCTTTCTTGATCATTTGATCAACCGCAGGTGTTTAACAGCCACCTCTCTAGTTAGCCAATAGTTGGCATAACTCTTCTCATTTTCTTGGCCTGGCCTATTACTCTTCTCATGTTGGTGCAAGGGACACTTATACCACTTGAGTGTTCAACAACAATATACCTCCCTTTTGTGCATCTTAGCCACAAGACACACTGATCTCTTTAATACTTTTTGTCATGGAAACAAAAAAGGGGATGTACATCACACGTCCTTTCCGCAACTGCTTTACCACACAAAGAAAGCTTGGGAAAATCTAAGGCCTTGACAAAGGGTGTTATAATCCAAACAATTCTGTTATGAACTACTTGGCTGTTATTGATGGAAGAAAGATTTATCTGGAAAATGTCATCCTGAGAGATTACACTTGTAAGCATCATCACTTATGGGACATCCATTTGCCTTAGCATTATTTTTGTTGATGCTTCATTCCCTTCCTCTGTTCTGTGTTTGTTGTCAAATATTCATTTCACTTTGACATTCTTAGTTTCATTTCTCATCTGGTTGTTGTCTTATGCTTTCTCATCCAGTGTTCACACATGCAGCTTAAAAGGTGTCTTGCATTATGTAATATGATATTATTTCTTCTCCCTTAACCTCCAAACAGGTAACTTCTATTAAGGATTTTTTTTTTTTTTAGATTTAACTATCTGTATTGTAAGAGGTGCTAATGAAGAGAATAAGATGCATTTCATTTTGAAACCACAGTGGTTTTCTATTTATCCATTCTGCTGTAATATGCCTTCTCAACAGATGGAGGGGTGAAATTAGAGTACTTAAATCTAATTCTACAGATGTCTTCACAAAGGCTGGAACTTCAAACCCAATATATACATTAGAGGGGGGGTGGCTGCAGAATATAACACTATATATAAGAATATAACTATATATAGAATGCATAAATTATGCATTAATTGTGTATTAATATATGTATAACAAACATAATTTTAATGGAATGGAGTAGAATAGACCAGACAAAACTAGAACAGGAGAGAATAAGGGTGCAATAAATAAAAAGGTGCAGGCTTTATGATGGTAGCTGATATCACAGAGGGCAGCCCTGCAGCAAAGGACTTTGGATAACTGGTAAACAGAAAGCTGCTCATGAGCCAACAAAGCACACCTGCAGCCAGTTGCATCCTGGGCTGCATCAAAAGAAGCATGACTAGCAGAATGAGAGAGGTGATTCTGCCACTCTCTTCTGGTGAAACATCACCCTAGTTCTTTGCTATGAGGGTGGTAATACACTGGAACAAGTTGCCCAGGGAAGTATGAGGCCCCATCCCTGCAGACATTCACAGTCAGGCTCAGTGGGGCTCTGAGCAACCTGATCTACTCAAAACCCTCTCTGCTTATGCAGGGGAGTTGGACTAGATGACATTTAAAGGTCCCTTCCTATGCATTCTATGATTCTATAAGATTTATATTCTCTCTATGTATATACAGACTAGAACTTATGGATCATATAAGATGATGAAGTAGTGTGGGGAAATACTTGTTGTACAGCTTATGCCTTTAGGTTTGGGGCATCTTCCTGTGGGAAGACAGATGACTCCACCAAGGATCAGCTCTACCAGAAAGCTGACCAGAATGCTCTGAGAAAACCTTTGGAGTAGCTATTCATTGTGAGCATTATTCTCCAGCCTTCAGGCCTAGCAGCCAAGTTGTGATAAATCTGCTTATTGTATTGCCTATGATACGAAGAACTACTTGTATTATGGAACTATAACTTTTCTTTTCCTGTATGCTGAGAACCTGTGCAGTGATTTGTCCAGATATATTGAAACATCTTATCAGTCAGCATTTTGTAATGGTTATGGTTTTTTTTTTTTTGGTTTTTTTTTTGTTTTGTTTTCTTTGTTTTTAGTGGAGAAATAACTCATGATCATTAGTCAGAAAGTGTTTTCACTGAAAAATTCAGTTACCTTCATTTCTGTTCACTAATACCATATTCAACAGCAGTTCTACAAGTAAGAAAGGGACAGCTTACAGAGAAGGATGTGATTTTCCCTAAGAAAAGCTGACAAGATGTCCTTGAGATACTAAATGTGACATAATTCTGTGGGGCACCTGTTATGGAAGACATGAGTTCACAGTCTAGAACATGTTTTCACATACTATTATGTAGCAGAAGATTAACATCCCTCGTAAAAACACATCCAGCCATATATTCTAAAATAAATATAAAGTTGTATCCAGTTTACAGATGTAAGTCCTGACTTATTTCTTTGGTGAGAAAAAAATAAACACAACAAACTAACCAACCAACACCCCCCACCCCCCACAAGAAATAAAGTTACTGCTTGCACTTAGCAAGGTAGGGAAATAATGGGTTGATATAGAAGACATCTCAAAATTTATTTAGGAAGTAAGATATCTTCTGTTTGCTTTATGCTACATGGTATTTTAAGATCACACTCAAAAATAAATGAATGCAGCTGAAAACATTAAAATCTCAAATGAAGAAGTCATTAGAAATGAGGGGATTTGTGTAATGAAATCATTGCCACAACATCTGTCAGGATACAAAACGCAGACTAGATGTAATTAAAGTCCTGCAGAAAAAAAATCAATAAGTGTTTTTCATGCCTTTCTGATCAAGACTGTGGAATGATATTAGAAGTCTGTGAAACAATGTGGTATCCATTTAATCTTGGAAGTGTGTAATGTTTATCAATTTAAGTCATATTCTCTGTGCTTGCAAAACTCCTCCGTTTCCTGCTATGATAGTGCCGGTGATAGAATCCTGAAGGAAGAACATTTCTGTCACGTTCACATGAACTGTATCATGAAGAGGAAAGAGAATAAAGTGGAAATATACTTAAGCATTAAAAAAAAAAGAAAAAGTTAAGGTTCCAGGGATATGTGTTACACTGCAGGGGTTTAATTCATTTCCTCTTCCATTGCGCAAATGAAGAACCAATCCTCTGACTTTATTAGAGAAACACCACAGGAATGTGTTATATTATAACTACCTCTTGTTTTGGACTATGGCTATTAATTAATAAAAAAACAAAGAAGATTTTAATCACTGTTACTGAATTGTGGCCTTTCAGAATTATATTTCAGCTACCAAAATGGAAATACCCTGAGAGATTTCATCATTATATATCAGACTGTAATTTTGTGCTTAAAATAATTTCCTTTAGGAATGATACTTGTTCTCCATTTACCTGGAGAATTAAGTACTTTGTTAATGGGAAACATAACCGCCATTTGGCAAGAGCTGCTCGGGACAGGGACTGGCACCAGGACTGGCACACTTCAGCTGAGATGTGCTCTATTTTGGTTTCTTTTTGGGGCTTTTTGGGGTGGGAGGGCCTCAGCAGACGGCTGTTATGGCTGTATATATATTTATTGCCCATTGGAATGGGCTGCCCGAGGAGGTAGTGGAGTCGTCATCAGTGGAGGTGTTCAGGAGGAGTCTTGATAGGGTGCTTGGTTGCATGGTTTAGTTGATTAAGTGGTGTTGGATGATAGGTTGGACATGATGATCATGAGGGTCTCTTCCAACCTGGTCTGGTCTATTCTATTCTATTCTATTCTATTCTATTCTATTCTATTCTATTCTATTCTATTCTACTCTACTCTACTCTACTCTATTCTCTATATATATTTAAAAAAAATATACTTCTCCTACTTCCAAACCGACGCCAGATTATTTTTTGTAGATTTACCTCCTTTTCTTTTCCCCTACCCATAAATGCCTCTAAAATTAGAAATTCTTCTCATAAGATAATCAGCTCTAAATAAAATAAATGTATTGCTTAAGGTTCCATTAACTTTTATCCGTACCTTAAACCAGATCTACTCTGGACGGGATTTTTAATTTAATTATGGGATTGTCATTCAGCTTTATTTCTGGAAATACACACCATGGTTTTCATATCTGCTATGTATCTGCATCTCCTACTGACTTAATTAAAAATTGTGGGTTGCTCATTGCATCTTCAGGATCAAATGATAAGAACCCAAGTGGTTTAGAAACATTTGCATCACAGCTCATAAATTGTAATTTGCTATTATGCCACAACACAGTAATCTCCAGACCCAGCAATTTGTGAAGGTAGCACACTCTTACGGTCATCAACTGTTTGCATACTCACACGTAGCCTGATTTTGTACTGCAGTATACATATCAAACAAGTCATTATGTTAACTACAATGCATTTGTAAAGCTGCAGATTTTCAGGCCAGAAGGGACCATTCTAACCAAATAATCTGATCACTTGTATAACACAGATGCTACATTTACCCAGAAATTTCTGCATCATACTCAACTTTCTGTTTAAACTCAAGAGTAGCTTCTGGAAAGAAGTCTAATAAAACCTGCAAATGACTTCTAGTGATATCTTCATGTGGCATGCATCTTATACATTACTTCTAACTTACCTTTGTGTCTACACAAATATTGTTATTACATTGTGTCTGGTAACCTATTGCATATTGCTTCATTTACTTGCAGGCATCATTTAATTATCACATGTATAATGCACAACCCAGTGTTGATGGCATTTGGGGATACACCCATCTGATTATCTCTTCTATACATGCAAGTTATTTTCTCTTTATAATTCACTGTTGTATTTGTTAAAAACTAATAATAGTCTTCTTTTTCAGCTTTCCAGAATTTTTCTTTGTATCTGTCCTGTCAATTCTGTAAGACAATCCATTCACTATGAAGAAGGGATAGATCTTAAATTCCCCATGTAATAAAACTTATATAATAAATACACTTCCTGTAAGCTTGTGTGCATATTGTACACAAGTAGCATAGCAAAGGTTACTGGATTAGATTTGTCTGAAACAAAATGGCTGTTTTTTCTTATTATAATAAGAAAAATGCTTATTCCTGTAGCACATTTTGCTGATAAATCAGTGTTTTGCCTGATTCCTGAGAGTCTTGAGAAATCCCTCAGGGTCCCTCAGATAGCCTGAGGTTATTCTTACACACACACAGAATCACACACAGAATTGCAGAAAAGACATTTAAGATCAACCAGACCATCAATTACCTAACTCTATGAGGGCCACTACTTCACCATATACTTGAGAACCATATTTAGACCACTTTTAAATAGATCCAGGGATGGGGATTCAACCACTTCCCTGGGCAGCCTTCTCCAGTCTCCCCTCTGCTCTGGGGAGACCCCAGCTAGAGTACTGCATCTAGTTGTGGAGTCCTCAATGCAAAGAAAGACGTGAACCTGTTGGAATGGGTCCAGAGGAGGGCCACAAAAATGGCCTTCTCCTGTGAAGAAAAGCTGAGTCATGGGATTGTTCAGCCTGGGAAAGAGAAGGTTCTGGGGAGACCTTATTAGGGCCTTCACCTGGTCTTTTTAGCAGGACTTCTGTGTGATAGGATTGGAGGTAACAGTTTTAAACAAGAGAAGGTTAGATTTACACTAAATGTAAGGAATAATTTATTTTTTTTTTTAAGGAAAAAGTTAGTAAAACACTGAAACAGTCTGTCTAGACATCTGGTAGATTCCCCTTCCCTGAAAACAAGTCAACTAATATAGATTCAGTCGATACACTGGAAGTCCAATTATGTTTCAAAATTTAAAAATCTCTTTATGCTGTTAATAGGTGTGCAATTTGTGAAGGCAACAAGCCTCATCTCTAGCTTAGCAGTAGCAGTGGCATTGTGAGCCGTTGGACTTGATGTCCTCATACATCTCTTCCAACCTCGACAGCTCTACAATTCTGTGATCTCACTAAATCCTATATATGTTTCTTGCACATCTCTCTACTAATTTTGAAGATGTTTTGAATTCTATCTACTGTACTATATTGCACTAATGTTATCAGCCAAATTTACCAACTTGTTTGCCACACTTTTATAGTTCTTATATTAACTGTGCAAACTTTTGGACTTGAAACAGTTATCATCTCCTTGCTGAGGCCATAACTTTGGGACACAGTATTTCCCTTTATCTTGGCAAACTTCTGTTTTATGTAGAAATGAAACCCATATGTATGATTTGGGGAACAAAACCTCAACAGCAACAATAAAAATATACATTCCACCTGTCTCCCAAAGTCTATGAAGTCTTTCCTTGATAAGAACTGTTATAAACCATAGGGTGATGATGAAAAATAGCTATGTTCACAGGTGGAAGTATGATGTTGGAATATGTAAATGGAGGCTACTCTTTGTCCATTTTCTCTGCTTTTCAGAGACTTAACCATGGACAGGTAGTAGTCTGGCATTATGTCAAGAAAAGTAGGGAATAATCAAGGTATTTAACATGTCTTATTTGCAAATTTGTTGTTTCACACATTACCTTTGCATATATATTCAATCAACTGAACCATATAATTTTGTTGTTTTCCTAAAGCCAAGCATGTCTTTCCTAGACTTTGTTATCTGTTAAATGAGCAGTCCTGTGCCTGGTTTCCAAAAATAGGCATCAAATTTCAAGGATGATACTATAGTTTTGTCTTGATTTGGATATTCTGTTAATGGTTTTAATGACTAAATGGTTGCTTCTGTGGGTGTGGCCAGATAGAGAAATGCAAATCTCACTGTCTTAATGCCAATTTATTTCATGCATGCATGCAAAATTTTTGAGTGTTCATGGCAATTATTTAAATTTCCATTTGGACAGGCTGTGATAAATCTGTATTCCAGAGAAATATGATCATAAACACTTATGAGTTGATCAACATACAGTTAGTGACATCACTTGTGCACATGGAGTTAATTCTTAACAGAATCCACAGGGTTGAAAATGTTACTGCTAACTTTAAAACTTTGCATGGAATATGGCACTTCTTTTGTAAATTTATTTTAAACATGCGACATGTGCCAACTGTTTAGTGATTTCTAGTCTAGTGATACATTAGGTGAAACGTATCTGGATATGGTTCGTGCAAGAAAACTTAGGACCTTTTGAGATCTGATAGTTGAAAGAATGTGGCCCATACTGGATTGAATTATGTAGTCCAAAAAGAAGAAGGAAACAAGTATAAGTTCACAATCAGTCTCTTAATTCTGTAAAATATTTCAGTGCTTCATGCATATGAGTTGTTCTGCTGAAGTCTGGAAGATAGTCCATTGATAAAGGCTTGATGTAATGATGAGAACTGAGAAGAAATTAAAAACATTCAATGGAAGAAATGAAACTTTCTTGTTAGTATGCAGAGCCATAAAGGGGGCACAAAATCTAGATTTGTTTCCAATATTGTGAAAGGACAAGATTTTTAGAAGCTAAGAGGTGTATAGTGCAAGGAAGACCAGACTCAAACTGCTTTATAGATCCAGTGTCAGCTGGTGTTTAAAAGGACAAATACTGGAATTGGGGTTTCCAAGGTCATGACAGCATCTCAACGTGTTCTTGCTATCTTGTACCTGGAACAGCTTCATGAAATACACTTGATCAGTACTCAGACTACCTGGCATACGTATTGCACTTGATCCTGTAAAACATTTCTAACAATTTATGTGCCAATGACATTCTCAAGAAATACCATGCTGAGCTGTCACAAACAGGATAATTGCACACTCCTTCCAAAGATGTGTGTAAAACAAAACTTACTTTAGTCAGCTATTTATCATAACTGAACATTACTATTAGCAACTTATATTACAGAAGCAGGTGGAGATTAAATTAGGTAGGTGCTGCATTGTGACAGGCCCTGTAAAGCAGAATGCAACACAGGTCCTGCTTCAGAGAGTTTATTACCTAAAAGACAAGATGCAACTGGCACGTGTAACCATGTAGATAGTATGAAAGAAAAAGTAAACACAAGCTTTCAGTATAGATGAGCCACTTGAATTTTCTATATTGTTTTTCTTATGCTTATTGCAGTCATGATCAGATTTATAAATGGCTTAAACTGAGAAAGATAAAAAATAAACACACAAAAACTCAGCAACAAGAGGTAATAGCCTTTTTTTTTCTTTTGTTGCAATTCATTCTTAGTAAGAAGAATATATTTAGACAATTAGTCTTTATCATGTCTAGTTAGAATCAAAAGGGAAACATATTTGCAGTATGACTAAGTAGAAGTAGAATTGAGAATTTTAACAGTAACGTTGCTGTATCTATACAATGACATGACTCCCATTATGTTTAACAAAGTGCAGTCAGAATTCCCTACACTGTTTTGCAAAATCTGCAAATCAATGAAGCAATGAGAAATGGCTTATGCTAAATGATAATGCAGACAGAATGTCCACTGATTATGACCACTTTGGTTATGGGTGAACTATAATTTGAGTTCTGTGTAAGCAAACATAATGTCAGATATTCTGTATGTTGGAATAATACATGTTTCATATTGTAGAATACTGCTGTGGTATCATTAGTTTTTTCTTCCCTTCTTTCCTATAAAGCTTCCCAGTACAGCAGATAATCCGAATGCTGATTTGAACATACCCAAAGTATCAGTACTGATTTAAACAGAAATCTTGCTGGGAAACTTTTTAATTTAATTTTAAATCTAGGCTTGTTAATCCTTTTTTGGATGGGATCATAGACAGCAATCACTCCAACAAATTCTGTACTTTCAGTGCTGTCCTGGCTTGACATAAAGCATGGATTGAGATTAAACGATGGAAGGTGGAAGTAATAATATATGTTTTAGTATTGTTAAACTTTAATAAAGTAATTGGATAGAACATGAATTGAATCTCTTTAAGGCAGTTTTCCCATTCTTACACATAAGTAAAATATAGAGGGCTAGTTGCAATGGGCCAAAATGCTGAAGTTATACATTAGTATTGGTACAAGCAACACTTTGTTTAAGAAGTTCCCAAGTTCATTTTTGCAAAGACATTTCATTACATTGGAATCTGCCTATCCATACTGCTGTTTTGTGTGCTGTAGATGTTATTTCTGTAGTGCTGAAGGACACTCCTAAAATTAGAAAATGAACCCAGTATCCCACTCTTTTATCTTGACTCAGTAAAGTAGGTTTTACTGGACAGGAATTTCAGAAAGACAGAGGACCTTAATAGCTATAGCTATGTCTATTCCTATGTAAAACATGATTGCAGTATACTGGCATCAAGAATATTAGCAAATATTACCTTGGTGATTCTGTGTGATTCTGTGATTATAAAAAGCTATTAAAATACAACCTATTCCATTTTAAGTATATTGTGATTTCACAACTTTCCCTGAAAGAGAACAATTTGATAGCAACTCTGCTTTGACAGATAAAACATACAGAACCTTAAATCTTAATATGTCATATTTCTGATCCTCAGCAATGGAGTGACCCACTAATTTTAAGATATAGAGAACTGAATTATATCAGCTCAAATAAGAACATTGAAGATTTCATAATCCTCTTCAATATTGCCTCTAATTAAACAAATAATCATAGTAGAAAGATTATGGGATGCTCTGAATGGAACTCATCCTGTACAGCTTTACATGTCTGTGATATAGATGATTAAATGTGAGCAAATCACTCTCACTCCTATTCTAACAAAGGAACTGGTATTTTGCAGATATTCTTAGATGACTGCTCTATGATGATTTTTTTTTTTTTTGTGATGTCTGAAAGTAGGCTGAGACACATCTCACCTACTATGATTCTTTTTCACCCTGATCAGGTGCAAAAGACAGTGGAAAATTCTGAGAGTAAATAAAATCTAGTACTATTCACTAACATAAAGGGCACTGGGAGTTCCCTGTAACATACTTAGTAAGAGTAAATGCTATTGTAGTAATGGGAATATACTCACACTGTATCAGTGAACCTCACAGCTTCTGGACTCAGGAAAGCCTTCAAGCTTTTCTAATAGAATTTTTTGGTTTATATGTTGCTTATATACTTTTTGTTCTTCACCCATCATCTGCCTCACTAAAATCCATATCTGATAAAAACTGAAAAGCTGAAAGGAAGCAACCTAACAAGAATCATTAAAAAACAAACCCAATTAGTTTTTCTAAATAGTGTCTTAGGAAAGTAAAATGTAGGAATTTTACCTTAAAAGAAAGATTAACACTTAACTTCGTTGAAACTTGACTGTGCATCATATATGACCTTCATCTATCACAACTCTCAAATGTATGTTTTATTTTAAGTAAGCAAATAATATCCTTGACTTAGGGGACACTATTTACACTCTTCAAGAAGTTCAAACATGATTTGTAGATTTGGGCCAAAGTATTAGGGCACAGAATCCAAAGGATAAAACTAGACAAAACTTTGTTACTTTTCCATAAACTTAACCTCCACCCTATCAGCTGCTTAGGTAATGGAATGATCAATAACCATTTAATGTTTTACCCAGGTTAATCATTACACAAAAACAAGTTGAAGATTAAGTGAAATTCCTGCCTGAGGTATGTGTCTGCACTTTTCACACAGCTAGAGATAAACCTTCAACTGTGACATTTAAATTAGTGAGCCTAAGTTGAGGATAAACAGTTCAGTAAGTGGAAAGCTTTTTCTAACACTTCCCACCCCTCCTCATATATGACAATAAAGCTTATCATATAAGCACTTGATTTTTTTCCACTTAGGAGATCTTTACACCACTAGTAACAGGTCTTCCTCATGTAAATAGTGATACTGTAATAAGATTTCTTCTAAAACACTGTTAAAGCAAATTCCATTCCATAGCTTCCTATTTTCATCTGTGTGTCAGAAGGTTTTCTATTTTTTCTTTCTCATGTTCATGATCAAGGATCAAATATCCTGTTAGCATCTCATATATTTTGAATTTCTGAGCTTGGTCCCACTTAGACCTTTCTTTTTTATTATTCAGTAATGTGATTTCATGGCTATTTCTGTCTTACCTTGTAATTCTCCTAAATTCTTTGGAACAGAGAAAACAACACACCAACTAAAATCTATGGCATCATATTGAAAATATATGTATAATATAATATTACAGTCCTCTATAGAATCCACAGCAAATCTGACACAAATTTGAGAAAAAATTCTCATTAACAAAATTATGTTAGTTAATGGCAAAACATGGATCTGTTCTGATGAATATGTTCTATTTGGAACAATCTTTAGTTTATGACTTAGTGCCTGTCTTCTTCAGGATGTTGCATCTGGCTTGCATTGTATTTATTTTCAGTTCATCTGTTCTGAAGTACTGAGTTAAACAGAGAAAAACAGAAACAAAGCCTACAGCTCAGTCTCAGGACTTTCAAGGGTAGTTTACACATTTCTCCTCTGTCCTGTTCTAAAGGTATAGGGCTTAATTCCTAAAACAGATGAGGCAGTAACTAATGAATCAAGTGCTTAGCAACTCAGGCTTTGGCCACTATTAAAAAATAGATAGCAAAGAGTCTCTTGACTGACAATCTCTTCAGAGATGATCTCACTTCATCTGCATGGTCCTGAAAGTAACAACTCTTTGGGGTACTATATAATTTGATCTTGAGTCTCCTACAAGACAGAAACCACTCAGACAAAAAAGTGAACAGACCACTTTTAAAAGAACTAGGATGAACCCAAACAGATTCAGAAAGAGAAGTGAGAAATAAAAATTGACACTTTCAGGGACATCACAATTATTTTATTCATGGAACATCTGGGAATGTACATGTAGTGCATCAGCAAGAACAAGAAATGATAATTCACTGATTAGTCATGGCTCCCACGGAGTCATGCCAATAAGGACATTGTGGGATATCAGCAAAGACTTCTACTCGTCAGTTAAGAAGTTTGAGATAGCCTTATTTTTAAATTTCTTAAGGATTATCTAAGCTTAGTTTTGATTTTAATGGTTTAATCTAAATAGGTGGGAACAAAGTAAATAGTTTTAAAACACCGAAGCAATAAAACTATATGAAGAACACTCACATAATTTCTTTCCATCTGTTTTCTTCTGTGGCTTTTACCCCAGCTCAGGATAATAGGTGTTAACTGTTTTTTATTTGAAAATGTAGATAAAGGTAGAAAAATTCTAAGCATTGAGTAGGCAATCAGTATTGTCAAAAAATCTTTCAGTATATCAGGAGAGATTTTCACAGTAATATCAATAGGAACACACCTCTAATCACTTCTAACATTTCTCCTGTGTTGTTTACAAAATGCAGATATTTTCTTTTGCAGCATTTATCATAGTATCATAGTATCAGTCAGGGTTGGAAGGGACCACAAGGATCATCTAGTTCCAACCCCCACTGCCATGGGCAGGGCAGGGACACCCCACACTAGATCAGGCTGGCCAGATCCTCATCCAGCCTGGTCTTAAACACCTCCAGGGATGGGGCCTTAACCACCTCCCTGGACAACCCATTCCAGGGCTTCACCACTCTCATGGTGAAGAACCTCCTCCTCACATCCAGCCTGAATCTCCCCACCTCCAGCTTCATTCCATTCCCCCTAGTCCTATCGCTACCTGAGATTTGACATTTTCTGATGTGCAAACTCAACTGCATTTCCTGTTTAAAACAAAAATGTTGAAGTAATTCTCTGATCCTGTTCTTGGATACTATATAGTATAAGGACACTATGCTTTCTAAAAAGTGGATTGATTAAAGTTTGCATTCACTGAACCAGAAGTTCCTGTCTGAAATGTATTGTAAATGTGTCAAAAAAGTTTTGACATGAACCTTCTCTAAACTATTCCTATAGGCACAGAAATTTTAGCAAATAATGATTAGAAGATTTTCCTGAAGAATGCAATTATTTATGGAGATTGAAACATGAATTGGAGAAATTCCACAAACCAGAAAGATCTGTAATTTTTTCATACAGATCATGCATTCATAGAATACCAGACTAGAAGGGACCTGAAGGATCATAATTTTTTCAGCGTGTAATTTTTTCTTGGCAAAGTGAGATTTTATTTACTTTCAAGTAAAGAATTTTAAACTTTTCTCTGTACATCCATTGACAAATATCAGGAAGTCAAATAGCATCATGGGTTAAGAATTTTGAATCTGAATTTTAAATCTAATGTGGAAGATGGCAGCTGGCAACATAAGATGGTCACATATTTGATTATCAATTTCTCACTTTCCAGAACTGAGCTACAAATACTTGCCTCTGTACAGTGTGTTCAGATCACTAGTTGAATACTTCAGTTTGTTGGGTTTTTTAAAGCACATTGCATTTCTGCCAAATTTATCAACCCTGATATATTATTTGTAGGTGTCCTACATTTGAACTGTTTTCATGTAAACTCTGTTAGCCTGCCACACCTTACTGATCATAACCCCCCAACCTCAGCCCCCACTTCCCTCCCACTCCTCCCTCCCCAAATACTGGATCTTTGAAATTAAGGAAAGCAGAAGAAAAAAAAAATGAGCAAAATAAATTCCTGGTTCTACTCAGCTTTCTTGTTTGAACTTTTTCTTAAACTTTGCATTCTATTTATTTATTTAGTGCTGTCTAGGAGGGGCCCCCAGGCACAAAAGCATGAGCAAAGCCCATTCAAGAAGTACAGATCCTTCATGTCTTGTTCCACTGCTTCATTTGCCATCACATCCACATGGTTATAGATATTCTGCCATGCTGTCCTTCTCCTTGGAGGCCTTAATAACAGACACAGTAAGGAATGGTCTAAACTCCACAAGATTAGAGTGCACATACCACACTTAAAAGACTAAAGATATTACTTTGATATCTTTACTTTCATACTTTCAGCATGTACTTCAAATGACACTTTAAAATCCTATATACACCCTGAAGTACATTCTGTCTTCAGTAAACACACACATGATATTTACTGTCATTAATATATACACTGTATGAACTTTGTATATACCACTATGAACTGGGCGAGGTCCAGTTAGCTGCCAATTAGCTGATTCAATTGAGTTCCCTCATAAGACTTTGGGGTGATTTTTTTTGCAGTAATCTGTCTGCCTTGAAGTTGTAGGAAAGCAATGGTATATATTCAACATCTGAAGAGAACAACATATCAGTACATTAGTTGAACTTAGCTTGAGGGTCAAGAGATTACTGTTACTTTTCAAACAGTTATTTGTTGTTTTCCTGCCATAATTTTAGTAAATATGCTACATCTTCGATGACCAGAATTGTGAAATGCAGTACAGTGCCAAAGTGATATTTGTCATAAAGGATTTATAATGGTTTGTGTGAATGTCCTAACTGGTCCAGAAAAAACAAACAAACACGCACAACCCCCCCAAAAAACCCCAAACTCAACCAAACAAACAACAAAAAAACCCAAAACAAACTACCAAGTCTGATTAGAAACTTTAATTGTACAACAAGCTTCAGCTCTGTGCATAGGGTCAGTTATATCCCAATTGATTTTGTATCATTATATAACATAGTAGCTCATTAGTATTACTGGTATTGACTACTTACATTACAATAGCATGAAGATGCTTATTTGAGTCATAGTCATACTTTGTAAAGCATAATGTAAACACTTTCTCAAGGGCTTTTACCTCAGCTTTTCATGGAACCTAGTATTCTGAAAGGTATTTTTAAATTGCTTCAGTGGCTGGATATGAATATTTGTCCAAAATATGGGGATTATTGTTGGGAAGGGCAAAATCTGTTCACAGAATCTCAGAATATATCTAGTTGAAAGAGACCTCAAAGATCATCCAGTCCAACCCTTGATCCAACACTGAAGGGTCAGCACTAAACCATATGCCTTAGTGCCAGGTTTACATGCCACTTGAACATCCCCAGGGATGGTGACTCAACTACTGCCCTGGGCAGACCATTCCAATATTAGATAACCCTTTCAGTGAAGAAATATTTCCTAATACCTAGGCTAAATCACCCCTGGTGCAGCTTGTAACCATCTCCTCTAGCCCCATCACTCATGATCAAGAAGAGGCTGGCCCCCTTCAGGTAATTGTAGAGACTTCTCTCCACACAGAACTTCAGTGAACTGAAATCTCGGGTTACAGTCTGCTGTTATTTGCCCTTTATGTGAACATGTAAATGTTATTTGTAGCAAACTTTGTTTTTATCTACTGTAAATAAATACATTTTTATCAGTCTTTCTCAAATATGGGCATGATCTACTTTTATTAATGGTGAACAAGTAGCTGATTAGTGTCTGGATTCAGATTCAAGTTATCTAAACTACAGAACAGATTTCTAGCAAAGTATTGGGAACATCCCTGACCAATTCATACTACCTTAACAATTGGCATATCAAAAAAATCATGCATTTCTGTGAGTTTGGCAGGTGTCCTGTGCTTACTTTTACTTATTCTAGTCTTGTATGCTTTCCCTTCTCAAGCCACCCTATTACTTACTAATATCTTTTATAGGGCATTTATAGCATTTCTCTCCATCCCATAGCTCACAGACTACTCAGTGACTTCTGTGTCCCTATACCACAAGTGCAAGAATATTTCCAGGATGGCAGCAGCAGTTTCCATCATGGCAAGTCACTGCTCTTGTGGCTGTGAGATCTTCCAAACTAGATGCCCTCCCTCATCTTTTCAGCACTGCCAGAACCCCTTCTGGATGTTTTGTTTATTAACATATGACTTAGTAAAACTGCCTGTGCCTAAGATCAAGCTAGGAAATGTTTGCTTCACAGAACTGTTGTTTATATGTACACTCATCAACTCAACAGTGAAGTTTTGATGACTCCTACCAACATGAGTGAATTTTAAAACACTCCTACCTTCCTGTTCCCATAGCAGTGACAATAAACCGTGATCAGACCACAGCGATACCCAAGCACATCCTGAAGCTATATCTGAAGCCATTACTGAAGGTGAATTTGAGGTAATATGCTGGGTTGTGAACTATAATGGATAAGGTGCTGACATCCATTTCTTTTTTCCAAGGATGTTGCTGTTGCAGAAGTCTCTGGGACACCAGTACAAAAGGCAGAGCATAGAAACCTCACAACTCTGTACATAAATCCAGCAATATTTATATGTCAGCATCCTCAGATTTATAGCTGAACCTTTAGAAATAAAACACAATAGCTTTGCCTGTAAGTAGCCCTTTTCAGACTGTATGTATTGTGGATACAGTAAAACCAAATTATTTAACAAATAATTATAGCAGGAGCCAAAATCAGGAGTTTTTAGGACCCAAATTCTTTAGTTTACTGCATACTTTTGTGGGTGTAATTATTGATATTGTTTAAAATTATTACTTTGGCTAAGCATTGTATGCTTTCAGTCTTTGTCTTTCATTTATTATGCTAAATATTGCATTTTTTTGCCATGTACAGATTGTACTCTACAGTATGCGGTGTTTTCAACATTACAATTGCTGCTTATTGCAAAGAATAAAAAATACAGAACCCAGACTTGTATATAATAATTAAATATTATTCAAGAAGGAGTAGTCTCTCTGAGTGTATTCACTGTCTTGCAAATCATGCAAGTAGCTCCTTCCATCAGAATGCTATTCTTACTACGCTGAATTATTATACTTTGTTCATAACATCAGACTTTGAAAACACAATAGTGCACCTCTTGAGACTGAGTCTGCTGTAGAGTATTTCACTTCTCACTAGAATTAATGTTAGAACAAGACATAGCCCACAACATTTTTCACCACGTAGCAAACCCAGTAGGTCTTGCAGATCCTCTTCCAAACAATGAAAACCATGTTTTGATCCATTTGTAGATATGTGCTCCCAGGATTTCTTTTTCCTTTGCGCAGCTAAAGAAAAAAGAAGAGAGGTGAATTGTTGAAAATCTAAGCTTGGTTGTCTGAAATCAGAAAAAAAAAAAAATATAAATCTTCCATTTATTTTCATGGGCTTTGTATCTCACCTTGGAGAGCTTACATGTTCAACTTTCCAGAAAAAAAAAAGATACTCAGTTCTATATTTTTTGACAGTAGCATTGGTTTTCATCAGTTAATTTGTTCTCACTTGTAGTCATAGCAGAAATGTAGGGATGTAAGTTTTGTTAGTTAACCATGGCATTAAAGATATCAGTTTCTTGTTCATTGGTCATGATTCAAAATTAACTACCAACCTTCAGAAACTCACCTGGCTCATCCCTCTACCTGCTCTCTTCTTAGTCTTCCTTCCTTCCTTCCTTCCTTCCTTCCTTCCTTCCTTCCTTCCTTCCTTCCTTCCTTCCTTCTTTCCTTCCTTCCTTCCTTCCTTCCTTCCTTCCTTCCTTCCTTCCTTCCTTCCTTCCTTCCTTCCTTCCTTCCTTCCTTCCTTCCTTCCTTCCTTCCTTCCTTCCTTCCTTCCTTCCTTCCTTCCTTCCTTCCTTCCTTCCTTCCTTCCTTCCTTCCTTCCTTCCTTCCTTCCTTCCTTCCTTCCTTCCTTCCCTCCTTCCTTCTCTCCTTCCTTCCTTCCCTCCTTCCTTCCTTCCTTCCTCCCTTCCTTCCATCTCTCCTTCCCTTCCTCCTTCCCTCCCTCCTTCTTTCCTTCCTTCCAAATTCCTTCCTTCCAAATTTGATCCTTCCTTCTGAATTCCTTTCTTCCTTATGAATTCTTTAATTCTTTCCTTCCTTCTTCTGAATTCCTTCCTTCCTTCTGAATTGCTTCTTTTCTTCTGAATTCATTCCTTCCAAATTCCTTCTTTCCTTCCTTCCAAATTCCAAATCCCTAATTCCTTCTGAATTCTAAATCCCTTTTTTCTTAATTCTTTCCTTTCTTCCCTCCTCCTTTTCCACATTCTGACTTCAATCCTTCCTTCTTCCTCTGTGCTGCCCCCTCTCCCCTCCCCCCCCCCCCCCCCCAGTTTGCTTTGCTTTGCCTAACTGAATTTGTTTTTAACTTCAGTCATGTTATAATGAGTAAATAGGAACCCTCCAAATCCACAGTGTACATTTTGGAAGGTAAATCTGTTCTGTATAGATCTTGAGTTTGTGTCTCATTATACTCAGCTGAGAATATTGGCATCTCAGCATGATAAAGCTTTCCATAAAACCAGAGTACCCTTAGACCTAGTCTGTTAGGAAAATGTTTAATAAATAATAAGCAGAGGCACAGTTTGAGAGCATTTTCGTTATAGCACAATGAAAAAGGAAAAGTATTTCCATGCCCCAGTTTAGAGTAACCCAATCAAAATTTCATTTTCTGGCTCAAAATACAAGGGCCCAGACCTAACAGTTGTGCAAAGTGATGTATGTACTTTAAAGATATTATACTTTTGTTCACTTAGGGTGTAGAAAATGGCTGAAGAAGAATAAACAGTTAGGCAAAATATGTAAAAATAAACCAATATTTTAGGGACTTCTATTCATCTGCTCATATTTAATCTCTGCCAGTATAGATTTTAGGCATGCCACAACAAAGTAAGTTAACATATTGAATTTATAACCAAATAATGAATGCATTTCACAATTTGATGAGTAAATTAAAGATATTGGGAACCCATCCAAGCTCTTATAAAAATTGATATATCTTTCCTTAGCATTTTGAAGATGCCAGCCATTTTTATATGGGGCAATAGAAAGTAATCTGCCAAGGGAAATAGTTGGTGCTGCTGTGTGTCAGAACAAATATGATTAATATTGTGCCAGATGTGTGTCCTCATGAACTTCGATGAGCAATTAGAGAAGCAGACTCTGCAGTCAGTTACTGAAAATGCTCTGTACCTGAAATTCACATGCATCAACAGTAACTTTCACACCAGAAATATTGCTTGTGCATACTTGTGTGAAGAGCATTAATAAGCAAATATACACACATCATTATCCATGTCTTTCACTTGTTTTCTGAAAGTATTTTTTTTTCCCTAAGGAAATTAACGTGCTCTAGTGTCTATACATAATAAACATATATTTAGCTAAAAGTCATGGAAAATAGAAAAACATTGCTGATGTAGAAGTTTATCCCTTTTTGTTCATTAAGTGCCTAGAAGAGAGATAATTGACCTGAAAAGTAGAGCAGAAAAAAACACCAACAACCCAAAAAACAACAACAGCAAACTGAAAGAGGAATATAGAAATATAAAAAGAAGTATTTTATGCATATATATTTTGGTTTTATCCCTCCATCTGGGCTTACTCCAAACAGGTTTTTTTTAACTGTTTCAGAATTATAGGATCTTCTATTTTTACTATTATTCTGCTCTATAATTATCAGTTGCATAGAATTTGCCTGTTGACTATTGACACTTAATATGAATTAGTTAGGTTCAAAACTGGTTAATAATTTGTGTAGCAGAAAGTGTTTCAGTAAAGTCAACTGAAGTTTTCAGAAATATCTGGTTTCAGACTCCTTTCCCAGAGGACTTTTTTCTTTGAGATACATATGAAAACTGTTCACTGAGGCATAAGCATGAGTGGTTTGGGCAATGTCACAATCTAATGGTTCACTCAACTTCTAAACACTACAATATGAGCAGAGAGGAGCTTTTTTGCTTATGACAGTCCCAAGATAGAAGGATACAAGACATGCAATGGCATTGCAACAACCAAGTCTGAGTGAGTGATGCTGGGAACAAAGATTAGTAATTCAAATGCCTTGACAGGATAACTGAAGTTTCCCAGGTTTTAGTCACTTTGAATGGGCAGAGGAATTAACTCCTTTTTTCTTAGATAGTATGCTTCTCAAAAATCACTTCATATGAGATAAGGGTATGTCTACATGGGCTATTTTCAGTCCAGAATAAAGAAGATTTGGTTACATTGTATAAAATTTTAATGACTATGAAGTTCATGCTCAACTCTGTTAAAGGAGAAACACACACTGTCTGCTGACATCCCTCACCTCAATCTAAAGATGTGACAGGACATGGGGGTAACATCTATCATGGCTTCCAAACCAAGTACTTGCTTCCCTGGTATCTGGATAATACCCTCATGTGTGACACATTTAAAATTAACTGCTTCCCTAACACAGGCAGGGAGCAGTTTTCTCTCATGTATCAACAACACAAGTATGTACAGATCTGAATCAGGGTGTTAAGCTGCATGCTGGAGTACTTACAAAACTAACCTGGTTTTCATTTGTGGTTGGTTGTCTGGTTTTTCTATTTTATTTTTTTTTTTTTTTGATTGACTGGTTGTTGGGTTTGGTTTTAATTTTTGTGGGTTTTTAATTGTTGTTGGGTTTGTTTGTTTGGGGTTTTTGTTTCTGTTGCTGGATTTTTGTTTTGTTGTTTGCTAATAGGTTGTTTTCCTTGGTCACTTGTTTTGTTTGTTTGGTATGGTTTTGTGGTGTGGGATTTTGTTGGTTGGATGGTTGGTAGGTTTTTTTGTTGTTTTCTGTGGGTTTTTTTTTGTTTTAAAAGGAGTGGTTTTGACCCAAGCTGATACTGCAAGAATCAAGACAAATTAGTTACATGACACAGCAGTATACTATGAACTTATTTGATAAGGATGAGCTAATGTCATGGTCACAGGAGCAAAAACAAGTCCTACCATTCCTTTTTGCTGCCCATCTCTTCTCCCTACTGTCTCCTTTGATAATATCTCCTTTGTCTGAACTCAGTGCCAAGTTTCAATCATATCCAGACACTGTGAAGGCAAAGACATTGTGCCATATGGGTTTTCTGGTGTGCTGAGAAAGAAACATTGATCTGTGTGCTATGTCAGTGCATCACAGATTTTCGTTCTAATTACCCTGACAATCTCATGTGTACACCGAAGGAGACAGGTGACAGCAGAGACATCTGCATAACTTCATACAAGATGAATAACCTGACTTTGGACCATTGAGTTGTTGAGCCGTTGGCTGAGACTAATCAGTCTGATCCATGTAAGGTGAAAGAGTAGGACCTCTTAAGGTGATTAATTCAGAATACAATAAATAGAAAGTATCCAATAAACTCTGTGTAACGACCTCACACTAGCAGAAAAGTGTTAAAAATATACAAAGAATATAAGAATGCATATTTTTTTTCAGCAGATTAAAAGTGCTGATAAATTGGATTGTGACAGAAAAATAAGACATAAAAGCAAAACAAATGTACAGAGGTATTGTATTTTGTTTTGCTTTTATTTTATTTTGTTTCCATAAGTGTTAGGAGCAATGTAGAGTGAAATGTTTTATGTACTTCAGGAATAATTCACCAAAGGCAGCAGCTTTTTAAGCTTCTCTGCCTTTCTTTATCCATATGTTTCATATATCATGTGAAAGACCATCTGTTATCAAAAGACTATTTAATTTTCAGGCTGGCCCCTCTCTGGGGGAATTTAGGTTCCAGTCTCCAAGAATGATATGTTTCTCTTTGACCGTCTGTACTAGAGCTTCTCTCTAGTGAAAAAGTGAGGTGAACCACCAAAATAATATTGGAAATTTTCTCAGATGCAGTAGTTTGGACCATAGTCCCTTATTGGCAGAATAGAAGAATGTCACAGTATCACAGTATCACAGTATCACTTAGGTTGGAAAGGACCTCGAGGATCATCGAGTCCAACCTGACACCGCAGACCCCATGACTAGACCATGGCACCAAGTGCCACGTCCAATCTCCCCTTGAACGCCTCCAGGGTCGATGACTCAACCACCTCCCTGGGCAACCCATTCCAATGCCGAATGACTCGCTCGGTGAAGAACTTCCTCCTCACCTCGAGTCTGAACCTCCCCTGGCGCAGCTTGAGACTGTGTCCCCTTGTTCTGTCCATAGTTTACTCCTAGCAATGCAAAACACACATATCTCTCCAGAACGAAACTGAGTTATATGATTCTGGAGCTGTTAAAAAGGTGAGCATGGACAAGACCTAGAACCTCTGATATAAGTGATTGAAATCTTCAGTCATTACAGGAAAGAATATATAAATTAGGCATACACCTGGGAACTTTATTTAAATTCCTTATCATCCTCATTTCCTTTTTATTCCTGCTTTTGCTATGGATGTTGCCCTTTTCAGGGCAACAGATTTTTTTAAATCTGATATTCTCAGTGTCAGTGAAATAAATATTTAACAGTGTAACTGGTATTACAGCAAGACAGGATTCAAAATAAGGAACTTGCACATAAGTGGTGAGAAGTAGAACCTGGAAGAATTTTGAGAATCTGGGGATACAACTGGGAAAAAGTTTGCCCAAATTCTGTCTTCATATGACCAAAAAGCTTCTCAAAAAAATTATATATTTTCCAGGGGCTTTTGCAAACATCTGCATATTTATTACAGTTTAAGTCTTAAAAAATTGAAGACTTAAGAATTACTTTTAATCATATAGATTTTAATTTATAGAATATCAATTTTGATATTAAATCTGCTCATATTTAAGTTAAAAGATACCATTTATTGTGCCTTTATTTTAATATCAAAATACAAGAACTATTTGAAGCCCTTCCTAATCCTGTTTTAATTGCTATTCCATCTGAGACATTACTTTTGTAAATCACATCAACTGTGTCTCTGTGCTTTAGTTCTCCAGCTGCTGAAGCAGTTCAACCCTCTAAGTTGTGTTTTGAGGATAACTAGATTAAATGTTGTGAGGCTTGGGATCACATGCAAATAGTTACATTCGAGAGGAAAAAAAAATCAAACACATTTCACTGGAAATAATTGACTATGCTATCAGTGTGCAAATCAGGGTTTACGTAAACAAAATCATACATGCATACCCATATATGTATATCTGTTAATGTGCATACACATATATTTTAAGAGGGAAAGCAGGTTTTTAAATTAGGCAGACAAAAAGTCTGGCATTTAAATGTATCTTAATCTTCCAAATGATATCATTTTATTTTCCATTTCACTTTGATTTCATTTTTCCAAAGCAAAGTATTTAATCTCTGAGCAAAACTGATAAAAGAGGTTTTAGAAAGACAGATTATAAGGATCCTTCCAAGGTTATTGGCTTGTGAGAGTTCTGCCACCTGTAGCTTCCCAGCATCCCTTAGATCTTTCCTGCTGTTTGATTTTCCACTCTCTGCTGGCTGTTTTTCATCCAGCTGTTAAAGTTAGATCAGGTCCCATAACCCAGGCCACATCAAGGTTTGAACAGGAGTATGATAATAGAAACAGTATGCTGGCAAGACAGTGTTTTTAAAAGTTTTACAGGAGATTTACAGCATGGTTTTGCTGAGATACAAGCTGTGTTGGAGCGAGGCACAAGAGGGAGACTCATATGGGAGTCTATGAGAGGGTGAGAGCTATGCCATTCAGTAAATTCTACTGTAGACAAGATCTAATACAGCAGATCATTGAGATTCTAGAAGGATTTAAAATTAACTAATAGAAGTCTACTCTGTTCTACACAGGGCAATCTCTTCTGTAGACATGCAGACATGCATCTGTTTCTGTTGAATATTTTTTTGGGATCAGCTTTCACTAATTGTGGTCTAGTTTGCAACACTGTTTCTCCCTTCTGATCTGATTTTAAGCAATGAGTTGTTTTCTGGGACTTTTTTTGCCTTTTTTAAAACATATATGGTTATATATATATTTAAAGCATTTCTTCAGTACTGACAAAAACTAGAAAACCAAAAAACAGAGAACAATTCCAAAACAGGTGAAGCACCCTCTAGGTAAAGAGTATTCTAAATTAGTTTCAGTGTTAGAATTAGATGCAGTAACAGTGTCTTTTATTAAGGTTCTCATTATATGTGGCTGTATTCTGCCACCTATAATTTTGTTGCATTTTAAATAATTGAGCTGACATTTCAAGAACTGGTTGCCTTTCCTAGGCAGAATTACATTATTTTTATATATATTTTAATTTAAGTCAGAATGATTTGGATACTTCTGAAATGAAGCTTGAGAAAAATATATTACTTTGTTCATATTAAACAAGACAAATCTTTCATTTGAAAGAAAGTAAAAGTTATCTGAACAAAAAGGAAAATGACCTTTATATCAGGGATGTGCCTTTAACCATGTCAGGGAAGGCTGAACAGATTTGTCTGGGTTTTAAGACTGTCTAGAGTTAGCAGATCAAATGAGAAAATTCAAAAATGGCATTAAACACCATATTGCTTTATTTGAGTTTGAACTTGTTGATTTAGCATTTGCTAGTTTGTAATCTTAGAGACTTTGAGCCTGGCAAATCTGTTATCCAGGGACTCCAGAATATTATCTTTCAGACCACAACCATGGACCAAGTTCAGCATTTAGGGTAGAGCTGTAATGTATTCATGCTAACAGACACACTTATTCATGTATGTTCTTGCCATGTGTTGGCACAACACCATGAAGAATTTATGAGAACAATAAAACCTTTCAAGTTTTTTTACCCTCATTGTTTTTAGAGGTTAAAATAATTTGTTTCCAAGCCTCTGCTATAGGTAGGGACACATCTAACTAGACCAAGTTTCTCTACACTTGATCAGTTCCAGGGCTGGAATCTCCACAAATTCTCTAGGTAATCTGTTCCAGTGCCTCACCATCCTTGTGGTGAAGAATTTCTTCTTAATGCCTAATCTAAATTTAGCTTCATCCAATTTGACACCATTACCCCTTGTTCTATCACTACCTGCTTTTGTAAAATGTTCCTCTTTAGCTGTCCTCCAAATACTGGAAAGCTGCTATAAGATCTTCCTGGAGTCTTGTCTTCTCCAGACTGAACAGTTTCAACTCTTTCAGCCTTCTTCATAAGAGAGGTGCTGCAGCCCTTTGATCATCATCATACATAAGATACTTACATATTGCATTGTACTTCGCATCCTGATCTAGATTTTTACACACCTTATTTCTGTCGTAAGGCACAGGAGGAGGGCATGATCCATAAATGTCTTCTTTTGCTCCTTTCCCCTCTGATATTTAGCAAGATTGTTCCTTTTGTGTTGGGCTCTTTACCTTGTAAGCACATTCTTGTGTGGAAGGTGCAGTCCCCTGATGCATCTATCATCTGTAGGGCCTCTAGAAAAACTGTATATGATCATACCTGTGTGAACATCCTAGCAGGAATACTGAGCCTACCATCACAATTACAGGCAGTGAACTTGCAATTCCTGTAGTCTGAATAATCTGCCCCTAGCCCTCTCTCAGGCTCCTCCCAAACAGTATAAAGAGAGACACAAGGCAGAAGAGTGAGGGAGGAATAATATCATATTAAGGAACAACTGCAGGTGACTATAGGATTGAGGGGGAGGAGAAATAGAATTGACAGTCAGAAAACAGAAAGTTGGGTTACTCAAGCATGAGACTGGATGCCTGAGGGAAACAAAGCTGCACAAGGTTTGCTGGGGAGAGTGAGACTGGAGTCTGGTGTGTAGGCAGTTTTATCCATGAGCTGGTAAATACTCAATGTATAGATTGGTCTGACAAGAAAACTAACATGAAGCAAGGAAGCAGTGGAGGAAATGGCATCTGATATGATGGAAGAAGAATGACAACTGAGCTTTCTGAAATAGCAAGTAAAACTGAATCATAATATAGCAGGCTGGAAGTAAGGTAATTTGGAAAATTTAGAATGGAACAGAACAAGTATTGTGGCAATTTAATGTAAAAGCAGTCTGTCAAAAGGAGATGGTAGAAACAGTAAAACAGAAGAGTGACTTTTTGTTATTTTAGTAGCTTCAAAGGATTCAGGGAGGTAGCAAATCATCCATGTTGCTTGAATAAAGAGGAATATAGAAGGGAACAAGAGGCCAGGATGGTGAAATGGCAGCAGGGTGATTGGAGAGAACCATTACTTAAAAGGAAACTCTACAGGAAGTGGAGGGAAGGACAGGTAGAACAGGGGGAATACAAGCAAGCTGCCCGAGCAGCAAGAGTCCTGGTCAGGAAAGCCAAAGCAGAGTTTGAGTTGAATCTAGCCAGGGAGATTAAAGGGAACACTAAGAACTTTTACAGGTATATTAATGGGAAGAAGAAGACTAGGGAAGGTGTGGGCCCCCTCAGAAAAGAAAATGGTGACATGGTCACCTGTGATGAGGAAAAGGCTGAGGTACTTAATAACTTCTTTACCTCAGTCTTCACTGCAAGGGCCTCTAGCCACACTCCTGATGTTATGGAAGTCAAAGCCAGGGACAGGGAGGAAGAACTGCCCATTGTAAGTGCAGATCAGGTTCATGATCATCTGAAGAACCTGAAAGTGTTCAAGTCCATGGGACCCGACGGGTTACACCCACGGGTGCTGAGAGAACTGGCAGATGAGGTTGCTAAACCCCTCTCTATTATATTTCAAAAGTCCTGGCAGTCTGGTGAAGTCCCCACAGACTGGAAAAGGGGAAACATTGCCCCCATCTTCAAAAAGGGCAAGAAGGAGGAACCAGGGAACTACAGGCCAGTCAGTCTCACCTCTGTGCCTGGAAAGATCATGGAACAGATCCTCCTGGAGTCACTACTCGCTCAAAAGAATAGTGAAGAGGTGATTGGGAACAGTCAGCATGGCTTTGCCAAGGGCAAATCCTGCCTGACCAACCTGGTGGCCTTCTATGAGCAGGTGACAAAATTAATAGACGAGGGGCGAGCAACTGATGTCATTTACCTGGACCTGAGCAAAGCCTTCGACACTGTCCCACACCACATCCTGGTCTCCAAACTGGTGACACATGGGTTTGATGGGTGCACCACTAGATGGATAAGGAACTGGCTTGATGGCCGCACCCAAAGAGTGGCTGTCAATGGCTCCATGTCCCAGTGGAGGCCAGTGACAAGTGGAGTCCCTCAGGGATCAGTCCTGGGACCTATCTTATTCAACATCTTTGTGGGGGACATGGACAGTGGCATTGAGTGCACCCTCAGCAAGTTTGCTGATGACACCAAGCTGTGTGGTGCAGCAGACACGCTGGAGGGAAGGGAGGCCATCCAGAGGGACCTTGACAGGCTGGAGAGGTGGGCACAGGCCAACCTCATGAAGTTCAATAAGAGCAAGTGCAGGGTCCTGCATCTGGGTCGAGGCAATCCCAGGCACAAATACAGGCTGGGCAGTGACTGGCTGGAGGATAGCCCTGAGGAGAGAGACTTGGGGGTGCTGGTGGACAAAAAGCTCAACATGAGCTCTCAGTGTGCACTTGCAGCCCGCAAAGCCAATCAGATCCTGGGCTGCATCAGGAGAAGTGTGGATAGCAGGTCGAGGGAGGTGATCCTCCCCCTCTACTCAGCCCTGGTGAGACCCCACCTGGAGTACTGTGTCCAGTTCTGGAGCCCCTATTACAAGAGGGATGTGGAGGTGCTGGAACGTGTCCAGAGAAGGGCCATGAGGATGATCAGAGGGCTGGAGCACCTCTCCTATGAGGACAGACTGAAGGAGTTGGGGCTGTACAGTCTGCAGAAGAGAAGGCTCCGAGGTGACCTAATTGTCGCCTTCCAGTATCTGAAGGGGGCCTACAGGAAGGCAGGGGAAGGACTTCTCAGGATATCAGGTAGTGATAGGACTAGGGGGAATGGAATGAAGCTGGAGGTGGGGAGATTCAGGCTGGATGTGAGGAGGAGGTTCTTCACCATGAGAGTGGTGAAACCCTGGAATGGGTTGTCCAGGGAGGTGGTCAAGGCCCCATCCCTGGGGGTGTTTAAGAGCAGGCTGGATGAGGCTCTGTCCAGCCTGATCTAGTGTGGGGTGTCCCTGCCCATGGCAGGGGGGTTGGAACTAGATGATCCTTGTGGTCCCTTCCAACCCTGAATGAAACTATGAAACTATGAAACTATGCAAAATTACTCAAAGCTGGGGTGAACAGAAGCTCTTACTAGAATCCAGGATGGACTCCTGACATTTTTAATTTCAAATTTCTCCAATCAGCATATTTCTTATTCTATCTGCTGATAGAAACACTTTAGGTGGGAGACATTTGCATTTATTTCTTGTGCAGAGGAAAAAAAATCACAAAACCCAACTGAAAAAAACAGGCCATTGCTATCTCTTAGTTACTCTTTTAGCATAAGACCCTGGTCTCTGCTCAGCACACATGGGAAGGTGATGCGATATACTGAGATGAAGTGTCTCTACTTTCAGGCTGCAATTGATCTGTACATAGATACATACCTACATATTAAAAAAAGAAAACAAATCCTTACCCAAAACTACTCAGAAGATAAAAATTCCAGTATAAAATTATTAGGGTAGGATTAATTGAACCTTTTTATACATATGGGTTATGATACAGCCTTTATTGGTGTGATCATCTCCCCAGCTATCCTCATGCATTCAGTGCATAATAAGCTAACACAAATAGTGAATCAGGTCTTATTGCTAAGAGATAGTTTGTAACTAAGATGAGACATGAAAAAGAAAAGAAAGCACTTCCTTGTTGAGATCTTTGAATAAGGTTCTGAAGAATTTAATTTCTTCCCTCCTCCTTCCCATCTGTGTGATTCTAAGCAAGTCACACAAACCTGACTTTTCTGAGGTCATCATTAGTTGTATGTACTCATGTCCTACCCATCCAGCATGAGACATGAGGACCTGTGAGAAATTCATCACTCTCAGAACTGCAGATGAACTTGCTGGAACTTGAAGCTGAAAAATGTGAAGAGCTGTATAATATAAGCTTTTAACAAACAATAAATAAATGTCTCAAGCAGGCACCTTACAATACCACATATATTCTGACCTCTGAACATCCAACTCTTCTATACCCTGCTCTCCCGTTTGCAAATTACAAAAGCCTTGATTAATAAAGGTGTTGCAGAGACAAATTCAGGAAAGTTTGTGAAATGATCAAGCATTGAACACCATAAGAAACACTCACCTTAAAATTAATGTTCTGCCTATGTGTAGGGTAGGGATAAGTGGAAGCAGATAAAGCCTGGGACATCGGGCTTTTTTTCACTGATAACTGTGCTGGATTAACTTGAAGCACAATTTTTAACAGTTTTCTCAAGTGAGTCACCATCTTCTATCATTTGCATTAAACAATAAAGCGCCCTTAAAAGCAAGAGTACATAGTCATGTAATTAAAATGTATGTCCTAATGTATATATGAGACTGAATTAGACTCGAATAGCTAATATTAAAAATACATGGTTTTTTCACTATTTCTTTCATCGTGTTTCTTTGCTGCTTGCCTGTCCATGATTTTGCCAATGAATTAGGGGAATTAAGTAATGATTTAGCTGAGCTATGAAAAAGGAACCAGATCCCCTCTTAATCTAAAATAGAGTATCCTAACCAGCAGGTCTGAGTACATGTGAAATGAGGTAAAACAAGCTTATGAATCCACAACTGAAGTACTGTTTTCTAACATGGATTCAGTGTGTGGGACTTGGTACTGTACACTTCTGAAATGTTTGTTTTTCCAGCCTCTAGTCCTTAAAGAGGATACATTATATATGGCAGTAACCACACAGGCATGTCTGCTGCCAAGAAAACATATTACTGGAGTTCAGTAATGTAGCCTAATTGTTTTCCCTCCAGTAAAGTTACCCACAAATACTTGCTTTTCTACAGCTCTGCAGTAACAGTTAGTTAGATGAAATGACCTGCCTTCAGGAGAATTAGAGCCCTTTCCTGAGGTTCTATTACTGAAAAAGACTTCCTTCTTTGGGAAATTATGTATCCTTCCTGAGCTTGGTATTTTTACAAATAGAGATTTCTATCAGGAACAATCATTTAATGGTGAAAAATGTTCTTGCCTTGTGAATGTGTACATACCATAGTGTGTGGGATAGCTGTAGGACATGAAATGATTTGCAAGTTACTAAGGCAATAAACTACAATGGTGAATAAAGAAAAATAACTGCAGAGTGTAGGACTATCATCTTCCTGTCTCTTACCTAGATGTACAGGACAAGGAATGAATGCACAAAGACTGCACAGTGTTCATGGAAAAAGTAATTAGCTTCCTTCCTTATCAGGATACAATAAATCTAAACCAAATAAATCTAAACCAAAGAAGAGTCAACAATTAGAGAATCTGTTCCATATCCCTGCTTTACAGTTGCCTGTAGTGTGCCTTCTGTGTTCCCTCATGGCTAGGTGCTGGAGTTTCACTTAGCACAGGAGTGTGCTTACATGGCATAGCCCAGGTCCTTAGAAAGTGTAAAGGCATTCTCAGCACACTTAGAGCTAAGTGAAACAAATTAGCTTATCAGTCTCTGGTGGAAAGCCGGAGGTTGTTTCCTTACTTATCTCTAAATAACCTACTATTAAGCTAAATTTGATAGAGAGGAAAATTCTGTCATCTGAGGAAATTTTTATAAAGCCTGTGAATCAAGAACAATTTTCTGCAATGAGTCTAATGAGATGAAAAGGGCTGCTCTTCAGTTAATAGTGTAATTAGAAGGCCCTGCTTTACTGATTCTATATATGGAAACTGATCTATTGATTAGCTCTGCTAAACTAATTAAAAAAAGAAAAAAAAAAAAAAAAAAAAAGACTGAAAGTTAAAGAATTCTGTGAGGTAGCCGAAAGGGCATTAACACATCAGTTTCTTGGCTACTGCTAAGCAGTGCTTGCACACCACCAAGACTGCACTTTTCCAACATTCCCTCACATAATAGTAGGCTGAGTGGTGGACAAAATCTTGGGAGGGTACACAACTGGGCCAAAATTGGACAAAGGGGTATTCCACACTATATGACATCAGCTCAGATATAAAAACTAAGAGAAAGAAGGAAGCTGGGGGGGGCGGGCAGCATTCACTGATGGCATCCATTCTCTGGAACAACCACTACCTGTATTGAAACCCTGCTTCCCTGGAAGCGCCTGAACATTGTCTGCTGATGGGAAGTAGAGAATAACATCCACTCTTGGTTCCATGTGAGGCCTTTTCTTCCTCTTTTGCCTTATTAAACTGCCTCTATATTGACACATGAGTTTCTTGTTATATTTTCCCTTTGCCCTGTCCATCTAAGAAGGGGTGTGATAGAATGTGTTTGGTGGGCATCTGGTCCCCAGCCAGGGCCAAACCACCACATTACTCATTTTTTCAGGTGGTACAGCGTTGTTCCTCCTGTTTCTTTCAGACCTCTCCCAGCCACCTGCACTCATCTCTGTCACATCATGTGGTGTAGTAATGAGGGAAGCACTTCGACTGTTTTCAAGTCACAGACAGTGTTGGGAGATACTGGTTGGTATTTAAAGGAAATGAATAAGTTGTCATAAGAGAAGTAAAGTATGATGAAGTTGCAGTTATAAAAGGTGCAATTCATGGCTCATATTCACACTATCATGTCTTCTCTTTATGCAGTAATTTTCCTTGCAAGACACCTTGTAAAATCTTCTGAACCAGCTAAAGTAGTAATGTATTTCCTAGGAAGAAAGAAATAATTTATAACAGGTGCCTTTGTGAGTGTTGAGGCACTCACAAAACTTTTTCATTAACTTTTGTAATTTGATTATGACAATTTTTAATACACTGTATAAAAATAACAACAAATAATCTTTTTATCTGTAGTCTAGGACAGTTAAAACAAAGTTTCCAGGAGCACTGTAATCCAGAGGTTTTGCCATTATATTTAACATAATAAACAAAGGTCAAAGCAATAGTCTGCCCTGTAACTGTGATGGCACCAAAAATATAAAAGAGACAGGACTACTTATCAAATAGTATTTAGATCAAGTTAACACCAATGACTATGAGTTGAGTGTATGAGAGCACTTTAGGTGGTAGATGGAGGGGACAAATTGGATAGAACAGATGGAGAGGAATATCACTGGTAGCAGTGCATGGTATTTCCACACCACATATTTGTACTTGATCTGTGGCCTTTCATCACGCAAGAAGACGTGGCTACATTCTGCCCTTGTGAATCTTTATCATAGAACCACAGAATCACAGAACGTTAGAGGTTGGAAGGGACCTCCGGAGATTATCAAGTCCAACCCCCCTGCCAAAGCAGTACCACCTAGGACAGGCCACACAGGAACACATCCAGACAGATTTTTAAATTCTCCAGACACGGAGACTCCACAAGCTCTCTGGGCAGTCTGTTCCAGTGCTCTGTTATCCTCACTGTGAAGAAGTGTCTCCTCATGTTAAGGTGGAACCTCCTGTGTTCTAGCTTGTACCTGTTGTTCCTCGTCCTGTCACTGGGTACCACCAAAAAGGGATTATCATCTTCATCTTGACACCCACCACTCAGATATTTATAGATGTTGATAAGATTTCCTCTCAGCCTTCTCTTCTCAAGACTAAACAGCCCCAATTCTCTCAGTCTTTCTTCACGGGAGAGATGTTCAAATCCCACAATCATCCTTGCAGCTCTCTATTGGACTCTCTCCAGCAGATACCTGTCTCTCTTGAATTGGGGTATTTGTTCTTCAGTAATATTCCTACTGAGTCTGAGCTAGTGCAGAAATCTCAATAAAAGACACTATTATTCTGAGAAGAACTTTGCTCAGTAGCTTGAATCATTTAGAAAAGAATGGGAGAAGAAAGCCAGTTTATTTCACACTACCTCACTCTTGGCTGGAACTCACCTTTCCATAGTCCTCTAGTCTGCTGTAAACTGTATAACTTCAGAGCAAGGATGGCTTAGGACTGCATTACAGGGTATCACAGAATCAAATCAGAGGGTGTGGCTGCTACAAAGGGTTTTTCTATTTGTTTGTGTTGTGTTTATTTTTTTTAATAAAAACTCAGATGTGTATCAGTTGTGAAGTTTGATTTTTCAAAAAAACTTATAGCAGTAAAAATGTAAAGTAGCAAGTTCTTTGAGTTAACCATGCTACAACTGTAAAGATCTCCCTAAATCTACTCTTAGATTACCAACGTTTCTTAACCTTAAGAGAGGATGATCAGTCAATTCTCCTAATCCCTGTGAATACTTTTCCTTTAAAAATGGTGGTTCCATTTTTAAGTCTTCAGTTCACAAAGAAATAGGAATTAGCACTGCAGGCATAACAAATTAGTCATATTGATCCTGCCAAAAGTACTTAATTATTAATAATCAGCCCCTCCCTACACAGCCAGATTTAGAATCACAAAAAGTCTTTATGAAATCTGTTATAAAACCATCTGATCAATGCACAAAACCTTTTATTTCATTCCACAAATATGTTCTATGGTTTAATCTTCACTGGTCTATGTTACCTGGGATCTACATGGAAGAAAATACAAAAATAGATTTTGTCAGTTTTGCTTTCATGTTCTGGGAGGTAATTTGCTTTCTTAAATGCACTAAAGTTCCACCAAAGGGAAAAAGATAAAAAAGAAGAGAGAAAGTCAATATTTTTTAATGACATTCCAGCTGTCTTACTTCTCAGAGACTTGTTTGCAGACAGCCATGTCAGCACTCCAAGTGAAATAAAACTTACTGGCCTGAAGTGCCAATAGTGAATGACTGTACTACAATTGCTGATATGCATACTTTGGTGCCAAAGACTGCTTAGACAGAATGAATATTGTTATAAATTACTCCTCAGATTCAAGGGAAAAAAGAAAATAAACACTTCCACTCGTTTCTCAGACAAGCGGCTGTAGTGAGGGCAATGCCTCTTAGATTTGCATTTTGAATAAGCTATGCTTTCTCTATGGGGACACTGGAGCACTATTTAGAGATGGTCTTTCGACATTGTGTGCTGTGTTTCTCCCACAGGAGTGTAATCTCTATGCATTCCCTCTTCTGTCATCAACCTTGTGCCTTTGGGGAGATCACAAGAAGGATTAGAGTTTATTCTTATAATGACAGTCATATTCTATCATCCTAATTCAAAGTGAGTCGTCTTATTCCTTTGTAAATGCTCATTCAGTTTAAAAAGTGTGCTCTAAAAAGGGCAAAACTTTGATATCTTTGTACTACTAGGTAACAATATAGTCAATGAACACATGACGAAAGTGCTACTGTGAAGCATGCTGGTAGTTTCATTAGCATGTTAAGACTAGAACAACCACAGTGACTCCTCCAGCACTATTCATGTAATAAGGTGCTGTTAGGAGATAAAAACTAGACTGAGTAAGTTGCTGAAGTCTTTAGTAAAATCTGGACCTTAACCTATAATTGATGCATATGGTACATTCATAAGCATCATGTGAGATTATCTGACTCATGTATATGAAGTCAAATTTTGTCAACTTTCTATTTCATGCTTTTGTAAACCATGTTTAGTATTATATATCGAAAATCTCTTCACATCTTCACTTTATTCATTCACTAAGTTGTATGTATATGGAAGAAATATGTTTGTGTGTTAACAGCTAGCCACTATGAGTGCACGTTATGTCACAGCCAAATTTGAGTTAATAGAGTTGAATATTTGAGGTGGGTTGAAAGGCCAATCCTTCCTTGCCTCCCACCAGGGCAGGAAAATAAATGAGATTCAGACAAACGGATTGCAGAAGTGGTGGAAAGTTTAAATGGAAAAAGCAGTGAACGTTTTACAGAGAACCACAAGCACAGTGATAAAATGAGATCCCAAAGTATACCCAGAAACATCCCAACACTCCCCTCTCCCCGCCTGAGGGTACACCCAAAACCCCCAAGGCTGTTTCTTCCCACACACACACACTGTTAGGCTAATCTCAGCTGGCCAGATCTGAGATTGCCCTTCCCCCTTCTCCTCCAGGCATTAGACCTGGCCAGGCCCCGAGAGACATCGAGATGACTCCCCCTCAATTACCAGATAGGGAGCATCTCCATAGGAGCGGTGAGGAAAGAAAGAGGAAGTGTAGAAACTTGCTGGTGGTTTTATAGAGAGCAGGACATTATGGGATGAAATACGTAGCTTTCTGTGTCCACCCACTGGGCTGGACCCTCAGGACATCGCAGATGTAGCTTGCGTGGTAGCAGCAGGAGGCACCCAGCCTAAGCCACCACAGTATTTCAGTTGGAAGGGACTTACAATGATTAACAAGTACAACTACTGTTACCTTCATTTTTATAAAGATTTTAGCAGGGCATTTACAAAGTGCTCTGATGAAGCACTATTTCTTACACTTTATTCTCTCACATAAATGGCCTTGTCTGTTAAAAATGGCAAACAGTTATGTCAGGATATAGTCCATGACCAACCATACTGAGCTATCAGTGTCAATGTCCTATTGCTTATTTATTTCCCTCTGTTCAGTCTTGAAACATTTGAGCAGCTGATTATTCTTTGTTCAGTGACTTCTGTGTCATAGAGGTCCAAAAAAAAAAAAATCTAAGTTTTCTCATTAGTTGTGTGAGCAGCCCTGTATGTTTTCAGTCCAAGATGAAATACTACAACAAATGGGCAAACCTGAGAGGATCTGCTCTTGAGTATGCAAATCACCTGGATCATGGTGGTTACATTAAGAACTGAGAAGTGTCTCAACAAAAATAATTTCCCCCTGAATGACCCTCCCCGGGGGGTGTAGTGGACAGTGGATGGCAAAGAGGGACAAAGGCCACTTGGTGTCAACCCCTGCAAGCACACCGGAAAGACCCCCTGGAATGTGACAAGAGTGTGGGCCAGGAGGAGCTAGAATGAATGAACTAGGAACACAATGAAAGACCTGGGATATGTCAGATTACTGGTGGGAACATTACCAGGGACATTTCAGCAGCAACCCAGGATGTCTTCCCCTCACCCCGCACCAAAGAAGGACCATGGGGTGGTAACTATTTCTCCTGCTCTCTCTTTTTCCATTCTCTCTCTCCCTTTTCTTTCTTTCTCTGTTTAGTTTGCCCCATTCTCTCTTTATTAAATAGTCTTATCTTGATATATGACCTTGTTTGTGTCCTAAAGAACATTTCCTTCTCAGCTTCCAGACTGAGACAAAACCCAATATTGAAAGGCAATTTACTGCATGGAAGTAGTTCATACAAACATAATATAAGAGTCACCAAATAGAACTAATCAGTTGTTAATAATTACCATAAATATCACATTGCTATAAACCAAGACAATACTTCTCTGCTAAGCATCCATGCATTTGTAAATGAAGTTTTAAAATAAGAGAGAAATCTTCACTACATATAAATCAGCATTCTTCCACTGAAATTGGGACCAACTCTTGTTATTGATTAATAATATTATAAATGAATGTCCCATTTCAGGAAAGCCCACTCCCCAATCTAAGCCCACAGCCAGCCCAGTGGAAAAAAACAACATCACAAAATCACAATGTCACAATCTGAATTACAAGCCTTTTGATGCAGCCAGCATTTGCATTTGAACGCTGGCATGATATTAGCATGGTATTGAATTCTCATCAGCAGATTCCATTGGCTAAACACATGACACACATGCTTGTATTTCTTTTATGTTATTTGAAATATAACAATGGGAGGGGGTGGGGGGAGTGGAAATCCTTCATATTGTCCTTGGAGTTCCCTAAGAGTCTGGTGCTTCACTCTGGACATTTGTTTTATTTGTTCTTTTGTTTCTAGTGCTATTTACAGACACAGCCTTATGCAAAAGTTTTAAAATGCCATAAAATTGATAGCTTCTGAACTCAGACATAGAAATGTCAACATGGTTTTGGTTTAGCTCAAATGTAAAAGACCTTTGAAGTTCACATGTGCTTAGATTTTATTCCTAGTTTTTGGCCAAGGCCTAGACTAAAATGATAAAAAGAGCTTGGCAGCAGCATGTAAACCTAAGCAAACTTAAGCAAATTTTCTGCCTTTGCTGATTAGTATTTTTGGGTCATTGCCACTCTGTATGGTTAAACTCATACAGTCTTGCCAATAAGATATTTTAAACAGCGCAACAAGTGTCTGCATCTTCTTTTTGAATCACATAACCTACACTTATTTTCATGACAGCTGACATACAAAACCAAGGCTCAGATTTTTCTTTTTGAAGTGCTATCTAAAAGCTTGAGGGGAGAGCTAGAACTGTGAGACAACAAATTATATCCAACCTTCAATGATTAATATGCAAATACAATATTCTCTCTTTATCTAATTCTGGCATGAACAAATTAAATTGGTACATAGGAATTTTTTTATAACTGAAACCATTCCATTAAATAGCCTTAGGTCTACAAGAAGAAAGCAAAGAATTTTACAGGTGATATGGGCAGTCTACTGATGAAATTTAAAAATTTGATATTGTGACAATGTCTTTAAGACTCAACCAAAATTATAGACCATACACTAGAATCCACAGATGCAAACTTCATGAAAGCATTTCCAGGCCCTGTAAGCTTACAGTTCTTCCAAATTCGTAATTTTTATTAGTTATATCCAAGGACCATACAAAAACCTGTCTGGTACCACTGGGAAGGTAATTTTACATTTCATAGGTAAAAATTAATTATGTGATTGTTTTGAAATCTGTGTAGGTATTTCCAAGGTATATAGCAGGACTCGTGTGAATTCTACCCAATTTACCTACAGATCAGATTCCTATGAATGCCTCATACACCACGTTATAGGCTCTAAAGAACTTAAAGGACAATAAAACAATTGCAATTGCATATCTGCAGAAAAATGCAGTGAACTGCTACATTTCATTTACAAGTTGACCTGTGGCTAAAAAAAACCCACAAATCAGCGCACATTTTTTAAAGGATACTTCAATTACAACTGCACAATACTATTAAAGAGAGAGTGTCAACATAAGACTATGTCTTGACCTACTTTTCTCTTTATACTTTCAAGCAGAATTCTTTGCTCATGTTTTAAAATAAATGTAAAGCTTGGGAAAAGAGATAGGATGAGTGTAATAGAATCTGAGCTCCTATGTGACTTACAGACAGCCTGAGAAGTCAAAGGATTATGTACATTCCAAGTAAAGTAGTTGAGGTGCGACAGAGAAAGTTGATTTTTTTTTCTGTGGTGTAGTGGGTTGAGAGAAGGCCTAACCCTCCCTCCCCCACAAAGAGGAAAAAAAGCAAACAAACCACAGCTAACTCAGTTGGAGAAGCAAAAGGAGTGCTATATTTACAAGCAAGAATGAAATGTAGGTTATATATCTATATATATAATATACAGTATTTACTATATATATATATACAGAAATATACAGCAAAGAAAAATACAGGAACAAAACTCCCTCCTCCGGACAGAGGAGGGTTCCCCCTCTCTACCCCCCTCGCTCCCCCTACCTTCCTTCTTTCCCAAAAGGGGCTAGAGAGAAAGAAAAGGTAATTAATAAGGATGAAATTTTGTTAGGCCTCAAAAAAGTGCATGCAGTATTAGTGCTTATCTGGTATCCAGGGTCAAACTCCGGCTGCTCAGAAGCAGACAGGCTGGAAAAGCAGGATAGAGAGAAACTGAGAAAAATTCCAACTGAACTCAAAGTTGCATTCTACCAATCTACCAATGAAATTCGTTTAGAATATCTGATTGTTTTCATTATTATTCCAAAACATTCAGCCAGAGTGTCCCAGCACTGTCCCTTTCTTAAAGGCACAGCCTCAAACGGTCACAGTGTGGGAAGCGGAGCTCCACCTTCATATGCTTTCTGTCCTTGGCTTTTTCACTAAGATATCTGAAATAAGGAACAAAAGGAATGCTATATTTTGTCATATTGGCAATTACCAAATCATAATTGGACAGAAATTTGCATTCCCTTTCTGAACTCCACATACAATGAAACGATCAATTAGTGTCTTCTGATATTCAATTTTTATATTGTCTATGTAATATTAATATTTACCTGTATATGTTTTGTTTTGTTTTTTTTAAGGGAAAAGTTCCAGATGCTCAGTTTTTCTGGTGGGGTCCATGTCTCTCACCTTGAACTCTAGATCATGTAAATCTATAGATGTAAAATCAGGATGAAAATCCTCTAATTAAAGAAAGCCCATTTGTATCCCTTATTTATAGTTCTTATACACTTTCAGAGAATAGATTCATACAGATACCATATAATCATACTAGTAAAATAGAGAGGTGCAACATGCAGAGAAGAGGAGTCCTAGGCAAGGGGCTGGACTTTGAGCATGCAGTACTGTTTTCCTGCCCATTGCTAAATTTAAAGCACATGTTAATACTCATCCTTGTTTATAGATTCCTCTACCTGTACAGCACTCCATGTTAAAGAAACAGTTCACAGACAAACACTGAAGTTAATGAAAGCACATTAAATCTA
Organism: Melanerpes formicivorus; assembly: GCF_026170545.1. NCBI lineage: Eukaryota > Metazoa > Chordata > Aves > Piciformes > Picidae > Melanerpes > Melanerpes formicivorus. Next base: position 8,477,371 of record NW_027142355.1, on the reverse strand, counting down.
AATGTTACTTTTCTGTGTTGGGGCTTTTACATTGTAAAAAAAGAAAAAGTTTACTCAATGGATCATTTTATGGAATACAGATCTCCTTCTCCAAATCCTGTCCTCTTGCATCTGTCATGTTCCTCTTCTTTTGTTTTGGGTGTAAACAAATATCATGCTAATAGCCTCATCTTCATTTCCAGAAAGGACAGAAAATCAAACATCACAAAAAAGAGTCAAGGTGTGTGCTGTTCATGTATCAGCTCTGTTCTCTGGTAATAACAGCTCCCTGTTGTTACATCATTTAACAAGTGGAATCTAGATTTCTCAGAAACAACTATTTCCCGTCCTTTAGGAACAGGAGAAAGGCCATACAGGATCCATTCAGCCCAGTATTTTGTCCTGAAAAAGGACAAAAACATATTTTGTCAGATAATTACAAGAATATATTCTTATGACACCTTTTATTCCACCAGTTATTAAGTGGGGAGTTTATAAGCCAGATGTATTTATCAATCCGTGGTGTCTTCCACTTTTGAGGACAAAAATTTGGGAACCATTCACAGTAGTGCTTTTATTTGGATGATGTATTTGTGAAATGAAATTCAGAGGTTAGGAGAATGGCATACACTTCAAGTCATAATCATGCAGTATAAAAGACAAGAGAAGCTGCTATTTTTTGTTGCTGTTGTACTACAGTGGATGTCTCACTGTAGTTATTATGAACCTAAATTATAATAAAGACATTTAAAACCTGCAGAAAGCATCTTCATTGCATGCTGTAACAGGCACAATAAACCTGCCCAATTTTGGCTTCACATTGCTGTGGGAGAGGTGTTAATGACCTATTGGAACTGAAGCTGATTACAGGTCTCATTAAACAAATGGGTGGAGTAAGCATTCGACTATCCTAAGTAATAAAAACAGCTGTGTAAGCAGGAGTCAAAACCCACTGCCAAGTGACAAGACCATGTTGTCTAAAGAAATGCGTGAAACTCAAAAATGGGTGTTCCTGTTGTGTAAGCAATGGCATAGGCAGCTGGAAGGGATCCCTCACAGAGAAACTTGCACAGGATAGTTGTTGCTTGAGCCAGGACAGAGAAGCCCAAGTCTTTGTAGAACAGATGTCCAAATGCAAATATAGCATATATATTCCCTCAAATATTCATCAAGAAAAAAAAGAAATCATTTTAGTTCTCATGACAAGAGAAATAATTTTTGATAGTCTCAGATTTCATCTGCTAGTTAATGATATACAGAACAATACGTGTAGTGTGGCTTCTTGACTGGTTTATTGTTTTGTTTTTTTTTCCTTTTTGCTTCATCTGCTTACTTTCCTGCAAGGCACTGAAGTTATACAATATTTGCCTATCCGTCCACATTTAGTCTTCAGAAATATACCAGTTACTCCATCTCTAAAATGGAGACAACAGAGAATTTGCCTGGAAAGAACCAGAATAACTATTGATGTAATGCATATAAATATAAGGTTATCCCTAGTCCATCTGACTACTTCCATAAAAAGTGTTGTGGGAGGGGAAACCAAACCAAACCAAACCAACAGAAAAATCCCAACAACAGCAACAACAACAACAAAAAAAGAGATTAAATACCTTCTTTAACTAATCAGGAAGTTAAAACAAAAAAAAATGTTGCAACAGATAACAATAGTAAAGGAGAATAAAATAGCATTTATTTGTACCATATGCACATATTCAAGGAATACAGTTTCTTAAGTACTCTTATTTCAGTGAATGAGCAGTAACAGAAAGGAATGGAATTCTACATTTCACATATTGTTCCCAACTGCAGCAATTGAAGTTGATAAAGTTTTGGAATACAGAAGCATCTTCTGATGGAATTTATGCAGCTCCATGTGGCTTCTGAATGCTGCTATATTGTGTAGGGTACTTCAGTACAAGTTTACTAGAACTGGTTTGTTAGTAAGTGGACTTACATACTCGGTAATAATGCTATGTACATGCATGTCACTTATAACACAAAAATATGTTTGCAGTTATACTGAGCTCTTTACAATGCTAAATCTTCAGTGCCTTTTGATATCAGAATTTAATTATTCCTAATGATAGCCCTGTGAAGTATATGGGAGTCTTTACCAGTATTCCTGTTTTACAGAGGAGGGAAACTGAGACAAGGTGGATTGCTGAAGTGAGCATGAATAGGTGGCATGTTTCCAGTTAATTGCTGTACAGATCCTGTAATATGATTACAGAACCATCTTAGAGGGTTTTGCTGCTGACTCCTTCCTAATGACTAAGTCTGCCTGTATAGATGCTATGCTTAGGCTTGTTACTCTTCAGCCAGAATCCCAGATAGAATGCAGGCAGAATTCTTCTTCAATGCTTCCTGAAGAAGCTTCACAAGATAAATACCTTAAACTTCTTCAAAAGGGCATATTTTGCATCAGTAACTGTATTTGATACTGATGTTCAGGCCTTATCCTCTGCAACTTTTCCCATCTCAGGATGCCAAATGAAGTTTGTTTCGTTGTTGCAAGTAGGATGCTGAGTATCCTCCCAGAGACCAGTTTTCCAATCTACAAATACAACTGTACTTCTACAACTGTTATCAAACAAGTAGCTCCTGGTGATTCTGTGAACACTCACAGCAGTGAAACTTGATTTCCTACAAAACTCTAACCTGTTCACTGACAGCTTTGACAGTTGGGACAGACATTTCAATTAGGACATGTATGAAGACCTTACTGTATATAGTACTGGTCTTGCACTTTAGCCTTTCCCTCAAGTTTGGCTGTTCCATGGGAAGTTCTGATATGTTTCAACTCCTTTACTCAGTTGTTTTCAGAATTGGAAGAAATTCATTTGCCTTCAGACCTTTACCTCTCAAATTGTATAACTAAATTTAAATAAACAGGGAGAGACATACACTGAACATGTTTATATACTTTTTTTCCTTAGATGAACATGCAAAAATACTAATAAATACCTTATTGGCTTCTCCAGACTGATGAGAGAAGAGCTCATTACTTACTGAGACTAACAAAGAAAATTTCTGCCTGTTATTCTGAGAAAGTTAAAGTAACGTGGACGGGTGATGTCAGTGAGAAAGGCTGCATACTTTCTTTTGGAGAAGTTCCACTGAATGGACAGTGGTCATTTGTACAGAGGCAGAAAGTTCATAGAACCATAGAATCAATAAGGTTGGAAAAGACCTCAAAGATCATCAAGTTCAACCTGTCACCCAAGACCTCATGACTACTAAACCATAGCACCAAGTCCAATCCCGTCTTGAACAGCTCCAGGGATGATGACTCCACCACCTCCCTGGGCAGCACATTCCAATGGCGAACAACTCTCACAGTGAAGAACTTTCTCCTCACCTCAAGCCTAAACTTCCCCTGATGCAGCTTGAGTCTGTGTCCTCTTGTTCTGGTGCTGGTTGCCTGGGAGAAGAGACCAACCCCCACCTGGCTACAACCTCCCTTCAGGTAGCTGTAGACAGCAATGAGGTCTCCCCTGAGCCTCCTCTTCTCTAGGTTAAACAATCCTAGCTCCCTCAGCCTCTCCTCATAGGGCTTGTGCTTTTTATTGTCTTTCACAGAAATAGCTAGCTTCTCTATCTGGGCTTTTGCCTCTCTAATTTTTCTCCTACATAATCTAACAACACCCTTAAGCATATCACTAGTTGCCTCCCCCTTCTTTCCAAAGGCGATACACCCTCTTGTTTTTCCCTTAATTCGTGCAAGAGCTGCTTGCTCATCCAGGCCTGTCGCCTTCCCCAAAGGCTCGCTTTCTGCCTTCGGCTAATACACAGCCAGATTTGGTTATCCCATTTAAAGCAAACACATGCAAAATCAGTGAATCAAATACAACAAGACAAAATAAACTACAGTGCATTCTGTCTATTGATAACAAAAAAATTGCATACATGAATGAGTTTTTTCCCACATATGGGAACTTCTTTCACTAAATGCATATGTCTCAGAGCTTGAGACAAAATGCAATGACCTCCTATGAAATCAACAGTCAATAAAGAGTTGCTGTTCCACATCGCTTTTTAACATTTATTAGACTTTTGCACAGATAAGAACAATTTAAGGAGCTTTTCCTGTTTTCCAATATATTGACTCAATAATGTATCTGCAAAGACACTTAGGAAAGAGTAACATTCAGACCATCTCACCTGGCAGACATATTTGTTAGAGCATGATTCTGCTTAGAATTTTAAAGGGATTTATGAAAAAGCATTAATCCTGTGGCTCTTCATTTATAATAATAAACAAAATTGTATCTCTTTCGAACATTATTTACACAATTAAAACACCTGACCCTATTGCACATGATGACTTTGTAAAATTTGTGCATGATAAGATTACAGGCATCAGTACAGACATGATAAAATACTGTCTGTTAAACTGGGGGAAGTAGATTTGATAATTTTATGTACTTTTCATACACTACAGTAGTGGGAGGATCCAGGCTGGTGTGATGCAACTTGATGAGAACTGTGTTTGTAGAAGTGAATATCCAGTCACATGTGCAGCATCTCTGAGCTAACAGCTATTTAGGGTCTCTGTATAAAAGACCTTCAAATAATTTGGCATAACTCTTGAGAAAAACAGATGAACAAGGTCAGAGAAGATTGCTAACTCAATTTTTCTGGAAGGAAAATGCAGTGACACTCTATGAGCTTTTGATGATATCTTGTTTTCTCAAGAGTATCTCATGGTTTTTCACTTTTTCCATTTGATCTTAAGAGGTCTGCTAATTTATTGGAGGTTGAGGGAAGAATTTTTATTGTGCTATTTTTCTGACTGTCAAGAGAGATTAGAAAGGTTTGGTTAAATTCTTCTTCAGATCATTAACGATCTGAAGAATCAGATCACTGCAGATCTATTTTAAAACAGGATCTGAAGTGGCCTCACTACTGTCTATTGTCCTTGACAGATCTCTTTGTCTTATCAGTTTAATTTGGTATTGAGGGTCATCTGTCCATTTCTTATATAAAACTCAATGAGACAAATTCTGACTTTTAAAAATACACACAACACTTGAAACACCCAAAGCTGTTTAGAACTACTTTTCTATATCACTTTCATCAATTTTAATGAAATTTGTAGAGCTACATCCCTCAGCTGGCTTTGCAAGTGATTTCTACATGTGTTTGCAATGCAAGCTTTTAAAACCATAAACAAAAATTTAGTATGGGATTATCTTTTTTAATGTAACTTAATTGAAAATGAAAGCACAGGCTATAACATTATTTCCATTTCAACCTTCTTGAAACAAAATATTTAGGTTTTATTTTTTAAGAAATTATGGGTTTACATAAAGAAAATTGCACACCAAAACCAAAAGAAAATGGTAAACATTAGTAAAATGAAATATTTGCAAAGGCTCTGAATAGATATTTTTATAACAAATGTTGAAATTCAGAAGTCTAACACAAACCAGAATTTCCAGTCTTCACCATCTTTCAAACTTTTTGATTACATTACACAGTGTCTTCAATTTTCTAAATGCAGACTATGAAATAAGTTGTTTGTAATTTCTTGACACTTTTTGAAGAGATTTTTTATATAGAATAAGATTGACTTTCCACCCCTTTAGAGATGTAATCTCTCAGATGGTAGTCAGCTGTTTTTAGACAAGGATAGGATATCAGCAGGGTAAATGACCCTGGAAATGGGAAACAGCAGGAGAAAAGCAACTTGCCCAATCCCCTCTGTGTACTATTGAAGATTTTTCATTCCATAGGCTCTTCCTTCAGAAACCACAAGTGCAAAAAGCATAGAGCACAGCAAAATCACCAAGAGCACCACAGAGGTCTTGAACGAGAAGAAGGGGGAAGTGTCCTTAGAGCACTGAGAGAGGCATCCCTACAGGCTGCTGACAAAATAGCCCTCATTTGTAACTAATGAAGGAAATTCTGGGGTGCACATCAAACAGCCCAGAGGGGTTATTTTTCCACAGGACTGTGTGTCTAGCTTCTTTGTAGCAGGAGAGGACAATAAAGTTACTTCTGATCTTCATATTGACTTGGAAAGTGTTCTGGGTGTAGGTCTGATCTTTAGTCCAGCAATATAAAAGAAACATCTTAGAAAAGCACTTTTTGAACTGCTCAATGTTAGAACATACATAAGACAATACTACCTTATCACTATATTTTTTTATATGCAAGCCAAAGGGAGTTTGACAGCAGCATCATCTCTAGCATCTTTGCAACAGGCTAATCTGGAAAGTTTGCCCCATAAATACTGCCAACATGGAGTTTTGCAGGTAGGACTGGAAAAGAAGTGCTTGGTTTTGTATCTTCAAACAGTTCAAATCTTCACAGACCACAGACACAGAATTAGCAATTAGTGGCATTTTTTGAGTAGTTTGATAGTACATTTATATTCTAATAAATTTAATAATAACAATAGCAGATATAACAATCTATAATAAATATATTCTGCTTTGGAATAATTGAAGATTAATGAGTCAGTGTTGGGTGGCTTTTCCCCCCCCATTATTAACAGGAACCTCGTGTCATACTGTTTTAAGGAACATGATGGAAAAGATCACATCGAATAAAGAACAATCTTCAGTCACTTTTGTGGTTAGTTTCACTTATTTATAGAGCAATAGGGAGTCAAGCTAAGTTCTTTTTTAGCTCCTCAATGGAATCCATGCCACTTTAGAGGGGATTAAAGATGTTTAAACAATTAGAAAATGTTCCATTCTATGAGTTATTTTGAATTTGGCTTTAAATATTGTATTTTATATTATCTATAACACATATCTCAATACTGTATTAATTTATTTATTTATAATCCCTTTTTTACTGTCTCCTCTTTTGTCTTCTGCAGAGTGTTTTTTCCATGCTATTCATGCAATCATTCTCAGCACAGGAATCAACTGGTTAACTTAGCTATAAGTCTTGGTAGATACAAATCACTGCAAATACGGAGCAGGAAAGCATCTCAGTGGAGTGTCAGGGACCCTGTGCATTCCACAGTCACAATGCTGCCTTGGCCTCTGCAACAAAGTTTTCTGTTTTCATTGGATTGAATAAAAAGAGAAAAAGAATGCACCAACTATCAGGAGTCATGTAATATGTTCAGTGGAAAGGAGAACATGCTCTTCAATGATAAATACAGTCTGCAGCACACCAACCTGTTGGCTGCCCCCAGATAGGCATGCACAGCCTGGCTATTGTAAATTGTACTGTAATTAATGAAAGGGAAATACTTTCAAAACCATCACAAAGGCTTGACTGCTTGGTGCATAATCTCTATACCTGGGAGTACCAGTGCAGCTGTAGAAACCTGTTAGCTATACTGTCATAGTGTGATAAAACCTTTGAAATCAGCCATGCAAAAAAACTGCTTTTTTTTGCTTCTGTCAGCAAGGAAAGCATTACAAATAGCTAGGAACTGTAGAACAAGCACATTAATTACCTTTTCCTTTTTTTTTTTCCTTCTTCTAGAACAATTGGTGAAATAACTAGCAGTAGAGGCATTTAAATCTCCATAACTAGGCTACAAAGTTAATTATGTGACCCAAATAGCTAGAAATGTTCATGTACTTGCAGACTCAGGAAGTCATCACTGGTCTGACTAAATGTAGTTTGTTCAGTTAGAGTTTTATATATTTTTTTAAAATAATTTACTTCATTTTTATTCATCAGGATTTTTAAAACAGTCCTCACTTTTATTCCCAAGTATATGAAATATCTGCAGAAGGAGTGGTGATGTATTTTTTCCACACTTGAAATTAAAGGGCATATTCCTTTGTCAGTAAGTGGAGGAGATGGTAGCTGAGGGTAAAACTGGGTAAGTGGAGTATTTTCAGTTCTAGTTTGTGGAACACAGTATTTATTTGTTATACATAGTCTGGCCAGGAACACCAAACACATTGTCTTAGAATTTCACAATATTATCCCTGTAAAGTTTAATACTTATTTATCAAAGAAGTTATATGCTCTGGATAGGCTTTATCTAGTTGTGTTGCTAATAAACTTCTGGAGATATGGTTGGTATGTTGTACCCACACATCTATTTCATTTATGATGATGAATAGATGTATAAATATTTGGGTTTTATTTGTGACTATTTTAAGTTAATTATATATTAAGTTTAACAGCAATCAGAAGTGTGGGAACATGGGAAAGCAAATCCATTGCTAGTCTTAAAAACATCAGTGTTTCAAATTTTTAGTCAACAGTTAAAATAATCCACTGCAAAATAAAAAGATTGCCTTTCTCATGAATTAATATTCCAACTAAATAAGTCTTTGTAACTATCTCATTGCTCATTCAACTCTTCAGAGTCAGGAGAAACAGATGTCTATCTCAACCAGACACTTTAGTAAGTAGACTATGCAGTCTACAAGTGAAAAGATTTTCCTTGTTACCAGAAAGACTTTTAAAAGTATGGTTTGTATTTGGTAATTAATAAAATGTTAGATCAGTTGCAAAATGTCCATCCTGACTTCATAATATGAAAGATACTACTGGACTGAATTCTCAGAAATCACCAGTGATGTTGGAAAACAGGGCTGAGAAATGTGCAACGTGTTCTGGAATTAAAAAAGGTCAACTCAGTATTTTCAAAGGGAAAGAAATAAAGCAAGTCATTTGTCTATCAGTAATTACACTGGATGTTGAGACTTTGAGACTTTGACCTCACAGTAGATAAAATTCATGCTAGATGTCTACACGTGTGCACAGGTGCAGCTGAGACAGATTGAATTGTACATGCTTTTTGGCTTGTGAAATTCAGTGAAAAAGTGTTGTATTATACCTAACATAAACTGCTACTAACTTTGTTTTGTATCATGCCTAACTTTGTTACTTTTGTGTTTACATTCAGACTTGAGGCTAGTGTCTCAGTATTATTTCTCAGAGATGTCTGGTGATGAGTAAAAAAAGCACTGTACATGATAGTGCACTATTAGAGCTCTCAGAACACTGTAACATATGAAAGATTTTCTGTGTCTGAAGCATAATAACATATTCTTAAAGAGTCAGACAAAGAAAACAGCATGAATATAAATATCAGACTTAGAAAAGGAAATACCAAATTAAGAATTAAATCAACCTGTGGTATTCATGTGGATACAAAATCAGAATTCATATGATGCTAGCTTGGCAGTGGCAGAAGTCTAATGTCTATATTACAAACCTGAAAATATTTACTTTCTTTCTGATTTTGCTCTTTATATTTTGCAAAATGCCTTGAACTCAGGTACTCCATACATAAAGATGAGGCCACCCTATGAGAAGTGTTTCCTGTGTCTGAGAACAGTAGGCAGAACTGTAGATGGAAAGGGTCATATTCAATAAGCTGCTGATACAATGGGCAAAGCAGCATAGTGAATACACAAAGAAGATGCTGTAACTAATGAAATTGCTAAAGTCTGTCAGTGGCCTCATAAATGCCTTTAGAGCCTTAAAGTTAACTTCTTTCTCTCTTCTGAAAGAATAGTAACTTTCAGTTTCATTTTCTTCTTTAAAAAGCTTTAATTTCTTATTGCTGCATCACAGCACTTAAAGCACTATTAATCTTATCATGTTCAAAGTTTGTGGTTAATATTTTTCCTTTTGGAATTAAAGGTAATGATTGTTCAAGATGGATAATGGTGTGCACATGAGAAAATTAATATAAACCTGACCTAGGGTAACACAATGTTATTAGAAGTAACAGAGGTGACAGAGATGTGCCATCACCTGCTGAAGTCTTATAGCCCAATCCATTGATTGGGAAAGGTAGACTTCAACATTTATGAGAGACAGTTTGCAAAGGAGCATCACAACTCAAAAAACTCATGTAACAAATTATGAAGAAAAGGCAAAACATAGAACAACAGCACTGCTTCAGAACCCTTTCAGATTTCCTTTGCACATATATATTTAGGACTTGCAACCCAACATGGGAGATTAGCCATTTCCATCTAGTACAAGGTAGATGTGGTGACAGTGCATTTTATTATGTTCATATATAGGTGAGATAGAGATGCACATATGTGTATGCAACCAGGTTGTGGTGTGAAAGACTAGTATAAGTGAAAACTTTACAGATAAGTGATTTTCAATATCACCAAAGTGGACAGGAAATAGTTCATAACTGAGTTAGTGGGAACAATGAAAACAAACAAAAAGTAAGTTAAAAATTAAGAAAATATCATATGGACCAACGTTCTCTTTCTGTGCTAAAGTTGCTGCTGTCTTCAAAGCAGTGGTGTGTTGGACACTGGCAATATTTCAGAAAATACACTAGAAATTAATAACACTGTGGAACCACTACACCCAGCAGATACATGAATTGTACTGTGAAAGTTGACAGGTGTTTGACAACCTTTCCTTTTCTGCATAATGGTCAGAGGCAGTTATTTTGATCTGACTTTGCAAAACAGACATATAAGCCATGAGCATCAACACAGATAGTGAGTAGCTCTTTAAAATGGCCTTTGCATTCTCCTGGGATAGCTGCATTCTTCAGGGTTTGTGATAACAACTGTCTAGTGTTTGCTGTGAGAACCCATGCCAGTAAGATCAGAGGATTCTTCTAGTTGACTTCAAAGAGAATAATCTGAGAGAGAGCTTTCTGTAAACACCACAGCAATATTTTTTAGCTCTACATGAATAGCATATCTCTGACCCCACATGAGGTCTTTAGAGAGGCCAAGCTGATTCATTATTCGCCAAAAATGACAGAGATCAGTGCAGTCTGGCAGTGCTGCCAACATGGCACCACCCTGTTCTTTTGTTTTATCATTAGCACAGAGAGAAATGTGAGGGGTTTGTTTGTTTTGTATTTGAATGCTATATGGTTCAAAAGGCCATGCTTACAGTAAAAGAGTTATTGTTACTGGCTTCAAATATTAGAGACTTAGCTTTATTAAGGCAAAACTGCATTGCATGCCTGGGTTTTGAGCCAAGATGTATTTCCGTGACCAGTCACACACAGCTACAGTGAGTTTTGTTTTCCTGTAGTCCAGCATGACTAGATATATAGAATGATCTATCTTTACTATGGAAGTTTGTTGTTGTGAATTTTTGCCTTAATTTGCCTCTCCCACAAAAAAACCCAGACATGTAAATTTTTTTAGTACCAAGTATTCATGCCCTAAGGAGAGAATGAAAGCATTTCAGAGATCAAGGTAAGACTGAACGTGGGAAAGGATTAGATATGGGACTTTTAACTAGGCTTCTTTGATTCCAGTTCCAGTTTGAAATCACTTGTGATCATGTATGTCACAAGGAAAGGCAAATAATCTTTCCTTTTATAATTTTTTTTATTTTTTATATAAACTAAGAAAACATAGGTCGGTACTAGAAATACACAACGTAAAGAGTTAACAGCTTGTCTTTCACAGAGATCATCAACTTAGAAATGAACACAGCAAAACCCATGTTGTACCAAGAGGTCAGTCAGTTTGTAGCCATCTTCAATTTACACAAGGTATAATCCTAGGTGAGGGGCAAGCAACTGATGTCATTTACCTGGACCTGAGCAAAGCCCTCAACGCTGTCCCACACCACATCCTGGTCTCCAAACTAGTGAAACATGAGTTTGATGGGTGGACCACTAGATGGATAAAGAACTGGCTTGATAGCTGCACCCAGAGAGTGGCTGTCAATGGGTCCATGTCCCAGTGGAGACCAGTGACAAGCGGAGTCCCACAGGGATCAGTCCTGGGACCAGTCTTATTCAACATCTTTGTGGGGGACATGGACAGTGGCATTGAGTACACCCTCAGCAAGTTTGCTGATGACACCAAGCTGTGTGGTGCAGCAGACATGCTGGAGGGAAGGGATGACATCCAGAGGGACCTTGACAGGCTGCAGAGGTGGGCACAAGCCAACCTCATGAGGTTCAACAAGACCAAGTGCAGGGTCCTGCATCTGGGTCGAGGCAATCCCAGGCACAAATACAGGCTGGGCAGTGACTGGCTGGAAAGCAGCCCTGAGGAGAGAGATTTGGGGGTGCTGGTGGACAAGAAGCTCAACATGAGCTCTCAGTGTGCACTTGCTGCCCAGAAAGCCAATCAGATCCCAGGCTGCATCAAGAGAAGTGTGGCCAGCAGGTCAAGGGAGGTGATTCTCCCCCTCTACTCAGCTCTGGTGAGACCCCACCTGGAGTACTGTGTCCAGTTCTGGAGCCCCTATTACAAGAGGCATATGGACGTACTGGAATGTGTCCAGAGAAGGGCCACGAGGATGATCAGAGGGCTGGAGCACCTCTCCTATGAGGACAGACTGAAGGAGTTGGGGCTGTTCAGTCTGGAGAAAAGAAGGCTTTGAAGTGACCTAATTGTGACCTTCCAGTATCTGAAGGGGGCCTAAAAGAAGGCTGGGGAGGGATTTCTTAGGATATCAGGTAGTGACAGGACTAGGGGGAATGGAATGAAGATGGAGGTGGGGAGATTCAGGTTGGATGTGAGGAAGAAGTTCTTCCCCATGAGAGTGGTGAAGCCCTGGAATGGGTTGTCCAGGGAGGTGGTTGAGGCCCCGTCCCTGGAGGTGTTTAAGACCAGGCTGGATGAGGCTCTGGCCAGCCTGATCTAGTGTGGGGTGTCCCTGCCCTGCCCATGGCAGGGGGGTTGGAACTGGATGATCCTTGTGGTCCCTTCCAACCCTGACTGATACTATGAACATTGGACTTTTGCATCCTAATGGCACCCAGCAAGATGTGGAGTTTTATGATGCCTTCAAATGTATCAGAGAAACCAAATACATTATCAGCCTCTTCCAATGACTTCAGCATGAGCAGGGAAAGTTCAAAATATAGTTCTTTCATTCAATGCAATTATTTTTTTCAATTTAAAATTTTTTAACTTAAATTTACATGCCATGCTATATTTCTAAACAGTGTAGTGACTGATACCTTGAAAGATTCATGGACTCACTTAACAATCAGTACTGGAAAAACATGTTTATTTCAATTCTAGAGTGATACCTTTTTTATATCAGTGAGGGTCCACCAATGCAAAAAAGATTTTTTGCCCTCCAGTTCTCAGCTATAAGTTCTGGCATCCCAAAATACTCCTTTGAAATTGACATTTTGGATATGGAAGAGAATAGATGCCTCCTTAACACAGCCATTTGGGAGTTGGTCCATTGAGCAGAGTATGCCAACACATTGATTTTAGCCTACTAAAACTATTTTGTTTATACAGTCTGTGGAGAAAGATGGGCCCTTTCAGAAACTTCATGAAGGAACATCATACCCTGTATGGACTGTAGAAGAAATCTATGGAAGTTAGTTTCACTGAGCTCATGTTAGATTTTATGAATGTCCCACTGAATTTCCAGTTCCTACAGGTGTTTTTCACCTATTATCTTAGCATCTTTTTTGCCTTGTAATCCTGGATTTGCTAATGAGCTTTTCAAGAAAGTCAACACATTCCTTCTGGTGTGGCAAGTCAGAGAGAACCTCCTGAGGAGAGGAGCTGAAGTTATGCTGTTTGTGATTCCCACTGTCTTCAGCAGCTGACAATGGATGTCTTTGGAGAACTTTTGACTGTAGTTCTTGCTAGTTAGTCTGGAAATTACCTCTATTCACAATGACATTTTTTCCATAATCGGCAAAAGTGTATTTGTTGGTAGCAAAGATAAACATGACAAAAATCTACAGCAGTCTTACCAGTCCAGACAGTATGCACCTTGGGAGGTATCTGCGACTTCGCTGTCTGCAATAGCAAGTTGTTTTTTCCTTATGAAAAGACACATTTCACACCTTTTCCACAGCTGAATTATAATACATTTCCTCACCATCATGGCAACTACAAATATTAAAAGTGAGAAATTGCCATCAGATAGGAAACACAAGCCAGTACAACACAATTGTATAGATTTGTACTTGGATGGTCCATTGCCATTTTATTTTCCCTGTTGGTGTTTTTTTAGAAAATCACCTATTGTGATTTTCTATCTCTATTGTGATGAAGTGGCTCTCATATTAGACACTACCTGCAGAAGTAGAAATGGGTAACATTTCTTCCATTTTGTTCTGGCACACAATATTTGCTAGTCTAAATACACTTTGAAAGTGTACATTTATTTGAAGCAAAGCTTTTCTTCTAAATGGCTGCTTTACTGTCTGTCCAGTTGGGACGTGCAGATTTCTAAAGATGAACATTCTTTAACTAATTACCAGAATTGTAAATCAATAAAATGATTAGTAGCTTCTTGCAAAAAGTAAGGGATTTGCTCTCACTGACTGACAACAGTCATGTGTCTCATAATTAGGATTAGTCCTTTCGGGAGACTGAAGATTACAATGATATGTACACTAAGGCATTTCTTTCTCCTTAGGTGCCTCTTCCAGCTCTTTATTCCAACTTGGGCAGTACTATATGATTTATGTGTCTGCTCCCCAGACCAACAATCATGATGTTTGGTTTTTAAATGGATAGAATCTGGCATTTTGAAAGAAGTTCCCGGCAGGATGGTCTCCCCTACTGAAATATGTCAGTAGCCATCTCTCCTCTTTATCCAAATGGCCTTTCTGATGAATGGCAGCAGCAGTCTTTCCTTGTTAGAGCTATTTAGCTGAATGGTCACCACTATTGTTTTAGTGTAATTATCCTCAGGGTTAGGTGAAGGCCAGGCTATTCACCATCAATGCTACAATAGAGGAGTTGATTTTTGTTCACAACTGTTAGCCCCAAGGCATGAAAACAGATTGTGGGTATTGAAAAAAACCAACAATGCATCACTTACTGATGCAGAATATACAAGAATAAGTTGGGGTTTTTTTCACTTATTCCTTTCTATTCCCAGAAGGTATCACTTTAAAAATTCTTTGAAGTGTGTGAACTTATAGTCATGTCACTTCAGATGCTATTAATCTCTTGAGCAGGAAAGAATAAATATATTTTCAAGAGTGTTTGTATCTCCCTGACTCGATTAAACTAAACAATCTCCTGATTGTCATTGCATATGTGAGAAGGGGGAGAGAAAAGGAAAAAAGTTAATACAGTTCATGATCCAAGAAACATGAAGTGGTTGTGCTACCTGAATTTATTAACAATGTAAAGGTTTCGACAGTTTGTGGCTCTATGCACATAAAGAGTGGGAGGTGGGTGTAAGGGCAGGAATTTCTGTGCTAATCTCTTGATAACATGTTACATGTCCCCTTACTGTAAGACTGCAGTCCATCACTGTAGACTGCATGGCTGTTATGTAAGCTATTATATGGATTATAAAACTGGCATCCAACTGCAGGTCTGGGGAGAAGCCAGGTCCAAGTGCTTATTTCTCCAATTTTGCTGTGAATCCAGAATGAGAGCAGAGCAAGATCAAAATGAGCACCAAAACTGATCAAAAAATAAGAGCCAAAATGAGAGCCCAGACTGCTTTCTGGTCATCACTCAATATTTAAGATTTTCCTAGACAATGTGTCCCGTTCCAATGTATACTGGATACGAATAACTCAGACAATCACAGTTCCAAATCCCAGTGATGACTTCCCTCCATGGGTGAATGAATACATGTGAGGGCCTTCAGCTCTCTGTGGGAAGAATGGGTGCCTTTCTACCTGTCCCCCAGAGGGAGGGGAAGGCAATTTCTTGCCTTGGAAACAGTAACACGCCTTTGTCTTCCCCCATCGAACCTCCACTGATGAAGCTGGGGGAAGGCAGGTTTGGAGCACCCCATAACACACTTCTGAGACAATTTGTTCAAATGCAAAAAGCACTTTAATTTGATTTTGAAACTATTAGCAGCAGAGAGAAAAAGAAAAGGGACGGGAGCACAAACTGGCTTATAAAATATTTGCGCTATAATTGTGTATTTCATATCTTGATAGACTTTTATCTTGTGATCCCCAAAGTACAAATGAACATTAGTTAATCTTGACACAGAGCATATCCCCGTTTTATAAGATGGTGAGTAACAAGTTTCTCACTGGAAAAAATTTTCTTATCACTATTTGAAACCAAACCAAACCAAAATCAATGCATTAAGCAGAAAAAGAAATAAATCAGCATGCTGTGTAGTCATTTTATGAGTTTTTTAAAGTCAAATTGTAATCCATTGAGGGTGCTTTGTACCTTGCATTACTGATAATTTTTTTTTGCAGTCATTGTGATTGAGGAAGAACTTTGTTATTTAGTTCTGTCATACTGTATAAATTTTTTTCCTGCCAGTTATATTTGGAACAAGTTTTTTGTGCCACATAAGTGAACCTGGCTCTAATGTGCAACTGATTTACTGCTCTTGCCTTCAGGACCATTGCCCATGTCTTTAGTGGAACAAGTGCACATACAAGTTTTGATATATTGTACAGGAAGTCTGGGGGATTCTTGTGTGGGTTTTGAGTGTGGGGTATCGGTTTGGTTTGGTTTTTCGTGTTTGTTTGGGGGTTTTATTTGCTTTGTTTGTTTGCACAAAAATCAGGCTTGACCCAGAGTCACTGTTTAACATCAGATTACAAGCTTCTCATATTTAATAAAAATGTGTCTCAAACTCAGAAAGCATTTGTGCACATGCCTGTTTTTAGGCATGTGTAAAGTGTGTTGATTTGAATATGAGTACTTCTTGCAGAAGACAATAGGAAGTTTGGGGAAAAATTATGTGTAAGATCAAATATCGTCTTCTTTTAGGTCTTGATATCCTAATGAGATCTCTGTGCAGCAGTGATTTTTTTTCTGAGAGCTTGAGAACATCCATAGTTCCTACACTTAGCTGAAAATGGAGTCCTGATTCAAAGGTTTGTGCTGCTTGTAACATTTACCTTTTGGATGCACAGAAATTTT
Organism: Melanerpes formicivorus; assembly: GCF_026170545.1. NCBI lineage: Eukaryota > Metazoa > Chordata > Aves > Piciformes > Picidae > Melanerpes > Melanerpes formicivorus. Next base: position 8,460,665 of record NW_027142355.1, on the reverse strand, counting down.
GTTCCTGACATTCAATTTTGTGTGAGCACTGAATTCACACCAGGAGTCTTGTGCTCTATGTGTAACGCCTCAGACACTGGGTTTGGATCTCTTGGAAAGTTTGCTGTCACAAAATGTATGTAAGAGACTGAAACTGAGCATTCAGAAAAAAAGGAGGTACTGGGCAAAAGGAAAATATAGAGTATCTATTGAGACAAAAATTCCCACTAGCATCTTGTGTCTTTTTCTGATTTAGTAACATGAAATTCCCTTAGAGAACATAAACAGGAAACAGAGAGAAAATAAACAATTATGTACTTATCTGGACGATTTGTGCTATTGCTGTCACTATGGTGTCAGAACACCTCCTGTGTAAAGCAGGCTTGTTTGGGGATCACAGGTTTTCTAGGGTGTTTCACAACTACCAAAAAGAAATTCGAAAACAACTTGAATCAAGATTGCAGGTTAGAATAAATCCATTTTCATTTAGAAATAAAAGAAAGGACAATTGTGTTTTGTAAAGGATTGCAACAGATTGCAATCTACTTACAGAAGAGGTTTTGGGGTTTGTTTGTGTTTGTTTGTTTTAAACTTCTTAACACTGCAGTGGATGGGAGAATTGGTTTTGTCACACTAACACACAGATTAAAATTATAAAGTCATTCATATTTCAGGCAGATTATTATGGTCATTTAGATCTGGTAAAAAAACAAATGTCAAGTAACTGAACTTAGAAGTATTTTCCTAGAATATATGCTATTTCTACAGGTTTCTAACATAATGATGATCTATATGATCTCAAGTGATTTTTAAAAAATCAAATTCATCTTTGTTTCAATGCATCCATGATTCCACTCTCAAAGATGTTCATTGCAACAGCTTGCATGTCTGTGTACACAGTTACAGTTCTATGTTCTGCCTTTAAAAGAAAAGGAAGATGAGGTCAAATTCTTGCTGTGGAGCATTCACCTGTGTATCTTTAAGTGAAAGGTCATTTGACTATTTTTGATGCAGTGACTCGGACACTAAGTGGTTTGCTCAACATTTTTCCTCTCTAGAACAGAATTTAATACCTGGCTATCTCCCAAAACTAGGAACATTATAGTGTGGGAACTCAACCTGCTAAACTTGAGAGGGAGTGGATAATTGTTGTTGTAGGTGTTCACATACCAAGGCATTTATATTTATTCCTGTTTGTTTCCATTAAAATCTCTACCTCAGCAGATTTGGCAAGTCTCTCCATTTAGCCCACACCTCTATTGTTTACTAATTGTGGAATTCAGCAGTTGTGAACTTCACCCTGTACACAGAGCCCTACAATATTGCTCTCTCAGGAATGTCTCCTTCAAGTAGAGTGGGAATTGTTTTTCTTTGCCTGGCCTATATTTTTCTGAAGAATCCTCAGTTGTTTGACTTCATATAGTATCTCTACAGAGCAGTAAAGGAAGTGTAACTCATAGAGGCCAGGCTGCTAAACTGCTGTTAGTGACCATAAAGCAGTGGTAGCTGAAAAAATTATTCACTCTTAAGGTCACTAGTATTTAAAGAGCATTATAACTTTAAAAAATTAACAAGTTCTTCTTCGAGTTTGTGTGGCTCAAGTTTAATTGTGCATTTGGTCACACTGACAAAGATTGAACAGTTGAATAAAACACTTATAATGACACTTTTGATCAGTTTTAAACTGTACACAGTAGACATTTTGGGGTACTTTAAATCAAACTCCAAATGATATTTCCTCAGGCATCATTTTTCAGGAAAATCTTGTATTTAAACTGTGTGATTAAGCTACATATTTGCAGCCTGCACCTATAAAACAACATTTTTGGGTTTAGCACTTCAGTACTTTTTAAAGTCCTTTTGAAAGTCTTTCTTGACATTTTTTTTTTAATGCCTTATCTGTCTGAAATCTTCCTTCAATGTAGTGTGAATGGAACTCAGAAATGAGCATAAAGCATGATCTTGTGCAGACCCCTTATGCAATCAAATGGCAGACCAGTGTTATTCACCATGCAGTTCCACAGAAGACAGAGAGATCACATTGACTTATTTGCATCACAATGGACCAGATTTCAATGTAATTGTCTTATTCAAATCACATTAGCAGGAAATACAGGCCAAAAATGCAAAGAATGAAGACAGTTGCAGCCTTATCTAAAATCTCTTACATGTAGGTAATCTATTCTCCATCCAAAAGTGTGTAAATCCTGTCAATCAGAACAAAAGCTAAAGGAAGCAGCATTAAAATGGCCACTGAAGTTAGAAATTGTAAATACCTTCAGTTCCTCTTAAAGTTTCCAATATGTGAAAGTCACACACACCTTACCACCACTTTTATGGAGTGTATTTTATAGTAAAAGACAGAAGAATGATTCCAGGTCAAGTTTCCTTGTATGATATATGTATTTTAGGTAATTTTTACATCCTTTGGCAGGATGATGTCACAAATATTTTTTAACGCTTGTGTATGATAATTTATTCCCAAATTTCTCTATTTTGAAAGAGTGTTGCATAATTTAACAAAGAATTAGCTAATACTCTGTATCTAGTACTCCATATTTTTAGATGAGACTACATTCATTCACAGGACTAGCATGTTCACATCTTAAAAAGAACCTCCTACACAACTGTTTCTACTCAAGGCTTGCCACATTGCACATGAAACATAATTTCATGTTTTTGAAGCCTATTACAGATTTAATATCATCATGAGAGAGTACAATTTTTTATCCAAAATAACTCTCAATACTCACCAGATTTCATCAGCAGTGGGCAACTTTCCAAGAAACTTTGTAAACAGGGTAGATTTATAAAAAGCTTTAAGCATATCACAGGATCACAGGATGTTAAGGGTTGGAAGTGACCTCTGGAGATCATCAAGTCTAGCCCCCCTGCCAGAGCAGGACCATATAATCTAACGCAGGTTACACAGGAACCCATCCAGACAGGTCTTGAAAGTCTCCAGAGAAGGACACTCCACAACCTCCCTGGGGAGCCTGTTCCAGTGCTCTGTAACCCTCACAGTGAAGAAGTTCCTCCTCATGTTGAGGTGGAACCTTCTGTGCTGTAGTTTATATCCACTATGCCTTGTCCTATCACAGAGTGCAACTGAGGAAAGCCTGTCCCCTCCCTCTTGACACCCATCCCTCAGATATTTATAGACATTTATTAAATCCCCTCTCAGTCTTCTCTTCTCCAGACTAAATAGCCCCAAGTCTCTCAGCCTCTCCTCATAAGGCATGTGCTGCAGTCCCTTAATCATCCTTGTAGCTCTCTGTTGGACTCTCTTGAGTTGATCCCTGTGCTTCTTGAACTAGGGAACCCAGAACTGGACACAATATTCCAGATGAAGTCTCACCAGGACAGAGTAGAGGGGGAGGAGAATCCCCCTTGATCTGCTGGACACACTTCTCTTAACGCACCCGCTGGATCCCATTGGCCCTCTTGGCCACAAGGGCACATTCCTAACCCATGGATAACTTGCTGTCCACCAGGACTCCCAGGTCCTTCTCCACAGGGCTGCTCTCCAGCAGATCACCTCCTAACCTGTACTGGTGCAGTTTATTATTCCTTTCCAGGGGCAGGACTCTGTACTTATCCTTGTTGAATCTCATTAGGTTCCTCTCTGCCCAGCTCATCAGTCTGTCCAAATCTCACTGAATGGCTGCACAGCCTTCAGCTGTATCAGCCAAGACTCCCAGTTTGGTATCGTCAGCAAACTTGCTAAGCAGACACTCTGTCCCCTCATCAATGTCATTGATGAAGATGTTGAATAGATATTGATCTTTGTCGGACTCCACTAGTTACAGCTCTCCAGCTGACTTGGCACCATTGATCACCACTCTTTGCATTCTATTGTGTAGCCAGTCCCTAATCCATCTCACTGTCTGTTCTTTCACCACACACTGCCTGAGCTTACTTGCAAGGATGTTATGGGAGACAGTGTCAAAAGCCTTACTAAGGTCAAGGTAGACTACATCCACTGGTCTCCCTGCATCTACCCATTCTGTGATGACATCATAGAAGGCTATCAGATTAGTCAAGCATGATTTCCCCTTGGTAAATCCATGCTGACTACTCCTGATCACCTTCTTCTCTTCCAAGTGCCCAGAGATGACCTCCAGGATGAGCTGCTCCATCTTTTTTCCAGGGATGGAGGTGAGGCTCACTGATCTGTAGTTTCCTAGAACCTCTTTCCTGTCCTTTTTGAAGACTGGAGTGACACTGGACTGGAGAGTCCTCAGGCACCTCTCCTGTCTGCCAGGAGTTTGCAAAACTGATGGAGAGTGGTACAGTGACAACATCAGCCAGTTCTCAATACTATTGGGTGCATCTCATCAGGGCCCATGGACTTGTGTATATTCAATTTATGTACTGATCTCTAACTCAGTCTACATTGACTAGTGGAGAGCCTTCCCTCTTCCAGGCTTCTTTTCCTTCATCCAGGGTCTGGAACTCATAGAAGAGTTCAGTCTTAGGAGAAAAGACTGAAGGAAAGAAAGCATTCAGCAACTCTGCCTTCTCTGCATCCTCAGTTATCAGGGCTGCCTCCTTGTTCAGCAGTAGGGCCACACCTTCCGTATTCTTCCTTTTCCTACTGATATATTTGAAGAAGCCCTTCTTGTTCTACTTCCTTTGCCAGTTTCAGTTCCAAGAGGGCTTTGGCCTTCCTTGTTGCCTTCCTACATGCCCTAGCAACTATTATATAGTTCTCCCATGTGACAAGTCCCTCCTTCCACGAGCTGTAAATATCTTCTTTCCATGAGATTTCCTTCAGAAGCTCCTTGCTCATCCATGCAGGTCTCCTGGCATGTCTCCCTGATTTTTTACTCAAGGGAATGCACCTATCTTGGGCTTGGAGGAAGTAGCATTTAAAAACAGACCAACTTTCTTGGCCTCCTTCACCCTCCAGAGTCTTAGCCCATGGGATTCCTGCAAGTATATCTCTTAAGAGTACAAAGTTAGCCCTGTGGAAGCCCAGGGCTGTAATCCTACTTACTGCCCTGCTTCTACCCTGAATAATACTAAACTCCACCATGTCATGATCACTGTCTCCACGGCTGTTCCTGATCTTAATGTCCACAACCATTCCTTCTCTATTAGTTACCACAAAGTCCAGCAATGCGCTTCTCCTTGTTGGCTCCTCCACTACCTGCCTCAAGAAGTTATCATCGACACACTGCAAGAGCCTTTTGGACTGGATGTGCCTAGCTGTATGGGCTTTCAAGCAAATAATAGGGTGATTGAAGTCACCCATGAGTACCAAGGAGATTGTACTAGAGGTTACCTCCAGCTGACTGTAGAAGGCCTCATCAACATCTTCTGCTTGATTTGGTGGTCTATAGTAGACCCCCACAACAGTTTCACCTTCCTTTCTACATCCCTTAATTCTTACCCACAAGCTTCTACCTCCCCCCCTGGAGGGGAGTTTTAGAGAATTTTAACCATTTTAACTGTTCCAAGGACAAAGGGGATATAACAGAGAGAAACAGAGTAAGTTACACCACGTGCTTTGTCCCCTCCCCCAAAATTGTATCACAATAAAGAAATGAAAGATAACAAACCAAACCAACCAAACAGAAAGCCAACACAAACAAGCAAACATGCCCTCCCCCCCAGACCAAGAAAACAAATAAAAACCCCCAAAATAAAAGTGAGCCAAAACAAAACCAAAGGAGTAAATAAGGAAAAAAATCTTGCAGAAAATGTAAGGCATGATTTTTGAAATTTGAATGATAACAAGTATGCTTATATAACTAAATAAGATTTCTGGTGAATTTAATTCTGTTGATCTCCAGTTCCTCTAAAAGTGGCCCAGAATGAGATCTTTACTGTGTACCTCTTCTCTCCTGTGCTGGCTAAGCAACTTGCTGGAGGAGAATATCAAATTCCTGCAGGTGCTATGGAACAGTATTTTCTTATGCTAGGTTCCTAGTCCCCTCTTTTCCAGATCTTTACCATTCTGTTTCTGTTCTGACTCCAGCTTCTGTACATGATCCCATTTCCCTCCTGTTATTTTTTTTAAATCCCATATGTACTGTTTTCTTCCTGTTCCCATCATTCACCTTTGTTCACAATGCATTTAATCTGTTCATCCTTTGTGTGTCCAACACCCCTTTCCATACCTGAATGTCCTTCTTTTTCTTTTGACCATATTTGGCCTTTCTATATTTGAGTCAAATGCTTTTATTTTCTGTTGATTTGGGAAAGAAGTGCCAAGATTTTCCCATAGCTAGCTACTGACAGCATTCTCTACATTCATTCTGGTCCTCCAGGAAGAGAGGTTGTTCTGAGAGTTGACTAATAAGAAGATATTGAGTTTGTATGAACTCAGATTTTCAAGAGACACAAAGTTGAGCACTTTGGAGTATATTCTAGCACACGTGTCAAAAGTGCAAAGTGACTGTCTCCTACATGTTAAATGATTGCTTTTCTCTCTGGAAATAAACAAGTATTGGCAGCTGCTTAGCAGACAATAAATAGGGTAACAACAAACAAATTATCGTACATTGGCTTTCTTATACCTGAATCTCACAGTGGGCTCTCCTCATATAAACTCCAGCTATTACTTCATTGTCTAGGAGAAACTGTGACAAATAACTGGAATAGTTTTGGTATAATTTCCCATCACTAAAATTTAACAAGGTTCTAAACAACTAAAGCTCAAGCCCATAATTTTATACAAGATGATGGTTCAACACATGGTATTGTTCTATTGCATGTGCCATAAGCCAAATTTTAACAACTGTAGTTTAAATGAGAAAATGAAAGAGAATGTGAAGGAAGTCCCACTTTCACATACCTGCTCAGACTGCAGGCAGAATATCCATGTTTTTAATCTTAAGAATTTCAGATGAAGTGAAACCTGTGGTGCAGCCACACTTTCTTTCTATGATATTCAGCAGTTCAGGGACCACAGTGGGACAAGAACACAAATGAGAACTGGTCCTCTGTTTTTCACTTTTTTTCCTGACCTGTGTCTTAGAAGAGGATGATTAACATCCCACTTGTTCAATGTTTTAGTGCTGACACATCTGGAACTATTTCTGTCCAAAAATAAAAAGACTTTGAAAAATAAATTTATCCAATGAAATAAAATGTTGTATTAGCACCACTGCCTTTTTCTTTTTTTTTTTTTTTCCCCATTTTCTTTTTCACTTGGCCTAAAACTCATCTGTGTGAAAATACTATGCACATTGTGGGTGCTTAGTTCATGCTCTCCTTGTAAATTATTAGCTCAAAATTGCATTATTCCATGAAAAATTTTGCATGTAGTTTTTTATCCTTCTCTAATTTCCTGTACTAAAGCCACTTGCTTCAATATTATCTCTTAAAGATTTTGTTTTCTCCTTGTGGCATTATTGACATGCACATAAATTTGACTATGGGAATCTTGTCAGTATATACAGGGCATGAAGGGCTTCAGGCTGCTCCTTTAGTGGCCTCAGCAGAAATCCATAGTGTCAAGTGATTCAGAAGACAGATGCGATCAATAATCTGTTATCACAAAACTTGCAGTCATTTTCCCCATTATCATATTCCTCTGAAGACAGCCATAACCTTATTACTTTCCACTTGAAGTCATTTGGTCTTTTGACATATTTTACCTCAGAAGGAGTAATTCCAACATCCAAATTCACTGATATCAGATGTGGATGTTCTTCAGTGTTTGTTACCTTTCCTTTTACTCATGGGGAGAACTGAGGAGTCACTAAGAATTTGCCTTCATGGGATGTGAAATCCAAGACAGAACGAGGAGTGGGAAAAGGCATGTATGGGAAGGCTTAGACATGATGCAAGCTAGAGCCTGAAAAAGATGAGATGGCTGTGAAAGTAGTTGGGAATTTTTTTGCCATGTAAGGAAATTCCACTGGCTTGTAGTGGATTGCTTAGTAGAATGAGGAAATATTTTAGAAGGACATATATGACAAATTAACTAATTTGCCTTCTGGTCTTGAAAACTACATCTGTCTGTTTTGTCATTTCTCCATCAGGCAATAGTCCACTGTTCTAACCAATTTTGTTACATTTGGTATTAGATGTGTGAGCTCTTAAGTGCCTGGAACACGTTTGCATGTGTGTTTCCCAAAGGCTGTTCTGAGGGATACTCAAAGATAACACATTTGTGTAGTCTGCAAATTGTCCTCTGACCCAGGATAAGTTCTTTTTTCAGAAGAGACTCACTAAAGACATGCGCACATATGTGTTAAATTCTCCATTCTAAGAAATATGAGAAGATCCCTTTCATGTGGGAAGATACAAAGTCATCTCAGCTGTCAGTAAATAGTCAGAATTCTGGCTGGAGCACCAACCGGCCACACCAGCATTCCAACACTGAACCCTCACACCTCTATTTTGAAATTAGGCCTTTGCAACTTCAGGCAGCTGCTGCTTTTCAAAAGTATGAGCATAACTTAGTCAACGAGGAAGAGAAACCATACAAACAATTTAAAAAGATGAGTCTGAAAACCAAGTGTGCAGTATGACTCACATGCTTTAGCCTAGCCAGGAGTTATACAGAAGAACATTCAGAAAACAGATTGCTTTGGCTTCATTATCTTAAAACATCATTGCTGCAGCATATTATTTGCCACCAGAATTTGTTAGTGGAGCAGTACTCTTTCCCTTTTCTTCCATTACAGCACTCTAGGTCAAATAAAAAAATAAAACAAATAGACAAGAGAAGAAAAAAAAAACCACTGAAAACTATTCCATGTGTCTGAAAAATTGCAAAGAAATGAAATATACCAGGAAAGACCTTTAGTCTCAGCTTCTCCTTATGACCAAAGGTCCCTTTGACCTTTTGGTCCCTCATAAAACAATGGGCTTTGAACATAAGAAACTTTTCTGTGTTCTGTAAACTTTTAATGTGGATTGTAAGACAGAACAAAGTGTGCTTTTCCATATTCTCTTAGGAGAAAATATCTCTGGACATTGTTTACATATGTACTCTACATGACTGTGTGGAATATCAGAATTCTATGTTTCATCCATTCATGATCTAATTATGTTATTTTGGATTTATTAAATAAAGACAGAAACAAAGACTCAGATCCCTTTTTATAGTACATGGATACTCAGTGTGTCGTGATTGTTGCTTTAGAGACCCAGCATTCTGTATACTGTCTCCTAAACATTACATTTGAAGAACTACATCTACTCGTACTAGCTTTCTAATTGCCTCCTATAAAAAGTTCATCAGGTGGGGAATTGCAACATTAGAACAGAATAGAATAGAATAGAATAGAATAGAATAGAATAGAATAGAATAGAATAGAATAGAATAGAATAGACCAGGTTGGAAGAGACCTTCAAGATCATCGCATCCAGCCTATTATCCAACACCATCTAATGAGCTAAACCATGGCACCAAGCACCCTATCAAGTCTTCTCCTAAACACCCCCAATGATGGCGACTCCACCACCTCCCCAGGCAGCCCCTATTCCAATAGGCAATCACTCTGTCAATGAAGAATTTCTTCCTAACAGCCAGTCTAAAGCTCCCCTGGTGCAGCTTGAGACTGTGTCCTCTTGTTCTAATAATGGTTGCCTGGGAGAAGAGACCAGCCCCTGCCTGTCTACAACCTCCCTTCAAGTAGTTGTAGAGAGCAATATGGTCTCCCTTGAGTCTCCTTCTCTCCAGGTTAAGCAACCCCAGCTCCCTCAGCCTCTCTTCACAGGACTGTGCTCCAAACCCCTCACCAACTTTTTTGCCCTTCTCTGGACATGGTCCATGTAAAGACTGCAAATGTAAAGAAACAAGCACAAAAAATTGGTGTAGTTTAACAGAAAAATAATAACAATAAAAAAGGACACTACTTGAAAACTATAAATTGTGTCAGTAAAAACAAAACAAACAAAAAAAAAGTAAGGAAAACAAAACAAGAAGAAACACTGGCAAATTAGATGGAAAATCTTAGAAAGTCAGACTGAAATTCTTTTGACAAGCAACTTGCTGAACTAAAAATAATCCACCTCTCCTTCAAATGCATGAGAAACTTCCTTATGAATTGAGGACAAAGAGAATTTTTCATCTTAGTGGCAAGATGACTGAGACTTATAAAAGAAAGAAATTAATGGGAAACAAGCATTCACCCACTTTCAAAAACAATTGCATCCAATAATATAAATCACACTGATAACTTTAATATTCAATTGATAATGTACTTATGCATTTTCTTGCCATAGGTTGCTGATAAAGTGAAAAATACAAGAGGATTCAGAAAAAAAATGGACAAATTTATGGTAATCTGTCCACTGGAGTCGACTGATGATGATGGCTGCAGGCAATCACTAACTCAGCAAGCTCTTAAATCATTGCTGGCTGGAGTACAGAAGGAATACACTTCTTTTATGTACTTGTGCTGTTTTTCATGTTTCTCTTGACTATCCATTATTAGCCCACATTAGAGCTACAAGATACTATCCTAAACAGTCCTTTTGTTTGAACCATTACAGCTGCTCTTGAGGTCTTGTGTTGAAAATGCATAGCATGGAGTGACATATACATATCTTTCTGAATTGCTGTGATAAATTTCATTCTTTTTGTTAAACAGAAAAATTTCTAAATCCAAAAATTCAGATGATAGATAGTTGAAAAAAAAAGAGCATTGTAGATTATTACTTCTACTGAATATAACCATGTTATCATCAGCTATGATATTTAATCTAAATAATAGATGTTGCTTTCTAACTTTTCTAGGATTTTGCATGTGGTGAGACATTGGTCTGCTAGTTGATAATTAACTCTTCTGAAAACTGACACTAGTAAATTTGTTTTGCAAATTTAATTCCTAGGAAGTCTCTCAGATGCTGAAATATATGCAGAGGTTTTCATTAAAATCCTCATTTGTTTTCCCTGGTATTATTCTCACTGCTTACATTGATGCCTTTTTTTTAGAACTTGTTTAAAATTGAGAATGTTTGATACTTCATGAACCAGAAGTGTTGGTTCTCTGAAAGGAAATTAAAGTTGACATCACTGGAATAGTGGAAGGAAAGGTCTAGGTAGGAAACATTTGAATATACTTCACCTATATCTTAGAGCACTGTGTAGAACTATTTTTTTCTTACTTTATATTGCTTGAAATCATCCAGCTAAGATAGTGAAGTGATGGCTGTAATTTAGTGAATATGAAACATCCAAACATCAGCTATAACACATACTTTTTCCTAAGTATTTAGTAAAACCCAGTGTGTAATACAAGCACAGGAGTTGAAGACATCCCAGCAGACATTGCATTAGCATATAGGAATACTGTATGTTCAACTATTATGTTATTAATTGCTAGTAAAACAATCTTTTTTTCTAGATGTCTCCCACCAAATGGGTCAATAAGGCATGATAAAAACTATGGTAAAAAATAAGTGATAGGTAATTCTACATATGCTGCACCAGGGGAAGTTTAGGCTTGAAAGTTCTTCACAGAGAGAGTTGTTAGCCATTGGAATTGGCTGCCCAGTGAAGTGGTGGAGTCATTGTCCCTGGAGGTGTTCAAGAGGGGATTGGATGTGTCACTTGGTGCCATGGTTTAGTCATGAGGTCTGTGGTGACAGGTTTGACTTGATGATCTTTGAGGTCTCTTCCAACCTTGGTGATTCTGTGATTCTGTATATTGTAGACATCAAGTTATAACAACAACAACAACAACAATTACTACCACTACTACTACTACTACTACTACTACTATAGAAAGAACTATTTTCATTCTCTATATTTTATGAGAAAAAATAAATCTCTAGAAAAACATCTCTACATATGTACTCTGATAGTATAGATGCTTTCCTAGTAAGTATATGCTCATATCTTCCACAAATTATCAGTAGTTCCAGATACTTCCAATCACACAAAAATAATACTTCACCTATGTCACAGAACCACAGAGTCACAGAGTCAACCAGGTTGGAAGTGACCTCAAATATCATGAAGTCCAACCTCCTTGATTCTATGATTCTATCCAACCCGATCATCCAACCCTAACTAATCAGCTAGACCATGGCACTAAGTGCCTCATCCAGTCTTTTCTTAAACACCTCCAGGGACATGGGCCCCACCACCTCCTTGGGCAGCCCATTCCAATGGGCAATCACTCTTTCTGTGAAGAACTTCTTTCTAAGATCAAGCCTAAACTTCCCCCTACACAACTTGAGACTATGTCTGTTGCTGGTTGTCATGAGCTGCTTTTCAGAATCAAGACTGTTGAAGAAATCAAAACCCTAAACAGGTGCTTACAATGGAAATAGTCTTTCCCAGTAACCTAAGGACCTGCTGCTTTAGCCCAAATAACACTAGCCATCATGTCACCAGTAGCACCAGAACAGCTTAGAGTAGGTTTGTAGAAGCTTAAGTTACGAGTCCATTCTCATAGAAAAGACAGTGTAGTCTTTTAAAAAGAAAGGTGGTTATCCACTGCAGTGATTCACTTTGATATGTAACTTTTGTAGAGCAGACATTTGCCTGTTCATGGATCTTCATGGAAGAATTCAGTGAGAGACAGTGCTGGAGAGACATGGTCACCAGGAGAGCTTGTTATTTTCAAGAATCATTTTCTCCAAGGTCAACAATGGTCCATATCCACACGAGAAACCAAGCAAAAGTGGATAAACAAGGAGATCCTGACTAAACTCAAGCTGGTCTTCCAGTCAGCACCCGCAGGGGAGATATAAGAAGAGGGCTTTGAGTCTTCTTACTTTTGGAGCAGATAAGTAATCCTGTTGGTGTACAGATCAAAGTTAAGCATGTGTGAAATGCACAGTCCAGGCTGTATAGTGCAGGCTATGCAAAGCATTAATTTCCAGCCCTGTGTACTCAGCAGAGCAGTGTCTGAGAGTGCTCAGGACCCAGCAGGGACACTGTAAGGACTGAACTAGACTCCCAAACTCAAGTGGGAATTCTAGTTCATTCCCTGGGACTTCTGATCATGATTGCATAGATTCCTATTAAGAACAGGTGCTTACATTTTAAGTGCTAAGTAATCTGTCCCCATACTATATTCAATTGGGTGTATGTATGTCATGTTTGCTATAATTCAGTCATATACTCAATACTGTTTTCCATGCATTTTTAGTCACTTAAAATTAAAAACACTTGAAGCAAATTAATACTTATTGCACATAAATGAACTTAACTCTTACTCTGTTATGCATTCAAGTATATATCATAGCCAAATATGATACAAAGTAGACAAAAGAAATTGCAGTTACTGTCTTTTTTTTTATTTTGCCATCTACTTTTTGTACCACATATATACAAAACTGCTTCAGCTTCTTAGCTGAGATCCAGGTTGTGCAAAAGAAGCAGAAAGGTATTAGATCTAGGTTATTCTCTGGCACAGGATTCACCTTCATAAAAACACCCTTATCAGCAAATACATGCTGATTTACAGCATCTCATATCTTCTCTAGTTGTGAAGTATGTAAACTGTCTTATATGTAAAAGTATGTCTTCCAGCCTAAGGCATTCAAACTCACTTAAGCGCTTTAATAATTTGGATGTAGGCATAATAAATGGAATAGTTTGCTTAGCTGTTTAGAGTTTATGAAAACAAGGGTATATCTTTGAGTATTGGTGACCATTTCAATATGTATGACAGAAAAAGAGGAGGAACAGCCTAATACAATGATTTTCTTCATTATTTTGTTGTTTGTTTTTTTTTTTTTTTTAACAGAAATGACCTTGTTAAAGCCTTCACTTTTAGTACAATTTGCTGAAGTAGAAAATATATAAAATTAAAACACTGATAGTAAAACAGATAATCAAAAGAATTTTCCTCAGTATGCTGTGGATCTTAAATAATGAAGATGACATGCAGTGCAACACAAATGAACAGTTCTTGAGGACATTTAGTCATGTCAAAAGTTGTGTTTAAAGGGAAGGCAAACAAGTATTTATAGAAATGTGTGCTTTAAACTTGAAAATGAACATACTGTATCTTTTTCTCTATCCTGGTTCCCAAGGATTCTTAAGAAACTAGATTCAACAACTGTGCTATACTCTGCTCTTACGGAGAAGCTTCCTTCAGTCTGACATTTAGAAGGCAAACATTATATTATGTGATTCGTAACTTCAGGAAGGATTTGCTAAACTATATTTTTTCTCTAAATATTAGTAAATCTGAGCTGTAAATAGGCTTAAAGCTTTCGATACTTAAAGGTGAACTAGAATTTACTTTAGATGATTGGTTTTGATGCATGGATGACTTACACATGTGGTATTACTTTTTTCTTTTAAAACAAATTACAGCAGTTTTAGAGATAACTTTAAAGGTCATCTGTTAATTATCTATGCTGAAAATCTTCAAATAATGTGACATCTTTCATACTGCAGCACTGGTTCCAAGACTGGTTGCTAGAATCAGTGAACTTTATGATCAAAAGGTTGGCAAGCAATAGAGGCTTACCTGGAAAAAATGAGCAACATTGCCTACTCAGGTCAATGATTATCTTCTTTTTTAGAAAGCTGACTGATTTGTTTATGCATTATATTGTTCTTTAAAATTTTTCTTATTTATTGTTTCCTTTATTTTGGGTTTTGTTGGTTTGGTTTTGTCTTATTGTTTTGATATACATATATGTGGAGTGAATATTAATGCCACTTGTAGGTCTGTATGAAGAGCAATGAATAATTTTCCTTTCTCTGAGACTCTGAATGGTGTGTGTGTGTGTGCTGTTTTTCTAGGATTGCTTAGGAAACAAAAAATAACTTTTTTTCATAGAATCATAGTATCAGTCAGGGTTGGAAGGGACCACAAGGATCATCTAGTTCCAACCCCCCTGCCATGGGCAGGGACACCCCACACTAGATCAGCCTGGCCAGAGCCTCATCTAGCCTGGTCTTAAACACCTCCAGGGACAGGGCCTCAACCACCTTCCTGGACAACCCATTCCAGGGCTTCACCACTCTCATGGTGAAGAACTTCTTCCTCACATCCAGCCTGAATCTTCCCTCCTCCAGCTTCATTCCCGTCTGGTGGACATGAGGAGGTCTCTTCCAACCTTAGTGATACTGTGATACTGTGATCAGTGTGTAAACAACATGTCATTTTTAGAAAGCCCAAATGTCACCTGTAGCACTCTTATCTGGGGCAGATTGCTGAATACAGTCACTGGTAAAATGCTGACTGCATGATTTTGTACTAACAAAAGTTGTACCATACCTGCTACTCATGATAATACCTACACCTACCCACATTTAAAGAAATGCTATAGCTCAAAATTCTAAAAAAATACCCAACCAACCAAAAAAAACCCAAAGAAAACCAGAACCAAACAAAACAAAACTTTAGTGCTTTATCATACGAGGCAGTGGGATATTTTTAGTTTCATGTGATGGAGCATGTCCTGAAATAACCTAGTGTAAAAGGAAATTAATTGACACAGTTGTAGACCATAGGAAAAGAAGACTTTACAAATCTTAAAAACCATAGAGGTCGTTAAATCAGTTCATTGAATAAATGGGGGCACAAATCAGGGTGACCAGTAAGTGTCTAATAACCTATGCTTAGATGCTTTTTGAAATTGAGAAAACAGGCTTAGGAGGCGGGAGAAGATCTTGGATAATGTGTTTTTCATTTTTCACATGAGCGTTAGGAATGTGTGAGAGACTAAAAGTTTGTCTCTCTTGGTGTGACTTAACAAAGATAAAATCACTTGCTGCTTGCCCAGACAATAGCTGATATGTGTTGGGCAGAGCCACTGGAATGACTCTTGGAAGGTGCAAAGATAACATTGCTCACTGGGCCACAGCTGGCCTGACAACAATGGACCTAGGCCACCTTCAGGAATATGCATGAGACAAGATAATCTCCACCCATCAAGTACCCTGGGAAGGGTGACACAATGGATTCACCACCTGTTTCCTGATGTGTAATGAGTGTGGGGGCTTGTCTGGATGGAGATGGAGGAGGCAGAGGGCCCCCCCAACCTCCATCCAGAACCTTGCCCAAACACACAGAAATACACAGAAAGATTTCTGGGGGAACAATTCCTGGGCATTTACCTAAGGATGATTTCCTGGCCCTGGAATTCCAGAGGGACAATACTTGGATACATACCTAAGGACTAAAAACTGTATAAAAGACTTGAGCAACTACTGGCTTGTAAGAAGAAAAACGCAGAAGAAAAATGGAGATGAAGGAAAACACAGGAGAAGGACCATGACACTGAGACGGAAAAGCCCAGGACAATGCTGCTCTGGAGAAAAGAGGCTGCCCAGAGGCTCTTCTCCAGCCAAAGCCTCAGCACCCTTTCTCTACAGACCCAGGCTGCCCAGAGGACCACAGCTCTTCTCCAGCCAAAACCTCAGCACCCTTTCTCTACAGACCCAGGCTGCCCAGAGGACCACAGCTCTTCTCCAGCCAGAGCCTCAGCACTGTTCCTGTACCAACCCAACATCTCCTGCATCACCTTTCCTCCACAGACTCAAACTTTCTTGGGGGGGATGAGGGGTGTGGTAATATAATTCCTTTCCTCTTCTCTCTCTCTTCTCTCTCTCCCTCTCTATTTTCTCCCTCTCCCCTTCTTATGTCCACTTTATTTATGTAATAAATAGTCTAGCTGTTGATATTTTGGCCTCGTTTGTGCCTCTAATTTCACAACATGGGAATATTTAAAAGAACTGTGTCTCCAGACTGAGACAGAGTGCAACTACTAATGTGGAAACAAAAGGAGGTAAAACAAAATTCATTTTTCTTCTTATGCATATTTTTGCTTCTGAGTTAAATAGGAGGTGTTATTTCAAATTATCACAAGGGGAAACTCTCAGACAGTGACTATATATCCTGTCTTCACATTACTCCAAATTCTTGCCATCTGGTTTGGAATTAAACTCTGAACTCCTGTTCAGTGGCACAGTGAAATGCCACAAGACTGGCTGGCTGGCTCAAATTAAAATCTTTCAAATATTTTGCACTTTTTGCAAATTGAAAATCTTCTTGATTCATATGTAACTGCTTCACCCCCACCCTCAACAATCTCCAGGTGTTTTGCTTGTCAAGCAACCCAATACCAAATGTGCTGTTTTTCTTTGACCTATATTACAAAGCAAAGCTACTTGGTTCTTTAATTCACTGCCAAATAAAGCTGTTGTTATCTCTGGATGGATAAAGGGAACTAGGCCAAATGGTGATAAAGTCTCAGGGATGAAATGAGATTAAAGCAGTTCTCCCTCACCTTGGTATTTGCTAATTATATATGTGCTGGTCAGCAGAGCTTACTGTCTGTATAATCATATGTCTAAAGGTCAATTAGAAGGGGCAAATGTCCACAAATTAATATCCAGTAAAAAATATTAATCTGCATAGGGGTTGTGCATATCCTTTTCTCCATTTTCAAGACATTTTCAGGATATGATACAAAACATATAAAATTATAGTACTTTTAAAATACAGAAGATTTCTCTCTTGCTCTTTTTTTCCTTTTCTTTAAAATTCAGAATTACTTGGCAAATGCTGTTCAAATGCAGAGCTACAAACAGGTCAAAGAACTACTTCTAATTTCTTTTTTAATTAACATTTGGCAATATTGTTAAGAAAAGCATTACTCAGAGAGCTGGAGTCACGTTAGCACCAGAAACCTCTCCAGGGCACCAAACAATGCTAAGAAGCTTCACGGAAGCCTTTTTGGAACAGTTGCTCACTTTACATCTTTTCTGTTAGTGCATAAACACAGTTTCCTATAGAAAATTATTAACTTATAAATAAACTCAGTACATAGGTTTGTTTGGCTTGTTGAGGGGGAGAGAAGAGAAGAGCTGAAGTACAACTCCTGTCCTGTTTTAAAATACAGCCAACAGAGAAAGCTGCAGATGAGGGCAGAGATGTGGTGAGGAAATGCACTGCTGTTTTCAGCCTGCCCCAGTATATTCTAGCAAACCCAGGGCTATGCCTCCTGCCTTCTTTTCTCTCTTGGCCTCAGATGCTCTTTCATAGAGATCAGGGCACCAGAGCAAAACAAGTGCAAGTGGCAAGATAATCAGGTCCTCTCATGTACAAGCTGTTTTCATATGCAAGCAGCTCCTCTGGAGGCAGCACCCGCTGCTCAGCAGGTGAAAGGAAGATTTGCACTGGTACCGGCATTCTACTCTGAAACACCTACTGTGCCAGCGTCCTCTCCCCTTTCAAAGAGAGAAGTAAACCAAAAATTGTGGGGAGAAGTCTAGCACATAGAGGCCACAAAGGTTTGAGAGGTCAGAGGATAAGGCAGGAGCACTGGAGGACAGGAGAGAAAGTAAAATCAGAAGAGAAGAGCTGTCAGAAAACTACCTTCAGCAGCAATGTCCTCTAGCTGAAACAGGTGTGAGAGAAGTGCAGGGCAAAATATAATCAAAGTGTTAAAATGAGCAAATTTATGCACAACTGGTCATTTGAATTTCAAATGGCTCACAAGTCAGGAGCAAGGTGTGAGGTACTTAGGTTCAAAACAAAAGCACACACAATCTGAAAGATAGAGATCTGAACAAATTCCAGTGTTTCAGGAAATGTAATTTCTGTGAGACAAGACACATATGAACTAAGCTGCTATCAAAGCAATGGGCATTAACAGATGTCTAGACATCTTTATGAGAAGAGAAGTACTGTTGGGCATAGCACAACACATCTGAGTAGTGAGATTGCATTTAAAACATTGCATTCAACATCTTTGTGGGGGACATGGACAGTGGCATTGAGTGCATCCTCAGCAAGTTTGCTGATGACACCAAGCTGTGTGGTGCAGCAGACACGCTGGAGGGAAGGGATGCCATCCAGAGGGACCTTGACAGGCTGGAGAGGTGGGCACAGGCCAACCTCATGAAGTTCAATAAGAGCAAGTGCAGGGTCCTGCATCTGGGTCGAGGCAATCCCAGGCACAAATACAGGCTGGGCAGTGACTGGCTGGAGGGTAGCCCTGAGGAGAGAGACTTGGGGGTGCTGGTGGACAAAAAGTTCAACATGAGCTCTCAGTGTGCACTTGCAGCCCGCAAAGCCAATCAGATCCTGGGCTGCATCAGGAGAAGTGTGGCTAGCAGGTCGAGGGAGGTGATCCTCCCCCTCTACTCAGCCCTGGTGAGACCCCACCTGGAGTACTGTGTCCAGTTCTGGAGCCCCTATTACAAGAGGGATGTGGAGGTGCTGGAGCGTGTCCAGAGAAGGGCCACGAGGATGATCAGAGGGCTGGAGCACCTCTCCTATGAGGACAGACTGAAGGAGTTGGGGCTGTTCAGTCTGCAGAAGAGAAGGCTCCGAGGAGACCTAATTGTCGCCTTCCAGTATCTGAAGGGGGCCTACAGGAAGGCTGGGGAAGGACTTCTCAGGATGTCAGGTAGTGATAGGACTAGGGGGAATGGAATGAAGCTGGAGGTGGGGAGATTCAGGCTGGATGTGAGGAGGAGGTTCTTCACCATGAGAGTGGTGAAACCCTGGAATGTGTTGTCCAGGGAGGTGGTCGAGGCCCCGTCCCTGGGGGTGTTTAAGAGCAGGCTGGATGAGGCTCTGTCCAGCCTGATCTAGTGTGGGGTGTCCCTGCCCATGGCAGGGGGGTTGGAACTAGATGATCCTTGTGGTCCCTTCCAACCCTGAATGAAACTATGAAACTATGAAACTATGAAAATTGGACTGTCTTTTTTTTTTTTTTTTTTTTTTTTTTTTTTTTTTTTTTTCCAGAGGAATAGCTCCCAGAATCTTTGCAAAGGAGAATGAAATCTAACTGCTGTAACATTTAAAAATAACTGTTTCAAATTACTCAGAGATCATTCAGTCAGACCTGCTACTGAAGAACTTAGAGTTCTTCTAGCTTATGTTTTGCTCTTTGCATGATTGAGCATTGGCACAGGTTACCCAGAGATGTAGGGGAGTCTCCATCCTTGAAGATGCTCAAAAATCTATCTGGACATGGTCGTGGGAAATCTGCTCTAGGTGGCCCTGATTCAGCAGGGGTGTTGGTCACAATGACCTCAAAGGGCACCTCCCAGCCTAAGCCATTTTGTGTTTCTGTGATGTGCTATAGCCATCTTTTGTACACTTGGCCCTATTAAAAAGCTATAAATACTATGAGATAGAGCAAATGCAATGTGAAATAGACAGTGATGTTAGGAAACTGTTCAATATTGCATAAGGAAGAAGCAAATAAGCAAAATATCCTTATTCTAAATTAAATTCTAAGCAACTCATGTAAAACATGTTAATTAAAGAAGTGTTTTCAAGGTCCGTTAATGAATATTGGTGGTAAATGGCATTGTATTGAGTAGGTGGAAGAAAATAATAGTATGGAAGGGAATCAATGTTAAGTTCAGTAGTAGTTAACAACTTTGTTAATGATCTGGGAAGGGGATTAATGGCATATTAATGAAGCTCACTAATGAGTATCTGTTAAGCATTTTCAGAGAGATATATAAAATAATGGGATGAGATAACAGAAATGTAAGGTAGAAAGACAAAAAGTAGTTAAGCAAATTGTGCTTCATCACAGAAAGAAAATAATTTTGTGCATATGCACATGATTTATTGCGTGTATAGGTGTGTGTATATATATGTGAGGAATGTCAAGGAGTAATATTAAAAAATAATAAGGAAAGTAAGTTACTTCAGGTTTGAGAGTGGAAATCAGAAAACTGTGGTGTTTTAGGCTTTCTCACTGTCTCTTAAAGGGTCTTAATTGTCACTTACTGCATAATACATAGACATCTTAAAATCTCCAGAATATTGAAACATATAATAACTTTACAAACAAGATATTTTAAAACAATTATTTGAAAGTACTATTATGTTTATCTTACAGCTAGGAAATCAGATACACAAGGATTAGTAACTAGAAACAATAGAGGTAACAATATTAAAAGTGATAGCCACTTGACCTGAAGTGATTATATTGAATTAATGCAAGACATCATCTTTACTCCCAGTCTCCCTTGTCTCTCTTCTAGGCTGCCCCAAATTAATGGTGTGAATATTTCCACTGGCAAGGAAATCAAATTTTGTTCTTAGCAGAATGCTTTAACTAGCACTAAAAATTAGTCTTTTGAGCTAGCAGTGTGCCCAGGTGGCCAAGAGGGCCAATGGCATCCTGGCCTGCATGAGGAATAGTGTGGCCAGCAGGAGCAGGGAAGTCATTGTGCCCCTGTACTCTGCTTTGGTTAGGCCGCACCTTGAGTACTGTGTCCAGTTCTGGGCCCCTCAGTTTAAGAAGGACATTGAGACACTTGAACGTGTCCAGAGAAGGGCAACAAGGCTGGTGAGAGGCCTTGAACACAAGCCCTATGAGGAGAGGCTGAGGGAGCTGGGATTGTTTAGCCTGGAGAAGAGGAGGCTCAGGGGTGACCTCATTGCCCTCTAAAACTACCTGAAAGGTGGTTGTAGCCGGGAAGGGGTTGGTCTCTTCTCCCAGGCAACCAGCACCAGAACAAGGGGACACAGTCTCAAGCTGCGCCAGGGGAGGTTTAGACTCAAGATGAGGAGGAAGTTCTTCACCGAGCGAGTAATTCGTCATTGGAACGGGCTGCCCAGGGAGGTGGTTGAGTTGCCGTCCCTGGAGACGTTCAAGAGGAGATTGGACATGGCACTTGATGCCATGGTCTAGTCATGGGGTCTGTGTTGATAGGTTGGGCTCGATGATCCTCAAGGTCCTTTCCAACCTAAGTTATACTGTGATACTGTGATATAACTTCAGGAGAGGAGCTCAGACTTACTGCCCCCACAAAAGAGACTGAGGAGATAGAAAAAGAAGTAAGTTTGTAGGTTTGAATATAGAAAATACATTATGTAAAATGTACTTGATTCTAGGAACATTCTCCATTGCCATGAATAAAGAAATACAATATAATTCTGAATAAATTCAGCAGCCAGCTACATTTACAGCTGCTTAATATTTTTAATCAAGAATCCTTAAGAAAGGAATCATCTGCCTAAACTATAGATGCAGTAGTCACGATGCAGCAGTCACCTAAACATTACTTACTCTGATGATTAGTTTTAACGTTCCTGAGATATTGTTGTTTTAGCACAGACTGACTGATTTCAGCTTGTTCAGGAAAGTCACATACTTTTTTTCTGAAAGTGGGTTTTGGGCAAGATCAGGATGTCAGCTGTCTGTAAGATATGTGTAACATTGTCCTTCTTGAGCTGATATGAACTTCATGTCATGAACTTCACAGAGTGTGCCCTTTTTTATTTTCACATGGCCAAACCACAACAAAGTTATATTGTTTTGTGATCTAATAATGTTAATCTATTACTGATTGTAGAAACATGGCCTTACATAACTTTTAAGGTTTTTTAGTTAAAGTCACTTATGTCATCAGTCTCTCTCTCTCTGGATACAGATTCTTGGAGATCGATTCTTTTTCTCCTTCTAGTTTCTTCCTTTGAGATGGAAGTTCACATGTGCAATGGATTTTCATGGATAATAGAAGTCATTTAAGCTTAAAGGGTCTTTCTCCTTTGTTCCTTTTAAGCTTGTTCCTTCACATTCTTAGTTATTTCCTTATTTCTTTCTATAAAACTCATGATTTTTGCTGACAGTCTTTAGAGGTATTTATAGATGAAATCAAATATGTGAGATATAAAATGTTCTAGCCTTTGGTTATGGATATTCTTACTCTAGCACATACATTTTGAAGAAAGGTCCTCATTTTTCTGTAATCATTGACAGAAATCTGACAGGAAGAAAAAAAAATAAATAAACAAAGATAACTGTCCTGAGAATTTCTACAGGTCTCCAGCTCAAGGCTGTTCTTGCGTGAAAAGAAATGTCCCTTCAATGTCTTCCATTTCATGGCGATCAGTGTTAACCCTCTCATCATAATAGCTGATGTTGTGAAGTTGAAAGTCATAACACATTTGTCCATCTTTGAAAATGAGAGACCATTATCCAGATCAGATTTTTGTATAATTTTAGGATACATAATCTCTCAAAAATATATAAAAAACACCCCAAACAACAAAACAACAGAGCTTTGGCCTGTGTTAGACTCGGATATTTGAAGACTATGTAATATAGCTTTGGCGTACTAAAAAAATTAGTTTGATTATACAGGCAAGTTTCTTAATGTGCTTTTGTCAGTGTTGTTGAAATCTTGGTAATGACAGTGACAAAATTAAAGTTCTTCATCACCACATAAAAGAGGTAAATCATCTGAGGGAAAAAAAAGCTGTAGCTTATTATTCATCATTAGTAATAATTGTAATGCTGTCTTAGTTCCATTCAGGGTGTGAAGTTTGAACATAAGAATGTTTGTGAGTTTAACTGTAGGGTGAAGCAAAAGTATCATGATGCAACCAGTCACATAAACCGATCTTTGATGTAAGTGCTAAATTTCCATTTGTGGGTATGGAACCCACTAATTGTTTTAGGAATCCCAGATAAGTGACTTGCTAATTGTAGCAATTGTTATTTGTTTTGCAGTCAGAGGCCCTGCCCCTATCAAGTTGTCATGGCCCTGGGTTCTATATTAATCAATATAATGCATGTTTCTTTTTCGTTATGGTCTTCTTGTTACAGATTTAATTTGGCTTTCATTCTACTATTTTGAGGGGTCTTTTTAAACAAATAGTTTGTTAACAATACAACTTAAATATTAATTTTGTTTAGTGATCATGCACATGCCCAAGGCTACAGAGAGATCAGATAATGAAGCAGATCTTTGACCTCCACCACTCTTTCTTCAGAACCCTTTGTGTTCATTTAGTTGTCTTGACAGAGCTTATATTTTGCATCAGCTTTTTGTGGAAAGCAAAGTTCTATGTAGAATACAGAATAATGGATTTCTCTCTCTTCCTTGCCTGCCTACCTTATCCCTCACAAGCATATCAAAGATAGTGGTTAAAAGGTAAAATTTTGCAGTAACTGATAGCAGATTTTAGTACAGGTTGAAGTGACTGGTGGAAAGGATCTTTGCTAGATGGTAGCTAGTTCTGCATATCTTCCTCTTATCTACAATTCATGAGTGGCTTAGGTCTATCTGCAAAACCTCTCTAGAGTGTCCTGCTAGGAATATACAGGAAATCTCCTTTTTTTCCCTGGCAAGAATGTTAAGGAGTTCTCAGTCAGCTTCATCTTTTTAATCTACAGATAAATCTTTGTGGAAGACTCCCAAGCAGTTACTTTAAGAAAGTGAGAACTTATATTTCCATATAAGACTAGTAATAAAATTTTAAATTTTTTAAACTAAGCACTAAATTTTGAAAAACTAGCATGTGTTTATAGCAAATACTCAGAGTGATTTTTCTTTCTTTTTTTTTTTTTTTTTTTTTTTTTATTAAGATAAATTAACTTTATGGACAGAATATACAAATGAGATTTCATTGTCAGGTTCAGGTCAAATAGATGATTTTGTAGTAACATTGTACTTACTTCTTTGTTTTTTCCAGAAGATGCAAAAAAAAAAATCAATATTAGTGCCACACAAATTATTTGTACATCCAGTCTCCAATTTTAGTCTAAAAGAAAACTATTTTTCCCATTAAGTCTGCCTTGCCTGCAGTGTTTAGTAATTATATAAGTATCTGAAGACAAATTCTACTGTAGCATTAAAAAAATTTACCAGGGTGCATTTATAAATATAAGTAGTCAATAAAATTGCCAAATTTCCCATTGTGTTCAGTATTGTAGCCTAAAGTCATAAAAGAACTATAAGACACACAAAGATACTTAAGTGTGGTGTCTCACAACTCAGCAATATCTAACAACTGAGAATCTATAAGGCTCTGGAGAGTTCTTGAGCATGTTCATAAATCTAAGATGATTAGGAGATCTGGATGCCTTGAAAATAAGATACACCCTTTGGGAATTGCTTGGTAGATCTTGGTTTGTTTAATCAGGGACCTTTAAAGATAATGTTAGAGTAGGCTAAGCACTGATTCCTTATTGAAGACTTTCCCATGTATTTTTTCTGGTTAAAAAAAAAAAAAAAAAAGATAGGTGGAGCTGAATTATCCCCTTCATTAAGATGACAGAATATCACAGACATTTATCATTACTTATGTATTTCATATCAATAAATAAAATTTCTGTGGAATATCAAAGGACTGCATTGGTGCTGCAGTATCAAATTAAATTGTTCTACTACATTAAATTAGACCTGAATTTAAATCAAATTTTATCAAGTTTTAGCCTGACTGGCATCAGGCTAAATATTCTGGTTTTCCTTGATTCTGGTATGAATGCCAGTCTGTAATACCTTTCCTCTGGTTGACTGGCTCAGCTTGAACTCATGCTATCATGTCTGATCATACTTATTTACCTGTACTGATCTATTTGAGCCCATAATAACTAGGCATTAAAAGTGTCTTAATGTTTAATGTGGTTTGCTGACTACTCAGTTGCTTATATGTACTGCTGGCTCACTACTTTAAACCTACCAAGAACATTCAGAGTAGAAGGCACAATTTTTTTGATGTCTTAAGTAATGATGTCTTTAGTTCTATGAAGATACAACTTGTGCAAACATCTTCTGTAAATGAATGTCTGTCTCTCCTCCTCTCCTCACCAAAACCAAACCAAAACAAAATCACCGCCTTTAAATGATAACTGACTTAAATAAATATAACAGAGTTAAAGGAATCTTGAAGACAACTGCATGCTTCCAAATACTGAGAAAATAGCTGGGTAAAGAAAAATAGTCTGCAGATTTCTTCTAACAGTAAGAAAGGGCGAGATCTCCATTTGTTATATATAACTGAATATGAATATATAACTGAGACTCAGCTTTTATCCAGCCACAGATCTGACCCTCCAGCCAGATCACTGCCAACCATGACAGAGAGATCAGTAGGAAACCAGGCTTTTTTTTCATTTTAGTGTACTCAGAATTGCTTATTCCTCTCATAGCTTTCACTTCTCCAGCTGGACAAACCTAACTTCTTTTTCTTCTCTTTTGAATGTCTTATGGTTGGAAGAAGGCTTCTAGGCTGAGACAAGTATTGGCCCATGCTCTTTGGCTCAGCTGCAGCATTACAGTGACAAGTACCTTTTCTTGGAAACCTTCCGTTAGAATAGTTACATCTTAAAGCACAGCAGTTCTTCAGTATAGGCCTTTACCGAGTTGGAATGGAATGGGTGAATTGAGAGGACAAAACACTGATTGTCCACTGATCTCACCTTGAAATGGCAGCACTGGAAGCAGAGATAAACTTTCCTCTTTTTTTCTCTCAGGCCTGCTACTAGGTACTTGGGAGTTCAGTTAAGAGTTTGAAATAAGTTCCTGTCATGCTGGAAGTTTGAACTAGCAAATTATGTGTAGTTCATTAATGACACTTGCAGACTATGTTCTAATTAAACCCAACTTGTTTTTCTATTATTTTTTGCATACTGTTGTTCTGCAGCTATACACTTGGAAGGAAAATATTGCCTTGAGATGCCATTTTTTTTGGCATTACTCTGTGCTAATGAATGAAAAGAGATAGCATAATCTTAAGTTGTACCAAAGCTTCTTGTTCTTCTGTTTCAAATATTTCACAGCTAATCAACTATGAAATAATCACTGTTTCACAGTCTCTGTAAAAGAACTGATTGTTTCTATAGTGACAAATAAAATCTCCTTTGCAAATTCATTCTCATATTAAAAAATAAAATCCCTGTAGTCTTTCCAGGTTGCTAACTAGTTGCATCTGGGAGAAAATACACTGAGGCACACTTAGAGGGGAAAACAAAACAGAAGTAGAAGACCTACTGGCATATTGACTGAGGAATTGCCTTTAAGTTTCTAAATCATGGTGATCTTCCACGGTATACTAGGGCCAAGATTAAGGCAAGTTGGAAATACCAGGAGTGGTTGCATCTGTGTCAAAGTTTGAGTTTTAGTCTACCACTATTCATTCCATCCTGCCTCATGGCAGCTTCAAAATAAAAGTGCTCGTTGGAGCAAAGTATTATGGGGCTTGAAGTTCAGCTTGTAATATGAGAGGCTTCCTGTTGCTGCTTTAGGATTCTGGGGGTTTGAGGGCTTGGCTTCTTTCCACATGCATGGTGACAAGACAGGTGGGCATTGTTTTGTTGGGTCTTTTTTGTGTTTGGTTTTGTTTTGGTTTTCTATCTCCTGCTGTTTTGTTTGCTTGTTTGTTCTTTCCCACATTTTGCCATGCTTTTCTGCAAGGAGGCTAAGTTAATTGTGATATTACATGTTATCTTTTTCTGCAAGTAGGCTAGGCTAAACTAATTATGGTATTAGAGTTCATAGGCATTGTTACAACATGAAGTCTCAAAGTTTTTCAGAAGATGCCTCATACTGATTTTCCTGGCTCTGTGAAGATCAGTACCATAACAATATGTATGGTATCTTTCTCTTGCATAGAATTCCTCTAGGCTGGAGAAATTATTCCATGGCCTGCTGCAGTGAGTGACAGTTATCAAGACCAGTGTGGTACTATACATTGCAGAATCTAGGGCTCAATAAAGAAAGGCATAAATAAATATCTCAAGTTGTTAACTGAGTGGCTTCTGGATTATCCAGAATGGTTATATGCACACTAGTTGTCAAAGCACAACAAAATCCCTAAAAATCATAAATGTGGTTTATGAACATTATTAAAATAAACCACTATATATATTTGTCAAAATGGTGCAGAGAAATTAAAATAGCTACATTGAGTTAGATGGTGCTACAAACCTCCTTAGAGAAATAAGCCAGTACTTTCCCAAGAGGAGAAACCTCTACTTATTTGCGTTGGACAATAATATAAAGAGTTTCTGACCTTCTGAAACTCCATCTTATTCCCTCAGGGCAATTTTCACAATCATCACTTGCATCAGCACTGGGTTTGTGTGGCTTCTCAGTGAGTCAAAGTTGTAGAAAGCTGACTGCAGATAAATAAATCCCTTGTTTTTCAGCTGAGTCAGTGAGTTGATCTGGCTTGGTAGCTGTACAAGTGCAAGAGCTCAAGAAGGGAGGAGGAACATTATTCATGGCAGCAGCCCAGTTTTATAACTACTTAATCCAATGATGAAACCACACCCTAAGAGTATACGTTCTTCCCTTTCCTCCACCTTCTTGAAATGTCTATGGCCACCAGTTTTAACTTTTCAGACCTTTGTAAGAATTAGACTCTCTCAGAATCCTGATTCTCACTACCTGTAAATAAAGATTAAAACTCAGGAGTCTATAAATCCTGTCTCTTCTAAAAGTAATTGGATATGTCGACACTGAGACAAAACCTATATTCAATTCCCATCCCCAATTGAAGTTAATTGTGCTTTTACATTAGAGTCAAATCAAATTCTAAGTTGTTCTATCAACCTACAGAAAAAAAACCCACAATATTATTTTACTCAAGTTAATTTCAAAAGCATATTTATTGTAATTGAAAAGAAAATATGTGGAAAAACTGTTGAAAATAAATTACAAAGCATTTTATTCCACTTCACCCTTACTATTTTCTCAATTGAGAGCTGCACTTGTCTGGCATATTAGTAGTCTCCAAGCAAAGCACCTTCCCTAGCATGACTAATTATTTAAGTGGTGTATCCTTAAGAAGGAGTCAGGAATACACCTGCAATTAATATAGATCACAAAATGAAGGATGTATTTTAATCTCTTTGATCAAAGCAAATGGCATAATAAGGAGATCACAACTTTTTTTTTTTTTTTCTCACTAAAAGGGAGAGTACAGATGGCTGACTTTGCAGACACTGAGATATTCTAGAGGAACCTCAATGAGATGAGGAGCATGTTTATAAACTGTTCAGGGAAGTGGGTTTAAAGGTCTATAAAAAGGTCTATATGTATATAAAGTGTCAGGTCCATACAGCACTGCAAAGAGATGCCTATGATATTCTTAAATGTAGGGTGCAGCATATGAAATGTAGGGCAGGTACTTCCATGTCTTCTTTCAGCATTCTGCTATTCCTTTACCTTATATGGTCTGTGGAGCTTAATGATGAGTGGGTTTGTCATAAAAACAGTAAAAAAAAATTAATCTTCTTACTTCTTGAGAAAAGCATATAGCTGCTGTATTATTGACATGAATCAGCTAAGCAAATAAAAAAAAATAAAGGAGAGATGGAGCAGTACTCTGTTTAGTTTTGGGCCCTTCATTACAAGAAGGACTTTGAGGTGCTGGAGAGCGTACAAAGAGCAACTAAGCTGGTGAAAGGTCTTGAACATGAGACATATGACGCTGAGACGAGACCATCAGCCTCTACTACTACTTCAAAGAAGGTTGGTCAAAGTTGGTCTCTTCTCACATGTAAGAGTGACACAACAAGAAGAAACTGCCTCAAGTTGTGCCAGAGGAGATTCATGTTGGATATCAGGAAAAGTTTCTTCACATAAAGGTTATCAAGCATTGGAACAAGATGCCCAGGGAGGTGGTGGAGTCATCATCCTTGGACATGTTTAAAAGATGCATGGATGTGGTGTTTAGTGGTAGTGGATTAGCAGTAGTGTTGGGATTGTGAGCTCTAGACAAGGGTTGGACTGGATGATCTCAAAGGTTTCTTCCAACCTCAACAATTCTGTGGTTCTGTAATTCTGGGACCTTTTCTTAGCTACAAGACTTAGCTGTCTTGTATAACTTTATCCTTAAGAATTATTTAGGGAAAATGTTTCCTTCCTTGGTAAGGCTGTTTCAAGAAATAATTTTAGTAATGGAAATTCCTTACTGGCCAGTTTAAATAAAAATAATAACCTTAAAATAACATTAATTAGCATTTTCCCCCAGACCTCTGGAGCTTTAATTAATTATGAGTGCCAAAAGTCTTAATGAATTATTATGGTTGTCAATGACTAGCCCAGTTAATCATAATAACAGTCTGCTTAATGTTTGATAACTTGGAAAAGAAGAGTACAAGGAAATAAAGGATGCAACTCACTTTTACTGATTCTGGCCTAAGGAGTTAGTTCATAAATTCTGTTCTTCTGATTAAAAGGCTTACAAGGCCTGTGAAAAGCCACAATGGTTTGTATTTTTGTTGTCAACAGATATAAACCAAAAGTGCAAGCTGATGAGGATCAAATCTTCACTATCACACAATAGTATTTCCAAGGATGCTTTCAGTTTCTTTTGGTGTATAATACAGCTAGTAAAAGAGTTGTAAAAGTATCTATTGTGAATTTTGGACAAAAATTATTAATAAGGCACTTGCATAGAGATGAGAGTTTCTAAAACAATGCGGCCGTTTGAAGCTGTGCCTTTAAGAAAGGGACAGTGCTGGGACACTCTGGCTGAATGTTTTGGTGAAGACAGTGAAAACATCGATATTCTAAACGAATTTCATTGGTAGATTGGTAGAATGCAGTTTTAAATTTTAGTGCAGATGGAATTTTTTCTCAGTTCGTTCCTTTTGTTCTCCCTTCCAGCTTGGCTGCTTCTGGGCTCCTAGCCAGAGCGACCTTGGATAACAGATTAGCAACTAATCCTACTAATAGGCCTACTAAAATTCTTCTTTCTTAATAACTGCCTTTTTCTCTCTTTCTAACCCCTTTTTGGGAAAAAAGGGAGGTAGGGGGAGAGAAGGGGGTACGGGGGGGAACCCGCCTCTGTCCGGAGGAGGGAATTTCGTTCCTGTATTCTTGTTTTTTTTTTTTTTACTTTGCTGTATATTTCTATATATATATTATAAATACTGTATATATTATATATCTAACCTGCCTTTCCACATTGCTTGTAAAATATAGCATTCCTTCCACTTCTCCGGCTGAGTTATCTGTGTTTTTCTTTCCTCTTTGTGGGGGAGAGAAAGTCAGGCCTTCTCTCTCAACCCACCACAAACAACTATGAATAAAGTGTGAAATTTGGAGTACAATTTTATAGTACATTTTTTTAGTACAATTTGCAAGAACAGTTACTCATCTGTAATGTTGTCTTCAGTTATATCAATTTAATGTATTACTAAGAGTATCTCATTAAATAATAGTCTTTAGTCATAGCAATAGGGTTGACCTATCAATGTTTTATCAACTTTCTAGAAACAGACTCCAGCCCACAGACATAACTCCAGTAATAAAATCCCTTAATGCTTAAAAAAAGAGGGTACCTTTACAAATAGTAAAGTGCTAGAAATTACTGTCTATGGTAAGAAATGCATAATGAAGTTGAATCCCAAATTCATACATGAAGTAGTAGGAATTAAATGAAAACTTGGATAATACTTATGTTACAACAGGAAATAACATGCCAGTACCATGTCAGTGTAAGACCTAGATATAAAGCAATTCCCATAGAATTTTCTTAGTTTCCATTGAAAGGAGTCACAAGGCTGACAGCACAGACTGAAAGGTAAATTTTGCCAGGGAAACTCAAAACTATGTACACAGGAATAACTCAATCTGGAACCTGGTCATCATCTTCTTCTCTATACCTATTGTATAAAGGCATTGAAGTACTTGATGGGAATATGACTTTTTGAACTTTCTTCTCTGGCAGGATCTGAAAAATTAATGTCCTGAGTAAACACAGGTTATTTTGTTTTATCAGGCAGCTTGATCTGGCAGATAGCTGCTCATGCTGTATGCATAAATGTATGATAAAATTAGTGACTTTACATTTCTCTCCTGTTTCTGTGAGATATTATTGAATTGGGTAACTCATATGTCCCAAAAATACAAAATAACTTGAAAGAAATAACTGAATATATTACAAGTAAAATCTCTACCCTATTATAGATTAGGTTTTGCCATTTGGGTTAATATTGTTATTTTGAGCATTTTGAAATCCCTTTATACCTTTTTTTTTTTCCTTTTTTAATTTTTTTTTTTTCTGGTACAGTTTTCATGAGTTACCTGAGACTAAATCCTAACAGAAAAGTAATGATACCATGAGAAACTGGATCGCATTGCATAAACTTACAGATAGCACTTAGCAGAAATTAAAAAGGAAAAAAATATGTATTAATTTGTAGGTAAGATATTCAATGATAGATGGTTCTTTTTGTGTGTGTTGATTTGGTTTTATTGGTGGTTTTGTTTGTTTGTTTGTTTTTCTTTTCTGCTGCTTGACCATGAAATGAAACAGACTGAAATAGACATGTGAAGGATCTTTACTCAGAAGTTTTATTTTATTCTACATGCTCTATGGCTGTGTCTGCTGAAGGTAAGAGAGATGGTAATGATTTGGGAAAAAGAGAACTTTGTAAATCTGAAAACAGAACCTATAACCTAAGTAAGTTAATAATGCCATAGTGCTTCAGCTCCTGAAAACCAAACCAAGACGGCAAAACAAACAAACATGCAAGCAAAAAAGTATATTTTTTTTGGTAAACTCTTTTGCTAGGAATGAGCAGGCTAAATGAGCTAAGGTTTCTATCCTGTGTCCTGACTTGACTCCACAGTTTGCCCTGACAGCTGAGGAAAGATGGGAAGATGTATGACATGGTAAAAGAGCAATGTTTTGGAGGCAAAAATGGCATGTGATAATTATATGAACACACATACTTTAGTCAAAACAAACCATTTTTAGGATACATATGGAGGCTACATATGCCACATAAGCAGTGCCATGACTAAAATTTACTAGAAGATATCTTTAATAATACTTATTCTGAAATTAAATTGGTAAAACAGGAGAAAAAGTCTCTGGTGTGTTAGAAGATCTGGCACCATAATCAGAATTTAGAGATACTAGGAACAAAGGGTAACAAATATTCTGAAAACTACAGCCCACTGAAGTCTTTCATAGAGGAAATTGCACTGAACTTAGACTACAGAAAAAGTCCAGTCATTGCAGGCAGACAGAAGATCACTTTATGCAGGCTCTGAGCCAGTAGGACATAGTCAGTGTGACATCAGCCCAAAAATCATTTAGCCAGTGCAACAACACAAGAACATATTTCTGGATCTTCTCATGATAAATTACTTCAGGATCATCAAAACACTGATGCTGTGGTGGCCCTCATCAAATTGACCATTTTTCAACTACCTGAGATCAACCATGCAGAAAAGGTTAGCTGGACATGATTTTTTCTAGGGTAATAGTCAGATTGGACAAGGCAAAAATCAAAGGGGAATCTGAAGCTTAGCCTCATTTTTCGTTCATCACAATAATGGTCACCGCATAAAAAGCTATGCAGGAAGATGGTTAGATTAAGAGATGCGTGCAGTCTAAATGGTGTAATTAAATACTTGAAATGCAGTTGTCATCTCTGTAGGCAAAACACATGATTCTGAATAAAAAATAATTTAAAATACAAATAACAATTATGCATATAAATCCTTTCACTGAAACCAGCAGAAATTACTATTTTTACCAGTGCTTAGAAGATGTGGCTGTGGTCTACCTGGACTTCAGCAAGGCCTTTGGCACCGTCCCCCACAGCAAACTGATATCTAAGCTGTCAGCTCGAGGCTTAGACCACTACACTCTGTGCTGGGTTAGGAACTGGCTGGAGGGCTGAGCCCAGAGAGTGGTGGTGAATGGTGCCACATCCAGCTGGCAGCCAGTCACCAGTGGCATCCCCCAGGAATCAGTGCTGGGCCCCATCCTCTTTAACATCTTCACTGATGATCTGGATGAGAGGGTCGAGTCAGTCATCAGCAAGTTTGCAGATGACACCAAGTTAGGGGCAGATGTTAGTCAGTTAGAGGGTGGAAAGGCTCTGCAGAGGGACCTCGACCGACTGGACAGATGGGCAGAGTCCAATGGGATGGCATTCAACAAGTCCAAGTGCCGAGTGCTGCACTTTGGCCATGGCAATCCCATGCAGAGCTACAGGCTGGGGTTGAAGTGGCTGGAGAGCTCCCAAACAGAGAGGGACCTGGGGGTGCTGATCGACAGCCACCTGAATATGAGCCAGCAGTGTGCCCAGGTGGCCAAGAGGGCCAATGGCATCCTGGCCTGCATTAGGAATAGTGCGGCCAGCAGGAGCAGGGAGGTCATTGTGCCCCTGTACTCTGCTTTGGTTAGGCTGCACCTTGAGTACTGTGTCCAGTTCTGGGCCCCTCAGTTTAAGAAGGACATTGAGACACTTGAACGTGTCCAGAGAAGGGCAACAAGGCTGGTAAGAAGCCTTGAACACAAGCCCTATGAGGAGAGGCTGAGGGAGCTGGGATTGTTTAGCCTGGAGAAGAGGAGGCTCAGGGGAGACCTCATTGCCCTCTAAAACTACCTGAAATGTGGTTGTAGCCGGGAAGGGGTTGGTCTCTTCTCCCAGGCAAGCAGCACCAGAACAAGAGGACACAGTCTCAAGCTGCGCCAGGGGAGGTTTTGACTCGAGATGAGGAGAAAGTTCTTCACCGAGCGAGTCATTCGTCATTGGAATGTGCTGCCCAGGGAGGTGGTGGAGTCACCGTCCCTGGAGGTGTTCAAGAGGAGATTGGACATGGCACTTGATGCCATGGTCTAGTCATGGGGTCTGTGTTGATAGGTTGGACTCAATGATCCTTAAGGTCTCTTCCAACCTAAGTTATACTGTGATACTGTGATACTGTAATATAAAGTTACCTGCAATCTTCTGCCAAGGCAGAAATCTCTGTATGATTAAATGGAGAGTAATCTGAGGTTTGTTTTTTTTTCCCCTGATATTTCCTAAGAAATGTGGATTTTTATTTTTATTTTTTACTTGGCTATAGGGGTCTGTTTAAGACTTTATCTATGGTTTCACTTTTTATAACTTTATATGGTAGCTTTCCTGACATTTAAAAAATATTTCATGCATGGTGATAGGAAGTTGTGACATAATGAAAAAAAAAATGTAAATAATTTATTGGAACAAATTCATTGGATTAATTATTCACAATGGATAATTGACCACCTCTGTCAATAGTATTCACTGTTTTCTCTGCACCCTGCTCTTTGTCTGTGTCACATTAGATCTTGAAGTAACTGGCTAATAGAAATGAAGCAGATGTAGGAGCTTCTGTGATCCTGTATTAGAAGTGCATATTTTTTAACCATTCATACAAGCTTAGGAAGTAAGACTGAAAAATATGGCATGTGTGTGGAAAGATGGGGAGAAAAATGTGGTAGGAAGAAGGAAAGAAAGGAGAAAATACAGTTACACTTGCTGCAGTCCTCCCCTAAAGTAAATACTCACTATACCTTTATCAAATCATTATGCACACCTGGACTGTAAGCAAACCTGCATTAGTGTTATTAACATGAATCATCTAGCTGAGTAATAAAAGAACACTATTAATCATTTAATCTCTATTTTCAGACTCTAGTGGCTGCAAATGTAACTATCTTCAGCTGGAAACCTCAACTAAACACAGATGTTGAGAAGCCAAACATTTCTCAGAAGGTTGCTTTCAGCAAGTGATCTGTCACTGCCTGATATACATTCCTTCATAAGAAAATCTGCTACCAGATATGTCTGTAAGTAAGGCAAGCTCTCCCTCCTGTTTGCTCAAAGGTAGGTAGCTCCAAGTCTTCTTTCTCCCTTTCTTACCCTGCTTGTGTTAAGATTCCTGCACTGAATGTAACCCATTGTGTACTTTATCCTTTTAAATAATTTGAGATATTAATCTCAATTCCAGAGACAGATAACAGAAAAAATTACATAAAGGAATTTACATTACACAGGTATTGAAACTCAGCTCTGTACAGAGTTCTAATGCCTGTATCTCAACCAAGGGCAAAAGGGAAGAACTTTAACTGCCAGCATGCTGCTTGAAAGAAAGGTTACTCTCCTTTTCAAAATAAGACTGATTTATCAGACAGGCTTATTTATGTTTCCCTGGTTTTAATTACATGGCTATGTACCACAGCTATGAAAAACCTTTTACTTCTCTATGATCAAGGAGACAGAGAATTCAGAAAGGTTCAGTGTTTCCTGACATTCCTGTATGTATCATCAAAAGTAACCTGAAGCAAGATTTTGTGCCACAAAATCATTCTCAGAAAAAGCCACATAAACCACAAAAGGAAACTTCAGCCTTCTTTTCCTTTAATATTCAAAGTTCTCCTCTTGGCCAAGCACAAAAGCAATGGATTTCCCTATCTGAAGCCATGAACTGTAAAACCAGGGTTATTGTTTATTGACTTTCGGATGAAAAAAAAAAAATTACAGCTTTTAATGTTCCCTCCACTAGATACCTGAGACATCCAGTCCAGCATTAACAAACATTGTGTTAACAAACACATAGTTTTTTTCAGCTGTATCTTTCAACCTTCAAGATGAATTGTCAACAGAAAGTATGCAGTTTCAACACAGTGAGAAACTAGACTGGTTTTACCTGTTCTGGCAAAGAAACCACCTCAGCCAGTCACAGATTTACTTGAGAGGGAGGAGAACAGTGTTGAAGGAAAGGAGAGGGAAATGTAAACACAAGCAGCTACTGCTTGCATTTCTGCAACACAGTCGCATTTCACTGCTTTTTGACCCTTTCTCAGCATCTGGCCCTGTCTGAACATTTATAGGGTAGTTTTGCAGCCTATCCACAATGAGGGAAACTAAGGTTGAGGAGTGATTTTAATGACTGTATAGATATACTGTCATTGACAACCTGTCAATGTCAAGAGTAGTTACAGACCTTTTCCAGGGATGTATAAGTGCTTTAACTCACCACAAAGAGATGAAGTTCTCTCTGTCCTGTATTCTTAAATTATGAGGTTACTGTATAAAAGAAGTCACCTTTCCTTCCCTCGAGATTTGAATAAAAGTGGAGTCCTTCAAAGTATTTGGACTCTGTATCTACAGGAATTCACAAATATGTCCTAAGACACGGCTCCTCAAAATGAATAAGAATGGAAAACCTTGTCTGTGGATCTTAGATTCAAAATATATATGAAGATGTTTAGATTTGATAAAAGAGAATTAGCTCCAGACAAATGCAGAAGAAGGAGGTTAGTTATTGAGGGAATAGGCTAGGGTATTTGAGGACTTTCACTATCTAGAGGTTTTGAGTGAGAATTTGAAGACAGCACTGATAAATTGAAATGCCTAAATTATGTGAACCTGTCCCTTGGTCCCTTCAAGCAAATTCCTGTAAGTCCTTCTCATTCTGACACAGAAATAGATTTTTATGTGTGTTGGCATAAGACTCATAAGGGTTGTTCTTTCTCAATTCAATTGTGCAAGCACTATTTGATGAACAATTTATTTGCCAGATTTTCCCGATATTTGTCAAATAAATTATTCAACAAATCATTTTTGGTTTATTTGATCAGCTATAACAGCCTCTCTGACTCTTCTGCAATCAAGATACCTTTTAAATAAATAAGTATTCTTGCCTCCAAAGAGTCCTCCAAGGAGTCGAACAGCTGTTTTCCATCACCACAGTAAAAGCCTTGAGGGTGATTCTGGGTGCATATTATTATTCTTCCTTGGTATAGGATTGTGTGTAGGGAGAAGCTGAGAAACTTCTTATAATTTGAGTACACAAGAACACTGGGAAAAATGATCTCCAAAATGGCCTTTGTTAGAAAAGTGGGAGGATTCTGAACCCTGATTTAATACAAAGCAGGAAGGTACCACCACGGTGTCTCATTTCTTGAATGGATGAGGTGTAGAGTGGCAGCTGGGCCTGTAAAGCAAAGCATCACAAACTGAGTCTGCAGAACAGTAAGCTCCTCAAGACAGGTGATAACGGTCACTCAAGGGAGGAAATAAACTGTTTAAAATATGTGAAATATAAAACTTTGATAAAGAATCTTGAGCAGCTTTTTTGTAATGAAGTGTCTTCACTTTTACTAGATAAATGATAAAAATATGCATCTGAGTTTCCTAAACATTAATGTTCAGACTTATTTAAGATCAGTATGGCATCTGTAGACTTCTGTTGTTGCTTACAAATGCTCAACTGAATAAAGCAGCAAATTTTCTACCACAGCAAACTCATGGAAGAAGCTGGCTGAAAATGAGAATATCATCTTCATCTTCAAGGCCTTAGAAGATATTGTTGCAGGAAGAAAGGCTTACAAATGTTTTACCTAACTTGCAATTAAAATAGTATCTTACCATTTTCTTAGAAAAATTTTGATTAACAGGAAAATCTGCTGCAGAATTCATACTTGATTCTTCATGGTTATCATGAGTCTCAGAGCTGTTCTTTACATTAAAGGTAAATTTATATATAAACATATCTATACACACTAAAGGTAAATTTAGTGCATGTTCATTAATTATTAATAAGTTTCAAGTATGTTACAGGTGTATATGGTATGTACCAAGGATGATTATGAATACCTCAGTAAATGTGTTGTATTCTCTTGTTGTCTGTGACCTCAAATGATAAAGTTACCTGTCAAACTTATCAGTTATTTAGAAATACATCTTTGAAACAAAGTTAACACCCTGTTAGCAGCTGGACAAATGTCATGTGAAAATACACAATCTTACTGTATTGTACCCTTTCCCGGTCCAAATACATTTTTCACCTGATTGAGGCAAGCCAGCTCATCTGCATCCTGAATTAGTGTTCCAAACATTTTGCTAATGATTCCTTTAGAGTACCATTTCCTATTTCCCTGTCCAGGACTGCTGTCACCCTGATGCAGAGCAGGTACAGAGAAAGGTAGCTGCTTCTTACTGAGATGGTCCTGGCTTTTGAAAGTATCTTAGACTGGACTGGCGCATAAGACTCTACAGAATAAACTAAATCCATGACCATGTTTTCAACACATTTTTATAATGTCTGTCTCATAGACTATTTCTTCCTACTCATCTGCAATGGATATTACCTTCAAATGGAGTAAGAATCCTTTAAACAATTAAACATCCAAAGGCCTTTTGTCACATGGTTCATTCATGACCTTCTAATCTAATCAAATCTGCCACTGAAGTTGTTATGAATTTGAATTATAGCAGAATATTAGCTTTGGTTTCTTTTTTTTAGTAGAACTCTCCTAGTGTCTCCAATTTGAATCTTGTGTGGTAGATTCTTTTTATAATCTTTTTGTTATGTCATAATTGCATAAATGTGAAAAACAAAACAAAACAACAAAAATTAACAGACCCCAAAACAAACAAAAAAAAAGACTGAATGAAGTAACAATCCTCAAACACTGTCACTTATTCTTAAATTAACTGAAAAGGCACTTCAGTGAAATATGACCTTTCTTAACAACCTACCATAAAACAGTTGTCATGCAGAGGTTATTGTATGCACTGAATTCTCTACTTTATCCTGTAGTGGAACTCAGTGTTTATTCATGGTATGCAAAACTTTGACTCTAGTACACATTTGTGTTCTGTGTGACAAAGAGGAAGGAGGGAAAACACCTGTGGAAGTTCTAAGGAGAAAAGTCAATACTTTGTTTTCAGTTTAGTGTTCAATTGACGTAGAATTTACCCCAGACACTAAAGTCAATGGAAAAAAAAATAATATGTGAATGTCATGCTCACTGTGTTTCTTAGATAAAGTAATCCTAAAGCATTTCTCAAAGGCATGGATTAAAAGTTCATTACGTAAATGTGCTTCCTCATCAATCTGTTGTTTGTTCACTGAAAGTGGTACACCATTTCCATGTCAAACAACTGCTGACTACAAATAAATAATTCAACACTGAGACACAGTCATCTGCAGCACATGAAAATGGGAAACAAATCAGAAAGGCATGTCAATAAATTGACAATATTAAATTTCAGTCAACTTACTCTGCATAACTAAACTTGTTATTTGTACAAGAGTAAAAAGGGAAGGGAAATGATAACTGTTCCAAAGTGTCCTAACATTTGTCCTACTAAAATTGGACATAAAACCTTCAAAATGAACAAAAAATGTGCCCCAAAATGATGGAAAATACTACCTCTATGACAACATAATATCAGCATTGTTATTGGTTTTAGTGGAAAGCAACAAAGCCAATTAGCTTGTATATTTATGAAGCATTTACACTGAAACTCTGCAATTGAAAGAAATATTACAGTTTATCACATCAGATCATTTTGTGATCAGGGATTGAAATCAGCAACTTTTGAGAAAGATTAAAAGTTGCTCAAGACATTTGTAGAAAACCCTGGTCAAAGTGCAAGTTTGCATCCAGTCTTTGCTCCAAAAGTGGTAAAACCAATTATTTAGATACATTCTTTCATCTTTCTATCTGTGATATTTAAAAGGTAGAATTCTCTTCATATTGTTGTCATAACATGTTTTTCTTAATTCAAAACCATGAATAACCTCTGAGAAAATAAGAATCTTGTTTTTAGTTTTACATTGCTGGATCTTCCACAGAAGCTGTTGCTAACAGTCATTTTGCTCCTCACCTTCCTCTTTCTCACAGAACAACCATTTTCTAGAATCCACATACTGATATTTCATGAGAGATTTTTGATAAAGACTTCATGATCATAGAATCATAGAATGGTTTGGGTTGGAAGGGATCTCCAAAGGTTATCTAGTCCAATTGCCCTGCAGTTGACCACTACCTTTTGTATGCAATCATCCAATCAATTCCTTATTTACTGAACAGTCCACCCATCAAATCCATATCTCCGCAGCTTAGAGAGAAGGATGTAGAGAACATGAGGTTTGAAATGTCAAAGTGCAAGGTCCTGTGTCTGGGTTGGGCCAATCCCAGTCACAAACACAGGCTGGGTTCAGAGTGAGTTGAGAGTAGCTCTGCAGAAAGAGGCTTGGGTGTATTGATTGATGAGAAGATCAACATGAGTCAGCAGTGTGCTCATGCAGTCCAAAAGGCAATTAGTATCCTGATCTGCATCAAGAAGAGTGTGGCCAGTGGGTCAAGAGAGGTGATTCTTCCTCTTTTCTCTTGTGAGACCCCACCTTGAACATTGCATCCATTTCTGGTGTCCCCATTATAAGAACAACACAGAGCTGTTGGATCAAGTCAGGAGGATGGCCGCAAAGATGATTCAAGGGCTGGAACACCTCTGCTATGAGGATAGGCTGAGGGAGATGAGGCTGTTCAGCCCAGTGAAGAGAAGACTCCAGAGGGGACCTCATAGCTGCCTTCCAATATCTGAAGGGGTCCTCCAGGAAGGCTGGAGAGGGACTTATCATAAGGGTGTCTAGTGATAGGACAACAGGGAATGGTTTTAAGCTGAGGGAAAGCAGGTTTAGACTGGATCTTAGGAAGAAGTTCTTCAGTATGAGGGTGGTGAGACTCTGTAATAGGCTACCCAGGAAGGCTGCAGATGTTTCTTCCCCTGGGGTTTTCAAGGTCATCTCAGGAAAGGCCTTGCGCAGATGAGTCCAGTTGAGAGGCATTTCTGCCCATGGCGGGGATGTTGGGCTAGATGTTGGCTAAGGTCCCTTCCAACACAAGCCATTTTATGATTCTATGAACTGTGTCAAAGGCTTTATGAAAGTCCAGATAGGTGACATCTCTTGGTCTTCCCTTGTCCACTGACATAGTCATACCATTGTAGAAAGCGATTTCTTTGTTCAGGGACTATTTGTTTGATTAGACCACAGCATACATTTAGTATTATTTTTCTGGGGCTACAAAGCAAATTAAAAGTTTAAATAAATTTTTCTAACTGTATTCTTTGTCATATTTCTATAATAAAGAAAAAAATATGTAATAAAAATTGGAATAAGCCAATCTTTGATTATCCAAACCCAAAGGTACCCCTTAGCTGATATTTAGAAATTTAAAATAAGCATATATATTTGCACATTTTAATATTTTTTTAGCAGTCTCTTTTCAGTATCATTATTAATACAATTGGATGGGGGAATAGAGATTTAGCTGGGTAAAACTAAACATTCTATGCTTCACTTAAGCATTTATTAGGCCGCTACTGATTAGACCAGAGGTTTTAATCTATAACTGCATATTTCACTTTATTATACAATTAGGGATGCAATATGAATATTTTATGTTTTCATTAACTTTTCTGTATAGAGAAAGGATTTAATCTCCTACAAACAATAAATCAGCCATCCAGATCCCTAATGGTCCAACAGGGAAAAATGAAGTTTACATCTATATTAATGTAGGTTGAATATAGGTTGAAGAAAATACTGGCAATGAAGCAAGTCTTCTTCCATGCAGATGTTTCCATATATTAAATGCAAATAAACATAAAGAAGATGGGAAATCAGGAGGAAGGTGAAGAAAAACAAGCAATGTATATTGAAATTGAGAAGGAAATAGAGAATGTTCAATTTTCATTCATCTTTTCTCCAGCCCCAAAGGTTTCTCTCTCTGGGTCCTTTGCAGACATCAGACTCATAAGTAAGGTAGATTTGAAGGCACTAAATTCAAAGGGGTAGAAAGCTATCCCTGTCGTCTGCTGGTGTCTCAAGTCAAATTGCTCAGGGACAAAGCAAAAAGGTTCTATCATGCAAGCAAACACCAAGATTAAATTTATCTCTCTTTGCCATTTGGTATTGCAACAAAACCAGAAGGCATGGAAGAAAAAATCTTTAGAGAAAATATTGAAACCATATAAAAAGTAATTCTATTCACCTTTTAGGTTTAATTTCCAAAAGAAAAGAATAAAGTATATGTTGTCAAATATTGATAAATGTCTGGGCTCTAAAACATACCTCTTGTCTGAAACTACTACAGGTCTTGAATTACTGGAATTACACATCACTCAAGATGCAGTGAATCATACTATAGAAATCATCTTATAGGCAAGTTTTCATGAGACAGCAGAATGGTTTGAACAGTCAGTGGGCACTCTCCACCCATATTCTCCCTCCTTTTTCTCTGCCTTCATCCCCAGTTGCACTTCCTTTCTACTGCCTCTAATTTCAGCCACATAATTCCTTCCTTCATGCCAGCTCACACTCTCACGTGGCTGCACATGAGCCAGTTCATGTCCCTGCCCTGCCTGTTACTCAACTATAGTTGAATTAGCTTATTGTGGGATCAGGTGAACTCAGTGTAAGCAGCAGAAACTTTCAGACAGATAGAAATGGGAGTAAGACCTCCTTCATAGTGATAGACTATGTATTTGGCTACAGCTGCCTCCTGAACAGTTAACATTGGAAGAACAGCTATTCTTAAATTGTTGGTTTACAAAGGTCCCTATGCTCTTACTAATTGCCACTCATAGCAGTCAATTGTGTTTCAATGTTCTTTTGTCTCGTTCCTTAAAAAAGGTTTCATAGCTTGCATAGGGAACATACGAATTGTTTGCTGACTGTGACCCTGAGGCCACCCTAACAGCCAGACTGGTAGGATATAGGGAGCTGTTAATATGCCATGAATCACACACTTGGAGACTGCCAGTCTGCAGGATCTCTGGCAGTAAGCCTAGAGGGACAAGGTACAGCTCTCAGCATGTATGCTTGGTTTGGAGACTGAGTTGTCCAATACACACAGGTCTGTCTAAACACTCTGAATTTGGGGTAAATCTGCTTTTCCTTTAGTTGCCATTTGTGAATAAGCCAGAAAGCCACAAATGATTAGAGTTGTCTAGAATAAGCATGAAGAACTTCCCATAACCCCCAAAATTTCAATTATTATTTCAGAATACATATTTTTGTGATACATGTTGTGATACATATTGTTGACTGATTTTCAACTCTGTAATTGCATATTTTCCAGATTTTGCTCTTTTTTTTCCCCTCCCATTTTTCTCTGATGATGTTTTCCTAACTTTACTAAATACTCAGTCATGAATTCTGTGATAAAAAATAACCAAGAATATTTTTCCTTCCTTCTTATAGGCAAGTTAACCTCTTAACTTTGGTTGAGTGGAAAAGTCAAGTATCTTCCCAGGGAATGGGGAGGGGTAGTATGACACAAGAAGGGATAAAGGGAATAATCTTTCATTTGAGGCCATGTGAGTAAATTTTTGTTTCTGATATTTTTCAAGATTTTTCAAGACTCTCTGTCATTTATAAGATAATTTAAATAAATGAGGCAGAAAATTCTGGTCAGAGGAGAAAGAAGTTGACAACAAAATTGTCTTTTGAATATATGTATCTAATAGGCTTGGTATTGTAGTTCAGCTTGGCCATTGTAACGGGCTGCCTAGGGAGGTGCTGGAGTCACCATCACTGGAGGTGTTTAGGAAGAGACTGAATGGGGTGCTTGGTGCCATGGCTTAGTTGAATAGATAGTGTTGGATAATAGGTTGGACTCAACGATCTCAAAGGTCTTTTCCAACCTGGTTAATCTATTCTATTCTATTCTATCTTGAGAGTAGATAAAATATCATAGTATCATAGTATCAGGCAGGGTTGGAAAGGACCACAAGGATCATCTAGTTCCAACCCCCCTGCCATGGGCAGGGACACCCCACACTAGATCAGGCTGGACAGAGCCTCATCCAGCCTGCTCTTAAACACCTTCAGGGACAGGGCCTCGACCACCTCCCTGGACAACCCATTCCAGGGTTTCACCACTCTCATGGTGAAGAACCTCCTCCTCACATCTAGCCTGAATCTTCCCACCTCCAGCTTCATTCCATTCCCCCTAGTCCTATCACTACCTGAGATCCTGAGAAGTCCTTCCCCAGCCTTCCTGTAGGCCCCCTTCAGATACTGGAATATCTTCTTTATACATTTACTATCCATATTGAATAATTACTCAATTCTTTGTCCCACTCTCCTTTTTAGTGGTTAAAATTAAGGAAACTTTCCTAGGTCCTAGAGAATAGAATTCCCAAAGCAGTCTTCAGCTGCAGCCATTGAGTCACATACCCTTGCTTTTTGTAAAATGGAGACTGACATACTTATGACTGGGATTATTATCCAGAGGTATCTGAAAATGATGGTGTCTCCACTTAAAGAGCAGAAACGCCAGGTTATCTTTACTTTTCCCCTTCTCTTTATGAATGTTGCTGCTCATGTATTTCAGAGAATACATAGGTATTCTCTCACCTTGTAGAATTTTCTTTAGATCTGTTGTCTTTTATGGAACAAAAACAATCCAAAAATTAAGTACAAAAGAATGTTTAAATGCTCTCCCAAATGGAGGCCAAAGAAAAATCTTGTGAGGATGAAGAAAGGAAGAAAACTGAGGACCAAAGAATTTAAAGTTTTCTCCTGAATTTTAAGGAAGAGAGTCATGGCACTGCAATGATAGCACTACTTACTTATGTTTT
Source organism: Melanerpes formicivorus (assembly GCF_026170545.1). NCBI lineage: Eukaryota > Metazoa > Chordata > Aves > Piciformes > Picidae > Melanerpes > Melanerpes formicivorus. Next base: position 8,415,878 of record NW_027142355.1, on the reverse strand, counting down.
GAATGCTATATTGTTTTACCTAGGTTATTTATTGAGGTCTATTGTGGTTTGCATAAACAAGAGTAATTTTGCTTGTTTTCAGTAATAAACATTTTAAAGGAAAGAAAATACTCACCTATTAAACCATTTGCTAGTCTTTATTCTGTTTTGACACTTTCAATATTGATGTGTTACTGGAAAAAAAAATGTGACTTTATAGTTACAGAAATAAATCTTAAGAAATTGCACTACTAAGGCAAGAGGTCAAGGCAAATTCTTCAAAGACACATTTCTGTATTACAAGGAATAATACTTTCTGTTAGAACAGACAAGTAAATGATTTTTCATATATGGGTTTATCTAAAATCTCATTTTCCAATTTTCCAATATGAACAGTCAACACACGATCAGTATTTTATCGGTCAGATAATAAATCCCTGTTCCATCATATTAAATACTCTCATTAAAGTATCATCATAAGAAAAGGTGTTGCCATGTGCTTGCAGTTGTGACCTGCTCACTAGTACTATCTTCTTTTGGTGGAAGAAAGCACTGATGGGATATAATGTAAGACCCCATCACATATGTGTAACATCATACCAAAAGATAAAGCAGTAAAATGGAGACATCCTGCTCTGGTGGGAAGACTTTCATAACTGTAGGCCCCAGTTGCTGTATTTACTATCTGGACCAGCTTGTTCAGAAATTCATCATGAGTGGAACTGCCCAGTCTCCACAAGTGAGATTATCCTCACGACTGCAGGAATCACTGGAGAAGTCACTAGCCCAGCTGAAGGTGCTCCTGACTCTTTGATGTCCCTGCATTGTTGTGATATGTTCCCCAAGTTCTCATTCTAGATACCAGGCACATAGAGTAGCTGAGATTATTACAATATCTTTTTTTCCCCCGTGGCAGTATTGCCTCAGGAATATCTGCCTCAGGTGGCTTGGAAAGAAAAATGTTAAAACTCTTCTAGCATTTTCAGACAGCTGCATCCTTCCCAATTGTCTTGCAGTGATTCCATCTTTTCATGACTTAATGAGAACCACTTCCTCACTGCAGTTACACTTACCTCATCAGGTGATGTAAAATATAAAAAAGAAGTAGCCATAGATTTAAAGCATCGCTCTCACAGTTTTCATCCTCTGAAGTGAGTTCTTGTTCATGCTCATCAAGATTCAGTCAGGTATTCATCAGAACTGTAAGCAATATGGCTTGAGGGAGCCATCTCTTCAGTCTGTACCATTTACTAGAGCATCCAAACCACACTCTGAATAGTTTCCTGGTTTCACTTATGCTGCATTTTAAGTTCAGATGGCTGGATATAAATCTAATCTCAAGGGAAAGAAGTTTGGTCTACTTTGCCCGTTAGTTCAAACCCCAATATACATGTACTTGATTTGTACACAAGACAGAGATAGGCAACATATGGAACATAATTTGCCTTCATTTGCCTATCATCTGCTACATTAGCCCTGTGGAAAGTTTACAAGTGGTTCAAATTAGCTCTAAATACTTTCCCAAGCATCCAGAAGGATATTAGTCAAGGTGCCTGGAGAGTGGGATTGATGCGCCATTCCCAGCTCAGTACTGGCCACATGCAGAAATGAGTCAGTTTCAGCTACTGTTCACTTACATAGTTTGTGGTCTTTTATGCAGTCTAGACAACCATGTCTTTCAGTCTAACCTGTGAGAGAAATTGAAACTTCCTATAATTCAAGCAATCTAATAAAAATTATACTTTAGGAGAAATTCAGTAGTTAGAAAAGCAAATAAACTCAGCAAAGAGCTATGAATCAAACCAAAACCCACTCTCTTCTGTATGTAATTTTCAGATGAGTTGGTAGGGACAAGTTATTACTCTCCTTTTAAACAAGTTGTCTAAGGATACAAGACTTTTGGTTACTTATGTTTTTTTTCCATGCTCTCTTTCTTGCTTCTTATGGTATGTAACTGCTACCCTTTATATGATTAAAAATGTGGCAGAGGTGCTCCTGGTGCTGGAAAGGAGATTCCCTAGCAGCCTGTGGAGAGATCATCATTGAGTAAGTATTTCCCTGCAGCCCATGGAGAAATGGCTGGATTGGTGTCTGGCAGTAGGAAAAGGTTAATCCATCCCATATTTTTGTCAGTTCAATGTAATGAGGCCACAGCCTGTGTGCTATATTAACTGATATACTATATGAACTGAAATTTACCAGACTATTAAGCATACATTTACATGTCTTAAACCAGTGTTTATAATTCATATCAAATATGTCTTATTAATGGGTCTAACATGATGACCACACAATAGCTGACAAACAATTCCTGAATACTAAAATGTTGAAACATGTTCAAACAATGTATTTGTCAAAAAAAGCACCACCAACAGCAGCACATTAAATTTCTAAATCTGTGCATGAAGAATATGCCAATGAAAAAAATGGGTAAAATGTGCCTGGTGAAAGATAAAATCACTCTAGAGACTTTTAAAATAGATAACTATCCACCCCACCCCCTTACATTCTGGCAAATACCATATAAGAAGAATTTACATCATAAAATGAATATACATATCTAGCCTGGAAGTTACTAAAATTTAAACTCTGAAAAGCAAAGAAAATCCCTAGAGAAAGTGATAACTCAAAACTAGTTATTAACTGTGCAATGTTAATACTATCCCAAGATGGACTGAATGTGTAAAGTTCTGTAGCCCTTCTCATCACCTGTCTATGAATGCCAAAAAATCTATAATTTGTGTCACATCATCAGTAGCCACCTAAAATTTAGTCATTCAGTATTCATTCTAAGTGTAGATGTGGTTTTCCCCTCTCCTGACATCATAAGATTTCACTGCAAAACCTCATCTATCAGCATTCACTTCATATGGGACGTGTCGCTGAGTGACCAAGAGAACTCTTGGGAACTTATTACTATTAAAGTTCATATCAATGATCAGGGAAAACTTGAATTTCCTAGCTTAGGACTCTGCAAACTTATTTACAGGCTCTCTGTCATAGTACAAGCAATCTGGAATCACACATAATCAGGTCAGATCTTTTCTACTGCCAGTCTATTCTCAGTTAAGTTATTGACTACTATATAAGGGAGTTTAGTTCAGTATTCTGATTATGACACTGTCACTAAAAGGTAAATCAGTGTTCTGCCTAGTGTTTTATTATGAAAGTTTAATATAAACTTTGAATTTAAAAACCTATCTTTCATTCAAGATCACTAATTTTAAAGTGAGAGTTTTCCATATACTTTATGGATCCAGTACTGAGGTCCTGTCATAGTTAAGTCTCCTATTGACCTAATTTAAATACAACTCTGCAGTGTCATGACAAAGGCACAATTCTGGTTGTCACTTAACCCCCAAATACAGAGTGAGGTTAGGTTCACCAGAGAATAAACATCCTTTTCTAGAAGGTGCTTTACTTATTACTAATCACAGAGGGAAATTATTACTAGACAAGGCAGGGAGATGTGCCTAACATGATGAAGAACTGCTGTGGACCCCAGAGATATCTGTGAATTATGGAAATGTGAACTCACCTGCTTGAATCAGTGTATATAGGCATACGCTGAGCAGCATGCTGAAGTTTACCAACACAGCCACACTCTCATGGTCATGTTTCACATCAGTATCATATTTGCTTTGGACAATTTGCTGCTCTGCTGTTTCTAGGATTATTCAACCAGCTTGGAACACAAAGGATATGGACTTGACATGAGTCTGGAGACTAGTCTGTCATAGTGCTTTACCATCTCTTCACTGGGCCCTCTCTACAGCTGATCCATTGGGACAGAAATCCTTACTCAGGTGCAGTCAGTGATAGCTCTGCTGGGAGACACAACTGCTGTAGAAAGTGATAGGGAGATTCATTGAAGTGTTCCTGTTGAACTTTGTGCCCTTTATGTAAAAGATTTGTTTGATGATTAATGACTGTCAGAGAATGTCCTGGGAACATCTATTCTGGATTGTGTTCTGACTATCAGTCTAGTAATTTATGTTTAAATATAATGCTTAGTGAAATTTCAAAATATAAAATAAGCATTTTAAATTGTCTCTTTGGTCCATTTTTGGTACAGATGGGAAGGAAATGTTCCACTTAGCCTAGCCATTGGATAAATTAAAGTCATCTTCCTGTAGATTCTGATGATTTAATGTGACAAATAAATATTTTTCAGACTAGTTTTTAATGTAGAAGTCTTCTGCTAGCCTCTTGATAACTGCACCTGGGAAAAATACCCTGTACAGTTTATATCATATATTTCTGATTGTTATATTTGATGTTAGTTACAATTAAACAGAATGAAACAATTATCAAGAACATTGTTGCATTGCAGTCTCTCACCAGATAGTTGTTTATGTGGAGAGGACAGTAAGACCTTTAAGAAGATGAAAGGAAGGAACAGCTGACAACCTTTGTTGGGTGTAAATGTGAAATGTGCATTCAGTGTACTTCTTTTATCTTTTGTTCTAACATCTGTGACTTAGTCTATATGCCACGAGCAATTACTTGTAGAATTCTGGTAAAGAAAATAAAGTATGATTGCAAGTAGGAAAGCAAATATGATGAGTTATCATGTCCATTATAGAATGAGAATACTGATCTGGCATGCTTCAAATTGGTAACTATGCTGCAAATGTAATAAATCAGCTTTATTTGTGTAATGTATTAACTTTTTTTAATTTTTTAAAATCTTCTAATAAAATATGTCCTTTTAATTATATCAGTTCTCACTGTATATTCCTCTCTTTTGATCTTTCTGGTTCTCACCCTTTCTCAAAGCTTTGTCTAAAGGAGAGCTCGCATATCAAAAATGTTGACCCAAGCTGTTTACTACTCTATGGTTAATCTGGCAGGAAATACACCTTCAATTGGAAAGATAATATGGGTTTTCATGACTGTCTCTTACAACTGAGTATCAAAATTCTTCATTCTGTACCTACTCATAGGACAGTCAAACTGGGTCTAAATGTGAGAAGAATTTGGGTAGGATTTTTCAAAATGCATTATCCTCTCCATTGTTACAAGGATGTCTTAGAGTGGTGTCTCTATGTTTATTACTAGGCAAAAGATTATTTTATCCTGCTGTAATTACTCTCACTTTTTAATTGCCTCTATCCACTGCTGCAAATGCAAGATTTCCAGTGGAAGATGCTTTTGTTAAAGGAGCAATAAGATCAGTAAGTAAGATTTTCCATTATGATGTGTGTTAGACTAAAGAAGAGTAGGAAAAAGATTCCATTTCAGAAAAGTGAAAAATTGTTTTAGCAATGCATTTCTGTAGTCACCTGAAGGACAGATTTTTTTTCAATTAAAAAAAAAAAAAGCTGTTTGTAATATCTTAGCAATATTATAGTTCATACCTCAACAATATTTTGTACTTTATTTACTTTTTCATTAGCTGGGTTCACTACCAAGATCAGTAAAAACCTGAAAAAAACCTGTTTTCTGCAACCCATTGTTCCTCCTTCTGCTCTACTTGTGTAACCCAGAGGTAGTCTGATCATAATGTTTTGTTAACAAAAGCCCTTTTCTAAGTGGAGTTAGATTTGATACATAAAGAATAAACACAAGATGATAGACTTTAATAATTGGAGGTTACGTTCACATCTGTCACCTCTGTGATCCAGCATTCACAGAATCAGAGAATCACAGAATGATAGGAGTTGGAAGGGACTTTGAAAGGTCATTGGTTAAGAAAAAAAAAGTTTAATATATAAAATGATGAAATAAAATTAACACAGAAAATACAGGAAGAATAACTAATATGATGAAAAATAGGTCAGAGAGGAGGGAATGAGAATGCATTCTACTGAGCATCCTATTAAAATAAACCTCAAACAGGACTGTGTGAGAGAAGCTTCAGAGAAGGACAACTGCAGGAACAGTTTGATGTCTAAATTTCCCTAGGGAACATACAAGACTGACAGAATGTATCTGTACCTCAGTAGAGGTTCTCAGAGAATTGATACTAGACTAGGCTGTCATTTCCAGTGTCTACTGCATGAAACCATCTTGCACAGGAATAAGAAAACAAGTATGGCACGTAGCCATACCTTTCTTTGTATGGAATTGAAAACATAGTCTGACAAAAAACATACCCACAGGAACACGGAGACATTCCTGGTTTAATAGCTTCAACTCAATATCTACTTAAAACAGCTCTTCATTTCACTTTCCTTTCATGTTGGCTCTGTTTCAAGTAAGAAAAGATATGACAGCGACACCAGCTGATGTCATCTGGATACAATCTCTGCATGCTCTAGAGACTGTCATAGTACTAGTGTTGGGCACCTTCATTAGCCAGTGCTGACAAGATATCACTAGCTTGCTTACTTTGCTAGATGTCTATCAATACATGAATTTTTAAATTCAGACTACAGCTTTGCCAAGATTTCCAAATGTTTACATAATTTCCGATTTAATTCTATAATCAAGCTTTAATGTAAGTAAATATATAAACTGAAAAGTCAAAACTATGTACTTTTTTCACTCCCCTCGTATTTTTTTCACAGTATCACAGTATTCTTGTTTGTAAATGGATCTTCTCAATTGTTCAGTAGGAGAGTTCATACTACTATAGAATGGCAAGAACACCGATTGCTTAACAGCAAGGCTGTAAAGTGCATGGTCTGGATTATATCATAGAATCATAGAATCAATAAAATTGGAAGAGACCTCAAAGATCATTGAGTCCAACCTGTCACCCAACACCTCATGACTACAAGTGCCATGTCCAATCCCCTCTTGAACACCTCTAGGGATGGTGACTCCACCACCTTCCTGGGCAGCACATTCCAATGGCTAATGACTCTCTCTGTGAGGAACTTTCTCTTCACCTCAAGCCTAAACTTCCCCTGGCACAGGTTGAGATTAGAATAAACCTTTATTAGAATAAACCAAACCAGGTTGGAAGAGACCTTCAAGATCATCGTGTCCAACCCATCAACCAATCCAACCCACCCAAACAGCTAACCCATGGCACCAAGCACCCCATCAAGTCTCCTTCTGAACACCTTCAATGACGGCGACTCCACCACCTCCCCGGGCAACCCATTCCATAGCGCAATCACTCTTTCTGTATAGAACTTCTTCCAAACATCCAACCTGAACCTCCCCTGGCGCAGCCTGAGACTGTGTCCTCTTGTTCTGGTACTGGGTGCCTGGGAGAAGAGACCATCATCCACCTGTCTACAACCTCCCTTCAGGTAGTTGTAGAGAGTGATAAGGTCACCCCTGAGCCTCCTCTTCTCCAGGCTGAGCAACCCCAGCTCCCTCAGCCTCTCCTCATAGGGCTTGTGTTCCAAACCCCTCACCAACTTTGTTGCTCTTCTCTGGACTCATTCCAGCAAGTCAACATCCTTCCTAAACTGAGGGGCCCAGAACTGGACACAGTACTCGAGATGTGGCCTAACCAGTGCAGTATACAGGGGCAGAATGACCTCCCTGCTCCTGCTGGCCACACTGTTCCTGATGCAGGGGACTGTGTCCCCTTGTTCTGGTGCTGGTTGCCTGGGAGAAGAGACCAACCCTCTCCTAGTTACAACCTCCCTTTAGGTAGTTTTAGAGGGCAATGAGGTCTCCCCTGAGCCTCCTCTTCTCCAGGCTAAACAATCCCAGCTCCCTCAGCCTCTCCTCATAGTGCTTGTGCTCAAGGCCTCTCACCAGACCCGTTGCCCTTCTCTGGACACGTTCAAGAGTCTCAATGTCCTTCTTAAACTGAGTGGCCCAGAACTGGACACAGGATTCAAGGTGTGGCCTAACCAGTGCTGAGTACAAGGGCACAATGACTTTCCTGCTCTTGCTGGCCACACTATTCTTGATGCAGGCCAGGATGCCACTGGCTTTCTTGTCCACCTGGGCACACTGCTGGCTCATGTTTTGCCAGCTGTCAATCAGTACCCCCAGGTTCCTTTCTGTTTGGCAGCTCTCCAGCCACTCTGGCCCCAGCCTGTAGCACTGCATGGGATTGTTGTAGCCAAAGTGCAGCACCTGGCACTCGGACTTGTTGAATGCCATCATGTTGGACTCTGCCCATTATTCCAGCCAGTCAAGGTCCCTCTGGAGAGCCCTTCTAGCCTCTAAGCAATCAACATCTGCTCCCAACTTGCTGTCATCTGCAAATTTACTGATGACTGACTCAATCCCCTCATCCAGATCATCAATAAAGATATTGAACAGGATGGGGCCCAGAACTGATTCCTGGAGGACACCACTAGTGACTGGTCTCCATCTGGATGTGGCAGCATTCACCACCACTGTGAGGGAAGAGAGATATTTAAAAGAATTAAATGAAAGAAGTAAGCAGATAAAGTGGCTTAGCCAACTAATGCTGTTATCTATAAGACCCTTTAGGCAATGTGATCCTGCCAGCTCTTTGCAGGATGAAAGAAAACAAAATCTTAGATTGTCAGAAAAGAAGTGAGTTGACGATACAAAGTTTAAGTAGTAGAATACAAACATTCAAATAAATCAGAAAATCTATTTCAAAAGCTTCTTTTGTTAAGAAAAGAAAGCCAAGATTTGCCCTAGAATCTTAACAAACCAACCATGTATATGTAGCAATTATTGTTTAGTCTCCATCTTCATTCGCAGTATAGGCACAAAGGATGTCGTGCTATTATACGTGGCTTTGTTGATAAACAACAGGGAATGCTTTAGACACACCCAGGCTTTCAATGTGCCATTGAACTTTTGACACTTGTACTCCCTCTGATTTGTGCAGTCTGGTGTAAACAAACATGGTTGGGATGACAACATACTGTAGGCAAATGACAGGCTTCGGATCACATGCAAATGTTTTGTTTGCAAATAAACACGTAGACCTTCCAGTGAATAAAGGCCTGCGTCACTGAGTTTCCCTCCAGGAAGCTGGCAAGGCATTGTCAGGGATATGGGAGCAAAGCCTCATTTGTAAACACTTCTATTTGTTGCTATTTACAGTCGAGTAAAATAACCATAATAGGTTTAAGAATAGACCACCCCTAAGTAGTGTATGGTGTATTTACGCAAGAATAATAACCTCTGTGTCCTGAGGTAAGAATCTGAGTTATATCTGAAAACTCACTTAAAATAATAGTGAAAACATGTGACTTTCTGTATCTTTTGAGTTGGGCTATCTGTAATTCAGTGCTCCTGTTACAACAGATGTATAATCAACAACATTAGAGGCCAAATACTATTTTGAAGTCCCTGGACTGTCTGGCAGTTTCCTCACAGAAGGGATTATGCTGATGGCTTGCCAGAAGTAATTTAGGATTTGGGATGATGCTATCTCCAACACTGGGACAGATAAACGGAGGTTCATTTGATTTTATTCCCAACCCTATGAGATATTTAACAGCAGCATGGTTTTATATATTTATTTTAAATCCAGGCTTTAAATTCACACATTCCTTTCACCAAGAATAAACTGAACTCCTCTTTCAATGACTTCTGACCAAATTCAGGCAATGTCATGCATAATAGTGATAGTTTATTAAGACTCCAAACTGTTGCTCTAAACCAATGCTTTTAGTGTCACAAGAGAGACAATATCAATCCATTTCTCACAGAGAGTTTTAGTGGTAAAATAATTGCAGGTTGAAGGACACAGCTTCTAAGGAAGAAGAAAATAATCCTGATTTTTATAGTAATATATTCATAAGTCTAATTTTGGAACAGATTTAAATTCTAAGCTAATGTCTTACTAAGCTGTTGATTATCAGATAGGAATCCAGCCATCCATTATTTTGGCCAGTGCCCATTTGTTCCTTCATGTAGCACAAGATTTTTGAATGCTAGCATGAATATTTAAGGATAGATGTAGCATTCTGATCAGATTTATAATCACAGAAACATTTGACAAAAAGTTTACAGACCTGATTTGAATTAGCATTCAAATGAACTCACTGACTTAAGGCTATGCTGGAAATCACAGAATCACCAAGGTTGGAAACGACCTCAAAGATCATTGAGTCCAACCTGTCACCCAACACCTCATGACTAAACCATGGCAACAAGCGCCACGTCCAATCCCCCCTCAAACACCTACAGGGATGGTGACTCCACACCTCCCTGGGCAGCACATTCCAATGGCTAACAACTCTCTCTGCGAAGAACTTTCTCCTCACCTTGAGCCTAAACTTCCCCTGGCGCAGCTTGAGACTATGTCCTCTTGTTCTGGTGCTGCTTGCCTGGGAGGGGAGACCAACCCCCTACTGGCTACAACCACCCTTCAGGTAGTTGTAGAGAGTAGTAAGGTCTCCCCTCAACCTCCTCTTCTCCAGCCTAAACAACCCCAGCTCCCTCAGCCTCTCCTCGCAGGGCTTGTGCTCGAGGCCTCTCACCAGCCTCATTACCCTTCTCTGGACACAATCTTTATTTTTTTTTTTTTTTGCCCCTCTCATTTAAGCTTATGTTTTTCCCTCCATTCCTAACTGAATATAGTAATGCTAACAGAACAGAGTGAGCCAAAGGAATATCTGACACTCACTGTAGTGAGATATTAAGTCACCATGTTTGGAATTTAGCTTTACTATGAAGAAGCCTAATTCAAAACACTGTAACTATACTGAAAATTTGCTCAACAGTCTTTTTTCCCACAGTATTTGTTCCAGATGCTAACTTCCTCTTCCCTGTGGCTGCATTCTGATCCCTTATATGCAGGGTGGATCTCACCTGTTCCAGCAAGTCAAAGACCTTCAACATCCCCCCAATAGGCTGCAACTAGTTAACACAGGTTGAAATATGCAGCCAAACATTCTTGTGGTTTTTCACACACCAGGAAAAGACTGGGCCTCACTAGAGGCCCAAATTAGGGCAAAATTCAGTGAGAAGTTTTTCCTTAATCAAGTCATAACTCAGCAGTGTATGGAGTTATTCAAATTCTGAATGATTACTTTTTCCAGGTAAATCTAGCAGATGTTCTCTGTTTTGGCACAAGCCCCAGACCAGTGGGATTATTCCTTGCCTCAGGTTCTGTGTAATAGCAGCACAGGCTGTCATGAAAAGGAAATGTCAAATCCCCAAACATCCACAGCTACTAGGTCGACCCTTCTTAAATATAGATCAGCTGTACAGCTCTTCCAGATGCCCAGGGACAAGTGAAGTCACATTGTCATTCAGGTTTGAGATATAGATATCTTACATCATCCTGTTTGCACTGCCTTTCTTTAGAGATTTAGGAGTGTGATCACAGAGAAAACTCTATCATATTCCTGTGAGTCCTCCATCCCAATCACACAGGGAATCAAGATATAGTTTAGGACACAAAACCATAGCCCAAGTCTTTAATATCTATGAAGCAGTAGCTAAGTCATAAGACTTTTTCTTTTTTTCTTTTTAATGAAAAATCCACTCTAGGACACCATGTTACCACCCTTTCATCATATTACCAGAAACTAAAACCAGTCCTTGCTTCTAAATATTTGAACTGGATGCAGTTAACATAGATGTACTTGGAATAGGTTCAGGTACATGCTGGAAACAAATAGCATCTCCTTGAGTTAATGCTGCAACAGTATCATTTAATCATTTAATCATCTTACTTTTCCATTGGCACCTAATAAATTTTTGTACTGTCTCTAATTATTTGTGGAAATACCCACAGACACAATTCTCTTTATAGTTCATTTACTTAACTCAAGGGGGCAGCTTCCCCAAAAGCAGAAAAAATGACTTGTAGAAGATATGCCTGTATTCTTTATTGTACCATTGCCTGGAGATTGTACTTTGTCCTGTTGAGCCAAATGAGCAGGGTTTATAACCCTGTGTGTCTTAACTCCTGAGAAACCATGGAAATTACAGAGGTTTTCTGCTCTCTTACTCACACAGAGTTCTCCTCTGTTTTTTATTGTCAGTTTATCTCTTTAAAAAAGTAGTACTCTTGTCTGGGTGCAGAGGCAGGAAGAGAGAACAGTATGATCAGTATTTATATCACAGGAGAAAGTCTCGTTTTCACGAGCCGGAAACACAGGAATTCACAGACAGCTGCTGACAGCCTTATTGCATGCCCCCTCTAATGGAGATGGCTTACTGGAGAGTTTACAATTAATGTGAAGTCAGAAATACTTTCTCCCCATCTCCTCTATTATTTTTTTTCCCCTTTTTCTTTTATTTTACATCAGAATCTAGTCAGTATGAAGATTTTATCTGAGCATAGGAAAGTAAATGGAAACCATTTCATTGATTTTCATGAGCTATGTTGTGGTTTCCAGGAATGTACAAGAACACTGGATTTTTTTTTTCTTAAGCTGAGTTCCTGAAGGTTTGGGTTTTTTTAGCAGCCCACTAACATTGTTTATTAGAGCTCTGCTTTCAAAATATAAAGTGGTCTTTTCAGATCAGCTTGTTTGGTTTGGTTTTTATGGCATTTCTGGTATTTTTTCTGCAATGCAACATCTTTTGGAAATGAAAAAGAAGTCAATAGAGATATATTCATCTGAATACCTATCCAAAGTAAAGCAGTGTTTTCTCTATATGTTGTTATTTAGCTGCCCAGCAGAAAATATAAAACTTTAAAGTTTCCTTGAGCTTCAACCTTTCAAAGTTTCTTTCTAGATTGTTGCAGTTATGCCACAATACTCTGCAAACATCCAGCTAAGGTTTAGGAAGGAGATTTTATGAAATTATATTTCCATGTTTTGCATTTTAACCAAATATATTAAATTTTCATATTGCTGAAGATCTTGTAACAAGTTTTCAAAAAATATTTGTCCTTAAACAAATTTGAATACACAGCTTTAACTAAAAGAACAATCAAGAGGTTTTTATAGAGTTAAATAGTTTATATAGTTTTATATAGTTAAATAGTCTGAGAAAATCATACCATCAAAACTGTATCTGAAATAATTTCAGACCATAATGATTTCTTTCAGTGTTTTTCACTTCCAGTTTTGAATTTATCATGAACAACATGTTCATCTAATGTATATGTCTTACACAGTATTTATTAGATAGTTTCATGGAATACTTCTTAGGCTTTAAATTGTGATAAAGTGTATTTTTAGAAAAATACCATTGCCATTGTTATCTGTAAAGATGTTTAGGTCTTTTTCACTGTGTAGTTAAAGCACATAGTATTCATTTCCAGACTCTCTTTAGCAGAGGATGTTTTATACTGACAGGCAAGATGACGTTCCTTTTCTATGTCTTAAATGGCAATCAACAGATAATGTTGAAAGGAGTCACTGTTTTGGGGGTTTCTGTGTGGTTTTTGTTGTTGTTGCTTGTTTGGGGTTTGTTTGGGGTTTTGTTTTTCCTAAGCACTTCTGTTGTGTTATCAAGTTGCTATCAAGTTATCAAGTGGGTGGTAGCTTGTCATGGTCTCTTATTAGCTTCACTTCTATTAGCAGGCATTTTCTGTCTTTTACAGAAAATGGTGATTTGTTGCTTTCCTTATACATAATATTGCTTTAGAGGAGATCTTCCTCTAATCTAGAAGATATAACCTGGCATCTGCAGGATGCAAAGGCAGACATCCTCAGTTTGCTCAAGCATTCAACTCCCCCAGGTGATATAGCTGATGTTACAGCACCTGTGGAACTATGTTCTGGAGGAAAAGAAACAATTTTACCCAAGTGAGCAACACCAGAGAAAGACCCTGGGTGAATCACAATTCTTTCTGCTGAGGAACTCCCTGTATGAAGAGATCATGGATCATGCCTCACATTGTGTTCCACTTTGATAAACACAGCAGATAGGTGCCTTCTTTTCCCAAAATTGCACCAAACAAATGCTGCTCTTTATAATTGAAGAGGATTTATTTTTCATACACAACAATTTAATACCATCCCTGTTTAGGATGTAAATAAAGAACAGGAAGTTGCAAGAAAAGCCTCATTATTATTTGAGCTATTAAATCAGAGGGAAAGAAATGAAAATAAGTTTTAGCTGAAAATGTGTTCCATGAGGAATAGCACACATTTTAAATTTTCTCACAGGGAAATTATTAAAATATATGTGAAAAAAATTAAATACTTTTAAAAAATACATTTTGAAATTTCTTCCAGAATTCATAATTTGTCCAAATATACTATGTATTTCACTAGAAAATAGTAAAACAATGATATATTTTATCTGGATTGATAATATGTTTCACAGCAAAATTATGCCCTATTCTGTATAAACAAGAATATAGCATTAGCAACAGATATTAGCTCTATGCAATGACACTTCTCAGTAACCTGCTTTTACCAGGCACCGTGATGTGATCACTATTTCATTGTTTCCTAGACAAGGCTTAAAGGAGTTTTTTTCAGAACTAAAGAGTGTTTACAGGACTAACTGAAATGCTAAGGTCAGGCACAAGTCATATGCACCACTGTACTCTTTGGAGGACTAGATGTTCATGATGATTTGTGTAAGAATGTGAGGATTTCTGCAAACTGTTTCTTGGTTTACTTTAGGTCTCAAAATAGCTGGTGAAAAGGAGTAGTCCAATGTCTGAAGAAGCTCACCTCTATAATAATACATCTCAACATGAAAGCGTGTCTGTGCACACACATATGCACAAAGACAAGGGGTCTCAATTTCAGCTTGTCTGGGTTATTTTCATACTCTGTAATAAAAGTTACAGTTTCAAAAGAACTGTGTTTTCTTGTTCTAATAGCAGATGGTTTGAGTGGAACAGTCTATAAATGAATTGGTGGTGACCAACACTGGGCACTATTTATTTACTTTCTGTTTATAAACCTTAATGTTTGTTTTCCATGCATTCTGCTTCATGAAGATGATCACTAAGTACAAGAGTTCCTTTAAATCAGCAGTGACTGTGGTTTGGCTCTCCTTAACAATGTAAATTTATAGCTTGATTGAAGACATTCCAGACTCCACTGCCTAGTTCTTTTCTCCTTTTTTTTTTTCTTTTTCTTTTTTTTCTTTTGTGCTTGTGTGTGTATCTTTATAGAACTCGTGTTGGTTTTGGGTATCTGGCTTCTAAAGCAAGACACAGTATAAGAAAAAAAAAAAGAAAAAGAAAGAAGGAAGAAAAATCAGGGTTTATGTGGCTTCTTAAAAAAAAAAAGGCAAAGAGCAAAGTCATACTATAAAGGAACAGGCTGCAATCATTTGATTTGAGGCTTGCCTTTTAGTCTCTGTATATTATAGATTTCAACAACTATGTCAACAAAATAATAAAGGCAGAAAAGTATGGCATTTCAGAACATGCATTCAGCCCATCAAATTTATGTTCTGACCTCTCCTGCTGACAACACTCTGATCTCTAAATCAGTTGTCCTCTATCTGCCTGGAATCACCTCTAAATCATCTTTGTCAGAGCAGTAAGTTACCTAACAGTAAGACAATGCTCTGTGAGATGGCTGTATATATTTTGCCTCAATTCCCAGCACTAGTAAGAGATGTTGCAATTTCATATTTAGTGTCTTGTTCTTTGTTGATGAGAAACAGAAATGCTCAGTGAAAAAGTATTTGTGAACATTAAGATGGATTTGTATGTCCACTTTTTCCCACTGCTGCTCATTGTAGAAAAATGAAATCAGCAGGAGTTTTTTTAGAATATCACAAAGGAAAGGAAGAGAGCTCAAACTCTGAGTGCCGGGTCATTATTACCTGTGCTGGTTTGCAGCTTTTAGCTGCTGTTAGGGATAGTCCTGGTTTCCAGGGAATTTGCATGTTATGTTACTTTCTTAGGAAAGAAGCAGCATTCAAAACAGGGTCACTGAAATGACTGCTTCAACTCTGAGTTTTTATGGGATGCCAGCTTTGAATTCTGACTAGATCAACAGCTCTATATACTTAAAAATCAGTTAGCTAGTGTGTACTAGTCTAAAAGCAAAAGCACAGGCTTCTGTTTAGCTTTGGGAGCTCTGGTCTCACCTGCCATTTTCCACAAATGCCTCCAAAGTAACCAGTGGTTCTGAAGAGCAAAACATTCTAATCACAGTTTTCTAATTTGAATACCTATGCAAACAGACAGACATACAGGCAAGTAAACATGAGGTAACAAGAGTATCAGCTGATTTGCAGTCACCGTTTACATGCATGTTTTCAGCTTATGGCAACTGCAAAGTAGTGTAAGTCATGTCAGCTGATTTATTTGAGTACTTTAAATGTGATCTTAGAGGAAAAGTTTGAGAATGCCATCTGAAAATGCTAGAGTGCACCTTGTTCAGTTGTTGGTATTCAGAAGTACCAAATGCTAGCTAAAATACCGAGTTTTAGGTGCTTAATATTTTGTGGTATCCCCAGTGCTGAATCAAGTATTTCAACTGTTTATATCATGTGTGGTCAATTCGTTACTTAAAAATAGGACACATAAAATTTAGGACATTAATACAGCTGCCTAACTCATGGTGAAGGTTCTGTTTTAATCCTCTAGCCACAGAGGTCCCTAAGTCTGAGCTGCAGGAAAATGCCTCTCCTCCGCTCAACATTCACACATCTGTATTTTTTTTCCCTGAGTTAGGAATGAAAGCCAGCTCTTTCTCACCATACTTGGTCAAAGAAGAGGTTCACTCAGACTATGTCAACAAGAAGCAACTAGGGAAACAGCTGTTGCTAAAACCATCACAACTCTGGTAAACATGTTTCAGGGGTTTACTTTGGCCTTGTTGTTGCCTGGCCCTGGCTGCTGAGTGCTCATTAGTGGCAGCAATGCAATTGGTATGCTCCTGGGGCTCTGCATACAGTCTCATTTCATCTAAAGGAATCCAGATTGTATACTTTGAGAGAGCTTCATGATGCACACAGATGCAGTGAGGATGACAGAGAGGTTCAATTCACAAGCATGCTTCTGACCTCAACTACAAATCTGAGGTGGCTGTAACCTCAATATCACAGTGATCACACCATCTGGGTTTGAGAAGCTCATACAAGAGTTTAGGTGAACATTTAAAAATCATGCCATACATAATCCATTTTCTAGCTTGTTAATTCATTGAAATTGAATTCACAGATGCAGATTTTCCATTTTTTTCTCAGTTCATGAGAAATCAGTTTTCCCAAGTATTCTTGCGCAACCAATATTTGGTTAATAAATGGGCCTTTGACCTCCATAAACACATGATTCCCTTTTGATCAAAACTGGATTTGATCATCTGAAGTTCAACTGAGGCCCAAGACTGTCATTGTCAATAGGCTTGCCTTGGAATTACATATACATAGTTTTTGCATGCAGAAATTTTCCTGTTCATGACTCTTCAGTTTTCATTGCATAAGGCTGTGCCAGAGATTGATACCTTGTGCACATTCCCTAAATTAATTAGAATAAAATTACTGTTTATGGTTTCACAGTTTATTTCATAAAACAGCCAGTGTATTTGTGAACATTCAGTTTTCTGTCTCTAATGGGTTTCAGAGGGACAGGGAGATGACTGTGTTTCTGAACAGCATTACAAGTAGGAGAGCACCTCTGCAAGGAGATCTGTGCTAGACTATCTCCTGCTTTCATAGTAGAACTCTTTTTTGCAGACACATGAGTTGATAGCTGCTCAAAGGCAATTCAGTGGTTACTGTATTTGTGCTTTAACTCCTAAAAGGGTAGACCATAAATTGCAATTCACTATGAACTAAACCACTCAATGTTGGTCTCTTTCTCCTCTTCCTGTCTCCCAGGCTTTTATGGATCTCCTGCTGGAGGAGATGGACAGGACCCAAGTCTGGAAAAGTGCTCGGCTAGATAGAAGCATAAAAACATTTTTCACTAGATTCAACTATATCATCACCTACAAGAAAAGCTAGACAAACCAGAAAGGTAGAAATATAACCTGGAAGTACTTTATGTAAATTTGTGGAAGATTGCTAGAGATTTTCTCCCTTAAAAGGCTGTCACTTTCAACATCAATGAGCATGGGTTTTGTGTAAACAAAATTTTGCAGCACCAGTTTTACCAGCTTTGAACTTATTTAATTGAAAAATCAGGTGCAATTTAAGTCCACTAGATGGGTTGTTTGGGGTTTTTTTCACAACATTTTTTAAGGAGGGGATAAAAGGGAGTGTGGGCACAGAGAATAACAGATTTAGTGACATTAAATGTATAATAGTGCAGTATCTGCATATATTGTAAGCTTTGCAATTTATTTTCCACTGCACTAATAAACTAGCATTATATTAATGTTGAGGGGATTAAGTGTGAAAACATTTATGTGACAGCATTTGTGATTCTACTTGAGAAGATTTAGCACTGTGTAAACTCTCTGACAGGAAATTAGTAGCAATACCTGTCCCTGTGTATGCATTACCACATAAACAAATAGAGACATTTTAACTGAAATAATCAATTATCTGAGATGCTGGTCTTCATTTCCTAGAGTTGGTTTGAGTGGAGTTCTTCACTTATATGTACATATGAACTACATGTATACATATGCAACTATGCAACTAAAGGAGGAGTTCTTGGCAACTTAGCACACATCATGCTGTTTTGCAGACTGATACTAGACATGCTAGACATAAGCATATGTTAAAAAAATGTCAGTACGGAGTCCAAATTGAAAATATGCAGATCTTAATTTCTTCACAAATCGCTTCACAGTATAGAAAGGAAAGCTGAATTCCAAGCATGATCCTGATACTCTGTGAATAATAACATGTTAATTTATGGAAAGGGTAAGAAAAGCATTCTTTGTTGGCTACTCTGTGGCAGCATGAAACATTCTAAACTTCCCGAGACCAACTATCAAGAGTGTGTTAGTGTTGTTTTCTAGCAGCTTCTGTCCTGAGCCTTGCCTTCTACAAAGGAAGGGGGAATACAAGATTCAGTCTAAACCTTTGCAGTTTCTTTATCCCATGCTATGTGTTGAGATCAATCATTTGTCATGATGAGAAAATGTAAATAATTTTTTTGCAAGTATTGACTCTATTCTGTCCCCTCTTTTGCACCGGCACAATCAAGGCTGTGCACAGACTGTCTGTGATAAAGTGCCGCCTGTGATGTTAGCAGTTGGCATGCTTGCTGCACTGTGGTGTGATGTGTTAAGAAGGTGTAAGTCTTTTTGCGCTCAATGAAATTAAGAAGTATTATAAAATGAGTTATTATTTTACTCACCATATAGTTAACACATGAAGTCTCTGAAAACTTATTGTGAAGATTAATATTTCCCCTCCAAGTCTCAAATTCTTATTCAGAAAACAGTGATACAGGCAGTGATACAGGTACTACTTATCTAGGTATTCCAGGGCACAGATAGAACAAGTGCAATCGGGGAAAATTTTCTCCTTATT
Source organism: Melanerpes formicivorus (assembly GCF_026170545.1). Taxonomy (NCBI): domain Eukaryota; kingdom Metazoa; phylum Chordata; class Aves; order Piciformes; family Picidae; genus Melanerpes; species Melanerpes formicivorus. Next base: position 8,396,741 of record NW_027142355.1, on the reverse strand, counting down.
TATAGACATAGGCATTCTAGTAAATGTATTTCTGGGATCACATCTTCCCTTGAAGCATCTGGGATTTAATATTAGGAGGACACAGGACTAGAGAGTGCATCACAGGCAGAGGTTGGTCTCTTCTCCCAGGCAGCCAGCACCAGAACAAGAGGACACAGTCTCAGGCTGCGCCAGGGGAGGTTCAGGCTGGAGGTCAGGAGGAAGTTTTACACAGAGAGAGTGATTGCCCATTGGAATGGGCTGCCAGGGGAGGTGGTGGAATCACCATCACTGGAGGTGTTCAGGAGGAGACTTGACAGGGTGTTTGGTAGCATGGATTAGTTTATTAGGTGGTGCTGGATGATAGGTTGGACGTGATGATCTTGAAGGTGTCTTCCAACCTGGCCAGGTCTGGTCTGGTCTGGTCTGGTCTGGTCTATTCTATTCTATTCTATTCTATTCTATTCTATCCAGATACAACATGTGGTGACTGGCAATTAAAGTTTTCTATCAGATGTTTGTGCATTATTGTAATATAGCTGGCTAGGTTCTATTAAAATTCACAAAATATGAATGAGTATTACAAATATACCTGAAGGCTGTGTGGCCACACAGCAAGACTTGAACAATCTGTAGATCTGGGCAAAGAATAACCTAATGAAGTTCAACAAGGATAAGTGCAGAGTCCTGCACCTGGGAAGGAATAATAAACTGCACCAGTACAGTTTAGGAGGTGATCTGCTGGAGAGGAGCACCTCGGAGAATGACCTGGAAGTCCTGGTGGACAACAAGTTATCCATGGGACAGCAGTGTGCCTTAGTGGCCAAGAGGGCAAATGTTATCCTGGGGTGCATTAAAAAGAGTGTGTCCAGTAGATTGAGGGAGGTCTCCTCTCCCTCTACTCTGCATTAGTGAGGCCCCATGTGGAATATTGCATCCAGTTCTGGGCTCCACAGTTCAAGAGGGACAGGGATCTACTCGAGAGTGTCCAACAAAAGGCTACAAGGATGATTAAGGGACTGAAGCATGTGCCCTATGAGGAAAGGCTGAGAGACCTAGGGCTTTTTAGTCTGGAGAGGAGAAGACTGAGAGGAGTTCTAATAAATGCATATAAATATATGAAGGCTGGGTGTCAGGAAGGAAGGGGCAGCCTCTGCTCACTTGTGCCCTGGAACAGGGTCCCCAGAGAGGTTGTGGAGTCTCCCTCTCTGAAGACTTTCAAGACCTGTCTGAATGGGTTTTTCTGTGACCTGGACTAGATTCTATGATCTTGCTCTGGTAGTGGGGTTGGACTTGAAGATCTCCAGAGGTCCCTTCCAACCCCTAACATCCTGTGATCCTGTGAATTATAAACATTTCTGTTCTCTTCTCTCCTGTATTTGGCCAGATATAGTGACATATCTTTCTATTCCTGACAGGTTTTACTGCAGTAAGTGCCAAAAACAATTACACTGAGTGCGTCTGAATGCAAGCCGTCACTTTTTTCCCTCAGCTCTTCAGACTTTGACAACATTATCAATTCATAACAGACCACCTGTTTGTTTTGTAGTGCCTGCCAAAACACATACGTGATAATGAGGAAAATAGATGCTACTTAATATGTGTGTATATTTATGTAATATGCATAAATACATATATTTAATGTACACATTTCTTTCCACTAAGGCAGATAGAAGATAAACAACTTGATTGCAAGGTGAGGCTTTGTGTGGTTGTGGTTGCTTTCCCTTTAGTCACCTTGTTTAGTTTATTCAGCACCAGGATACAGTGTGGAAATCCTTTTATGCAAAAATTGCAAAGGACTTTAGTACCTGTCTAGATTTCAAACTCACAGCACCATGATATAGACAGTAGACATCCTGAAGTGATCCACAGATTGTATAACATGAAGTCAGCAGACCTGTGATAGTTACAGCAGCTCTGTTCTTTTCACCATGTACCAATTATACACAAACATGCACATGGCATCTTAATGAAAAAGAAAGAACAGAATTCTTTTCTCTCAAAACATTGCAAATAGCAGTAAAATTTTGTCTCTCCAAACATCAGACAATGGTGTGTGCTGAGTGAATCACATCTCTTCCAACCATGAAGTCTTCCTATTATCTCTAATTTAGCGGCATGGCATTGCTCCTGACACAAATCTAGCCACATATATGTTTCATACCTGACTTAAAAGGGAGGCAAAGAGAGTGAAGACCAAAATTTCCAAGAGCTTCTGTCCAAACACAAGGTGATGGATTTTCAGAGGTTCTGAGTGGTTCCAACTCCCATCTGAATTCTTCTTAAATTTTAAAATTGTGAAGACTGTTGATTGGAAGAAGCAAACAGAAAACAGAGGAAACCACATTAATTAAGACTAGCCAGTTCATCCCATCTAATTTCTGTTTGAAGCACAGCCCCTCAGCTGCTTAGAAATATCTTTCCAGAGCCTAACAGTGAACACCTTTAGGAATAGGGCTATTATGCTGATTATGTCCATTTGTGAGTGTTAGGTGTTCAGATGGTATTGTGGTTAGGTAATAGAGCACAGATTATGCCTAAGTGGAAGCATTCATTCCTGCAAAAGCAGGATTTAGGAATGATTTGATCTACATCAGACTAACCAGCTAGAGAACTAGCACAAACTATTTTCAAGGTGAAGCTGCACTCTGACAAAGGTCAGATTTGGTTAAACTGCACAGATTAATGTAGCACTACTGGCTATATTTTAAAAGGTAGCCTTCTTGAATCTCTATGCACTACTAATACCAATCCAACATGGATTAACAGGGTAAGCAAGGAAAAGCACCTACCACGATCTCACTGAAAAGGCGACTGCAAATGGAAAGAACCCACCAACCTCTGGTCTCAAGGTTAAATGAATGTAAAGTGGATTAAACTGGTAATGAATCACAGAAACTTATATCCTAATTCATATCACTATAAAGGACAGGGCCAAAATACATAAGGGTTGAAAGTTTTGTAGACAATCTCAATCTTGATTATAATACAGCAGGTAAAGAAAATGTTGAACTTGAAGAACTGTGTTGCTTTGTGCTGCTGTTAAGTAAGAAAACAGAATTAAAATCTAATGTTAATCATGTTAGAAAAAGGCAGGTACTACTGGTAACATTTATTACAAAAATTAAAAATTATATATTTTATTATACAAAAGTGAAGCCAATTGCTAAAATATGGCAATACAAATTAGACTACCCTAGAAAAAGTGTCAGAAGTCTTATTTTACCCTTGGAACGATATGTCACATGTATTGAAGAAAAAGACTGAGCTTCTGTAAAACATAGGTGCCTTGACCAACATCATTATAAAAGAAGTAGTTGCTTACTCCCCTAAACTATAATGATTTTGGCTGGAACATAGGATGAATGTTACTGGTGATGTAACACTTGAATTCTTCATGGAAGTACATGCCAACACAACCTATGTCAGGGTTCATACTGCATTATACTCAGTTTGACATGTGGAAAGTTATGGGTTAATGTCTAAGCACTGCCTGTGTCATGATTTTTTCTATTTGAGTAGCAATGCATTTTTGGGATACAGGTCCATGGATTTTTTAGAAGCCATTGAGGAAATTCCCATGAAATGCCTCAAGAAAATCAAGGGGAGCTCTGCTAAGAAAGTGATACAGCCAGCTGCCCAGCCAAAGTGCCTCTAAACAAGCGCACACAGCAAGGGCAACAAGTAGAAGTTGGAAGCCACTGAGCGGCAAATAAATTATGACCTTATAGCCATCACTGAGACTTGGTGGGATGAATTTTATGATTGGAGTGTGGCTGTTGATGGCTACAGACTGTTCAGAAGGGACAGACAAGGAAGAGGGAGGTGGAGGTTTTGCCCTCTATGTCAGGAAATGGCTAGCCTGTGCCATGAACAGGTTGAAAGCTTATGGATAAGAATTAGAGAAAAAGGCAACAGAGGGAGTGTTGTGGTTGGCATCTACTACAGGTTGCCTCATCAAGGGGACTCCACTGATGAAGCCTTTCTACTGCAGCTAGAGGAGGCTTTGCGCTTTCAGGCTCTTATCCTGCCGGGGGACTTCAACTACCCCAACATCTGCTGGAAAAGTAGCACAGCAAGCTGTAGGCATTTGAGAAGACTCCTGCAGTGCTTTGATGATAGCTTCCTGAGCCAGGTAATAGACAGCCTTATCGAAGTGAATGAAATACTGGACCTGAAGGTCACAAATACAAGTGAACTCATCAGTGATGTCAAGACTGGGGCAGACTGGGCTGCAGGGATTGTGCAATGGTAGAGCTTGCAGTCCTACAGGATATAGGACAGGCAAGGAGCAGAGTCAAGACTCTAAATTTTAGGAAGGCAAACTTCCAGATCCTTGGGGAGTTAGTCAGTAGGACCCCATGGGAAAGGATCCTGAGGAACAGGGAAGCAAAGCAGAGATGGCAGATCTATAAAGACATTCTCCTTAGAGGGGAAGAGCTCTTGATCCCCATGTGTATCACACTGGGCAAGGAAGGGAAGAGACAGGCATGCCTGAATATAGACAAAATAAAGAGCAAGACAGAAATGTGCAGAGTGGAAGAAGGGACAGGTAACCTGGGAGGAGTACAGGAACACCTCCTCGTTCTGTACAGATGAGGTCAGGAAGGCTAAGGCACAGCTAGATGCTAACCTGGTAAGGGTTGCAAAGAACAACAAAAAGGCATTCTAAAGGTACATCAACCAGCAAAGAAGGGGTAAAGAAAGTGTAGCCCTTCTGAGGAGTGAGAATGAAGAGCTGGTGTCAATGGATGTGGAGGCTGGGATACTCAATAATATTTTTGCCTCAGTCTTCCCTGGGAATTTTGCTCTGTTCCCTCACAAGTTGATAGACCACTAGGTGTGTGGATGAAGTCCCTTCCACATAAGGGAAGATCAAGTTCAAGAACACCTGAGAAATGTAAATGTTCATAAATCTATGACACCTGAAGGGATACATCCCAGAGTTCTGAAGGAATTGGTAGGTATACTTGAACAGCCACTCTCCATAATATTTGAAAAGTCCTGGCAGTCAGGTGAAGTCCCTGGAGATTGGAAGAGAAACATTACACTCATTTTTTAAAAGGGTAAAAAAGAAGGCCCTGGAAACTACCATGTCGGCCTCACCTTTGTGCCTAGAAAGATCATGGAACAGATCCTCCTAGAATCTATGCTAAAGCACATAGAGGGCAGGGAGGTGATTAATATGGCTTCACCAAGGGCAAGTCCTGCCTGACCAACCTAGTGGCTTTCTACCATGGTGTAACTACATCAGTGGACAAGGGAAGACCAACAGATGTCATCTCTCTGGACTTTTGTAAAGGCTTTGACACAGTCCCCAACACCACCCTTCTCTCTAAGGTGGAAAGATATGGATTTGATGGGTGGGTTCCTTCAGTGTATAAGGAAATTGCTGGATGATGGCATACAAAAGGTACTGTAAATGGCTCTCTGTCCAGATGGAAACAAGAGACAAGTGGTGTCCCTCAAGGGTCTATATTGCAACCAGTGGTGTTTAACATCTTCATCAGTGATATAGACAGTGCAATTTGCTGATGTTACCAAGCAGAGTGCTATGGTTGATAAGACTGACAGATGATAGGGGTAGCAAGAAGACCTCCATTCTGGACTTCCGGAGGGCAGACTTCAGGTTACTCAAGGAACTAATTCAGAGAGTTCCTTGGGATAAAGCCCTTAAAAATAAAGGGATCCAGGAGGGCTGGACCGCTTCAAGGAAGAACTGTTGAAGGCGCAGGAACAGGCTGTGCCAATGTGCCGGAAGATGAGCCACCAGGGCAGACGGCCAGCCTGGATGCCTTCTCGAGGTATGTTCAAGGAAGCTGTAAGATTATGTAGGAATAAAATTAGGGAGGCAAAGGCCCAGTTGGAACTGAAGCTGGCCACCTCAGTCAAAGACAATAAAAAGCATTTTTATAAATATATTAACAATAAGAAGAACGGCAGGAAGAACCTGCACTCCTTATTGGACCTGGAGGGGAACATGGTGACCGAAGATGAGGAAAAGGCTGAGGTCCTGAATGCCTTCTTTGCCTCAATGTTTAACAGCAGGGCAGGAGTTCAGGACGAGTGGCCTCCAGAGCTGGGCGATGGGGTCGGGAAGCAGAGTAATGCCCCGGTAATCCATGAGGAATTAGTTCGGGACCTGCTGAGCCACTTGGACACTCACAAGTCCATGGGGCCAGATGGGATCCATCCTAGGGTGCTGAGAGAGCTGGCAGATGAACTGGCCAAGCCGCTCTCCATCATTTTCCTCCAGTCCTGGCTCACTGGTGAGGACCCAGATGACTGGAAACTGGCCAACGTGGTCCCCATCCATAAGAAATGTCGGATGGAGGAACCTGGAAACTCCAGGCCAGTCAGCCTGACCTCAGTGCCAGGGAAAGTGATGGAGCAGATTATCCTGGCGGCAATAACTGCGCACCTGAAGGATGGCCAAGGGCTCAGGTCCAGCCAACATGTATTTAGGAAGGGCAGGTCCTGCCTCTCCAACCTGATCTCCTTCTATGATCAGGTGACTCGTCTGGTGGACGTGGGGAGGCCTGTGGATGTGGTCTACCTGGACTTCAGCAAGGCCTTTGACACTGTCCCCCACAGCAAACTGCTGGCTAAGCTGTCAGCTCGTGGCTTGGACCACTACACTCTGTGCTGGGTTAGGAATTGGCTGGAGGGCCAAGCCCAGAGAGTGGTGCCACATCCAGCTGGCAGCCAGTCACTAGTGCCATCCCTCAGGGATCAGTGCTGGGCCCCATCCTCTTCAACATCTTCATTGATGATCTGGATGAGGGGGTTGAGTCAGTCATCAGCAAGTTTGCAGACGACATCAAGTTAGGAGCAGATGTTAGTCAGTTAGAGGGTGGAAAGGCTCTGCAGAGGGACCTCGACCGACTGGACAGATGGGCAGAGTCCAATGGGATGGCATTCAACATGTCCAGGTGCCGAGTGCTGCACTTGGGCTACGGCAATCCCATGCAGAGCTACAGGCTGGGGTCAGAGTGGCTGGAGAGCTCCCAAACAGAGAGGGACCTGGGGGTGCTGATCGACAGCTGCCTGAATATGAGCCAGCAGTGTGCCCAGGTGGACAAGAGGGCCAATGGCATCCTGGCCTGCATTAGGAATAGTGTGGCCAGCAGGAGCAGGGAAGTCATTGTGCCCCTGTACTCTGCTTTGGTTAGGCCGCACCTTGAGTACTGTGTCCAGTTCTGGGCCCCTCAGTTTAAGAAGGACATCAAAACACGTGAACGTGTCCAGAGAAGGGCAACAAGGCTGGTGAGAGGCCTTGAACACAAGCCCTATGAGGAGAGGCTGAGGGAGCTGGGATTGTTTAGCCTGCAGAAGAGGAGGCTCAGGGGTGACCTCATTGCCCTCTACACCTACCTGAGGGGTGGTTGTGGCCGGGAAGGGGTTGGTCTCTTCTCCCAGGCAACCAGCACCAGAACAAAGGGACACAGTCTCAAGCTGTGCCAGGGGAGGTTTAGACTCGAGGTGAGGAGGAAGTTCTTCACCGAGCGAGTCATTCGTCATTGGAACGGGTTGCCCAGGGAGGTGGTGGAGTCACCATACCTGGAGGCATTCAAGAGGAGATTGGACGTGGCACTTGGTGCTATGGTCTAGTCATGGGGTCTGTGTTGATAGGTTGGACTCGATGATCCTCGAGGTCCTTTCCAACCTAAGTTATACTGTGATACTGTGATACTATAATGAACTTTCAATAGAACTAAGGGAAAAAAAGACGGTGTATCGTCTTTGGAAAAAAGGTGAGGCAACCCACAGAACGTTTAAGGATGTTGCTAGATCATATAGGAAGAAAATTAGGGAGGCAAAAGTACATATGGAGCTTAAACTGGCCTCTGCTGTGAAGGACAACAAAAAGTCCTTCTATAAATGTATTAATAGCAAGAGGAAGGGCAAGGACAACCTCCACTCCTTGGTGGACATGGAGGAAAATGTTGTATCAAAGGATGAAGAAAAGACAGAGCTACTTAACACCTTATTTGCCTCGATTTTTACTAGCAGCACAGAACATCTTCCAGACAACTGGCCTGCAGAGCTGGCAGAAGGAGCCAGGGAGCTGCACAGTTTCCCTATGTTCCATGAGAAAGTAGTTGGAGCTCTCCTCAGCCGCTTGGAGCCCCACAAGTCCATGGGACCAGATGGAATCCATCCTAGGGTGCTGAGAGAGCTGGCAGATGAGCTGGCCAAGCCACTCTCCATCATTTTTCATCAGTCCTGGCTCACTGGAGAGGTCCCAGAAGACTGGAAGCTCGCCAACGTTGTGCCCATCCACAAGAAGGGCTGGTTAGATGAGTCAGGAAATTATAGGCCTGTCAGCCTGACCTCAGTGCCAGGCAAGATCATGGAACAGGTCATCTTGAGTGCAATCACACAGCACTTACAGGATGGCCAAGGGATCAGGCCTAGCCAGCATGAATTTAGGAAGGGCAGGTCCTGCCTGACCAACCTGATCTCCTTCTACGATCAGGTGACCCGCCTGGTGGATGTGGGGAGGCCTGTGGATGTGGTCTACCTGGACCTCAGCAAGGCCTTTGACACCGTCCCCCATAGCAAACTCCTGGCCAAGCTGTCAGCCCATGGCTTGGACAGGAGCACACTGCATTGGGTTAGGAACTGGCTGGAGGGCCGAGCCCAGAGAGTGGTGGTGAATGGTGCCACATCCAGCTGGCAGCCAGTCAGTAGTGGTGTGCCCCAAGGATCAGTGCTGGGCCCTGTGCTCTTTAATATCTTTATTGATGATCTGGATGAGGGCATTGAGCCCATCATCAATAAATTTGCTAATGACACCAAGCTTGGGGCAGAAGTTGATCTGCTGGAGGGTAGAGAGGCTCTGCAGAGGGACCTCGACAGGCTGGACAGATGGGCAGAGTCCAACGGCATGAGATTGAACACATCCAAGTGCCGGGTTCTGCACACTGGCCACAGCAACCCCATGCAGAGGCTGGGGTCAGAGTGCCTGGAGAGCAGCCAGGTAGAGAAGGACCTGGGGGTACTGGTAGATGGTAGGCTGAACCTGAGCCTGCAGTGTGCCCAGGTGGACAAGAAAGCCAGTGGCATCCTGACCTGCATCAAGAACAGTGTGGCCAGCAGGAGCAGGGAGGTCATTCTGCCCCTGTACACTGCACTGGTTAGGCCACACCTCGAGTACTGTGTCCAGTTCTGGGCCCCTCAGTTTAGGAAGGAGGTTGACTTGCTGGAGCGTGTCCAGAGAAGGGCAACAAAGTTGGTGAGGGGTTTGGAACACAAGTCCTATGAGGAGAGGCTGAGGGAGCTGGGGTTGCTCAGCCTGGAGAAGAGGAGACTCAGGGGTGACCTTATTGCTCTCTACAACTACCTGGAAGGAGGTTGTAGACAGGCGGGTGTTGGTCTCTTCTCCCACGCAGCCAGTACCAGAACAAGAGGACACAGTCTCAGGTTGCACCAGGGGAGGTTTAGGTTGGACGTTAGGAAGAAGTTCTATACAGAGAGAGTGATTGCCCATTGGAATGGGCTGCCTGGGGAGATGGTGGAGTCGCAGTCATTGGAGGTTTTCAGGAAGAGACTTGATGGGGTGCTTGGTGTCATGGTTTAGTTGTTTAGGTGGGTTGGATTGGTTGATGGGTTGGATGCAACGATCTTGAAGGTATCTTCCAATCTGGTTTATTCTATGTATTCTATTCTATGTATTCTATTCTATGAGATGCCATCCAGAGGGACCTCAATAGGCTGGAGTGGTTGTCAGATGTGAATCTCATGGGGTTCAATAAAGCAAAGTGCAAGGTCCTGCACATAGTTTAGGGCAATCCTCAATATCAATACAGACTGTGAGGTGATGAAATTGAGACAAGCCCTGCAGAAAAGGGCTCGTAGGTGCTGGTGGATGAGAAGTAGGACATGAGCCAACAATAGCATTCTGGGCTGCATCAAAAGAAGCATGGACAGCAGGGAGAGGTGATTCTGCCTCTCTACTCTGCTCTGGTGAGACCTCACTTGGAGTACTGTGTCCAGCTTTTGGACCCTCAGCAGAAGAGAGACTGGATCTGATGGAGTGAGTCCAAAGGAGGGCCACAAAGATGATCACAGGGCTGCAGCACCTGTGCTATGAAGACAGGCTGAAAGAACTGGGGCTGTTGTGCCTGAAGAAGAGAAAGCTTCAGGGACACCTTATAGTTACATTGCAATATCTGAAGGGCACCTGCAAGAAGCCTGGGGAAGGACTGATGAGAAAGGCTTAAAGCACCAAGATGAGGGGCAAGGTAGATTTAGGTTGGACATTAGGAGGAAGTTCTTCACAATGAGAGTAGTGGAATACTAGAACGAGTTGTCCAGAGATGTGGTGGAAGCCTTGTTCCTGAAGACACTCAATATCAGACTCGAGGTGCTCACTGCAGAGGGGTTGGACAAGATGACCTTTAAGAATCCCTTCCAACCCAATTTAATTCATTAAGGTATGAGTCTGTGAATTAGAATTCGTTTGGTAATTGTCTATAATCTCTAGTTGACTAAAACATCTGAATTGTGAATAGCCTTAAAACTATCAAGTAAAAATCTGAAAATTAAGTTTATCTTTTCAAAGTATATAGATATAGATACATGCATATATATATTTGCTTTTCTCTGAAACACTATAGTGGATTTCAAAATGTCATGAACTACACAGTCTACAGTTAGAGAAATATTGGTAACAGCACCTGTGGTATCTCACTGTCAATTTATTGGAGAAATTCCAAGAGCATTAATGAATATTTACTGTCTCCAATGAAATTTTTTGTAAAATGTCGAGGAATGCAGATGCAGTACCTGAGAGCTACTGCACCAAACTAAACACAGAACAAAAGAATCTATACCAGAACAATGAATCAGGCAGCCCCAGAGATCTGTCTTAGCATCCAGCCAGAAATGATGAGGCCTATATTCACACCCAGAGGGAGAGACAAAGCAAAAGAGAATAGGAATTAAAAAAATTACCACTTTGAAGTGAGTGAAGACAAACATTCACTTTTAATCCTCTTTTGATTAAAATGAGTGCTCAATAAAGTTAATGTATCAACAGATTTTACTTATCAAAAGCCATGCAAACAATGGGGTAAATGATATTAAAATAACTACTGGAAGCTGTTGCTTGTTTATGAAAAAACAATGAAAACAAGGCCTGGTTGTTCCCCCTTTCTCTCAATGTCTTTTGGTGAAAGAAAACACTTTACACTAAAAGTTCACAGGAAAAAGTAAATTGCTGTAATTTATTTGTAAGTAAGGTAGAGGAAACAATAATATGGATAAAATGTCTGTTTAAAAGTTCTGTCCTTGAAAGAGGTTCTGCCACAAATTAATTAACCCCAGGTATTCTGATTAAGAGTATTTCCCTTGTGATACTTGACTGTTTCATGCTGAATTTTCTTTCTAATGGCCAAAATCCAAGACAACCACTAGAAACAACCAGGTTTGACATTAGAAGGGAAAGGCAGTTGTGACAGAATGGTTTTGGAGGGGTTTCTGAAAATATGTTTATTCTATATTTTCCTTCCCTGTGATACAAGTAGTGCCTTTCATTGCCAGTCAGATTTTTTGGTGGTTCTTCCAGATCTGAAGGGAGTTTAAGGCCCAGGGCACTAAGCTGCTAGGACTCCTGTTTGTTAATGGCTTATGCTAATTCACAGTTCCTAGACACAGTAGTAGATTTTGCATGGGCCAGGACCACTCAAAACAGCTTGGAAGGTGAGATTAGACATTATCACCGCAAACTGTGCTTTTTCAGCTGTCTGCCAGTCTAAAGAACAGATCCTGATCCATAGTATTTACTAGTCCAGAAACAAGTGTTAAGTCCCATTAGTGTTAAAGGATTATGTATAAGTGTTTTCTTCATAATTCATCAGGAAAGCATCTGAATGCTTAAAAAATATTAACTGGTCAAGCCTCATGTTGGGTAGAATTAGGGATGACTGATGCACACATGGTGTATCATATTGTGGTGGTTTTAGGCTATGCCTTTAAAATTTAGCTGCAGATTTCGAGCAGAAAAGTAGAAAAATATAAATAAATCACTAGTGGGTGTAAAAAGGAAAACAAAAGATTATTCTAAACAAATTCATTGGATAAATGTCTGGGATAAGAGGAGCTGTACCATAACAACTCTTCATATTTCCCTTTTCCCATTCCTTTTCTCTTCTCTTCTGATCTTGGATGTTTTGTTTTGCTTGGGTGAGAGAGAACTTGCTTCTGGCTGGCCTCGGATAAGTCTAACCCACTGCTTTCTCTCAAATCCTTTCTCTCTCTGGGACAGGGGGGTTTGAGGGAGCAGTGGAACAACTTCCTGGGTCTTTTGATCAGGGGGGGTTGTGTTGTTTGCTAATTGTAAATATCTGTATAATATTGTAAATACTGTCTATTTTGCACATATTAATTGCATTCCATTGTAGAGTGTAGTTTTTGCTTGTAAATACAGCTTCATTTGCTTCTAACTGAGTTGGCCTGGTTAAAAGTCAGTGCTGGGGGGAAACTTCAACCCACCACAAATATCCAGCTTGCTAACGTCTGTAGTATGGAGACAGGGAGCAAGACTGTTTTCCATACAAACTTTGATGTGCAAGGCATGTTACCACGTTTTGCCAACACATTGCAAAGTACCATGGTCAAAATCATGCAGGAAGCCTGTGACAGAATCAGGTGTCCTGTTTTCAATTTTAGTCCAATGGTCTCACTGTCCTCCCTTTCAGCACATCTACCTAAAGAATGTTAATATTTCTCCTTGTTGCAGGTTGACAGGGAGTTACTTGAGATATATGAATGTAACCTTTGTGTCAGAAATTGATGTTTTCCAAAAATGTATGCGTCATCCTATATACCATTATAATGTATAAAAAATAAATCTGTGTGCAAGAGGATCTTTGGTTGCCTGACAATCCATCTGTGGCCTACACACACAAAAAAGAAAGAGCACTAAACAGTACAGTTATCATTGAAAACAAAAGTTTCTAAACATGCATATGTTACGTGGACTTTCATTTGAAGATTGAATTTTAAAATCTCTTAATCTTTTCTGCTATCACTGTGTTGTATGTTTCAGTCTGGATCATGATATAGTCAATAGCTTCTGTTCACAGCAAGATCCTGTTTAATGGGGAAATGTTATTCAAGAAATCTTTCTCTTTTTTTTTTTTTTTTTTTGCCTTGGGCTAAGCCTGCAAGGGGGATAGAGGAGAGCAACACATCACGTTTCTTCATTTATCTGAAGTGATCACTAGAGCTAAATTTACAGGAAGGAGTAACAAATAAAGGCCTACATACTGCATTTTATGTGTACCACAGGAAGTAGAGCTGGTATCTTATTTTGGGTACCTACATTAGTAGGTTAGCACGCCTAGTCATCCTTATGTACTCTGTAGAGACTCTACTTAACTCTCTGGAGAAATATCCCCTTTTCTGGTGACACACTGGAGAGATTTAAGCAAGTAAGTGTCAAAATGTAGGCTTCTATCTCGCTAAAGAAAGAATTAAGCTTGTATCTATATGTCACTTCTGTGGAACTTGGGCAGAGATCTGTATGCTAGCTTTGATTTTACTGTTGCATGATAATAGTTAGCCACAGCTCTTGTTATAACTAGGGGCTAGCTAGGGGCTGAAACAAGGTCCTACTTACGCAGATTTGTGTTACAACTTACAAGAACGTCCTCTTTGCAGAGACAGCTACCTGAGTGATGCAACCATGCTGCTTGTAAGTAGTTTCAGAATAGTTTTTATATTCACAATCAACATACTCTAGGGCCACAAGGTTTTGCCTTGAGGAGGTAATGGCATTCTCTTTCTCCTTTATTCCACATCAAAACAACTCTCTTGAGGGACATGGCTTTATACTACATAGGTTTCTCTTTTAAATAAATAAGACAGAAATAACTTCTCAACATAGGGGAGAAGTCCTTGCTTTACATTTGGCTGATCAACAACTAGAGAAACTAAAGTATATCTGTGCTCAGAAAATTCTTGATGAATTTTATTGATTATGTAGCAAAAGTGCAGATCATTGTATTGATTTTATGTCAGTAAAAATTTAAATTAATTCAATAAAATAAAATGTGCTAGTTGAGCATTTCAGAGTAGACTACATGTTGCTAAATTGCAGGACACGATGTACTATATATACCGTTAATTTGGTGATGTTGAGTTGGACAAGATTGTACATTTTTTTCTAGAAAATGTGTTTCCTCTTGCTAATATTTCATTTATTCTCATGAATAACCTGTTGAACCATAGCCCTAAAAAGATTTCCCCATATTTTCCCAGTACTGATGCATGCAAATTATTTCTGCTGAATGAATGTTCAGCATTATTTTCAACAGCACTTCACCTTGGTGCCTGTCAATTTGCAAATTTTGTTCTCAATGGGATTACTCAGAACTATGCTGGTGAGAGCTGTATTTGTTCATTTATTTAAGGCTTATTAGCCAAGACTAACTGGACAAGGATAAGAACAAATTATGGTCACTGTCCAATGTAGCTTAATAATTTGTTTATTATGTAAATATAATTGTATACAAATGTGATTTGTTATTGTGCTACTGATGTAACATACAATTAAAAATATCTACAATGGACAAATATCTACAAATTTAACCCAGAAGTGGCTTAGCCTTGAATGTGATGTGTTTCTCTTTTTTTGACTGTTGTAGTATATATTGCATGCTATGCATAGTACATAATATAAATTCTAGTCTGTATTTCAGTTAAGAAGAGCATAGTTCAAAACATTTTCATTACTGAAAACATATATCTACTAGTGATTTATGAAGAGATTATGAAATTCCAAATGCAGTTGTAGAGCTTTATCTTTAGGTGTTTTTGGAAAATAACTAGGCTGCTACTGATCAATGAACAGGTGATACATGATCTTTAAAATTTAATTTACTTAAGTCATTTGGGGATGTTTAGTCTTGAGTAGGCTGAGAGGGTATCTTATCAACATATATAAATATCTGAGGAGTGGGTGTCAAGATAAAGATGATAATCTCTGTTCAGTGGTGCCCAGTGATAGGACAAGGAACAAGGGGTGTAAGCTAGAACACAGGAGGTTCCAGGTTCCAGCTCAATGCAAGGAGACACTTCTTTACCGTAAGGGTGACAGATCACTGAAAGAGGCTGCCCAGAGAGGTTGTAGAATCACCTCTGGAGATAATCAAAACTCGCCTGGATGAGTTCCTGTGCACCTGCCCAAAGTGATGCCACTTTGGCAGAGCTATTGGACTTGATGATCTCTGGAGGTCCCTTCTAACTCCTAACATTCTGTGACTCTGTGATCTTGTCATTTTGCTTCCCCTAGTACATAACTTTCCTGACTAAACACTGAAATAAGAACTAGCAGATTTAAATATTTACAAGAAAATAAAAGTGCCACATTTGCTGTCATGAATACCCAAGTATTAGAATACTAACACTGATCCATGACTCAGTTCTCAACTCAAGTTAATTTTGTGAAAAACTAAATCAAATTTAACTTTCAAATATAAATGACTACCAATTCAACTCCTGCTGTGTCACACAGTTTCTACAGTCACAGGTGCAGTTATTAATTTTAAAAATGTGGCAGAAGTTTTAGCACATACTCAACTAACTTGAGCTGACCTCAAGCATGTAGTTACAAAAATAGAGAAGAGGCTTTTTCTTGGGCAACAGCGTCTTCTTGCAGCACTCCTAAACAATTTCCTTCCCTGTCCTTCCCCACCTCCTGTTGGTAGTTACTTGTTCCTGCTCGTGTATCCAAGGCTGTCACTCCCTGGGCTTGGCAATCCTTATTCTTGGAGAAAGAGGGAAGTGGAGACATTGAAATACATCCTGGATAGAGGGAGAATGTGATAAAAGATTGCCCTTGAAAAGTAAGCACCAGAAAGACAACCACTGGGATGGAAGCAACAGGCAGAATAAAAAAAAAAGTGGGGAAAGACTGTTTCCAAGATAAAATCTATAGACTATGTGCTGAAATTTTCAAAAACTAAAGGCCTGATCAAAAATCTGTAGGAGATAATATGAAAAATATGTGTTGTTAGTTCTGATTTCTGGAAGAACTCTAAGAAAGGGATGTTCCACTTCCTGTATGGTAGTGAGTTAACATGTAAGAGTTTACCTTGATGTGTCCTCACACTTGTAAGCCTGAGAGACATGTAGGAAATATTTTAACCAAAGCCTTCCACAAGCCTTTAGTTCAAGCATCTAATAACCTTTTTTAGAACATGAAAATATGATCGTTCTTTGTCTTATTTAAACAAAACACTTCCTCAGAACCATAAATAGGGAGTGAGGAAATGCCTCTTGGCAAACATACCAGCATTAGTTCTTTACGGGAAATGTTTATTCATTTGCTCTTAGCAAATAAATGAAACAAAAAAATTTTACTCCTTTCCTGCGAAGGCATCCGTCTCTGTCACACCTGTAGAGTTGCATGATTTCAGTAGAAGCAGTCTGAACAAAGGTGACGCTGTACACAGGGCTTCCTTCCAGGAGTAAGTCCCTCCCTTAAAAATTTTCAATTGTTTCCTGTGTGTGCCAGAAGTACTGTCAGCATGATAGGAGTACAGAATATGATCTAAGACATTCTGGAAACAGCAGAAAAAAAGTTATACATACATACAGCAGCTTTACAGAGTATTTGGTAATATGAATTCTTAGGGGAGAAAAGTATTTTAAACTCTCCCTTCTGGAGTATTCTCCCTGTGAGGAATTCTAATACTACTTTTGCTTTTAAAGAACTCAAAGGTGTAGGCCTCATATAACAGATGGTAACTAATAACCACAATACTTTGGTGTGTCTGAGATTGCTTTTTTGCAGCATACTAAAAAAATCCTAAGTTACTGCACAGCTTGAATGCTGAGAGCTCTGAAGTGTTTGAATGGTATTGTCAAAGTAGCCTCAGTAGGTTTTTAACAGTACTGCACAACTGTCTGGAATGTGAAAGCAAACCTTGCTTCCTTTAATGGCCTCAGGTACCCTCTGGCAACCTCTTCTCTATCAGAGGTAGTTTAATGGTATTGAGATAGCTCTGACTAACATCAATATAATTCAAATGACATTGAGATAATGTTGAATTGCACTGAATTCCTTTGAAAGCTATTAAAACAAAACAGTAAAATTTTACTCTCTAAGTTATGTAACAAATTATTGTTAGTATTCACAACTTTTCACACACATCATCCTTTTTATGTGTAAATAGGAGGAGAAATCAAAGCTATCTTCTTGAATTTACAGATTTCTAATTTCCACTGAACATGGAGTTCTGAAATAAAATCAACAGGTATTTAGGAAATAATGCTATTATTACTTTCAATACTGTAGTAGCACCGTCAGTGTCAATATGGAGCACAATATACTATGCACCCTTAAGTTCTGATAATATTTAATGCCTAATTTGGAATACAGATTTATTGTGAGAGGAATAAAGAGGTAACATTAAGAAAAGGTGCATTCCTGATCTTTGAGGTCTCTTTCCACCTTGGTGATTCTGTGATTCTGTGATTCCTCAGGTCGAAATTAAAGCATCTTGGATGAAGTCTGTCAGTGTTTACTATAAACTGCTAGCTATCTTGTTCTTGTCTATCTTAGACAGAAGCAAAGAGGTTTAAAATTAAATAGGAGCCAACTTGTCAAAGGTTTATCCAGAGAATGAGAAAGTTCAGTATTTTATTTGTCTTGTCATGAGTGGATTTTAATTGCTGCTGTAGTCACTTTTTTCAATATATAACTTATTACAGTGGCTCTAATGCTTTTATGATAGTCATCATAATTGCTGGAGATATCTTCAGAAGTCATTCACATTCCTCTGAGCTGGAAGAATTCCAGAGTTCACGTTGTTTTGCTATGCGAATAGCTATGAAAAGTGTTATCTGTTGGGAACATTTCCTTCTGTGTTTGAACTTTAAAATTGTTATCTGATTAGATTGCTGTAAATTGCAAAGGTAAATGCAATGCAATGTGCATAGTACTCTGATCTTTAGTGGTCATTAGAATTACAAACGCACAGTGTTGGCTTCTGTCCCTACTGTGCATCTGAGAAATGGCTTATTGCTATTCTGCTTTGCTGATACCCTATACCAGCATGAAACCTGGCTGACGTATAGGAAGAGAGGCTTAAATTATCAGGCCTGCGGTTTACAAACATCTGTCTTTCCATGAAAATTCATTACTGTTAAAAATAAATAGAGTAGTTGGCTTGTTGAATTTTCCTCACTAGTAGGAATCCTATCAGTTGATATTGCTAATACTAAGCTTGTAAATACTTGTCAAAGGGTTAAGAGAAGGCAAATGATTTGACTAAAGGATATGTAGCTGATTAGCTACATATTTTGTCACCCAGTTCTCAGTCTGGCCCTGACCTTTGGCAGGAGGGTTTAAATACCCTTCACATTCCAGCTGTTTCTGCTTACTAATTATGTCAAAATGCTGACTTTTATTTCTCACTTACATGCTTATGCACATGGAACCCTTTGTTTGCCATTATGCCTGTTCAAGGGGAGTTTTCCACCAAACACTTTATTGGGGAGACTGTATAACATCATATTAACTTCTAGATTACTGACTACCTGTACTTCCAAGAATCAGGCTTTCCTTCAGGTGGCAAGGAAACACTGAAGAGAATGTAGCTCTACAGACCGTGATCAAGAACCTTGAAGCAGCTGTCTTGTAAGTGCCTGTTAGGTCCTTACTATACAGAGACAGCAGTTATGCATCCAACCTTCTCTCTGCAGAGGAACTTCAATGGAAAATTAATACTTCTATAACTCATCTCATTCTTCCTTATTTACTGCTCTTAGTATGCAAACTGAAAAGCCATAATCCTCTAAAGACTTTGAAGTTTTATACAATGTGAATGATTTGGATGTCACAAACAGAAGATTACAATAATGTAAGAGTGAATAAACAGGAAAGCATATTGACAATTCATTTTGACATAAATATTTATGTCAACATATATGTTTAGCAAGGGCAGAATTTACATTTAAAAGTGGTTCTGAGAAAATTTCTTTGACCAAAAAAAAAAAAAAAAAAAGAAAAATTATATCAAGAGAGAAGCACTCCAGTATTGAGAAAAAAGGACTAAAATTTAAATCTTAATTAATTTCCCAGTATACTAAAGAACTGTTTTTAACATGATCATATAAGTTTTTTCCACACAAAAGGTCTCTTCCTCAATAAGTGCTGGTCCAAAAGCAGAATACTAATTTTCTCATGAGTTTTCAATCATATTTATCTGAATATTTCACAACTGAGGAACTAATCTTGGAACTACTTCCACAAAAGGAAGGGGATTTCATTATTTCTGTTACACCATTTCATTGGTCTCACATATCACAAGGTTAAATAAGGGTCAGACGTTTTCACTAATGTAGAGTGCCTTATTAAACAGTCTAGAGCTTAGCTTTTCAGATAAATTATCGTTGTTAAACACTTAAAAATGTCAGCATACAGCTCTGTGTAACTCAGGATGGAGGTGTTAATGCTCTGTGTTTCTACAAATCTGGCATGAGGCTATTATGATGGATGCATGAAAAATGGAACCTAACTAGTGCCTGTACAACATAAGATTTGTTGGATACTTGAAAACCCCAGGATTATCCAAATTTAATTGAAGATGGTCTCAAATTTTCAATTGTATTGCATTTTAAGAAACAATTGTTCTTTAATGAACAAAGTTGTAGGTCCTTCCACTGCTCTCTTCTGAACCCCAATTCACCTCCATAGCTATTCTGAACACTGAATGAGGTTGAAAAATAATGACTGTAGTATAAAGACTATCAACACATGCATACATACAAAAGAGATTAATTCAAATTTGCTCAAAAAAACCCCATTACATAGCATTTCTTAATCTTGGTCTACAATCTCTCAAAATAGTGTAATTATACTCAGCTATGTTTTTAAATAGCTAATATTTCAGGTTAGAAGAAACCACAGATATGCCAATCCCCAAAGAAATTTTTATCCAACAAAAAAGTCTTCTTGGTGACAAAATATTTATGGTCACTTTCATCCTTTTTATGTCTGAAACCATCAATTTTGAGAATTTGACTGCCAGCACATGAACTAATCTCTGATAGAAAGTGGTCAGAAAGAATGTTTACTGGAAGCAAGGTTCAGCAGAAATTGCCCTCTTGGCTTTTATTCCTTGACCTACACATTTTGAGTTTGATGTCTCTGTCTCTTTCTTTCCAGTCTGTTCTATCCTGAAACCCAGGTTTCTTTCTTACTGTGGTTTTATTATTCTTTCTTACTCTGGTTTTATTATTCTTTCCAGCCACATAAACTCAGTGTCAACTCCTCAGTGAAGAAAAGTATGAGGTGTTCTAAAATTCCAATTAGATTGCAAACGTGTCAATTCAGAAAAGCGATATTGGGTATGTTTTCTAGATTTCCCTCATATCATGTAGTCCTAGTCATATATGTTGGTATCTTTATTTACCTTGTTGTTAAAGGAGTTTTTAAAAACTTTACTTGTTCCCTAGATTCCTTTTGTTTTCTGTAGAGTTAACATTACTGCCTTCATCCCATTGCTGTCATACACATAGCATTTCATTGCTGTAGTAAAATATATACGTACATGTTTTATATTTAATATTTTTGGTGGTGGTATCTTCAGACACCACTGTAACTTATTTACAATGTTTATTTACAGGTTCTGTTATTCAGTTGTGAGTAATACCTTCCACATATGATGATAGTTTAACAATGTAAGCACAAATCTGAGAATTGCCAATACAACAATTTAAATTGGAAATGAAGGTGCCATGATCTGCTGTTTCCCACAAGGAGAATTCTGTAGCAGATTAGCCAGGGACTCAAAGCTCGTTACTTTGTCCAGTATCTTCCCAGATTCTGTAACTATCATTCAAGGAGCTCTTTGCTTGGAGAGGGCTAAGGAGCCTCTCTCTTCTCCTGCCCAGTTCATGGTCTGGAATGTTTATTGGCTTGGAGAGGGCTAAGGGGCCTTCCTCTTCTCATGTGTTCCATTGCCAGGCTGTAGCCTTTCCCTGGCTCAGAGGGAGCTAAGAGGCCTCTATCTCTTGTGTGCTCCATTGACAGGCTGTATCTTTTCCTGGGCTTTTCAGGGATTCAGTTCTCTTGGGGCTTTTCCCCTTTCTGCCTCTGGTGCAGTGTTCTCAGAGTGTTGGTTGCCTCGTTCCAGGTGCAAGGCCCAGGTGTGATTTGCCTGTTAGGACAAGCTCTTAAGATGCAGCTCTGGCACCATTTGGCTCTTGCTGCTTCCTCAGCGAGAACGAGGCAAATTGCCTATCATCTCAGCTGGTTTAAATACTGTCCAAAGACAATTAATGCCCTTTGGTAAAAGAGAAACCTGATAGCTGAACCTGTAGGATGGGGCATATCCAAACATGTTCAGGGGCACACACAGTTCACAGGTGTGTTACAAAGTTAGTCACACATGCTACACGTTTGCCTGGACCATCTGGATCCCAGGAAGTGTCCAGGTTTGCACATTCACAGGTGTTTAGCCCATTGTCTGGGTTAGGGCATGTTTTGGGGCTTGTCCTTTCAGGGCGATTGCTTAGATGAGGAATCAGATGCTAGTTCTCACTGTATTTTTCTTGGCTTTTAATTCCTTATATGTGTTGATGCATTTAATAGTAGATTTTATCTGCTGCAGTTTACAAATTTCCTGTAAAGGATTTAAAAACACACACACCAATATTGCCATATAATTCTAGACTTTATCCTAACCCTAATGGATTCATCAAGTAGAGGCCATTAACCCCAGTGTATGGTATTCTAAGGAGAGACAATAGAAATAGCAGTAGTTTTAAAGCAATGTTTTTGAAAACACAGGAATGATTCATTGTCACATTACAATTCTCGCCTCACTGAAATGCGTGATGTTTAGAATCTAATGAGGTGTTCTACAGACAACAAAAGCTCCATAGCCATTCAGATTCCACACTGGCTCATACTGTAGAAGAAGCATACTTTTATTAATCATAAAGGATGTCTACAAAGGAAAATAGTTTCCCCAGAGAATATAAGTAGAATAGAATAGAATAGAATAGAATAGAATAGAATAGAATAGAATAGAATAGAATAGAATAGAATAGAATAGAATAGAATTAACCAGGTTGGAAGAGACCTTTGAGATCATTGAGTCCAACCTATCACCCAACACTATCTAATCAGCTAAACCATGGCACCAAGCACCCCATCCAGTCTCTTCCTAAACAGCTCCAGTTATGGTGACTCCACCACCTCCCTGGACAGCCCATTTGAATGGCAAATAACTCTTTCTATGAAGAACTTCTTCCTAATATCCAACCTAGACCTCCCCTGGTGCAGCTTGAGACTGTGTCTTCATGTTCTGGTGCTGGTTGTGTGGGTTGCCTGCCCCACCTAGCTACAACCTCCCTTCAGGTAACCGTAGACAGCAATAAGGTCTCCTCTGAGCCTCCTCTTCTCCAGGCTAAGCAACCCCAGCTCCCTCAGACTCTCCTCATAGGGCTTGTGCTCCAAACCCCTCACCAGCTTAGTTGCCCTTCTCTGGACATGCGCCAGCAAGTCAACATCTTTCCTAAACTGAGGGGCCCAGAACTGGACACAGTACTCAAAGTGTGACCTAACCAGTGCTGAGTACAGGCAAAGAATGACCTGCCTGCTCCTGCTGGCCACACTGTTCTTGATGCAGGTCAGGATGCCATTGGCCTTCTTGGCCACCTGGGCACACTGCAGGCTCAGGTTCAGCCTACCATCGACCAGCACCCCCAGGTCCCTCTCTACCTGGCTGCTCTCCAGCCACTCTGACCCCAGCCTGTAGCACTGCATGGGGTTGTTGTGGCCAATGTGCAGAACCCGGCACTTGGATGTGTTCAATCTCATGCCGTTGGATTCTGCCCATCTGTCCAGCCTGTCGAGGTCCCTCTGCAGAGCCTCTCTACCCTCCAGCAGATCAACTCCTGTCCCCAGCTTGGTGTTGTCCTCAAACTTACTGATGATGGACTCAATCCACTCGTCCAGGTCATCGATAAAGATATTAAAGAGCATCAGGCCCAGCACTGATATCCGGGGCACATCACTACTGACTGGCCACCACCTGGATGTGGCACCATTCACCACCACTCTCTGGGCTCGGCCCTCCAGCCAGTTCCTAACCCAATGCAGTGTGCTCCTGTCCAAGCCATGGGCCGCCAGCTTGGCCAGGAGTTTGCTATGGGGGACGGTGTCAAAGGCCTTGCTGAGGTCCAGGTAGACTACATCCACAGACCTCCCCACATCCACCAGGCGGGTCACCTGATCGTAGAAGGAGATCAGGTTGGTCAGGCAGGACCTGCCCTTCCTAAATCCATGCTGGCTAGGCCTGATCCCTTGGCCATCCTGTGAGTGCTGTGTGATTGCACTCAGGATGACCTGTTCTATAATCTTGCCTGGCACTGAGGTCAGGCTGACAGGCCTATAATTCCCTGGCTCATCCAACCAGCCCTTCTTGTGGATGGGCATCATCCACAAGATGTATTGTTACACTGACATGTAAATAACCTCTCCCTTTGTGCTTCTGCTTTTCTTTACTTGCACAAGCACACGCTTGCTGTTGGTGAGGATAGCAAACATCTAAGCCCGTGATGGGACACTTATTTTGTTTCTAGCCTCTCAAGTTCTTCTTCTGCTCTTTCATTATTTGTGAAGAAAGCACAAGGAAGTTCTGACATATCAGAAAACAAGGAAGCTCAAAAAATTCCTGGTACTTTTTGTGAGGGAGTTTCCTCGTCATAAGCAGCATCTTAAAATATGCAGAGACAGTGTGCCTCCATGGTCTATGAAATACAAAGAAAGAGAATAATTCTAGGGGGATCTGGAGCCTTAAAAGAACACAAGGTAATTGATAAAAGAATGCATTTTCACCACGTGATGTGGCTTTCAAACCATAAATGTATTTCATATAGAGAAAAATACAGTGTATATATAGTCCATGAATTCTTCCTGATCTGAATTAATTAGTAGAGAGAATGCCATAAGCAGAGAGACAGACATGCTTCTTCAAATGGGTGGTGATGTTGGATTGGAATAGTTGCTACATAACTGTGACTGTGTAGTGTTTTAACATCAAGGGCACAAATCTTGACCCAGATGTATTCAAGGCTTTGCCTGTGGCTTGATGACACATACCCTTTTCACAACAATTGGTGGATTTGTGGTAACAATCAAAAGGCATTTAAAATGCTTGGAATGTGGTGTAGAAACCTCTTTGGCATCCCACTTTTCATGTCTTAGCATAAATGCCTCATCTGTTTTTATTGTTCTGCAACTGCTCATTTATTTTGAAAGAAAGAGCTTGGCCTGCAGTATTTGCATTCAACAATACTTGAAACAAGACGTTGAAGTCTTTTGATTAGGCCAGTGAACTATTTCATATGAATAATGCCAACAACTGGGTCAGACCTTTTGATTTTGAGTAAGTATATTCCAGACTTGCTAACTGAGTTGTTTGCTTTGTTGCCTTTTTTTTTTTCTTTTAATTTCTTTCTTTCTTTTTTTTTTTTTTTTTTTTTCAGAGAGTGTTTCTGATAAACTGCCAGCTTGGAAATATGTTACAGAACAGGAATGTTTTGTTTTCAATTTATGTTACAGTTGTACCACATTCTTTATGTATTTGTGATGTTTACCCCTCTTTTGAATGTATTTTAACAGCTTACATAATAAATTGCCACATAACTGCTTTAAACAAATCAAGAAAAGAAAAGCATTAATGTGAAACACGTTCAGGAACAAATTGCTTCATTTTGGTAGAGTAAAAGAGAAGCATGCTTATACATTTGTAGACTAGATATTATTCAGTATGTCCAAAAAATTGATTGATCAATAGATCAATCAATCAACAGGCAGAAGAATGGAAATCCTTCTGTTACTGAGTAGACTGTATGACTTTAAAATTCAAGTATAACATTTCTTAGCATTGGGGCAGCAGCCAATAAGCTTCTTCTCCTCTGGGCTCTATTTTATTTGGCAAGTATTGATTAGGAATAATTTTTGAGGCATTATGGGAGAGAAAACAATATAAGAACTGGTAACCTATGGAGATGAAAGATGGAGCTTGGTTAACCTCAGAGATAAAAGAAGTTTAGTTTATCAGCTAAGCCTGATAAAAAAACTTTAGTGTATAATTTGTTCTCCATCACATACACACACACACAAATGTCAGACAAATATATCCTGTCAGAATATTTGAATTATGATATACAGAGTGTAATCATCAACTATTATGAATTTACTAGTAATTTGCTTTAAATCAGATTATGACTGTTGGGAGAACTACTATCACTGTTGTTAGTGACTGCATCACTGAGATGCAGATCCAATCCAGGTGACTTTTGTGTAATGGAGACAGGCAGCCTGGGGCCAGTGTAGAAGTTCCTGCCACCTAGTGCCAGATCTGCTTCTCTTGTAGGGGAAAGTCTTGCTGCTCATGTAACAGCTATTTAGCCTAGCATTATAGAGAAAATGAAGAAAAATAAAAACAAAACTCAGTTTAGGTACACTTAAAGCTGCTCTGGGAAGGATACTTGTGGCTTAGACACCTTTCAACTGCTCTCATCTCCAAATCTTCACTGATTTTTTTGTCATTACATGTGATTAGATCAGGCCAAAGTAAAGTAATTATATGAAATCAATTCATATGTTGGTCTTCACTTCTCAGTGTATATCTGTGTTAGAATTACTACTATTACCATTAGTATTAATAACCTGAGAGTGTTCTTTGGTACACTAGCAAGCCTTCTGCACTGACTTAGTTTCTTCCAAAGTCAGTAAGATGGTAGAAACACATCTCAACAACTTCAACAAACTCCAAATACTACTTTCTATATAGTCTGTTCTTATATTCTGTAAAATGTGAGAATGTAGTTTTCTTTGAAGCTTCATTTATTTTCACAAGAAATGAGTTTTCACAGTTTTCACAGCAAGCACTGTCTCAAATCTTTTTGATTCAGTACTACTCCCACATCAAAAGAGATTTTTCTTCCCTTTTAGAAGTAGTGGAGCTAGTAGGTTTAAGGTTCTCTCTTTTTGTAATTTATTTTCCTTTAGGCTGAAAAATTCTTTCTAAAAGTATCTTAGTCTCTTTTTCTGTTGATACAGCAGTTATGATTCTGGGAAGAAGATAATTTTTTGGAGACTGCAAACAGTATTGACTGTATTTGAACTATCCTCTTTAACAGTTATTATGAACAATTTCCATGCAATGACCTTTAATAGTATCTACTGAGAAAAGTAACACCAAAACCTATTTGATATTTTTCAAAATTGAATTAGAAATATGGATGATTCCAGAAATAGATATTCTCATGGTATGACTACACCCATGGTTTCAGCACCCTTGTAATAGAAATAGTAAAGGAGAAAGTTCTATTTATCTGATTTCTTCTGTGTTATCCCTATTTTGAACTTTTTCAGGGCATCATCTTAGCTCCAAGAATCTCTCGAGGGCATTATTTCTCATAGTAGCAGGTAGCAATTATACAAGGATGGAAAATCCCAGATGGACTAAATTAAATTTCTTCATAAGTGAAACTGTTAAGATGATAGATATCAGGAAATTAAGGACTGAAAGAAGTTCTAGATTCAACATACAATAAATATGAGGTAAAATATTGTGGTGGGTAAGCTGGAAAGAAAATTAGGAATATTTTTTACTCTCTAAAATAGTTAGAAATGTGGGGAAAAGAAATGACAAGAGAAGTATCTTTAAAATTAATATCTTTAAAAATACTTTTAGCATACTTGTGTTCAAGCTAAAATCACAAAGTATCACATAATGAACATCTGTGAAACTCCAATGTGAAACACAAATAGGAGGAAGGCAAAGATTACACTGCTAGTAGTAAAATCTTACAAAACATAGAGTTTGGTTCCCTCTACTACCGTTGACTTTCTAGGCCATGCTATTCTCTTAGAAGATGGGATGTAAGAACCTTCCAATTACCTAACTCATGGACTTTTCTTTCCTTTTAAAATGTGTACTGCAGATCATGTTTGTCAGCTTATTTGAGACTTACAGATGTGTAAGAGACTAAATCTTGTCTCTCTTGATGTGAATCAACAAAGAGAAAATCACCTTTGCTGCTTGCCCAGACAAGAGCTGATGTGTATTGGGCAGATGCCACTGGATATGGACTCTCTGGAATGTGCATAGATAAGATCATCTCTACCCATCAGCTACCCCGGAAAGGGAGGATGGTGCAAAGGAAATGGTTTCATCACCTGGACACATAGCTAAAAAACTGTATAAAAGACCTGAGCAACTACTGGCTCAGAAGAAGGAAAACACCTGGGCAATGCCACTCTGAAGAAAACTGAAGAAAATACCAGGAGAGAAAAGGACAGAGACATCACCATGTAGCCTGGAAGAAGCAGACCAGGACGAACCCTCTCTCTGTGTCCTAAGTTTCACCTATTGCAACTCTGTTGATATTTTGGCCTCATTTGTGCTTCTAATTTCATAACATGGGAACATCCAAAAGAACTGAGTCTCTTTCCCTCCCTGGACCGAGACAAGATATCTCAGACTTATTTTCCCATAGTGTAGAAAGAAGTTTGAGACAGAAAAAAATAAATATTCTTTTCCTTCTGATTAGCAGATAGGTACTGATAAATGTTTTTATTTCAAGGAAACAACTTACAATTTGTTGATGAAAAATTGGGTTGCTTGTTCTTGGAAATCAGTTTTTCTCTCTGGGGTTATTTTGATTCCCTTATAATTGTTCAACACTGACTCTTACACTGCACAGAAATAAACTTACTTTGAATATATCTCATTCCTCTGCCAGTTTGATTGTACTTCATGTATATTCAGAGCACTAGATTTAATGTATCATGGTAATTAACACCAAACCCAAAGAATTGCATACTAAAATTACTACAAACTGGAATAAACTTTCTGAAATTTCTGATACTGGGCTTCTCCAGAGACATCACCAGTGTTGGTGTCTGCTTAGTAACTGTGCTTCTCTCAAAGCTTTTCTATTTTTCTTGGGCTAGCTTGCAATATTTTGTCATAAATACTGTGGGAAAATGGTAGTTATCAATAATTTCTTTTTTACATATTGTTTCAGCTTAGTTTGGAATGGACCAAAAAAAAAAAAAAAAAAGGATTTACAATTATTACAAATTTGAATGGATATACTATTTACAATTATTTGCACTGTGTACATATATGCAAAAACACCCGGATTCACATTTCAGCTTATGACCCATTAATCAAGCCATAAAGCCCCCAACAACCCAGGCTTCCATGCCCTCCCAGGCCTCCCACTCTTCCTCCCTACCCTCCCAGGCTCAGCCAAATGACTCTGCTACCAAGCAAGTTTTATCACAGGCAGCAGTCCTACCCCACATTGCAAAAGATACTGTGCCAAGAGGGGAGGAAGGAAGGCAGAAAGGAAAAAGGGATGAATAATCTCTGTACTCCACTTATATAGCAGATACAGGGCTTATGGGATAAAATAACATAGGTTACAATTTCTGGTGGCTATCTAGTCCTTTGGAGGACTGTCATGTCTCTGGTTCCTAAAGGCATTTAGCCTTAACCCACAACACATATGTGTTGCAATATGTACTCAATGCCCAGCAATACTTTGATTTTTAACATTTCATTAACTTAAATAAAAGGAAAGGTTTATGAGACCATTGAAGTTGTGTCTTAATGCAGTTTTCCTCTGACTCTGATTAAAACACACCATTATTTCATCCAAATTGTCCAAGATGCTTGACCCAGCCACTACAGTAGTTTGTGGGAGTTGAAATAAGGTTGCTTCTTCTGAAAATCATATGATTTTATTTTTTTTTTTCCCCCCTAATGTATCGGTCACACCTCTTGACATAGTTGAAAGTGTTAATTTATGCAACTTCTACTTGAAAATAAAGAATTCCTCTGTAGAGGATTACAGAATCCATGAGAATGGCTCTTTCTAAGGTTTGAAGTAGCACTGTCCTGTCAATGGCTTTATAAGGAAGGACAGTTCAAAGTCTGTTGCACCTCTTGGTGTTTCTCTCCAAATGCTGGAAAAGAAAATAAAAAAAATATTTTAAAAACATCTAATATTCCAGCAAACAGTGAGAAACTGCAATTTGACTTGTTATTAGGCAGAGAACTACAACAGTACACTTGATATAAAATACTTACTAGTCTTAAACTGTGATTAATCGCAACCTGCATAATGGTTGATGTGTCTTCCTTTCCTGACTCATCTTTGGTAAGCACAAGTATGCTGCCTACTCCTGCTGGAAATGACTCATTTAACAAGATCACTCTTGTTTACTGTCCCTTGCCAAGGATCTAGCTACGTTTCCGCTAATTAGTTATATTAATTTTATGTGGGTATTCTAGAATCATAACTTAGTCATGCAGAGACTACAACTTGAAGTGAAGCTTTTGGACTAAGTTCAAATGTGAAGAGACTTAAGAAGCTGCAAGCACATTTCTTGGTTCACTAGTCTACAGAATGCATTTAATTCTAGCTTGATTTTATTCACCAGAAATGTTTTCCATGTCTAGAAGCAGCTGTCATGCTATGAGTTCATAATATGAATTCATAACAATCTTGAAAGCTACAAACATGCTTACTTTTAAAATTTTTATATTAACATAAGACAGATATGTGGTAATTACTGATAAAAATATTAAAACTATGCACAGATAAGTTAATCTGCTGGCTAAATCAATGAGTCTTTCTTTGTGACAAGATTACAGAATTGACCCTGAAACAGGTATTTCAACGTTAACTGGGTAAAGTCTAACATCTTATTTAACATCTAAGATTTTTAAAAGAAACCTGCTAAACCATGTATCTTTTATAAGGAGATCAATGAATGATTCACCACTATGTCAATACAAAATCAACTGAGTGTTGATTCTAAATACTATGAAATCCAACAATACAATATGGTATCATGTATAGTACTCCGAAAGGTATTTCCGCTCCCAGTATCACCATGTAAACTATCAAAACAAGAGGGCTTATTGTAAAAGGATGTGAAAGATTAAGATCTATTCAAGTGTGTGAGCGCAATGTGATGGCTACATATCACTGAACACTGACGCTTCTCCGAAAAATGTAGCATCATACTCTTGTGTAGGTCAAGCAGAAAGATACTACCACTAGTTTGTCATGCTAACATGATGGGACAACACCTTAAGCAGCCTTGCATTATTGTCTTCCCTGACTCATGTATTCATTTACCATTTTGCAATGTCTGGTGTGTCCTACTATTATTTGATTTACAACAAGGAGATGAGGTTCACATGCTTTCTGTGGTCTATGTAACTCTAAAAAAAAAAAAAAAAATCGAGATCGAGTGTCATAAAACCATTTAAAGCCTCAGGTTAACCTAGAGGGGAACTTACAAAGTCAAAAAAAAAAAAAGCAGATGTCAGTGTCTGGCAAACCTGAGTATGGAGCTCAGGCTCCTAGTAGGATGGTAAGGAGAGTTGGGAGAAAAAGGCAAAACTCTGGGAGCTGAGATGAGGAGAGTTTGATATAATAGCATAAAGAGATAACCTGGAATAAAAAGAAGGTAATTCTTTCTCTGAAGAGTAAGGGTGTCTGTGAAAGAATTCTTCCCTTTTCTAATGTGTCCCATTATATTGTAAAATAAATTTATCCTGGTAAACAAACCATGAAGTAAAAAAATATGCATGCTAAACATGCTGATGTGCTAATACAGCCCACCTATATTGCATACATGGTTGTATTAAAACCACCTGTGAGAGTGGTACAAACAGACATTGTCAAGCATTGGAATAGGCTGCCCAGGGACATGGTGGAGCCATCATCCCTGCAGGTGCTAAAGAAATATGTAGGTAGGCATGGCACCGTTTAATGGCCATGTTGGTGCTGGGTTGATGGCTAGGTTTGATGATCTTAAAGGTCTTTTCCAACTGAAACAGTTCTATGACTGTATGATTCTATACATTGCTCTGGATGCACAAATTCCCAAAATGAGCATGTGAAGTTTGCAAATAGCAATCGACACACAGGCATTAGATCAGAGATCTCCTGTTCATGGCTACAGGCAAAATGTTTCATCTTCTGACATTGAACTGCCATTTATTGAATGTGTTTCCGTAAGAGGAACCAATCTAGAAATGTACCAAAACATGAGAATAGCTAGCATATGGAGCAGAGTTTTAAAGTTTAAGATGACAGACCTGAAATTTGGATATATAAACTGAAGAATGTCAGGAAAACCTGTGTTTCTTCTGAATTTACCTGGTGAGTGATGCTGCTAAATTGTATGTCCAGTGGCTGGAGGATGATAGATAAGTCTGGACTAAGAGAAGAGTAAACATATTTAAGAGAACAGTTAAACACATGAATAACTTATGCAGACTTCTAATGAATTCTCTGATGGTTTTAAGGTCCATGTGGTTTACTTTTTCACTGTGAAATCTAGTTCAAATTAAACTTAGTTCAGAAAGTTCTGTGTTAGCCTTTGTTAAAGAGATTGAAATAAAGATTACAATGTTGTCTAACCATTCATGAATTTGTTTTGTTCCTAAAAGTGGGACAAATCCAAAGGTGAAAAGAAAATCTCTGAGGTAATTTCTGTTGAATGCACCATTTCTTGCTAACAAAAGCTAGGTGATGTTCTTTTTTCAAATGTAGGCTTGTCTTCTTCAAATGTAATTCCTCTCACATATTGAACTTTCTCCCTTGATAGTAGTATGTAACAATTAGGACAAATAACTGCCTTGTCGCTCATATAAACCTTGCTCTTCCTTGATCTCTTTGGATTCTGCATACATTTCTCATGACTTATTAAAGCTTTATCTGAGTATATTATTAGATAAAATTAAAAGAAGGATAGCTGGGTCAAAACTTAACAATGATTGGTTTCCCAACAACCTTGAAAATACACTAAAGGACAGTGTTTCTCCTCAGCCCTTCAAATGATTTTTAGGGCTTTTTGATGGATCAAACCTTTGGTATTTCATTTTTATTGAAATCTTATTGATTTAATTAAATTGAATTTCCAACTAAGTTACAAAAGCCAGGTGTTTTCTGGTGAAATAACCTCTTTGGGTCAGCAGATGTAGCTGACATTTTAAAATAGGCATTAGTTTGTAGCTAGACTCTTTCCTGAAATCACAGATTGCTTTACATATTTATTCTGTGCAGCTGTTCAAGTGATGGCATCATTACCATAGAAAATTACTTTCTTATGTGTTTTTACAAATGATGTATTTCTGATAGAATAGAATAGAATAGAATAGAATAGAATAGAATAGAATAGAATAGAATAGAATAGAATAGAATAGAATTAACCAGGTTGGAAAAGAACATTGAGATCATTGTGTCCAACCCATCATCCAACACTATCTAATCAACTAAAGCATGGCACCAAGCACTCCATCAAGTCTCCTCCTAAACACCTCCAGTGATGGCAACTCCACCATGGTGATGGTGATCTAGCACCATGAACAATTTTTGTATTACTTATGAAGTGTTTTGTCCTGTATGAATTTATTTTGAACTGTGTTTAAATGAAAGAAGAATTTGGAATTTTATTTGCCATTAATGACCTTCTAATTTTATTTTTTTCTTATGATTCACAAGCAACTGGGTGTGTAGAATCATCATAGGATCAAATCTTTACCAAAAAAAAAAAAAAAAAAAGCAGAGTATAAGAGACATCCTGGAGATTTAACTTTGTTTCAGACTTTCTATTGACACTCCTGTTTCTTTATATATTATTATTTCTTTATCTAAAACAGCGGCATAGGAACAGTTTGTCATTTGTAAGGGTATGGAATACCGTAAGTACCAAAGCGTTTTGGGGTAAGCGAAGAATTAGGGGTTCTTATTTGCATGCCACGTTGATTCCACTTAATAGATGGGAAAATATGGCCTATTTAGCTTTTCCTAACTTTAAAGCATCTCTTTTTTTCACTGATACCTTTCAAATTAAATATCTGGTTTGCATTCATACTACATTAAGGGGTTTCAACTCTCATCAGCATATCAAGTCTTTTTCCTAATGTAGCTAATTCGTGAGACACTCTTTGATAACTCTTTTTGTTACGTTTGTAAATATCTCTCTTTACATTTTGTCTCCTCTTCTGGTTTGATATTTATCTCTATATTTCATCATCAAATACAGGTTGGACTCGATGATCTTTGAGGTCTCTTCCAACCTCAGTGATACTGTGATACTGTGAAATAGGAGACTGCATTATTGGCTTTACACAGTGGTTTCTCTGTATATTGAATTCAAGCAAGATACAGATAGCTTGTTTGACATATTTAAGTTAATTCCAAAAATCTACACATCAGGCACTTCGTCTCTGAAGGAAAATCTCAGGCAACTTAAGTTGAATGCCTCAGTTTGTCCCTTTTTTAGTTTGCTTTTGTTTGGTTTGGGTTGGGCTTTTTTGTTTTGTTTTTCTTTTGTTGTTACTTATTTTTTCAAATATATTTTGTTGTTGGGTTTTTTCCCTTTTGTTTTGCAGTGGGAGGGGGCAGGGGAAGTGGGGTAATTCCCTTTTTCATCCCTTCAATATTTATTTTTTTTTATATTTATTTACCAATAAGACATGGATACAATTTAATTAGCCTCAAACCCAATAATCACTTTCCTCAAATTGTTGCAAAAGTTTGAACACAGAACACATTTTACGTTTGGATTGTTTTGTTGTATTCACTAGGTGAATACAGTGAGGTCACAATTACTAATTACTTAATAACTAAACAATCCACAAAAACTCTTCTTCACATGTGAATGACAAATGCAGGCCTGGGTAGAGATCCCAAATTAGTTCCCATGATTGCAATTTGTGGACTGTGTGGCCTACCAGACTTGATGAGCTGTATTAATTAAAGTATCTAAGAAGACCTTACTTGTCTTAACATTGGCTTTTTTTCAGACACATTAGAATAAAGTTACTCACTGACTCTGAGCTAAAGGTCAAAGCAAAACAGGCCCAGATTCAGGAAAGTAGCCTTAGCTGCCTTTCAAATTGTAGCTCTGAAGTAAATGAGATTAAAATTCATGTTTAGATTGTTTTTTGGAAGAAATTAATTTAAACAGAACAAAGTATACAAATGAAAAGGAAAAAAAGAATCTAATTTCTCATTCTACTAAGCAAACGATTGCATATTTTACACAAATTAAGATGATTTGCTAAACTGGGACTGTTTATGCCACGCAAGTCTTTGTCAGATTCGAAATACAATTATTCAGATAGTGTGGAAATATAAAATTAGCTTATGCCACATTAATTTAGTCAATTTTTTTTTTTCTGTTTCCCGTGAGAGTCATGAGACAATAATTATCTCATTCTTAAGTATCTGGACATAGAGTATCTTAAACTATACAATTTAACTATCTTTGTTTCTTTGTTAATCATTTTAAATTATAGACATTAATTAATTTGAATGTATCAGACATGAATTGAAAGAAGTAGTTTCGAGCAGTATTTTCCATGTAATGTACAGTATGTTGTAATTAAAGCTAAATGAGCTCTTAAAAAAATAATTCTCTTAATTTGTCATACATGAGCACATGGTGAGCTTAATTAACGTCAGTAGGGTAAAATCAAGTATTTTAAAGTGCTAATTTAGGATAACAGAATATGAGCTGCTGCAGTTCTGAAATGTTCATTCATTTCTAATTATGATTTGTTTCTGAAACATGTCGTTTATTTCAGCACAGAACAATTGAACTTGTAGGAGTAAGCAGTGAATAATGCTCCAAGATGCACTTTCTATTTGTCTGAAAGTATAAGAGCCCTAAAGATTTGAGATATAAATACTATAAATTCTATTTAACAATTAACAATTTTTATCTCTATTATGTGGGCAAATAGAGCACCATTTGAGCAATTAGTGCAAATATATTGCTATGACAGTATCCCACCAGCTCCAAGCAGAACCCCAGCCCTTGCTGCCGTACTCTTCTGATAAGTCTTCCCTGAGGTGGCTTGGCCATTCAGAAGGTTTCTGGCAAATTCACTTCAATCAGAAATAAATTTTTTAACTCTTCCTTAATTCCTCAAGTTTGAACTGCAGTGTTCTGGAAATATGAAGACCCATCCTTCATGTGTAGAGCCAGCTTCTAATGAACATGTGTTATTAAGCTGGGCCGAGTCTGATGCAATTACAACTACATCACATAATCAAATTAGCTTTATTTGACTGAAGTTGTTTAATAGTGTATTAACAACCATACCAAAGCTAGGCTGTCCTTCACAGGTCAAGCTGCACTGTCTTGTTTTATTAATGAAATTATCTATATGCTGACGGAGCAACACACTTCTTAATAAAAAAGATTGGTTGTCAAGGGTGTGCTGATTGTTTCTCTGTACAGTTTCACGCCCTCATTTTTAAAAAGCTTTTGCTTTAATATTCTGAGTTTACACAGTTGTGATACATATTGGATGCCTGAGTTTCCCAGTTCATTGGTAATTGCATTTCAGTAGTGATCTGTACATTTAGCTGTAAAACTGTCTGGAAGCTATTAGAGTGAATAGTGTTACATAATCACAAAATCACAGAATGTTAGGGGTTGGAAGGGGCCTTGAAAGACCAACACCTGCCAGAGCAGGTTCACCTAGAGTAGATTATGGAATTATAGAATCATAGAATTGAGAAAATAATAATAGAGATCATATTATTATCACTATTTCTGGAAATCCACTGCAATCCTCACTTAAAGCATTTCACCCAGATGAGTGACCTTCTGATGCAGATAATTGACAACATGATTTGTAAAAAGCAAAGATTTCCACATCTGACAGCTGCTTTGTTTTCCTCTATAATCAGAAGCCTCTGTGCTAAATAATTTCATTTAAGTGAATTTCTAGGATTAAGATCTTTACACACCAGAAGAACAGTAGAGAAAATGATGCATTGCATTGGGACTCTTGTTATCTTCTATATATTTGGCCTTGTTCACAAGATGGGAGAAAGATTGTTATATTTGAGCCAAATATGGGGGCTTAGCTCTTCTTTTCTTATGGGAGACTCTCTTCCAGAATTGTGCTAAAATTTAATATTGTAGCACAATAGCTGGAAGTCGTCAATTAATATGGTATAACCTATGCCTGGGTTTAGATGAACACTTTATGATAGGAATGTAAAAGAAAGCAAATTTAACAGGGAAAATATACAAACAGAATAAGAAACAGAACAGTAATTCTAGGCATGACAGTACTCTGTCTCCTCTATTCAGTCAAGTCAGAAATGCCGTATTTGCTCTCTGTAGCTGTTCATTGTAATTTCTCCAGCTAAAGAAAAACAGAGGCATCATAAATTCCCCCATAAGCAGTTCTTGAGGTACAACCTAGTTTTACAGATCAAAATATTTTTATTAAGATCAGGGAAAAACATTTCTATTTAAGTATTCCACTGACCTAAATCTCCCAAAATTTTGAAGTCCCTCCAGTTTACAAAAAATGCAACAATTGTTTAGAATACAACAACAGAATTCAAAGACACCCATTGTATTTCAGATGCAATTGCTTTCTAGGCATTAACAAAGGTCTTTTTAGAAACCATGACAAATAAGACATTGAGTTGTAGGTTGGTTTACTTCCTTAAGGCAAATTTTATAGGAAGTAAAATGGAATATTTTAGGTTCATGTACATCCTTTACGGAAAAAGCATGGTATAAAAGTTTGGCCTGGTGATAGAAACACAGTAACTCTATTACAAATAGAATTTTCCTCATCTTTGCTTAAAAGTAATCTGAAGACAGATTTTAAAATACCTATTTAGAGAAGTCTGGAGGTTTTTAATTAGTGGGGGAAAAAAAAAAAGAAGTATGGACATTTATTTTAGCAGCCCATTTTTTATATCTCTCATGCTGTTAACAATTTAAGCCAAACTAATTCTGTTACAAGAGTTTTCAGTGTAAAGACTAATGTTTTGACTGAGTCCATGATCAGTAGAGCCCTCATTTCACATACTGTTGATTAGTACTTATATACACTTACTTCAATATATCATCCTAGAATGATTGCAGTCAATGCAAATTCTTCCACATCTTCAACAAGGAAGGATTTGCTGCTGTAATTCCAGAGCCTTAACAGATTTGCAAGACTGAGGTAGCGTCTATTTATGTGCCAAATCAATTCTAGCACTAAGTAAGTACACAGAGATACCTTCTGATGGCAACCGGACTTAATGCTTGAACCGCTCAAAAGGGAAAATAAAAAGCCACAGAGCTACTGGTTTTGCACAGTTCTGTACTCACTGCCCTTTGTGTGTCATGATTAAGATGTAGTGTATAATTTCACAAGTCTTAGTGTAAAATTTTTCTGAGATGAGCTTGTCCATTTCCACTTTGCCACATTCAAGCTTTGTTTAAAAAATATTAATCAAGTTTCAGACATGCTAAAAAATAGGATGACTTTGCATCACTGTTTAACTTTACCTCTGATGGTTCATACATAAGTCTATTCTCTGACAATTCTTCATTTATTCTTAAGTACTTCTATTTTACCAAGAATAATCAGATACTGTTTTTCAGTTAAAATACAAAAATATTTTTTAAAATGTGAAATATTAATTTTCCTTTCAAGATAAACAATTCAAAATTTGGGGTATTTGTAGCCCAAATCCATTGATGTAATGAAAAAAAAAAATCATGTCCCTCATATCACTGCCTTTGGCTAGAAACATGTTTACTTTGAATATAATTTGTGTGTTTTCTGTCACACAATATGTGGATATGATTTTGAAAGCTTAATAACATATTGGACTTGGTCATCACTGTATACTACCTTGCACAGAACCACTAGAGTAAAAATAATTCTCCATGAACATAAGAAAAAATATCACAGTGACTCAATGGGTTGAAGTGGTACATTAAGGTTGCTGTAAAATTAGTCCTTTTCTTTTTTTTTGTTATTTTTAGATCATCTCTTCATTCATTCCATCTCCAAAATGAGAAACTTTGCTTAATAGTACCCTAAAAGATGAGACATCAAGGCAGCAAGAAATCTTTAAGATCAGAAATGTGTTAAAATAATTGTGAAACTGTCTCAGTTTTGAAAAATTTATTAAACTATAGGCCAGCTCATTTGCTCTTGGAAGTCAATTTTGTAGGGCTGAAACTTGTTGTTAACAAAGAAAAAGGTAGACATGAAAGGTTTTACTATTAATTATCAGGCAAAGTAAAAATACTCCCTAGTAGAAAAGTACATTTATAGATCTCTGGGGCAATAGACTAGTAGCATTACCGTTTTATGACAAAACGTATTCTTCAAGAGATTCTCCTTTTTTGATATAAGTGAATGTTTTAAAGACTATTCTGTGGCAGTAATATAAGACTGACCAAAAATTCTCACAGAATGGGAAAGTTTTAACTCCCTAGAGGTTTTAAAGAGAGATTTTAATTACCTGAGAAGCTGGATTTTGTATTAATTAAAAACAAAACTAAAACCACAAATAATATTGTTTTCAGGAGAAAAATCAAAGTTTTTATTAGTTATCAATACCTTTCTCAGAAGAAAAGTTCATCTTACACAATTTTTTTTCACCAGCTTCCTCTCTATGCATGAGCTAATTTCTGTCTGTAATGGCAAGACTGTCATGACAAGGCACCTTGTGTTTGTACTGCAAACGGAGAACTCTAGATGGGAATTTACATTCTATTTCTTCTAGCTGAGTTATCAGGTGGGTGTGGATAAAATTAGGTGATTGGATGTGCAAATTTGAGATGCTGAAGGAAAACATCTGGTTAATGTTTTGACTAGGAAACAGATTTTTTCCTTTCTGTCTCTATGATAAATATTTTTTTTCCCCTCTCTAATAATTTGCTCAGTTCAGCATACAGTACAAAAGAGAAGATGAGACACTGTTCCCCTTGGATGTATCACCACTACAGGACAAAACACAAGGAGAGTGTTACCATTGAAGTGTGTTAATGGAACCTGGGACAGGAATGGCTTCCTCTTCACCTATGTGATCCTCTATCAGTTAAAAGATAGTGCTGAAACAGTCATCTTGGTTAGAGACTTTGTTTGTTTGTTTATCCTTATGAGCAATTTTTTACTAACATGGGAATATCTGTAAAATTTTTATCGTGGATTTTCACACTTCAGTCTCTTCACCTTTTTGTTTGCTGAAGACACTGCAGATATGATATCCTTCCTTAAATTTGTTTTGGCTAATTGAGCTAAGTTATTTTTGGGTTTGGTTTGTTTTGTGGGGGGTTTTGTGTGTGTGTGTGTGTATGGAGGGTTGTTTTGTTTTGTTTTTAGTTCTTAAAGAGAACATGGTAGGATATATAGGAATTTAGTATTGCCATGTTGGTCATTAATAATAATATGTTCTCTCACTTCCTTATAATCAGAT
The DNA here is from genome assembly GCF_026170545.1 of Melanerpes formicivorus. NCBI lineage: Eukaryota > Metazoa > Chordata > Aves > Piciformes > Picidae > Melanerpes > Melanerpes formicivorus. The sequence continues at coordinate 8,357,447 of NW_027142355.1, read as the reverse complement.
CCAAATCTATGGTTTTAAACTGTTGTAGATATAGACACTGCACTGATGTTGAAGATACATAAATTTACATGCTTACTGTGTTATCGACACTACGTGAAATAAGTCATCAACCATCCCTGTGAAAACTCTGAGCATGCAACTGAATCAGAATATATCAGGCTCTGTGGTACACACTTACCTCCACACTCCATAAAACACACAATTCCTTTCCCTTGCAGTTTGATCTGTAGGAACCAGATAACATCTGGATATTAAAACATACTTTTTAGAATAGCTGGTAAATGTAGTGCATAATCTAGTATGATAATTATATGTGGGCTCTATAACATGCATGCTCAACTGCTTTCTTTCAAAAAATGGTGCTATGTCATAATTCAGAAATAAAATTATCTTGAAGGTCTCTTCCAACCTGGTCTATTCTATTCTATTCTATTCTATTCTATTCTATTCTATTCTATTCTATTCTATTCTATTCTATTACCAACCACTATGGTTGAATGACAGAACCTAACTGAACTACTGACTTGGTTAAGTCTTTCTTCTCCTGCAAAAACCACTAAAAAATCTGTGATTGAGTTCAGCTTCTTCCAGTAAAATGTTCCGTTCCTGGCACAGCACATGCAATCCATACCACATGCTTTAATAATGGGAACACCTGCTAGCCTGTTGTATAGACAATAATCCATATTTTTTCCACATGAAAACTTGTGCCTGACATCTTGAAATTTAAATTGGAACCGAAGACATACACCAATGGGAATGTCAATTACCATTATCATTATCATCACAAGACAATTTGACTCAAATGTTTAATAAAATGAAGCCAAAGGAAAACATTTAGCTTGGATGATGGAGAGAAAAAAAAATAATCTGATAAATCCTAAACTAATGAATGGTCTTTTCTGTAAGAAGTGCCCTAATAAAAGAAAATAATGTCTTTTATGCCGGGAATGTAACTCAATATGACTTGCAGAATTTAGTCCCTATGAAGTCAAATTTAAATAATGTGTAATGCTGTGTTCCCTTTGTGCAAGGCAGAAGTTTTTAGGGCTTAGGAAAGTCATGTATCTGGCTTCATAATCACTGAATACAGACAAGTTTCTCACAGTTTGCACTATGAACTGATTTCAAATATGCCATGAACTTAGAATTATCCATTTTAGGACAAACCTTCCCTATGACTGATGATCCCAGATTTTCCAGACTGAGGTCTTTTCTTCATTAGTCTCCCTCTGGCTTTGGAGAATAAGGAAGAGAAAATAATGTTGTTTGAGCAAGAAGACTGAAATAAATCAAAAGTTATATTGAAAACTGAAAAAAGGAACAAAACTAGCATGGGCCAGTATTGTAGACAAAAATAGCTTAAATTGTGAATGCTAACAGGTGGCACACAATTGTACATCTGTGTGGGAGGTTGTGAATGCCTAAGACTGAACTTCTGAACTCTGAAGCAAGAATCTGTTACCTGCTGGGTGAAGCTATTTAGTAACAGCTGGTAGTAAATTTTGGTAACAACTGGACTAACCAAAAGTGACATGTTCTGAATTCTCCAATTAATAAAAATACATGAGATGGATTCACCAGTGAGGTAGCAGAACATGTGTTGTGCTTCTGTTCATACATTATTTAGTTGGAAAGACTGAGTTCCTGAAAGTAGAGCTAGATGCCTAAAAAAAAGTTCCTGTGACATGATCTCAGAAAGACAAAAGGGTCCTGGAAAGGAAAAGGTCATGATCCTTACTGGAGGAAATATCCTGCAAGTCATAAGGGGATTCCAGAAAGCTAAGAGCTGAGACAATTTTGGGAAATGCTCAGGATCCTTGGCAGGTAGTGTCTGAGGATTAGGGTGGTGGTGGGGAGTGGCATAGTATCAACTGGCTGGCTTGCTGCCCAGCCATCAGGGACTTCCCAGCAAAGAACTGGAGACCTATTGAGCATAGCACTAAAACGGAGCAAGTAAGTGAGACAGTCAGACAGGGTAAAAGTACGAGTGTTGATGGTTCCAGTACCCAGCTCTGCTATGGATTTTCATTTACTCCATCTCACTCTTGACAGCTAAGCAACTGGGAACTCAAAGTGAGTCCACGAAAAGAGCTCTTACTATCTTTTAATCCTAAACCATCACAGATTTATTTCAATGCACACATGCAAACATGATGAGGGGTCGGAAGATTCTGCATCAAGATTTCTACCTTTTTAACCATATCTAAAAGCGATGATAAAGGAATATCATGAGGGTTATAAAACTGAGGAGATAGACATCAACATCTCAGAATTAAGATTGCAGTCTGAATTTACTGTCCTCCCTATGAATATAAATTATGCTAACTATTCATGACACAGCTCAGCTGTTCTGTTGTGTTTTTTGTTGTTGTTGGTTGTTGGTTTGGTTTGGTTTTTGAGCACAGCACAGGTATTTGAATCACCATACACCACAGAGGGAATGGATGCTGTTCACTATGAAAGTCCTGCACAGACTGGGTAAGGTGCAAGGTGTGTGGTATAAAAGATTGTTAGGCAAGAAAAATTGTCTCATATTTATGACAGCTGGATGCTGCAAAGTTTCTGTGTGATGATTTTCAAGTCCCTTAAACCAAACTAAAGTCAGTCATTTGGTGTTTTCCATTATCTGGTATTGTAAGCAAATTTCCTGGAGTCCCCTCAACAACTTTAGTTATAGCAAAAGCTGTTGGAAAATACAGTTAAACAGGCAGAGCTAACATACAAAGCTAAACTTTTTTTTACAAATGAAGAATTCATAATTGTCTGAGGCTGACTATGCAATAGAAATGTTAGATTTGAATCCCTTCATTGTTGAATCTCTATCTCTGATGGGAATGACACCACAGGGTATCACAGGGTCCTGAGAAGCCTTCTGTGATATATTTCTACATGATAGTGACATCAGAAAAGTATGAGGAAATGAACAGTTCTCAATAGGAATCTGGATTTGTTAGTGTCTATTAAATAACAAATGGGAACACACATGCTGAATAACAAAATCAAAATAATGAGCTCATTAAGTAAGCATTGTCCATTCTGTATTGTCAATGAAAAAGAAATTCCTTGTGAAAAAAATAAAAATAAACTAAAATTTCCTTGTAATTCATACAAATCAGAAGCCTCTACAAATGACTGATGAATTGATACTCCTCATGTAATCCTCTACCACATTTCCTAGCCTTCAGGTGAATGATTTTGCTGTTATAGTAAAGTGTTTAACATAGTCTACTCTACCAAGAAAGTCCCCCACCCAAAAAAACCCAAACCAACCCTGGGTGGAGATAAAGAGAGCTCAATGGAGATAACACAATGCAAATTTACCTTAGCTTATTTGCAAAAAAGAACAGCAAAATCAGAAGCAGCTGCAGAAGCCAGAGATAAAATGACCTCCCCTACCTTCAAGCCTGCAGCCAGCCCAGTGGAAAAGATCAGCACCTCAAACTGGAAACAAAGCAGCAACTGGAAACAGGAAGCCTCTTGTGTTACAAATCTCTCTTGAATTACAAGCCCCATGAGAATTTGCTATAGCCAACACTTTTGTTTTAAAGCTGGCTTAGCATCCACATGGTATAGAATATTCATCATCAATTCAATTGGTTAAACCCATGGCATTTACTCATATAACATTTTCATGTGTTGCTCATGAACTTTGTGTATTTGTATATTATGTTGATATATTAATAGGTTGTTAAAATACAGAGAAATACCCATCTGATGATGCTTCAATCTCTGTCTTTGCTGCCAGTCTGATTTTCAATAATACTGAGCTCATTTCTCCTTTTCTTGTTCTGTATGTTTTAACAACTGAAGTCCACTTCAATGGAAAATAGAAAGTGAAGGCTAGAATAGAATAAAATAGAATAGAATAGGATAGAATAGAATTAACCAGGTTGGAAAAGACCTTCAAGATCATCAAGTCCAACCTATCACCCAACACTATCTAATCAACTAAACCATGACACCAAGCACCCCATCCAGTCTCTTCTTAAACACCTCCAGTGATGTTGACTCCACCACCTCCCTGGGCAGCCCATTCCAATGGCAAATCACTCTTTCTATGAAGAACTTCTTCCTAACATCCAGCCTAAACTTCCCCTGGCACAGCTCAAGACTGTGTCCTCTTGTTCTGGTGCTGGTTGCCTGGGAGAAGAGACCAACCCCCACCTGGCTACAACCTCCTTTCAGGTTGTAGATGTAGATGGCAATAAGGTCTCCTCTGAGCCTCCTCTTCTCCAGGCTAAGAAACCCCTGCTCCCTCAGCCTCTCCTCATTGGGCTTGTGCTCTAAACTCCTCCCCAGCTTTGTTGCCCTTCTCTGGACATGTTCTAGCAAGTCAACATCCTTCCTAAACTGAGGGGCCCAGAAGTGGACACAGTACTCAAGGTGTGGCCTAACCAGTGCTGAGTATAGGAGCAGAATGACCTCCCTGCTCCTACGGGCCACATTATTCCTGATACAGGATTTGGGGATAAATGTATTTCTTCTCTCTCTCCCGTCTGTACTATACAATTGACATCACAGAGGGAAATAAAACAAAAGGTGTCTCCTGCAGCTTCACATAAATCTACCATATTCCTGCTGAACACAGCAAAAGCACATTGTTTTATGCATGGATTTTTCCTACCTTAAATTTTGCATCATGTACTTCAAATGTATGTAGCAGTGCTGTTGTCTTTAAAAAATGCCTTTATATGAACATACATACTGCAGTTTCTACAGGGTGTTGGTTTTGTTTTGGTTTTTTTGAAAGTATACTATGATACACAGCTTTCATTATCATTATAAAACAAGTTCTTGAATACACTGTTAGTCTTCCCATGCCATTATTTTACAACTCATATTTTGACTCTTTGGAATGCAGAAGTGATGTACTGTATGTGGGACCTATATCAACTCATATTTCTGGCATGGCTATTTCTGAATTTGTTCTAAATGTCATTATGCCAAAATGTGGTATTGGAAAATTGTAAATACCTGACTTTTGGTTATATGGTTAATATCAAGGCACCAGATGAAGATCAAGGTCAAACTTGATCAAATACTTGCACATAATACAGGCAGATTTGAGTATGGATACAAAACAGTCATGAGAAGGACTTGGGGGTGGTGGTTGATGAGAAGCTCATTATGAGCTGGCAATATGTGCTTTCATCCCAGAGAGCTAACTGAAATCCTGGGCTACATCAAAAGAAGCATGGCCAGCGGGTCAAGGGAGGTGATTCTCCTTCTCTACTCTGCTATCATGAGACCCCACCTGGAGTATTACACCCAGACGTGGAATTCCCGAAACAAGAAGTATATGGAACTGTTAGAGTGGGTCCAGAGGAGAGCCACAAAGATGATTAGAAGGCTGGAGCACATCTCCTGTGAAGAAACACTGAGAGAATCGGAGTTGTTCAGCCTGAAGAAGAGAAGGCTCCACAAAGGCCTTGTAGTAGCCTACCAGTGTTTGAAGGGCGGCTTATAGAATAGGTGAAGGAGGGTCTTCTTCCAAAGACATGTAGTGACTGGATGAGAGGTAGTGGCTTCAAACTGGAAGAATTTAGATTTATATTTGATGTTAGGAAGAAATTCTTCACCACGAATGTGGTGAGACACTGGAACATGTTGCCAAGAGATGTTGTAGAGTCTCCAACCCTGAAAGTGTTCAAAGCTAGGTTGGATGGGGACTTGAGCAACCTGGAGTTGTCCCTGCCCATGGGACGTTGCAACTAGATGACTGTTAAGGTCTCTCCCAACACAAAGCATTCTATGATTGTATAATTTTAAACATAAGGAAGAAAAATAATGGGTGACAGAAGATCTTTTTGTCTTAAGTTAAACACTCTACATAGCTGAGATTGATATAATTACATTTCTGTCAACAGAGTTGTATTTAAATAGTTAAATGCATTTGATTTAATTTAAAAAATGAAGAAAAAGGTCTTACACAACCTTTTAGTATGCACCAATGTCATGTACATTCAATCTTAACAGCTTTGTTAGCTTGTATAAAAACTAGTAGATGTAAAAATTCCCTAGATTAAACACAATCTTGTATTCCTGTGAGTTGATTTTAAACTGTGCCTGAATGCCATGGCAGGTCAGCATAAGGTTTTTGTTTGAGTGCATGTGATTAAAATGCTTTGTGATTCAAATGTTAAAAATTTTCTAAACAGAATCTCAAGAGAGATTAAGCGATGCATCCTGATACCTAGCTAAGTCAAGCAAGGATAGAATAAAATTCTGATAATGAAGGAATCCTCATTTAAACAAACTTATGCTTTCCCCATACTTACTAAGGTTTGTAGGTTTGTAGAGTGTTAGGTCACTTGGTGTAACCCAAACTTTGAGATTTTATTTTTTCCTTCAGAGCAAGGGGTTTGTAATCCTTACCCATGCCTTTTTACAGAGGACTGTATCAAACTTGGTAAGCCATTATTCATCTGACATTGAGCTGGTTAGGTTTTTTTGTTTCTCCTACTCTATTTATTTGCTGAAGTTAATCTAAGAAGATTCTTCCAATCTGTTTTTGTGCATCTTGTGACAGACATGAGTTGAACTAAATCTCAAGCCCCAATGGGCTGAATTTGGCTTTCAAATCCTGTTGTTCATTCTTTATGTTTGCTAAGATAGGAACCACTGCAGCTATCTTAACTGAACTGCAACTCAGGTACACTGTTGGATCTAGAATGAGCTTCTAAGCATAATGATAAAGAAGAAGCCTTTCAGACTTAATTTGCTGTATGTGTAGATGTTAATGTGGAAATGTAAAAGAACATGTAGATACCTGGCAATTACAGGAAAGTAAATTATCTTATTTGTAGGAATTGAAACTGAGAGGTAGTATAATTCCATTTGTTACAATACTATTAAAAGTTTTAAATACCTTTTGGCTTTTCAACTGTCGTTTTCTACTTGGATCTTCAACATCAGTCATTTGAGAGTGAGGAGATACCTTCACATGCTGGATATAGCTTCATATAGTGGAAGTACTAGTGTCTTCCCTGCTTCCCTCTGTGGAATCCTCTATAATCATGGACTCATAGATTCATTAAGGTTGGGAAAGGCCCTTTAAGATCAAGTCTGACTGTAACCCAACTGCCATGACCACTAAACTATGTCCTGAAGCGCCATATCTACACAATTCTTGAACACCTCCAGGGATGGTGACTCCACCACCTCTTTGGGCCGCCTCACTACTGTTTCAGTAAAGAAATTTTTCCTAATGTGCAATGTAAACTTCCTCTTGCAGAACTTAAATCCATTTCCTCTCATCCTCTTGATAGTTATTTGGAAGAGACCAACACTGGCCTCACTACAACCCCTTTTCAGGTATTTGTAGAGAGCAATGAGGTGCCCCTTTAACATTCTCTTCTCCAGACTAAACAAATCCAGTTCCCTTGTTTGTTCCTTGTACAACGTGCCCTCCAAACACCACATGAGACGCGTTGCTCTTCTCTGGACATGCTCCTGAACCTCTATGTCTTTCCTATACTGTGATGCCCAGAACTAAATATAGGACTCTAGCTGTGGCCTATCTTTTATCCTACAATAATGAAAGAAGAAGAAATAAGTGAACTTCATTAAAAGAAGGCGCAGAAGGATTTTACCAGAGGCAGCCTAGTGAGCCATTGTCCTCATTCTCTTTCTTCACTCTATAGATTTAGGGAAGAAGAATAATTTGATGCATTGTAAGTGAGGGCACCCACTCTAGCCAGTGAAAGCAGGATGACAGAAAAAATTAATTCAAGGTCTTCTATTCACTGCCATTTTGCTCCCAGGATTTTATTCTGGGGAAAACTGCCACAGCTCCGATAACAGCTCCATGTAGAGAACAGGGATTCAGCCACAGTCACTGACTTTTTTATCACTCCACAGACTTATAGTCCTTTTTTCAAGTAAGTTCAACCCATTAATACCCATTTCTTTTATAAATATCTTTATTAGGCAGGTACTTTGCAGGTATTGCTGACGTTACTAATAATGGGGAAAAGTTCTCAAGGGTAATTATTATTTTGCCCACTTTACAGAGAAAATAATGTCACAGACAAGATTCCTGAAAGAATATGTGTGGGAGGAAAATTGGAATATCTCACCCAGAATACTTTTGAAGATCAGTGTTTTCATCAAGTTCTTCCCTGGATGTGTATCCTCATTCCATCAGGTATTTTTGCAGCCCACAGAACAGTGGATTACAGGTCAGCAATTATATATCCACAGGTGATCTTTCCTATAGTGAGGTTATTTCCTTCATAGTTCACTTTTAATTATACATTAGGATCTCCTTGTGTCAAGAATTACAAAATCTGGGTCAAACTACCTACCACATACATTTTCTTCCATTTACTGAAGAGGAAGAAGGACCTTCCCTTGACTTTCGGCAAGGAACCGACTTTGTGGGACCCTGATCAGTTCTGTGTCTTACACAACTTATTTCCCCTCAGAGAGAATTTTCCCTACAAATTTCTACTATTAGGTGCCATAGGTTCAGTTCCTGTTCTGCTTTTTAAAATACTGATAACTAATATGTCATATCTTCCTTTTTGGTTTTTTTGTTTTTTTGCAATTGGAGAAAAAATATAATCTGTCAGAAAATATTATTATTTAGTAAGCAGTAATTCTCTTTTTCACCTCCAGTATATTTTGTTCATATGGGTAGTCTCCTATAATAAGCCTGAGATAGGAGAAATCTTTACAGCATCATAACAAAAAATTGAGAATCAAAGCAGAGCTTCTAAATCCAAAACAAATGTGCTGTTCACAAATTCACACACATTTGTTACATGCTATAATCTATTTGCAGGCTTCCTCCATTTAGTCATCATGAGCACGCTTCTAGGGTAAAACATTTGTCAAACACACTCCTGAAGCCCACACCAAGGTTTTAAAAGTCTGTGCAAACCAAAATATTTTAACATTTTAAACCTGAGAAGGACTTAATATTTAGGATTCTTTTCTTCCCTTCAGCATTAGAAAACAGAAGCTTTCACCTGAGATAAGAGTTGCTCATTCAGTTTTGTGCACATCAGAAAAATCCCAGGAAAGAAATGCCACAGTCTTCATCTAGGTCCTATTTTACTCACAGAAATAATACTTCTCAGCTTGAAATCTCCAAGAAGTTTATGGAAGAGACAAGAAGTGAGGAAAACATGCTCCATTTAGAAAAGAAGCTGATCTTACAACTTCAAGAGGTGTGGAAACATGAACTACGCAGGCCAGTGCTAATATAGCATATCTCCATATGTGTCACCCACTAAATCTGTTCTGGTACAGCTTTCACCTCAGTTTTGTTTTGAGTGAATGCAGCCTTAAGTGAAAGGTAATTCTTCATGGTATCTTCTAGTTTGTCCTAACCATATGTAGCATACATATCTTTCTAAATCTAATTACTGGGCTTTGGAATTGCCACATATCTCAGGATTTTCTTCTGTTTGATCATGCCAGCACTTCCCCATATAAACGAAGTACACAGTGGGTGATGATGATGATGATAAGTAAACAGATTGGAGGACATTAAAGTTTTATGCATCCCTGCCATCTGCTTTCCCTTCACACTGTACATATTACTATACATACTGTATACAATTGATTCGATTTCCACTTCAGTAGCAACAAGAACTGCGGCACACTGTCATTGGCTTGAGTAATTTGCACAAGGAACTGCCATGACTGCTCTCCATTGCTGCATGTCTGACATTCTCTTTGTTTCTCATACATTTCTGGCATCAAACTTATCATAATTCATCTAAACAAAGTCATTCAGAGGAAAATAGTGAATAGTGAAGAGGTGATTGGGAACAGTCAGCATGGCTTTGCCAAGGGCAAATCCTGCCTGACCAACCTGGTGGCCTTCTATGAGCAGGTGACAAAATTAATAGATGAGGGGCGAGCAACTGATGTCGTTTACCTGGACCTGAGCAAAGCCTTCGACACTGTCCCACACCACATCCTAGTCTCCAAACTGGTGACACATGGGTTTGATGGGTGGACCACTAGATGGATAAGGAACTGGCTTGATGGCCGCACCCAAAGAGTGGCTGTCAATGGCTCCATGTCCCAGTGGAGGCCAGTGACAAGCGGAGTCCCTCAGGGATCAGTCCTGGGACCTGTCTTGTTCAACATCTTTGTGGGGGACATGGACAGTGGCATTGAGTGCACCCTCAGCAAGTTTGCTGATGACACCAAGCTGTGTGGTGCAGCAGACACGCTGGAGGGAAGGGAGGCCATCCAGAGGGCCCTTGACAGGCTGGAGAGGTGGGCACAAGCCAACCTCATGAGGTTCAATAAGAGCAAGTGCAGGGTCCTGCATCTGGGTCGAGGCAATCCCAGGCACAAATCCAGGCTGGGCAGTGACTGGCTGGAGAGTAGCCCTGAAGAGAGAGATTTGGGGGTGCTGGTGGACAAAAAGCTCAACATGAGCTCTCAATGTGCACTTGCAGCCCGCAAAGCCAATCAGATCCTGGGCTGCATCAGGAGAAGTGTGGCTAGCAGGTCGAGGGAGGTGATCCTCCCCCTCTACTCAGCCCTGGTGAGACCCCACCTGGAGTACTGTGTCCAGTTCTGGAGCCCCTATTACAAGAGGGATGTGGAGGTGCTGGAACGTGTCCAGAGAAGGGCCACAAGGATGATCAGAGGGCTGGAGCACCTCTCCTATGAGGACAGACTGAAGGAGTTGGGGCTGTTCAGTCTGCAGAAGAGAAGGCTCCGAGGTGACCTAATTGTCGCCTTCCAGTATCTGAAAGGGGCCTACAGGAAGGCTGGGGAAGGACTTCTCAGGATCTCAGGTAGTGATAGGACCAGGGGGAATGAAATGAAGCTGGAGGTGGGGAGATTCAGGCTAGATGTGAGGAGGAGGTTCTTCAGTATGAGAGTGGTGAAACCCTGGAATGTGTTGTCCAGGGAGGTGGTCGAGGCCCCGTCCCTGGGGGTGTTTAAGAGCAGGCTGGATGAGGCTCTGTCCAGCCTGATCTAGTGTGGGGTGTCCCTGCCCATGGCAGGGGGGTTGGAACTAGATGATCCTTGTGGTCCCTTCCAATCCTGAATGAAACTATGAAACTATGAAACTATGAAAATGGGAGCAGAAGAGTGGCCACTTTTACTAGCACTTAAGAACAGTACTGTTATATCCAAACTAGACCCAACCAAGTAAGTACATGCTCTGTTTACTGGTGTAAAGTTATTAACAAGAGAATCAGAACCATAAAATGTTACCTTTTTACCCCTGATCTCACATAATTTCTAACTCTTCAAAGTTACACTTAAGACAGCTTAATACATATTTTACACACAGTTTAAGATAGTGATATCATAATGTTGAATAGTACCTTGTGCATAAAACCATCATAATGAAAGCACTACCCTGTATGAGGAAAGGATCACTAGTTTTTCTGAATAAGATAACTGCAATGGGACCCTTTATTAAGGGGCTGTGTCAACAAAAATAAGAAACCTTCTCCAGTATTCAGATAGATTAGTAAAGATGGTAAAATGGCCAAAAGGCCTCATTATCCCAGTATTTGAAATGCAAGTGCAGTCTACATACTTGATCTTCTTCACACTGATTTTCATCATAGAACACCAGATTGGAAGAGATCTCCAGCATCACCTGGTTCAAACTTTCTAGGCAAAAGTAAAGTCTAGACAAGACGGTCTGGCATCCTGTCCACTAAATGTCCAATGATGGGTAATGAATGACTTTCCTGGGGATATTATCCCAGTGAATATTCTCATTGGGTAATTTCTTGCTTTTTTTTTATCTTTCTCACACAGTTCCTTGTAAGAAGAGAGTCTCCATCTTCCTTGTAGCCACCCTTTAAATACACCTTTTCTTTTCTCAAGCCTGGACAAATTCAGTTCTCTCAGCTTTTCCTCATTTTCAGCATGAAAATAGTTATCGTAGAGGAAGTACATTGTAAATCAAAGAGGGGAAGGACTGCCATGCATTCAGGCAATTGACTGCCTCTGAAATAACATGAATTTTTTTAGAAGCTTTTTTCAGGGAATTTCCTGAATTAATTTAATCTCTGCCACAAGCTTCTCTGCTGATACAGTGATATTTTCTCAGGTAGTATTGTGAATGCAGTCCAGCTTGCTCCTTGTACATAATTAATAACGTAAAGAAAATGAATCCTCCACTGTTGAACTTATTATGAGACAGAATCAGGGACAGAGAACATATCACAGCATAGCTAAATAAAAGTCTTCTGTAATTGGTCTTGCTAGGGTGGGCACATAGAGCATCGCTAAGTGCCAAGAGTGCAGTTTCACTTGTGCTGGAGAGCACAAAACATGAAATTCGTTGTAGAGTTAAACATAAATTATAAAAACATGGGAAGGATGAAAATAAGTGCCCTTTCTTTAAGACCAAGAAGTATCAGTCCTAGATCTTGCTCACTTTTTGCCATGACATATATTTAGAGAAAAAAAAAATATAATTACTACTTCTTTATGAAATGTTAAGAAATAACTCAATAAATTAATACTATTTTTATATGTTGTGATATCAATTTTTCCTGTAACATACTTTTTTCCTGTAACATACTTGCAGATTCTTAATTGAAATTATCTACCCTGCTTCAGAAATTAATCAGGTTAACAATTTTAACAAGGATTTATTAAGTAGACTTTTATAAGGTCTCATTTGTAATGTACTTGAAAGAAAATTAGCCCAATCATAGCTCATCTCTTATGACCTATTGGGTCACTTTCATACATGAACTTAAACTAATATTTTTTTTAGCTCATTATTCCACTACAGTTTTTCAATACAGATTATTTATACATTTACAAGATCACTACATGAATACATTAACTTATCCTGCAGTTTCCAGCACTATTCTTTATTTTGTAAGGAAAAAAAAAATCACTTTTTTTTTTTAATTATTGCTTGTTTGGTACCTAAAATATTTGTTTGAAAAGTTACTGAGGGGTAAAATATCCTATATTGCAGAATACGCCAAACAATAACAAAGAAACCTACTATAGTTGCAGATAGTTATAATTTACTACCTCTGTGTTTTTCACCGAAGTTTTCATTTGGACAGAAAGGGGAAAAAAAAAAAAAAAAGTTCACTTGTCAGGGGCCTAGAAGTGATGTAGTAACTATCTGCTTCAAAACATTAAATAAATTATGTTGGGGGAAGGCAGGAATGTGTCAGTGACAACAGTAAACATGTGAGGTCTCACAGTCAGTGGGAATATAAACATTATTAATACTTGTTACTGTACAGCTTGATGCACCATTTAATGTTACATGGTTATTGTTCTGAGCTTCTGCCCGATGGAAGAATAAGTTCTGGAAAACAATGAAATTGCAACACTTGCAGTCAGCGTTGGGTACTATCCTGGTTAGAACCCTCTTGAGTTATAAAGACCACACTTCCATAAAACAAAAGAGGAAGCTCAGAGGAGACCTTATTTCTTTCTACAACTATCTGAAGGGAGGTTGTAGCCAGGTGGGGGCTTATCTCTTCTCCCAGGCAACCAGCACCAAAACAAGAGGACACAGTCTCAAGCTGTGCCAGGGGAGTTTTAGACTGGATGTTAGGAAGAAATTTTTCATAGAGAGAGTGATTGCCCATTGGAATGGGCTGCCCAGGGAGGTGGTAGAGTTGCCATCACTGGAGGTGTGTAGGAGGAGACTTGATGGGGTGCTTGGTGTCATGGTTTAGTTGATTAGATGGTGTTGGATGATGAGTTGGACATGAAGATCTCAAAGGTCTTTTCCAACCTGGTCTATTCTATTCTACTCCTATTCTATTCTATTCTATTCTATTCTATTCTATTCTATTCTATTCTATTCTATTCTATTCCATAACAAACCAAATACTGTAGTAGCACAGGGCAAATCTTCCCCTAAAAAAAACAAAACAAAACCCCCAAACAACAACAACCAAAAATCACAAACAAAAACTCATCCTAACATAAGTCATCAGAAATCAAAGGAGGTATTCATAAATTAAGGTTTTTTAATTAATTTTTTTTGGTGTATGTAAATAATTAGCATTTATGGTTGGATTTGAATAAAGTCTTGTTCAGGTTTTAATGAATGACCTGCATTTGATTGCTGAATGATCTATCAGTTGATAAAGGGAACTAGGCCATAGTAAGATAAACCTCCTAAAGGTATACAGTGACAACACTGATTCAGAAGAAGTAGTAAAATGGGATCTGCAGTATGATCTATTCAACTATTGATACCCCCGCAGAATATTCCATGGAAGATGCTGGTGAGAGAGAATTAATTTGACAGACGTGGTGCACAAGCACCATCCTTTCTTCAGAGTACCCCTTTGACACAAACAAGAAAATAGGTTCAAGATTACAGTCTTTCTATCATCTTGATAAAGTGCACATTTTGTGCCCTCAGGGAGAACCAATTAAAGTCTGCTCGCCTTTATGTGAGTACACATAAAAAACTGTGAAATTTTCTTTTGCATGGTTGAAAGGTGGCTAACCAGTGTATAATGCTAACGCCCCACTTTCTGGAGAAAGAACAATACTTCATGTCCTGGAAAGTCATTAGTTGTGCTGAGCCTTTAGAACAGAGTTGTATCCATGCTGTGATGTTCATTTCAAAATAAATTCTCTGTCTTATCCTGCACACTGCATTTCCCCTGAAATACTATTTAGTGTAAGGCGAATCAAGACCTAGAGAGCAGCTGAAAACAGACTAGTTCAAGAAGACATCACAGCACGTAAAGCATTATGCATCTTCCCTAATTTACAGAAACATATGATTATGCAACTTAAAAAAAAAATAAATTAAAAAAATCCACAAACTTAAGTTTCTTTCTCTCTCTGTGCCTTTCTTGTGGGAAGAGAGAGAGATGAACACAAGAATGGTTGAGCCCATAAAAATCCCTTTGTATCTACATCTAAATTGCACTTCTGATTCAACTTACTGTGGTTTTGGACACACACACATCAATTCTGCCTTTGTGCACACTGCTTCATCAAGCAAAGATCAAGCAGTTCTTGATTTGGCAAGGACGAGAGAGGCTGGAGGGCTCTGCATGAAGAAGAGGAATGCTTGCCTGACTTTACTAGTGGTGCAATAGCTTCATTGCTACTCTAACATGGATGCAATAAACAGTAACTGGGAAACAACAGAGCACTGACTGACCTGGTCCCAGCTGCAAACAGCTTTGCTGCCTGTACTACAGATGATTAAGTGTCTTATTTTCACTCAATCCTGTTTTCTAACTCACTAAGCCAAAAACAGTTAACAGACATTCTTTCTCTCCTTTTTAAACTACTGACTATGAGCTCATCACTTCGTGACAGTTGGACTTGGGAACATACAAATGAATGCACATTCTGACCTTGAATTTAATTCACCTATTTATTCAGACTGTGTAGCTTTATAAACAACATGAGACGTGCAACAACAGCAATCCCCTGTCACTGAACTTAAGCACTGAAAGCAGGGTGAGCAGCAGAACTTTGTAGCAGACCAGGCGGAGAGTATACATAAAAGCCTAACATACTTCTTGTGATCTCTAAACGCTACAAATGAACGAAGCTATGCTGGTTCCCAGAATCATATACTATATTTTGGAAGTCAGCTTGTCTTCTTCAACTCCCATTTTTTAAAATTAAAGCACAGTAGAGACAAACCCCCCACATTTTATCATACAGTAAAAGTGGGGTTTGGCTTGATATTCTTTCAATCCTTGCTTGATTTAATTGCAGCTTTAACAAAAGCTGAGATTAAGCCAGTGTTTGGATCTTTGTACCCTGACCAGAATTAATAGAATATTTCTTCTGATGTTGCTACATCCCTCTAGAAATTTTCATTGCAGAGACTAATTCATAGGAAATAGTGCTCAGGAAAAATTTTCCATGAGAAAAGGCTTTGAATTGTCACTTTCAGATCTACTTTTGTTACCACTCATAAGTGCTATTAGAGAAATGGAACACATAGAAGCCTGCAGTCTTAGTGCCTTTGTTACAGAGAGATTAATTACCATGGCTTGCCCTGCAATACGGTCACTGTTTGCCTAGTCCCACACTTATGTCCAAAATTTCATGCAGAGAATCCACTTTGTCACTATCTACAATCTCTGAACAGCACTTTGACTTGGGAAATAGAGCACAAAAAGATTAGTGACTTGCTGGAGAGTGAAAAAACAAATCAGAGTGAAAAACTAAGATTAGAATTTTTCAAAGTCAGTTCTAATGCAGAAAAGAGACTTATGTATATCTTTCAGACTTTGTTCCTGTCCTTTTCTTCACTTTCACTACCATTTTTAACAGTGTGTCTGGCTTCTTATCAAAGGGGTTTTTTACTTCAGGTTTCTTCTGAAAGACTGTCAATAAATGCCAATTATTCAATAATAGCCTATGGAAAATTGACCAGTGGAAAAACTCAGAAAAAAACTACACTTTAATTTTAGCTAAAGCATATTTATTTATTTATAAGTGGAAAAAAAAAAAAAATTTGCACTAGAAGTCCGATAATAAACAATAACCATTCTTGATATTGACAGTCTTCTGAGGAGAGCTTTTATCTCAGTATTTCCATTTCTTTATTCTTGTAGCATTTTAAAGGTCATAACTCACTGAACAAACAAATATTCATTCTGTCCTCTCAAAACAGTCCCAATACTTCACAATTCCTAACCTTCCCACACTTCTGTACTTAAAGCTGAAGCTCTTTTGATGTTATGACAAATGAGTAATCTGATATATGTGTCGGTTGTCATTATACCTTCTCTTGTTTGGTATATGAAGTTATCTGTATTTTCATTTTTCAAATTCAGTGTGTGCTCCAGGAATAAGATACTGGTCAAGCAGAATAATAATTTCAATAATTTATACCTCCATACCTCAGCAAAACTGGAATATAAAATACAGAAGTAACCAGGTTGGAAAAGACCTTCAAGATCATCAAGTCCAACCTATCACCCAACACCATCTAATCAACTAAACTATGACTCTAAGTGCCTCATCCAGTCTCTTTTTAAACACCTCCAGTGATGGTGACCCTACCACCTCCCTGGGCAGCATATTCCAATGGTCAATCACTCTTTCTGTGAATAATTTCTTCCTAACATCCAGTCTAAACCTCCTCTGGTACAGCTTGAGACTGTGTCCTCCTGTTCTGTCACAGGTTTCCTGGGAGAAGAGACCAACCCCCACCTGGATACAACCACCCTTGAATGAACTGCATCAGCTTCATGAGAGACAGATCTAGGTCATTATCTCTGTCTTACATACAGTTTACCCCATGCTTATCCACTACTCTCATTTTGGTGCTGTACTTGTGTAATCCTGGAACATTAAAAAAGTACAAACAAAATCAACATTTAGGGTTATCTGTAGGTATCCTATTTGCAGTCTGCGCAAGGACACTAATCCAAGCTTACCTAAGAGATTGTTGTCATCTTGTACATAGCAAAACCATACCCCGAGAGTGCTTTCTCCTCTAATTCAACTGAAATATATGTAACTAGATACTGTGAATTTAATTTTTAACACAATCATAAATTGCACCTATAGCACCTTCAGCACAAATTTGTAAATTTTGAAGAGAATATTCCTAGTTATTAATGTAGTTGGTAGTAAAATTTATAACTGGAAAAAGAGTATTTCTTGAAGCGTAGCAGGGTCATGCGGTACATGATCCCTAGCAGTAAGTCATTAATCCAATCAATGTTCTCATACAGATGATTGTAGTTAGGTGACTGAAACTCATCGTGTTTCAGTAACCCTGTAAAGAAGCATCTGTACGCTACACCAAAACAACTAAAACTGGGTCACTGCTTCACTTCCTATTATTTGTGTATGGGTACTGACATTCACTATCTTTGCTCACATAAAAGTAGCAATCATCATACTGGTCAGACTCAGATGCTAACTTAATAGGTTCCCTATTTAATGAAGCACTTGCCCTTTCTGTAACTTGAACTGTTCCTCCTGAGACACCGTGGCACTTCCAGGCTGGACTTTGCACTCTACAGAGGAGCTCCCATTGTCATTCCTCACCTATGTTACTGACTTCATTTTTTTGTGGCTACAAGCCACAACATACTGTGCAACCAAAAGGAACATATGGCCCTTTGAATGATAATTGTCTCATAGCTGTTCTCTTTGGCCTGCTCTGATCCCCACAGCCTGGCTTGTCTGGCACATCTAATAAAACCTTCACATGCTAAAGGTTCAGCTTTGCAAAGATCTATTTATTGTGTGTTTAATTGTGACTTAGAGCCCAGTAATTCCATGTCTTACATTGTTTTTCTTGTTCTGCTTGTCAGGCTTCTAAGTTCATTGGCAGCTTCTTTTAAGAACCCTTGTGTGTCTGACCAAAGCAGTCTGGGAATCTTTTGCCCATATACTCCATTCTTCAGGATTTTCATCTTATTAGCTCTAGCTATTTATTTAATTATTTTAGCATACATATCTATGTGTATGGTAGGAGCATTTCGCATATATAGGTAAACTTATTTTTCACGAAACCATGAGTTTGTGAATCCATAAAAGCCTTTAATGGTAAGCGTTTACTGCATACACTGGTGAAGCTGATATCTCATTCTAATGATGCTAGCATCTCCAAACTGCATCAAGTGAATTATAATCAGGTAATTATAAAGTCTACCATTGGCACACACTGTATGTATAATTTGTGTATTTATTTAATACCATTCCTTTAGTAAATGTTTTTAAAATTTGACTATGAAGAACAAGCATGCTCTATGTCATATTCATAATTCTAAAACAATTTTCAAAGTGGTTGCATGTTTTTCTGTTTGCTTGCTTTGGTGTTTTGTTTTTTTTTTCCCCTTGGGCTTTTCTTTTGTTTGTTTTCCTTTAATGGAGACATTTCTGGGAAGCTCTCCCTCAATGGCTTAAGTCAGGAGTGGGACAGGAGAGAGCATCCATGTGGACAATCAGGTCAGTGAGGAAGGAACAGGGGAACCACTCTGAGCAGCCATCCCCCTTTTGACCTGTGGTGAGGCTGAGCCCTTGCAGCCCTTACAGATCAACAGTGGATAGGAATACCATCTGTAGCCCATGGAGGATCCTATGCTGAAGCACAGAACTAATGCTGAAGGAGATCATGGCTCTGAGGGAGGACTGTGCTGGAAGTAGTCTGTTGCTGGAAGGATCATAGACTGCAAAAGGGACCCATACTAGCTGAAGATTTTTTTTTAAGAACTGTCTCTTGTGGTACAGACATCACATTGTAGCAGAGCAGGACTGTGAGGAGTTTTTCCTCTGAGGAGGTAGGAGTGGCAGAGAGAACAAGAAATGAGCTAAGATTGGCCACAACCTCCATTCTTGAGCTGCTGTGGGGGGAAAATGTAGCAGAGATGGACCCAGGAAGAAGAGAGGCATGGGAAGGAGATGTTTTAAAGATCTCTTTGTATTTATTGGTGTCTTACTCTTATTTAGTTGGTGAACTTGTGGTGAGTTTTGTTTAAATTAAATTGATTTTGCTTCCCCAAGTTGAGTCTGTTTTTTCTTGTGACTGTAATTTCTGAGTGACCCCTCTTTGTCCATTGCCTCTATCTTCAAGCCTTTCATCTTATTTTTCCCTCTTCATCCCACTTGAAAGGGTAGGACTGAGTGAGAAGGTGCATGTTGCTTTGTTGCTGGATGGGTGGGCTTAAACAATGACACTAGAATAAAGTTTGTCTGTTGAACTTTCCCAAGTAAAAATTAACAGAAGCTATACAAAATTAATTTTAATTTTTCTGATTATCCATGTCACTTTTACTGTCTGCAGTTACAATAAAGTCATAAATGATAAATTAATTTTATCAAAAAAAATGTGCATCTCAAAGAGAAAGATAAAAATTGTGAGTTCCTCCAATTTCACTTCCATTCTTTTAAAGTAAGCAGAAAATTAAATTGCCTTCAATAGCTAGTAAAAACAACCTGCTTTTTTACTTACCAAAACCTCAAGATAAGATTTTGCAGCCACAGTGAGCCTTGAGACTTTCTAGACTCACACTGTTTATTTACTACATCTTCCTTAGGTAGTTTTCTCAGCAAATAGAAAGAAGTATTCTCAGTTGGATAGTTGACAGTATGTCTATTTTAAGTCACCTGAGTCACTCTGGTGGACTCTTTATGTGTCCATAAACATGAAAAGAAATAAAGAGAGACTATGAATACACCCAGATAGCTAAATGAAGCAAGGCCAGGAACTGATAGCTGGTTCAGAGACTAAACTGTCAGGACTGCTTATGTCCACACTAAATAATACTTGGCCTCAGGCCTTGAATGGGCAACAAATGGTCCCTTAGAGGCCAATTGTTACCATTTTATTGATAGCTGTGACTACAATAGTTACAACTACACAGTAATTATTATTTTATATTTTCTCTCTTTAAGAACCCTCCAGTACTAAGAAGGCTATGTTTTAGCCTATCAGAGTGGGACATTAGAGCTTGAGGTCATAATGAGAATGACTACAGGAACAGTTTCTGCTCTTATCACCTGGAACAGTGGGTCTAAATCATACTGGCTGTGATATAAGAATTAAACAATGGAGACAAATATAGGTCTTCACTTTCTGCCTGTTTAGCTTCCTACAGTATGTATAGCCATCTAGCTGGCTCATCTGGCTGAATAAGTTGTCTGAAATTGAGCATTACGAATGCTTCACATATCTTTCAGTTGTTCTATTTTTTTTTTTTTTATTAATGTCTAATGATTAAATGTTCTGCTCTGTCTTTGGTGAGAAATTGCTACTAGTTATCAACATTTCTAAACTGTCCAAAGCATCCAAACAAGACAGATGTGCTATGTGTAGTGGATAGATATTTCATCTGTATTAATATTTCATCATGGAAAGGTCCAAAAATCCAATAGCATAAATGTCACCCTTGGAAAATTGTAGATAGCAACAATCAAGCACAAAATTTCACTGCAGTTGTGGATAAGGCCCTACACCAAGGTAAACCTACCTTGGCAAAAGTTACTTTGTATTGAAAGACATTAGCAGAACCTTAGTGGCCAAGCAGTTATGAGGTACCTGGTGACATTGTCTGTGCAATTTCCATATTTCCTGCTTAATTTTCCTTTTATCATTTCTGTTCCCTGAAAGGAATTTATTCCAGGTAGTCCTCTAAATATGTACCTGTTGTACTCTCACTGATGATCTAATTTCAAAAATAATAAAATAAGCCTTAAGCTTTTTCAAAGTTAAAAAACCCAAATAGAAACAAAACCAGTCACGCATTTTTAACCAATCACTGCTGAAAAGATATTTTTCCATGTCTTTAAGAGAGTAAAAGTCATGGACTAAATTGTGCCAAACTGTTAGGGGAAAAGACAGTGCTAGAAGAGAAGCTTATATCTACTCATCCAGAACCTTGAAGTTTATTGTAGGATCCAGGGGAATTTAGTTCATCAATATCCCATTCTATGCATGCTTAAAGGACTGTAGAAAACTTCTGCCTTTCCATTGTAGCATAGCATCTCTTCAACTCTACAGGCCTGTGATAGAAGTGCTGAAGAAAGCTGTACAGTGATAAAGGGTTGCCTCCCTGCCCACTGCCCAGCAGACCACATTACCAACATACCAAGAAAGCAAGCAGATGTTAACATGCATTCTAACAATAAAGTACAATCAGATGTGATCATTGATTGTCCCACTGTACTCAACATTGGTGAGGCTGCATTGAGGTGCTGGAACGGATCCAGAGATAGACAACAAAGCTAATAAAGGGTCTTGAGAATATGTCTTATGAGAAGCAGACAAGGGATAAGAGGTTGTTTAGTCTGAAGTGAAGGAGGCTGAGAAGAACTTATATCTCTTTATAACTACCTGAAAGAAGGTGGAGGTGGGTGTTGGTCTCTTCTCAGAAGTCACAACTGACAGGACAAGAGCAAATGGCATCAAGTTACACCAGGGGAGGTTTAGGTTAGACATCAGGAAAAACTTCTTCTATACTGAAAGGGTTATCAAAGACTGGAAAAGACTTCCCAGGGAAGTGGCTGAATTGCTGTCCATGGATGTATTTAAAAGCCATGCAGATGTAGTACTCAAGGATAATTGTGTAGTAGCCATCTTGGTAGAGTTAGGTACTTGATGATCCTAAAGGTCTTTTCCAACCATAGTGATTCTAGGATAATGATTCTGTGATTCAATGCATATCTCTGAATTTGCATTGTAAATATTTCTTATTACCCTCCTTATTAAATTTTCAACATCTGACTCTGAGAGTTACAGTAGGTCAAGAGAGTTTGCTTACTTGGATGCCAGATTGTATGAAATTTGACCCTGATGTTAGGTTTGAAATGAAAAAAAAAAATAAAAAAAATCTTGTATATGAAGGTATGATCATCATGGGGTCAAAGTTGAAAATTAAATACACAACTTTCTTAATAAGAAGCTCTTTGCTTCCACTCTCAGGCATTGTATATAGGTAATGAAACACTGACTCTGATGCCATTGGGAGAGAGAAGGTCTTGGATAGCCAAGTCACAAACTGTAGCATGCTTTGTTGATGAGAATGAGTTGGTAAGAGGCCAACATATTTTCTAGAAAACTGCTACCTTTTATTTCAGCTAATTTTGCTTGACAGAAATGTGGTCAGACTTTCTAAAAGCCTGAGAAGGATATTCCAGATATAGAAGAAGTAGAACTATTTTAATAAACCAGAGTCCAAAATGCTGGTGTAATATGAGAAGTCCAGCCTCTGAAAGAAATCTAAATGAATGAACAGCTCAGTGCCAAGAAAGATGTCTCAGCTGTAAGTACTACTCGGCACAACCAACAACAAAACATCTAAGGATACCTGACCTGACTGCAGCTGGCTGGCTTTCCCAACAACAAAATTAAGAAATAATATGAAAGAGGTCAGTAGTCACAGACAGATACTCTGCTCTCTCAATAAGCATTAGAGATGCTTGGCCTCTTAGTTCTCTTTCACAGTGCTGCAAGGTGAGAACAAATATTTCTGGAAAATACATTGTATGGTCTAGGCAAGACAAGAATAAGGCTATTGGAGAATCAAAATCTGTACTATGTTTTATTTTAAAATTTATGTTTCAATTTTAAAGAAACTTAGAGAACTTAATCTTATGTGGTCCATTGTGCCAGGTTTGTCTTTCACAAATAAGACCAAATCCTGGAACTGTAGAATTGTTTCAGTTGGAAAAGTACTTTAAGATTCAACCATTTAAGTCCAACCGTTATCTAACTTTAGCAAGAGTTGTGATCAATCATGTACCCTAGGACTACATCTATGAACCTTTTAAACACTGCAAGGATTTGGGATTCAACAACATCCCTAGGGAATCTATTGCAGTGTTTGGTAATCCTTTCAATGAAAAAGTTTCTTCTAATATCCAATCTGCTCCATGATCTTCCCTGGAACTGAGGTCAGACTGACAGGCTTGTAGTTCCCTGAATCCTCCTTCCACCCCTTCTTGTAGCAGGGTGTCATATTTGCCAGTTTATAGTCAAATGGGACCTCACCAGTTTGCCAAGCCTGTTGGTAAATGATGGAAAATGCCTTGGTGAGCACTTCCACCATCTCCCTCAGTACCCTAGAATATATGCTGTCCAGTCCCATAGACTTATGTATGTGTAAGTGGTGCAACAGGTCAGGAACTACCTCCTCTTGGATTATGGGGATTTCATTCTGCACACATCCCTATATTCCACATCAGGGAGCTTGAGTATCCAGTGAACAGCTGGTCCTACTACTAAAGACTAAGGTAAAGAAGGTATTGAGTACCTCAGACTTTCCTCGTTCCTGACTACTATGTTCCCCTCTGCATCCAATAAAGGACCTCCTTTTGTTGCTGCTATATTTGTAGAAGCATTCAGCCTGGAGAAGAAAAGCTCCAGGGAGATCTTATAGATGCCTTCTAGTACCTGAAGAGATCTTACAAGAAGGCTGGAGAGGGACTGTTTACAAAAGTCTGTAGTAATAGGATGAGGGGCAATGGTTTGAAATTAGAGGAGATTTAGATTGGATATTAGGAACAAGTTCTTTACCATGAAAGTGGTGGAACATTGTAACTGGTGGCCCAGGGAAGTAATTGAAGTCACATGCCTGGTAGTACTAAACGTCAGACTTGATAAGGCTCTCTGTGCAACCTGATGTAGTGGAGGATGTCCCTGCTCACTATAGGAGGGTTGGACTAGATGAGTTTTGGAGCATCCTTGCAACCCAAACAATTCTATGATTCTATGATTTTATGATTTCTTTTTGTCCTCAACAGCTGAAGTTGTTGGGCTTTGGCCCTT
Organism: Melanerpes formicivorus; assembly: GCF_026170545.1. Classification (NCBI taxonomy): domain Eukaryota; kingdom Metazoa; phylum Chordata; class Aves; order Piciformes; family Picidae; genus Melanerpes; species Melanerpes formicivorus. The sequence continues at coordinate 8,333,251 of NW_027142355.1, read as the reverse complement.
CTAATTTTCTCCCTGCATAGCCTCACAATAACTTTTTAGTCCTCCTGAGTGACCTGCTCCTTCTTCAAAAGACCATAAACTCTCCTTTTTACCCCAAGTTGCAACTAAATCTCACTATTCAGCTAGATTAGCCTTCTTCCCCACTGACTTGTCTTTTTGGCACATGGTGATGATCTTCTTCTGCATCGTTAAGACTTCTGTCTTGAGCAGTGTCCAACCTTCCTGAATTCCTTGGCCCTTCAGGACTGCCTCCCGAAGGACTCTGCCAACCAATTTCTGAAACAGGCCAAAGTCTGCTGCTGGAAGTCCAAGGTGGTAGTTCTGTTGATACCCCTATTTACTTCTCCAACAATCAAAAATTCTATTGTTTCATGATGGCTGTGCCCAAGACAGCCCAGGATTATTACACCACCCACAAGTACTTTTCTGTTCACAAACAACATATCTTGCAGGGCATCTTCCCTGGTTGGCTTTATACATCAGGAAGTTATCCTCTACACACTCTAGGAACCTCTGGGACTGCTCTCTGCTGAATTATATTTCCAGCGGATGTCAGGGAAGCTGAAGTTCTCCATGAGAACAACGAACAATGACCATGAAACTTCTCCCAGATGCCTAAATAGTATTTTATCTGTCTCAGGCAAAGGCAAAATCTGGATGTTGTGTGGAAGAAAGGCTGAACAGTCACCCGCTGGTGCACAAAATGTCTGTTTCTGTTTTAGCAATCCATCCTCCCCCTCAGCCCCAGAAAAAAAAGGGAAGTGTATCTAGTGATTTTGGTGTTTTACTGAAGTGCAGCTGTTTCCTTTCAGAAATTTCAAGCTAGGTTTAGTTAACTAAAAGGAAGAAGACATTAAATAGGCCACTTCCTGGACAGTAGACTAAATTAAAGGACAGAACAAAAGAGGCAGATATTAGTGCCTGAGACTGGTACTTAAAAGCAGTAAATCAAGAAAGCTTGGGTTCACATTCCATCATAATAATATGAGAAAAATTGGATCGGGGCAGGGTAGTTGGCATAGTCAAGACATAAGTCAATCTAGAATTCTGCTATGAAATACCACAATAAAAGATAAAAGCTCTCATCTCTAAGGACTTATGCATGTCATACATATACTTTAGAACTGTTGAGTTATTTAGTTGTGCTCATGGTGTTAGAGATGTACTCTAAACAATTTAGTAACACTCACTTAACAGAAATTACAACGGAATTATTAAATTTATTTCAAATATATATAGATTGTTAAATCACTGTTTCAACCAGAAATCATGTTTGGTTAGTCACAATATAAATGTTTTGAAATTTTATCTTGACAGTGACCAACACAGCAAAATCAGTCTGTATAATTCATTTAGAGATCTTCTCATGATGGTTAATAATTCCTACTGAAGCCATTCATCTTTATTATTAGCATTGCAAGGTACTCACTGTTTCATATATATATATATATATATATATATATATATATATTTATAAAACAGTGTTGGAAGAAAAAAATAAAGGGGAGATAACATGAGTATTCTTCAGCAGTCCTGTGAGACACTGCAGTTTGTGCAGGGCTGCCATGTACAGAAAAGCTTCAAGATACTTCAGCTACTGTCATAGTTTCACTGATCCATGATATTCCTGCAGTGAAATTATGTAGAAATAATGTACTGATATCACATCATGAAGCTGTTTCTTAAAATACAAAGAAAAGAAACAAAATAAACAGCTACAGCACTTGGTTTCTTGAGCTTTCTGTTCATGCCCTTGAAATGTAAATTGTATTCTCAGGAAAAGAGAAAACAAAGTGAGTCAGCTGTTGCTCTGATTCAAGTCTCCAGTTCTCCAGAATTTTCATTTGCCAGGTACAGTGGAAACTAAACAGACTCCATTAGTTATTTTCCTTGGAACTATACTTGGACTTGTCCCAGAAGTAAAAAGAGAGAGTAGTCCAAGAGTTACTCACAAAACCCCCCAAATTTTAAAAAGATCAGTACGAAAGAATAATGTTGCAATTTTCATTACTTTTATTTAATCCTATTTTATTAGGATTTCTTTCTCTTTCTCTTATTGTGCATGCACCATCAAGAGAAAACTCTTGTAGAAAATTTACATATCAACAGACCAGTTGGATAAATAACTTTAATGAATAGGTATCCATTCCCCAAAATAAACATGAAATGAGAAATCATCCAGGGCTTTCTCTGAAATGAATGTTGTTAAATTGTTCTTTATAGCATCTATTAGATTAAATAGGAAAATGAAAGAGAAAATAATTACACAGTATTAAATAAAAAAAAAAAAATAAATAGGAAAGCAAGTGAAAAGTTTAATTAAGTCTCACTTTTTGTTAAATACCAAAATGACTGCTAAGAAATTAAAATGAAAAGCTACAAGCTTGGGGAGATTTTCACCTTGAGAAAATAGACAACACTTCAAAGTCTCCTCTCTGGTACAGTCATCTCAGGAAAAAAAAATAGATAAATGAATGCAATATATGCTTCTATTTAATGCCAAAATGTTTTTTTAAAAGACAAGTTAAAAATACAAGTGATCAACTTGAAATGTTAAGAGCAGAATACAGATGTTAGAACAATAATGTCATAGCACATGATAATCACAGGGAATAAAATAACTTTTTTTTTTTTTATTTTTGTGGTAATATAGAATAGAATTCAATAGAATTCAATAGAATTCAATAGAATAGAATAGAATAGAATAGAATAGAATAGAATAGAATAGAATAGAATAGAATAGAATAGAATAGAATAAACCAGGTTGGAAGAGACCTAAATATCATCGCGTCCAACACCACCTAATCAACTAACCCATGTAACCAAGCACCCTGTCAAGTCTCCTCCTGAACACCTCCAGTGATGGCAATTCCACCACCTCCCCGGGCAGCCCATTCCAATGGACAATCACTCTCTCTGTGTAAAACTTCCTCCTGACCTCCAGCCTGAACTTCCCCTGGCGCAGCCTCAGACTGTGTCCTCTTGTTCTGGTGCTGGCTGCCTGGGAGAAGAGACCAACCTCTGCCTGTTTACAACCCCCCTTCAGGTAGTTGTAGAGAGCAATAAGGTCATCCCTGAGTCTCCTCCTCTCCAGGCTAAGCAACCCCAGCTCCTTCAGTCTCTCCTCATAGGGCTTGTGTTCCAAGCCCCTCACCAACTTCGTTGCCCTTCTCTGGACTCGTTCCAGCAAGTCAACGTCCCTCCTAAACTGAGGAGCCCACAACTGGACACAGGACTCAAGGTGTGGCCTAACCAGTGCAGTGTACAGGGGCAGAATGACCTTCCTGCTCCTGCTGACCATACTGTTCTTAATGCAGGCCAGGATGCCATTGCCTCTCCTGGCCACCTGGGCACACTGCAGGCTCATGTTCATCCTACCATCAACCAGCACCCCCAGGTCCCTCTCTGCCTGGCTGCTCTCCAGCCACTCTGACCCTAGCCTGTAGCTCTGCATGGGGTTGTTGTGGCCGATGTGGAGAACCTGGCACTTGGATGTGTTAAATCTCATGCCGTTGGACTCTGCCCATCTGTCCAGTCGGTCGAGGTCCCTCTGCAGAGCCTCTCTACCCTCCAGCAGATCAACTCCTGCCCCCAGATTGGTGTCAACAGCAAATTTACTGATGATAGACTCAATGCCCTCATCCAGATCATCAATAAAGATGTTAAAGAGCACAGGGCCCAGCACTGATCCTTGGGGGACTCCACTACTGACTGGCCACCAGCTGGATGTGACACCATTCACCACCACTCTCTGGGTTCGGCCATCCAGCCAGTTCCTAACCCAGCTCAGAGTGCTGCTGTCCAAGCCATGGGCTGACAGCTTGGCCAGGAGTTTGCTATGGGGGATGGTGTCAAAGGCCTTGCTGAAGTCCAGGTAAACTACATCCACAGGCCTCCCCACATCCACCAGGCGGGTCACCTGCTCGTAGAAGGAGATCAGTTTGGTCCATTTCAGCAAAGCACAAGCAGCATAATCTCATCTGGGAACCACTTCATGTGAGCAAACAGTTTCAGGTATAACTGTACCTAAAATAGAGGAGGTTACTACAGAAACTCTTTATTCAAGGGTAAGCTACATACATGTGGAAAAAAACCCACACAGAATCACAGAATACCAGGTTGGAAGGGACCACAATGGACCCCTCTGCTTCTACCTTTCTATGTGACAGTGTATTTTAAATTAGATTGCCAGCACCCTGTCAAGCTGAGTCTTAAAAATGACCAGTGCAGGGGAATCTGCTACTTCTCTGGAGAGAATTTTCTAATGTCTAGCTGTTCTCATTTTGAAAATTTTCTGGGTAGTTAACATCTCCCGTAAGAATCAGGTTTTGTTGACCTGGAGCTTGCTTAAGTGATTCGGAAGTTGCCTTATTGGCCTTGTCATCTTGGTTTGGGAATCAGTTACAGATACCTCCTGAAAGGTCTGTCTTGAGGATAACCCCTCTAATTTTGATTTAGAGGCATTCAATAGGGCTTCCACAGTTACGACATTTCACTTAATGCTTTCACAGCTCTCTTTAATATGGAGTGTACCTCCACCACATCACATACCCTGCCTGTCTTTACAAAACAGCCTATAGCCATCTATCATGATCCTCAAAGTTGTCCCACCAAGCTTCAGTTATTCCTGTGATATCATAGAATACTGACTGGGTACAGAGCTCCAGTTCCTCTTGTTTGTTTCTCAGACTTCATGTGTCAATATACATATACTTTAGGTGGTTGGGATTTTGTTTCTCATGTAGGGAGACAGCTGAGGCACATTTTACAATATTCTGGTTGACCTGGTTAATTCCTCAATTGGTTGTAGTGGTAATGTTGGCTTGAACATTTCTGGGTTTTGCATCCTTCTCCCCAAGTCTTTCAGTTTAAAGCCCACCTCACAAGAATGGACAACTTGCTGCCAAAGATTCCCCTGCCTCTTCTAGACAGGTGGATTCCATGCCTTCCAAGCAGGCTGTAGTCCTCATGGAAGGTCCCATTACCATAAAAGCATAAATAATAGAATATCAGCTGATGTGGCCCCTCCAATGCCACACTTCTATTACTTAATGGTAAGGGATTTTCTGGGTTTTACAGAAAAGATGAGGGGGTTACACTATCTGATGTACCTTTTTCCCTGTTATTATTATCATTAGGACAGTGTTATGCATTCTTAATAATTAAACCTAGAAATTTTTCTCTAGTTTCTTTAGCTATAAATTAAGAAAAATATATGTAATGAAATGTTTTACAACTTTACTTTTCTTACAAATTGGCAATAAATCACTGCCCACCACATACAGTGGCAGTCAAACCTATTCACTCAAACCTATTGATTCTCCTACAGAGGAGTTCTAAAAAGACATATTGGTTCAGTGGTTAAGCATAGAACAGGGATAGATTTTTATCGTCTGATGACTTCATATACTAACTTTCTATTTCAACAAAGGAAAAATCCACGGTCAATGAAAGGAAAACAAAACAAAAAAACCCCACCAAAACCCAACAACCAAACAAAACTAAACTGTAATTCTCACTTCTTTTTTTGTTTGCTGTTTTTTTTTCTTTTCATGTGGAATAGGGAACTTGTCTATCTCAATGGCTGTTGAGCTGATATTATGTACTCTGATCCTATTAAAAATTAGAAATAAAATTTATCAAAATTACAAAAGAAGTGCATAATAAATAAGTTATTTTGTAATTCTGTTGCAAGAAACTGCATCTAGCTACTTCTGAAAGTATTTCCATAAGCACCTTTCCTCAGTGTCTCTACTCAGCCGTTGATAAGTGTAGTATTAACATGAAAGAAGACATGACCTTAAATGTTAACCTAATCAGTCTGGAATCCTTTTTGTAAAAATGCTAGGTTTATTGAGCAAGATATAGCCAGTTTATTTACTGAAAATTATGACTTTCCCAACCATTGCTAGGTTTTTTTTATGCATGATGTTTACCCCAGCCATTTTTATCTGTGCTTGTATTTGTTGTAGAATATTTGATGCTGTTGAAATGCAATATTACTGAGGGTAGAACCAAGAATTTAATCAGCAGGATGTGACACTTAGGGCAGAATTTTTGCATGGATATTAAGTACAGCATATTTTCATCCTCCACCTGTCATTCCTGCCTTTGCCATGGCAGTTATCAAATGCTGCTTTTTTTAATTCTGCCTTAAGTGAAACTCAGTCTCCATTTGTAAGAGTGAACCTGTCGAATTCACCATTAATTGTCTGAGAGATCTCCTTTCATCCACCTGTGATCAGTTAGCTGATTAAAAAAAAGAAATAAAAAAAATCAGACACCACTTAAAGACCAGAGGGTCCTAAATCAGCCTTAAGTTGCTGCTTTTAATGGTTTGTTTTGACGGCGGGGTAGGAGCACGCGGTTGCTGTGTTATGTCTGGCTGCCCTGGAAGTAGGTCACGGCAAGGCCCCACGGGAGGCACAGCCGTGCCTTTCATCTCCCGCCCGCGCTGGCCCCGGCTCGCTTGTCATTGCATTAGCAGCCCAGCTCCCCACAAATTAAAACCACAAGAGAAAATACGCAAGGCATAAACAGTCCTGAGAACTCAAAATATTTAGGCTGCTGAGAAGGAAAAGGAGCACCTGTAAAAGGAAAAGGCTTCTAAATGTGGACCAGTAGTAAAGAATTACATTTGTCTTTAGTTTTCTGATTATTTTGGAACTTGGGTTTTCTTCATCTAAATGTTTTCCGGTTTAGATTTATTTTTTTTTTATTTATTTATTACTATACATGTATCATTCTCTTTGAACAATGCTAAGAAAACGTAAATGTAATTTCCCTCCTGCAGGATGTTAATTTTAGTAAATGAAGTTTGCTGCTGAAACTATATTTTCCTCCAGAAAAGTACATAAAGAGAAATAACAGTTAAATCCCCACATTTGTATCTTTAGTGCTGCAAATACTGAATGATACTAAGATTTTCAACACGTTAAGTATCTCACATAGAATGGTATAAAACTGTACAGTAAGAAGTTCTTTCATTGTAGTCTCTGATCTTGATTCAAAGGCAGTTCAAAGAGCTACTAGACTACAATGGCAATTGTTTATGTCCTCTAATTAAAAGGGATAAATCTCAACATGTGAGATAAACTTTCAAGATGGATCTATTCTTATTTAAAAATAAAATTAAAAAACAACCAAACAAAGCAAAACAAGCAATAAACAAAATGAACTACTTCTCTTCTACAAACATTCAAACATTTTGAAAAAAGGCTTTAAGCAGTTAAGTAATGATGAAAATATTTTTAAGATGATAAAAATCATAGGTCATGCTATTGTTACAACATATTCATAATACAAGAACTTGTTTCAAATTAAGAGACATTTCTAGGGCTAGTATGAATATTTCCTGCACTGAAACTCAACACAGGGAAATATTAATTCCTAATTCAGGTTGAATTTCCTTATTTGAAAGCTGTTGTAGGATTGGCTCATTACTACTAAATATTATATTGCTTTATTTATTGTACATGCAATTTTACTAACTCTTATGAGTCAGTTTATGACGTAAAGAAGGAAAGCAAGGGAGCATGAGTGTAATACTTTGGATGTAAATTATTTGGTCAGGAATATGAACTCAGTCAATACTTTCTGGTCTGCTAGGAAACCTGTAACACCTATCACATGTGTTCCGCTTCACAGGCAATACATAAAAAGAAAAACCAAGCTTTGCAATATCTGTCACAGAATCTACCATTCTTAAAGACTGTCTGTTGGGCACAGATCTCGAATTCATGTACTCTAAAAATATTTTGCTCAATTAGAATAAACAGGTAATAAATGCTATGTGCATGCCTAAATGTATTGATACTGCAATAGCTACATGTCAGAAAGATCTGATCCAAATTTTACTGAAGTGAGTAGGAACTCTACAAAACAATGTGATTGTGTTCTAGTTTGTGATGGAATAAATTTTAGCAAACAGAGCTTAAGAAATCATTTTCATCCTGTGTTTCTGAATTCCCTCTTTTAACTTTTATTTGGTCTTTCTAAAGGATTACTGAGACAAAGTATGCTTAGGCTGCTAAAGTTCACACAGACATTTAAGAAGTGGTAAGATTATGATCTTGAGATAGACTGAAAGTGAGTTAATTGATTCAACCTAAAGCTTTATGTTTAAGATAATTCTTAATGGAGCAGATGCAGTATTATATATTTTCCTTACAGTCTGATGATTTTTTGTCATTCAGGAGATCTTTAGCACTCTCTTCAGTAATGAACCAAGTTCACGTGGCAGAGAAATTACAGCTTACTTTTTTATCCAGAGGAGGTAGTCTTGATTCAATTGTTTATCTTCCTAATTGTGTGTGCATTTTCTATGCTTCATAAGTTGTTAATTAATTTTCTGAGACAAGTGTTGTCAAATGGCTGATTAAAACAGTAAATTTTGTTTCCTTTAACTTCTGCCTATAAAAAAAATTACACATATTTACAAACATGGGGCTAAATTTTCTCAATGCACATAGCAGATTTTTAAAGCTTTGCTTTGATTCCAGTAGAATAGAAGAGATAAATAGCAATGTTAAGCCTTCAATGCCTGCTGAAAAGAAGGCTTGAGTGTAGATGTTGGCAATATTAGTTTGTATATTTCAAATAGACATAAATCTCTTCCCATAGTTCTATTTCATTTCAGCAGCCAGCACCAACGCTCATTAAGTTGAAGAAAAGAGAAACTGATGCACAAATAATAATTTAATTGTAGGTTCTTAACAGTTTGTCTGTTGATGTGATCTGTATTTATTATATCTTCCTAACATGTCATAAGGACTCTGGCATATGGGTCAAAAAAAAAAATCTGGAGATCTAAGTACAATACAAGACAGGCATTCAATGCTGAACTTGCATATTTGTTCATAGTTCTGCATACTTAAGGTGCATTCTTTATTATTTCCTTGTACAACTTTGGCTCCATACATAAGGCTTAATTTTGTTCATTTCTAAATGTTTTCCAAGGCACAGCATTTGCCCAGTTCTCCCAATGAAATTATGTGTTAACAATAGGCAAACACAGGAGAAAACAAATCACTCAGCTAACTCATGGAAACCAGCAAGCAACTCAAGAGTTACTTCCCTGTTCTCCTACTGTCTGGGGGAGGTCATAGGCCCTGTATTTTATTTATTTTCTGACAAAAAAATTGTGCTAAAAGCATTACACCTTGCTCCATCCAACCTAACAAAACAGTGTCCTTCTCAAATCTTAGTCAGCTCTTTATTTGTGTACACATCAAGCACACTGTAAGAACACCTATAGAGTTATCCACCAATACAAGTTTGAAGAAGTCTTAGCCTGGAGAAGAGGAGGCTCAGGGGAGACCCTATTGCCATCTACCGCTACCTGAAGGATGGTTATAGCCAGGTGAGGGTTGGTCTCTTCTCCCAGGCAACCACCAACAGAAAAAGAGGGCACAGTCTCAAGCTGCACCAGGAAAGGTTTAAGCTGGATGTTAGGAAGAAATAATTTACTGAAAGAGTTATTGGCCTTTGGAATGTGCTGCCCAGAGAGGTGGTGGAGTCACCATCACTGGACATGTTTAGAAAGAGATTAGTGCTATGGTTTAGTTGATTAGATGGTGTTGGGTGATAGGTTGGACTTGATGATCTCGAAGGTCTTTTCCAACCTGGTTAATTCTGTATTCTGTAAGTTAGGCCAATAACCTGCCTGTCTTTAAGAAGCATGCTGTATGGACTAAGGCCAGGTTTTTAATACATTACTGTTGTGCTTAAAGCCAGTTTCAGATAAGACTATATTGCTACTTTAGCAGTGTAAGTACTATGCTGTCCTTGATCAATGTTACTTGTGAGTGTCAAGCGATAAACCACTGAATAATAACAAAAATTAAATAATGATCATTTCTCTGTCTCTTGTTATATGTAGATTTTTTTATATTTCAGGAATTAGGCATAAAATCAAAGAATAGTTGGAGTTGGAAGGGGCTTTCAAAGGTTATCTAGTCCAACCTCCTTTGCAATGAGCAAGGACATTATAAACTTGATCAGGATTCTCAGAGCCCTGTCCAACCTGATCTTGGATGTTTCCAGGGATGAGGTATCTACTAGATCTCTGGACAACCTATTTTGATGTTTCACCACCCTCTCTGTAAAAAATGTCTTCTTTCTATCTAATCTAAAACTACCCTCTTTTAGTTTAAAATCATTACTCCTTGTCCTATCTCTACAGATCCTGCAAAGTTTGTACCCATCTTTCTTCTCAGCTCCCTTTAAGTACTGAAAGGCTGCAATAAGGTGTCCCTGAAGCCTTCTCTTCTCCAGACTGAAAAGCCTCAACTCTCTCAGCCTGTCTTCATAGGAAAGGTGCTCAAGCCTTCTTACTCTGGACCCACTCCAGAATGTATGGGCTTCTTTCTTGTGCTGAGGATTCCCGAGCTGGACACAGTAACCCAGGTGGGGTTTTACCAGAGCAGAGTGGAGGGACAGAATCATCTCCCTCATCTTGCTGACCAGATTTCTGTTGATGCAGTCCAGGAGCTCATACTGCCTCACATCCAGCTTTTCATCCACCAGTGCCCCCAGGTCCTTCTCTACAGTGCTGCTCTTAATCTCTTTATTCACTGATCTATATTGGTGTCTTGGTCCAGAGAGGGAAAGAGACTCAGTTCTTATGAATATTCCCATGTTGTGAAATTAGAGGCACAAACGAGGCCAAAATACCAACAGCTAGACTATTTATTACATAAATAAAGTGGACATAAGAAGGGGAGAGGGAAAAAATACAGAGGGAGAGAGAGAAGAGAGAGAGAAGAGGAAAGGAATTATATTACCACACCCCTCACTCCCCCAAGACAGTTTGAGTCTGTGGAGGAAAGGTGCTGCAGGAGATGTTGGGTTGGTACAGGAACGGTGCTGAGGCTTTGGCTGGAGAAGAGCTGTGGTCCTCTGGGCAGCCTGGGTCTGTAGAGAAAGGGTGCTGAGGCTTTGGCTGGAGAAGAGATGTGGTCCTCTGGGCAGCTCCACGGCCTCTTTTCTCCGGAGCAGCATTGTCCCAGGCTTTTTCCTTCTCAGCGGCATGGTCCGTCTCCTGTGTTTTACTTCATCTCCTGCACTTTTCTTCTCTCAATCATTCAGTCTGGGGGATACAGTCCCCCACATTTTTCTTCTACGTTTTTCTTCTACAAGCCAGTAGTTGCTCAAGTCTTTTATACAGTTTTAGTCCTTAGATATGTGTCCAAGTATTGTCCCTCAGGAATTCAGGGCCAGGAAATCATCCTTAGGTAAATATCCAGGTATCGTTCCCCCAGAAATCTTTCTGTGCATTTCTGTGAGTTTGGGCAAGGATGAGGATGGAGGGGGGGGCCTCCACCGCCTCCATCCTCATCTACATGCCCCCATACTCATTACACATCAGGAAACAGGTGGTGAACCCATTGTCTACCCTTTCCAGGGTACTTGATGGGTGGAGATTATCTTGTCCTGAAGGCGTGATGGCTGGGTCATTGTTGTAGTTGCAGTCCAGTGTTATCATGATGCAATCACAAGGTGATTTGCATCCAGGATTGGTAGACAGGATTCCTACATGATCTTTGCACCTTCCTTCCAGTGGCTCTGCCCAACACATATCAGCAATTTTCTGGGCAAGCAGCAAGTGATTTTATCTTTGTTGAGTCACACCAAGAGAGACAAACTTTTAGTCTCTCACAATTGGTACCAGGGAATGCCCTGATCCAGAACCTTTCATTTGGCCTCATTGAACCCTGCTTCTTGAGTTTCTACAGGTCCATCTGTATTACATCCCTCAGGTATGTTAGCTACACCACTAAGATTGGTGTCACCTGTAGACTTGCTGTGGGTGCAATCAATCCCACTGTGTCATTGATGGAGGGATTAAATAGTGCTGGTTCCAGTATGGACACCCAAGGGACACCACTTGTCACTAATCTCCATCTAGATATTGAGTCATTGACAAGTAACCTCTGAATGTGACCATCCAATCAATTAATCATCTACCATGCAGTCCACCCTTCAAATCCATATTTCTTGTATTTAGAAAGAAGGATGTAGTCAGCAACCATGTCAAACACCTTACAGAGTCCATTTCTTTCCTGTAAAATGTGATGGAAACCAAGAGCTTATAGAAGATACTCACAGCTATAAGACCAAACTCATTTCTGAAATCATGTCTATAGATTAATCCTGTGAAATATGTCCAAAGCATAAAACCATGTAACTAGAATTTCACAGTATCACAGTATCCCCAAGGTTGGAAGAGACCTCAAAGATCATCAAGTCCAACCTGTCACCACAGACCTCATGACTAGACTACGGCACCAAGTGCCATGTCCAATCCCCTCTTGAACACCTCCAGGGATGGTGATTCCACCACTTCCCTGGGCAGCCCATTCCAATGGCAAATGACTCTCTCAGTGAAGAACTTTCTCTTCACCTCGAGCCTAAACTTCCCCTAGCACATCTTGAGACTGTGTCCTCTTGTTCTGGTGCTGGTTGCTAGAGAGAAGAGACCAACACCTTCCTGGCTACAATCACCCTCCAGGTAGTTGTAGAGAGCAATGAGGTCTCCTCTGAGCCTCCTCTTCTCCAGGCTTAACAACCCCAGCTCCCTCAGCCTCTCCTGGTAGGTCTTATGCTCAAGGCCTCTCACTAGCCTTGTTGCCCTTCTCTGGACACCTTCAAGTGTCTCAATGTCCTTCTTAAACTGAGGGGCCCAGAACTGGACACAGTACTCAAGGTGTGGCCTAACCAATGCAGAGTACAGGGGCACAATGACTTCCCTGCTCCTGCTGGCCACAGGAGCATTTGCCGCATGACTTTCCCATTTACATAAAAAAAAACCCAAAACCCAAAACAGTATTCATGAAGTACATGCATACTTTATGTGTATTCCCAAAATAAAACTAGAAGAGCAATGCAGCTGACATTTATATTTGTATTGTGGTGAATTTTTAATGCAAGATACCTCATATACATATTTTTTTAAAACAATAAAATGATACCAGGGACTTTTTTATTTTTTTTGTAGCCTAATAATGTTTTATTTAAAATAAATAAATAAATAAGCAAGCACAAGATTTATTTTATCTGAACTTTGAGTAATAGTTTCTACTTTCTAGGATTCTGCTTCTGCAGCAATGTCAAGCAGGGGAATCTTTGTTAATTGAAATGTTGTTTGGATTGTATTTTAAGATATTTGGGTTATCTAGCCCACAATTTTGCGAATTAATACATTTTGGAGTTTATTTCCATGAACAGTACAATTATAATCACTTTTCAAATTCTTTCTAATAGCACCATTCTTTGAGGTCTCTTCCAACCTTGGTGATTCTGTGATTCTGTGATTATTTCCATTCACTTCAAACAAACAGCACCACTGTCTTCAGTCCAACAGCAGTTTAATCTATGTCCTGATGACTATGTCTCTTCATACTTATTTTAGTTAGCTGCAAAGAATAAAACCAAGGTCTTTCACAAAGTTCAATCTGTAATGTTGTTTAAAGGAAAATTATTCTAGCATTCATTTAAGTTCCTTCATTTAAGAATAAAATGTTCACTATATGTAGAACTCTATGGACTGTTTTTTTTTTTTCTCAATCATAACTATTTATTTTTTTTCTGCCCTTGTTTTACCCTAACCTTGTCTCTATGATCACTTTGTACTTTTTCTGAGGTGATTGTAACATGCCAAAAAGTAAACCTACTGTACAGTACCTTGGCTAAAAGTCAGCATTGTGAGCCAAAAATTTCTCAGTTGCAAGCTGTAAGAAAGTCATCAGAGCATCTCGTCCTTGGCTTTCTTAAAAGTTTCAGAGGTGATTTATATTGGTTTTGACACTTCTGGAGATGACTGCAGGCTGATAGACTTTCAGAGATCAGGACTCTAATGCTGCTGTTACTGGACATACTAGTACAAGAATGACTTGTGTTTCTGAAGCATTTCCTCATGAATGCATCAGCTACACTATTAAAAAAAAAAACTACTCAGAATAAATGGGAAAAAACAATACCTTTTATGAGGACCTTCTGATTAGGCCTGTTAAGGATAATGAATTACTACAGTCTTGCGTTACCTCCAAAATGCTCTTGCCCAGTTGTTACTGGTGCTTTACACGACTTCACTTCTGTTATTTCTATTGTATAAAATTAGAGAACAGGTTAGACATTTTTTAGAAAATTTAAATTGTTGCAGACATGACTCTTTGCAGGTCTAAAAACTGCAGAGTCACCAGTAAGCACACTTGTCACAAAAGCATTTGATTTTTTGAAAATGTAAATGGCTAGTAAAACAAAGCCAGACTGTCATCTGTCAAGAAAGTCTGGATGGTAAAAAGTATAAAATATTTTTAACTAGGATACTAGCAATAGAGGTATCAGAGCTCTAGAATTCTCCAAAGAACAAACATTTAATCATGTGAAATACAGCTTGATCCTACGTAAGAGTAAAAGCTGAAACTATGATACTCTGCAAAGCAATTTTAAATTTCCTTACTATACTTCAGTATCTATTGCTTTTTCTTAATATTTTTGGTACAAATTTACATGAAACTTAAATATAGTTTCAACATTAAAGAAATTAAACCAATAGAAGCCTTTACTCACTGGATTTTTGTTTCTTCTTGTATTGTATTGAATGCAATATTATAAAAGATGTCTCAATTTTGTAAAATATTTAAATTTTCACAAAGTTTTACATAGTGAAAACTGTCTCAAATGTTTGGGTTTTAGCCAATTAATGCCTTTTTAAAAAATTATTGGTCTATATTTTTTCTTGTAAATCTGAGAAATACTTTCATTTTGTCATCTATTTTGAGTAAAATTGTTTGAAGCATGTTACAAAACTCACTAGAATTGTTAAAATTTGTCTGCATTATAAATATCTCCAGTTCCAGGCAGAACCTGAACTTCATCTTGTTAAAATGCTGCCTAAACAAGAAGTTTATTAAGCTGTATTACTGTAACTATACTGACATAACTCTACCAACAAAGCATTTGAGTGCAAACCCTGACCTAATACAAACAAAATGTGCTTTTCTGGCATAGTTGAGCTACCTTTTCAAAATCCGTATCAGTATTAGGATACTGATTTAGCTCTTCGGCATAGATAGTCCTGTCTATATAATAGTCCTATAAGCAAAAATATTGCTTTATGTGTTGGGGAGAACAGGCATATATCAACCTGCCACCATTGGAAGAGTCTTGATGCCATTCACTCTCTACTTTTGACTGAGCTTCCCCATCATCTGCAAAACCAGTCTGGTCTTAATGAATCTCTCAAAGAACTGATTTAACTCACTGACTAGAAGAAACGGTTTTGATTTTTTTTTTCTGCCTGGTTGGTTATACTGTTCTGCAGGAGACTTGGAAGAACACTAGAGCTGACACAAGGGATGAAGGAAATCTGTAAGACTGTGAGTAGAAGCAAAGGAGGAGAAGACAAGGAAAGTAGGGACAAGAGAGCAAAACTGTCTTATCTCAGAGTAGCAATTGATAAGATCAACACAGCTGCATGTGGAAGGACACCTCAAATAGATGACAAGTCTGGCTTATGGAGTCTGCTTGTCCCTCTTTTTCCTTCTCCTTCAAGCAGCTTTCAGCAACTGGCCTTGTCAGACTGTGGTCTCAAAACTCACCCCTGTTTATTAAGAGCCCTCTGTAATGACAGTGGGAGAGAGTGCTGTCTAAAGGTGTATTATACCACATCTAAGGGTGCTGGGTGGGAAGCCATTAGCAATGCCCATGATTATCAGATTGGTATGAATTAGACCATTGCCTTGAAAAGCACCATTCTTGTGCAGTACACTGTTCCCAGTATGGCATTAGCTCACGTGGAGGTATTTCATTTCTCTCTGCACAGGTACCTCAGGTATTTCTGTATGACAATAACTCAGCAACTGGGTACAGAAGACACAGAATGGCATTGAAGGGTTTCAGTGTCCATAAGACATGGTGACAATAATGAGGTGAAGGAATACTGGCTGCTTTTGAGTCAACCCTTTTTGTTTTACTTTTTGATTGACTCCAAAAATGTAAACATTAATAGTCAAAATAGTTCATTAACTTTTGTTTGTTTGTTTGTTTTTAAAGAGAGAGAAAATAATGATGCTTGCTTTGTTGTGGAACTTCTAAACACTGAATTCTCATCAACAGTCTTCTAACTGTGATGAAAAAGTGCAAAATGACAACAGGAAAAGTGGTTAATGCTATTAAAATATCAAAGTGTGGGAAGTTAGAAGAAAGCTACTTTTCGTTACTTTATCACAGTGTTTCAATATGTGGGAAAGCAGCGTAGTGTTCTGTGAATATCAACTTTCTGTGTTAGAATAATGATGTTCCTCAAGTATGAAGTGGGATGCAGCTCTTGAAAATGACAGCCAAGGCTAAACACAGGAAGAAACTGAGTAAATGGACATGTGACTGAGGAGTTCAGAAAGGCTTTTTTTCCACTCAGGGCATAGAACTTTCAGGACAGAGATACTTTTTCTAACTCAAACAGAGCAATACTTTTTTTTTCTTTGTAAAAGATAGGAAATGAAAACATTCTTTTATTGTGTGATGAATTTTGGTCTTATGAATGGAGGATAACACATGTAAACCATTGCATGTCCTTGGCTTTTGTCTCTGGAAATCAGTCTATTTATTCCTTCTTTCAGTTTTCTAAAATAAGGAGAAAACCATTCTTAACCTTAAGGTCCAGAGATAGTAACTCTGTAGTTTCTAAATATTTATAATGTCTTTAAAAAATAAATGGCCCCACAGTGAAAATGTGACACATGTTAGGTATTTCAGTGTACAGAATTGTGGTTTAAATTGTGGTTTAAATTGTGGCACTTATCTCTAAGACAGCTTTCCTCAAACAATAGCTAAAATGATCAAATTTTGTTTTAATTCTATAGCAAATATGTCAAACTGTATTTTAACTAAATTTCCTGTTAATAGTTTCCAACAATTTTATCATACGTGATTCATCTTTTTTTTTATCACTTTTCACTGTTTGTAAGGCCAAAGAAGCTGACCTTGCTCTGCAGAAATAGCTAACCATAGCAAGCAGGCTGCTTTTCAGGAATCTATTTATTTATTTATTTATTTAGTCTGTCGACTATGTACACACCATTTTATTCTAATTTTTCAGAGCAACAGAAGAATTCCAATTATGCAAGTGATTGAAAGAATATGCAATAAACTCATTAGTTATTTGCATATTCTAAGCAAATATGCTGCCATATTTCTGTGAAAAGTTCTTTCAAATTAATAAAACATCATAGTGTGACAGGTACATTCATCTACAGTTGATAGATAGTGATGAGATGACAAGTAGCAATGCAATAGTTAACATAGTTGGCATTTAATTTAGTCTTCAAAGTTAACTGCTCCCATTAAGATGAGTGGAGATTGTCTAGAATTACATGTTATTGTTTCAATCTTACTTTACTCATCAAGAATAAAGTATGGGCATTTATGTTATTCAGGCTACTTTTTAATCCAAATGTAATCAAAATGAATAACCAAACTTTCAGTCTTGGTATACCAGTTGAGAAAATGTTTTAGAACATTATTTTTTCACTTAACAAATTTCTGTGGTCCAGCTCTTCACCACTTACATGTAACTCACAATAGGCTTATATCTGAATAAATACCCACAACATTTCAACTATAGCAAAGTAAGTACATAGCATATGAGGTAAAAAACATTATTTCATTCCTCCATAAGAGGTTTCTGCAATGCAATCTGTCATTGCCTCTCTTAAGTCTTCTCAGAAATTCACACTGCCAATGCAGAATTTGGCAGCTTGCTAGCTGTACGGTACATGTTTCTGGGAATGCCTGGCATTTCTCACTGCCTCCTGAATTGTATGTGGTGCTGTATAAGGACCTGACTTTTGAAGGGCTGCAGTGCCCTGCCACTGACTGGCATGAAAGGCTGCTTTTCACCCAAAGAGCCAGAGAGGTTCCTTAGCTGATGCCCAGCTTGCACAAAGGGAAGGTCTGCTAGGACTCCCACTCTGCTTAGCCTTCTCCTACAGCATACATTGAAAAGCTGACAGTTTGTTTTAGGTCTGGTTTTATTTTATTTTATTTTATTTTATTTTATTTTATTTTATTTTATTTTATTTTATTTTATTTTATTTTATTTTTCTGAAGTGAGTGCTAAACTGATAGGAAGTCAAAAGAATTAAACATGCTTTGAAATCTGAATTCTGTATTTATTCATCTGCAGTTCTGTAGTTAGCCCTTACTGGATGCAGTGACTGGGAACCAGCATGCACTTCTCTCCATTGCCCTCAGAGGCAGATTTAACTCACTCTAGAGAGGAACATACATCTGAATTAACTCGCATACAGTTGTATGCCTTGGTGAAAGGGTAAAATGAAGGCCTCATAGAAGCATTACAATCAGAAGAAGATGTACTGATCACATACAACAAGGAATATTTGCTTTCATGATGCATGTCTATGCCAACCAAGTAAAGGACCCTGAAAAAGACTTTGGGTAACAGAAATACGATTTCAAGATGAGCACCTAATACTAATATACTCAGTAAAAGATTCACCTTGTGCCTTAGAAGTCTCTGTATTTTATTCCGCTTTGACAACCTAAGTGGGATTACTATATGCTAGACAATAAACTGTTGAAATCATCAATGGAGTGAAATAGCCCTCAACCTGGGCATGATCTCCTCGGAGCAAATAAACTTTTTGGATGTATAATCCCTCCATACAGAAAGAAGAGATCTAGTTTACATTAGAAGTTTAGCAGCTAGATAGCTCAATCTGACTTAGCTGAATTCTACCCTAGACTGTTGTGTAGCTCCTCTCATTCAGCATTACATTGTTCAGGAGAAGCTGCAGCTGTGCATTTATTTATTTCTAATTCAGTGCTGGCGGCGTTTTGCCTTCATACAATCTACCATCAGGTTTATTGAACACAGCTGAGTCAAAGAGGAAAAGGAGGGAATATTTTACTAGAGTAAATCTGTCTTTTCTTTCCACAACAACAAACTTGTAGGTATCTGCATGACACCACCTCTCTGGATTACTCAAGACACAGACTAAAATCACAGGATATTCCTTATGCAGAACCCATTTCTAAAAGTAATTTTATACTTTTTTTCTTAGTCCTCAGTTGTCAGTGGTGAAGGGTCTTTTTATCTTAATCCTTTTTAGCTTGTACTTTATTTAAGAGGTAGTCTATAAAGCTTTTGGCATTTCTTTGTGTTGCTGAAACTGGAACAAATTTTTCATGTTGGCTGTACTTATTGTTCCACTTCTCCTAGTAAGAAGCAAATATCTCCACACAAAATCAAACTGTTGTTCTGTCACCTAATTCTGTTGCTTTCAGTAAAGCAGTATCACAGTATCACAGTATCACTTAGGTTGGAAAGGACCTCGAGGATCATCGAGTCCAACCTGACACCGCAGACCCCATGACTAGACCATGGCACCAAGTGCCACGTCCAATCTCCCCTTGAACGCCTCCAGGGTCGATGACTCAACCACCTCCCTGGGCAACCCATTCCAATGCCGAATGACTCGCTCGGTGAAGAACTTCCTCCTCACCTCGAGTCTGAACCTCCCCTGGCGCAGCTTGAGACTGTGTCCCCTTGTTCTGGTGCTGGTTGCCTGGGAGAAGAGGCCAACTCCCTCCTGGCTACAACCACCCTTCAGGTAGTTGTAGAGGGCAATAAGGTCACCCCTGAGCCTCCTCTTCTCCAGGCTAAACAATCCCAGCTCCCTCAGCCTCTCCTCATAGGGCTCAGGAGTTCATCTCTATGATATTTGGCTATGTTCTCTGTATGACTCTTCACCATTTCGCAAAGCTCAGAGGATTAAAAATTCTATTACATTTCTGTTTATTTATTAATTCATTTTTATCTGCTACTTCATTTAGTTAATATCCTCAAGTTTAAAACAAAATGTTGCATTTGCTTCAATTAGGCATAATTTTCTCCATTAAGTACCTAATAGATCAAAAAGAACATGAGGCCTCACTTGTAGATTTTGTTTAATATCTTTTTTACAAAATAAGAATTTCATAGAATAAGCTAAAGTATATCCCAGTTAAATGTTGGATTTTTTAGAATAAGTAATTATTAGAAATATTCCTCCTTTGTTGTTGTTGTTGTTGTTTGGTTTGGTTTTCAGCAAAGTGCTTGTAACATTCTGCTATAACACAATACAAGATGGCATCATATATTATATAATTTGTCCTTTTACCACCATCTGTTGTACTTCAACATAATTATATTTTTAAAAAAGATAAAATTATAAGAAGAAAATTAACTGAAAATTATAACATACAGTGTGGCCAGCGGGAGCAGGGAGGTCATTCTGCCCCTGTACTCAGCACTGGTTAGGCCATACCTTGAGTACTGTGTCCAGTTCTGGGCCACTCAGTTTAAGAAAGATGTTGAGTTGCTGGAATATGCCCGGAAAAGGGCAACAAAAAGCTGGGGAGGGGTTTGGAGGTGTTTAAGAAGAGACTTGATGAGGCGCTTGGTGCCATGGTTTAGTTGATTAGATGGTGTTGGATGATAGGTTGAACTCGATGATCCCAAAGGTCTCTTCCAACCTGGTCTAGAATAGAATAGAATAGAATAGAATAGAATAGAATAGAATAGAATAGAATAGAATAGAATAGAATAGAATAGAATAGAATAGAATAGAATAGAATAGAATAGAATAGAATGCAACAAAAATGAATTTTAGGCTATTCAATACAAAAATTATAAAATCTACCCTAATTTCTGGGCTGTCATTCAATATCCCATATTAGTATCTGTTAAAGAAACTAAGTCCTTCTTAGAAGATACTGATGTGCTTTGAACAGATAAAAACACTGATTGAAGGACAGAAAAAGATTGACTGTGGGTTAGTCATTTTCCACCATGAGCCAAGGTCACCCATGAAGTATGTCAGAAGTCTCTAAGACCAATGCAGACTACATGAGTGAACTAGAAATATCTGTTAATAGTTTTATGTCATGCAAACAGTGTAAAGAAAAGGGCTAGTTATAAGAACAGCAGACAAATTTGATATCTGGACTTGATTGGTTGGAATTCACTGTAAGTGAACATAGAAAGAAAGGAAAAATTTGCCTTAATCTGGTGTCCTGGAACAGGGTTTTGAACCTGCAGTAGAATAATGTCACATTAGTCCTCTATGAAGACCAATAAAGAAGCAATAAGCTACTGAGACAGGAGGAACTGAGTAGGAAAAGTCATTATACCTGCATAGATCCATATTGCCCACACTGGAGGACTGACTATGTAAACACGGACTGCTATCTGTAAAGGAAGAAATCTGTCATGTATCTGAGAAACTGTAGATGACATTGAGAGATCAGCTGCTCTCTCTCTCTTTTCCATTAAAAGAACTAAGAGCTGAAGATCATAAGCAAGTCTTTTAAAGGATAGAGAAAGATAGTTCATTTCAAACTACGTAGTGAAGATTGAAAACTCCCTGATGCAAAACTCCATGATTAGGAAAACTGTGGATGCTAAGATGTTGCATACTTTTGAGAGCATGCCGGACAAGTTCATGGAGTAGAAATAGGTGAAGTGTTTTACAACGACTTCATCTTATATTATCAAGAAATTACAGAGCCCCCAGTCACCAGAAGCAAGGAAAGTAAAGAAGTAAAAGAAGTACTACTATATATTCTGCATGTTCTTACATTTTCTATTAAGCCTCCATGAACAACCCCAACTAGGTCTGTGTTTGATGGAACTTGTTCTGACCCCTCAGTCCTCAGGAAACTGATATGAAACTTCATAATTCCATTTAAAATATTCATATACATATGGCATTTTTAATATGATTGTATAATTGCCTTTTTAAAAGTGATTAAAAAATTTATGAAAGAAAATGTAGAACAAAGTAACGAGTATTTTGATAGCAAAAAGGTGAGCCTAGGTATTCTGTATCTCATTGTGACTGAGCTGGTTTTCAACATATTCAGAGTAAGGACAGCGTTGCAATCTACAAACTGCAGTTCCATAAGGTCCATACTATAAATAAACCACAAATAGATAAAATAGCACAAAACAGAAATTAAAAAAATAATAGGAAAATCAACACACAGTAGAAAGCTCTGTAGAAATATTTTATGTAGAATGCAAAAGACTACAGGAGATTTTAACATTCAAATAGATAATTCATACAAAGTCAATGTCTCTATATAAAACATGAATCAACAATAAACTTTAATTATAATTATATATATATTGAAATCTTCTGTAGTAGGTAAACTATTTGAATGTGTTTGTTATAATTTCGAGTAATGTAAATAGTGAAAATAGGAAGATGATGTGAAAAAAACCCATGGTGAAATGCTTGACTGAGATCCTGTACTGCTTCTGCATGCATAATACATCAGTAAAAATGTCCATATTTGATGATGAAGGTGGGTGGTCAGCCTACAGAAATGCAGCTACACAGTGCTGCAGATTCACAAGTGTAGATTCAGGACAAAAATGGACTGAGGACAACCAATTAATGCAGCATTCTTCTGTTTAAGTTTCTCTTATGACATAATTATTTTGCTAATACCTTGTAGTCAAGAGACCTCCCATAGATAATCTGCATTCTGTGATTGCTAACCAAAAGAGTATCATAAGAAATAAGTGCTTGCTCTCAGTTCCAAGTATTATGAAAGGAAACCATATTCAATGCCATCTCTACTGAAAGCTCTTCATACCTCTTACTTCACTAATGGATCATTTTTGCAGTTATTTATTTGTGGCAACTCTAAATATCCTAGAAGTGGTAAAACAACTTAAGATATCTTTGTTCAGGAAAAAATATACATTAGTTTTCAATCCATATTAAAATATGAACAAATAAAAAAACCACTATGACTATAAATACATAGCAAACAAAGATATATGAGATAAGTGAAAATCAGGTAACCATCTCTCACTGACATTCAATAAGAACTGGATGCATAACTCTAGTTTATGTCACCTCATCAAGCCTAAACAAAGCGTAGTTATGAGAAAAAAAAAATCTAATTATATAGACAGTGAAATATTGAGCAAAATGAAGGACAGCTGGAGTAGGCTGCTGAACTTTATTGTTTTCAATGCACAAACATCTCTCTCCATGACCCAAGATAATGCTGTATTGAGGCAGAGGATAGATTAAATGAAATTCCATTGTTCCTTACAAACCTATACATCTGTAATTTTATTATACTGAATTATTTTTGCATATCTCAAGATTTTCAGGTTCATGGGCTGGAGAAGAAACTTGTGTTGAATAGAAGTAAAGACAACACATTGCAGAGCTGGTAAACAAGGATGAGTTTAAACCAGAAAGTATGAAGGAAAAGAATACTGTCAGCAGAGTTTGTTGTAGTCAGTTCAGAATGCTAATTTTTGATCAGTAGGATTTTTTTTAATTTGATAAAATAGGTGACCAGTACCCTATCTAATTGCTACCTCAGCTTATAACAGTGAAAAATATGTGGTAATACCTCTTTGAATATTTGGTTTTCTCTAATTAATTAATTAATTATGTTAAATTAATATGAATAAGACTATAGAAAGTCTCTTAATTGAAGTCAAAAGGATTGAGAGAATTTTGAAACAGAACTGTACTAATAGAAACACCTGTATATGGGTTTTCTTTTGTCTTTACCAAGAATCAGAAATCCAGGATATATAAATGACATTGTCTTGAATTTAACGATATTTTCATTCTGGTTTTTGACCCAGAAAATGTTCACCTGATGATTCCTGGCATATTTTCTTTGGTGAACCAGCACTAGAACAAGAGGAAACAGTCTCAAACTGCACCAGGGGAGTATTAGGCTGGATGTTATGAAGAAGTTCTTCATAGAAAGAGTGACTGGCCATTGGAATGGGCTGCCCAGGGAGGTGGTGGAGTGTTTAGGAAGTGACTGGATGGGGTGCTTGGTGCCATGGTTTAGTTGATTAGATAGTGTTGGATAATAGGGTGGACTCGATGATCTCAAAGTTCTCTTCCAACCTGGTCTGGTCTATTCTATTCTATTCTATTCTATTCTATTCTATTCTATTCTATTCTATTCTATTCTATTCTAGTCTAGTGTAGTCTAGTCTAGTCTAGTCTAGTCTAATCTAGTCTATTCTATTCTATTCTTAAAAGCTGTAAAAATTAGAGATTTATGTCATATTTCTTCACTAGAGGAGGTACTAACTGAATTATGGTTATCTGGTGATACATGATGACACATGGTATGAAAATCTCAGTATAAAAGACACCCATTTAAAAACATTTTCAAGAATGTTGGAGAATATTTAGTGAACTGTAAAAAAAAGGTATTTTGCAGGTACTTACATATGATTTCACATGGAAAATATGAACACACGAAAATTTGTAACTAAGGTTATATCTATATAGGGTTTACTAATAGTGAATTAATGCTAAATATTATTTAAAAATAAAAGATACACATTCATTACAATCAAGCAAGAGAAAGAAGCAGGTGAGAAAGGAAGGAAGGAATGTGAAAGAAAGGAAGGAAGAAATTCAGAAGGAAGGAGGAATTTGGAAGGAATTCAGAAGGAAGGAATTTGGAAGAAAAGAAAGGAAGGAAGAAAGGAAGAAAGGAAGAAAAGAAGAAAAAAAGGAAGGAAGGAAGGAAGGAAGGAAGGAAGGAAGGAAGGAAGGAAGGAAGGAAGGAAGGAAGGAAGGAAGGAAGGAAGGAAGGAAGGAAGGAAGGAAGGAAGGAAGGAAGGAAGGAAGGAAGGAAGGAAGGAAGGAAGGAAGGAAGGGAAAGAAAGAAAGAGAAAGAAAGAAAGAGAGAAAGAAAGAGAAAGAAAGAGAGAAAGAGAGAAAGAGAAAGAGAGAAAGAGAGAAAGAGAGAAGAGAGAAAGAAGAAAGAGAAAGAAAGAGA